>NC_042631.1:52717487-53348777 GCF_901001135.1 Rhinatrema bivittatum | reverse complement strand
CTACACTAATCATTTCGCCAGTCCAGGTCCACGTTTCACTTCCATTTTAACACCTTCGCGCACTTTTTTCCCCGGAAGATAACTATTTCCTTTACAGATAAATACACCCACCACCCTCCTCACACCCCCCACACACATGCCAAATTGATTTACTTCCCACAGCCTCCCAACACACACAAAACCACCCTCCTCACACCCCCCACACACATGCCAAATTTATTTACTTCCCAGGCCCTCACAACACACACAAAACCTGACAGAAGTTCGGGAGGCTCCAGCAGGGGGCCAGGACCGGTCCGGGACACATCTCCTGCACTACGGCCGTCGGCTGCCAGCAATCAACATGGCGCCGACGGCCCTTTCCCTTACTATGCCACTCGGGGACACCAATGGCAGCAGTAGCCCATGTGACATAGTAAGGGCGAGGGCCCCTCGGCGCCATTTTCAGGACTGGCAGCTGGCGGACCTTTGCCCTTACTATGTCAGAGGACCTACCGCTGCCATTGCTCCA
The DNA here is from genome assembly GCF_901001135.1 of Rhinatrema bivittatum. NCBI lineage: Eukaryota > Metazoa > Chordata > Amphibia > Gymnophiona > Rhinatrematidae > Rhinatrema > Rhinatrema bivittatum. The sequence goes on along the minus strand of NC_042631.1, from coordinate 53,348,266 downwards.
CCCCACTGACATAGTAAGGGCAAAGGGCCGTTGGAACCCGTTTCAGTGCTCACAGCCAACGGACCAACATCAATACATCGCTCCCGGACCGCTCCTGAACCGCCCGCTCCACCGACTGACATTTTTATCAGGTCTCGGGGGGTCTGGAGGGTGGGGGGTGGTAATGAATTTATTGCGAACATCTTGGGGAGGGGTCACAAGGGGGGGCAGGTTTCATTCATTCAGCAACTCTGGTGGGGGGCAGGAGAGTGTGGGGTGGTTAGTTTAAGAGAATGTTTCTCATAGGGTTGTTTTTTGGGGGAAGGGGAGGTTCACACACAAATACATACACTAAACTTGCACAATCTCGGGAACGCACCAAATAGCACTCCACCAGACCACAAAACAAATTTGGGAGTGCAATTTGGTTAGGCACTCCCTATTTGGCTACATAACGCTCACAGATGCCCAGGGACAGACCAGATGTAGAACCAACAATTTAATTTCCCAGGTCTTGGGGGGAGGGCAGGAGAGGGGGGGTTATTATTTGATTTAAAGGGTTGGGATTGGGGGTGTTTTTTTGGGGGTGGTGGGGTTCCCACACAAATAGAAAGACAAAAGTTTTCTGATCTGAAGGGTAGGCAGTAGGCGGGGGGAGGTGACAGTGAGGGGAGGGAGAATGAGGGGGGAGGTGAGTGTCAGGGGAGGGAGAATGAGGGGAGAGGTGAGTGTGAGGGGAGAGAGTTGGAGTGGGGACAGGGGAGGGAAGGGGGGGGGGGGGGAGTGACCAAGGGGGAGGGAGGGGAAAGAACCTGACTCTGCCACTGCAACGCGTGGCCGGGTACCGCTAGTTAACAATATTTCTGCGTTGATATAGCATGGGAAAACGGTAAAATAATGAGCAAAAATGATTCAGGCCAAGGGAGCTAAGCCAGAAACATCTCTGTCTCCTAGGTGAGCATCACATGACTCCTGTGCCCACTCTTTCTGATGGCTTTATTGGAAAAATGTCTAAAGGCTCAGGAAGTCTCCAGGAGGAATGTTGTATGTCATTTTTGAGTGTTGTTTCAAGCTTTAAATTACTTTAAAGTCAACTCTTGTGAGTACTGCTAATTGATTTGAAAACAAACTAATTTTTATAATGCAGTTTTGGGCATTAATTTTTTGTATTCAGTTAATAAATCAAAAGATATTTGGAATCACTAAATTAGCATGGGAGTTCTGTTTTCTGAAAGTAGACTGCTGTTCTGAGTGTTCCACCATGAGTTAAGAAATTCCAAAATTTAATTTGTGTGCCTGAGAGTGAAACCTGTAACAACATCTAAAACTATGTGAGTTACAGTGCTATATTGGTCAGTGTTTATAATCACGGCCTGGCAGGCAGGAATCAGGAAGCACCCCCACAGAAGTGACACAGAACTGCAAGGCAATACTGGAGATGGTCTTCTGCCTAACCAATCCCCTCCCCTGCAAGTTGAGCCCTTGGTTTCTGGGGGCTAGTAGGAATTTCCTCCTGGCGAACATCATAACTAGTATATTGGAAACTGGATACGGGCTGGGGGCTGGAACCAGGCACGGCTGAATGCAAGGTACTGAGGACAGGCAGGGACCGAATCTGGGAAACAGACAAGGGACTGAACTAGACAAGGTCAAGGACTGGACTAGATAAGGACAGGACTCAAGAAAGACTTGACAACGACAGAATTAGGACATGCAACTGTAAACAAGATAGCCCGAAAGGGTGAGGGAACCCTAATAGGCTTTAAGGCCACAAGGCAGGACAGGTAAGCTCAGAGGTCCACTGTGCAGGAGTGCCTAGAAAGCTGCAGAGCAAAGCAAGGAAGCCTGGAAGACAAAAGAGCAAGGTAGGGAGCCAAGGTACGCTGCAGAGCAAGACAGGGGGCCCAGATAAGCAACAAGGCAAGACAGGTGATCTGGGCAAACAACAAGGCAAGACAGGGAGGACTGGGTAGGCCACTAGGTAAGGCAGAAGGCCTTTGTAGGCTGCAGGCAAAATACAGCAAGACAAGGTTGGCCAGGTCAAAGAGCTGAGGAGACTCCATGAAGAGGTACCAAGAGAATGGACAGGCTGGGTTAAGTAGGGCTGAGGCATCAGGTGATCGGTGAGGAAGTGACTTGTGTAGCTGTGACCGGGGCTTGCTAAGGATCCCTGGTGGAAGGGAGGCTATGCAGCAGGCTGAACCGTGGCATGGGGAGGCTACATAGCAGGCAAACTATAACTACTGTCTATCAGTCTCTGTCACTTTGTAAACAGCTCACATGTCAGTTTGTCTATCTCTGTATATACAGTGCATGTGTATGAGTCTCTTATTGTGTAGATTTGTCTCTTATGTATAGAGAATTTGTATGTCTGTCTCTCTGTTACTGTGTGCAGTGTCTGTGTATAAATCTGTAACTATATGCACAGCATCCATGTGTTTCCGTCACTGAATATGCCATGGGGGTTCTATCAGGTGGCTGCCTCAATTGGCAACATTTTAGACTGGCAGCAAGTGTCCCCCGAAGCGACATCCGCCTTATTTTCCAGCCAGATGCCAGTGGGTTCCCACACTCTGAAGGCTGAAGATTTGTGTGGGCTGTGGCAGCACTAGATAGTGACGTGCAAGCAGGAAGAAGACCCGCATCAGCTGCGATAATATGCTGTTGGGATTCCCACACCCTGCTAGCAGAAAAAAGAAACTGGTGCACCCTGCAGTGGTGCCACATGACACAGTAGCAGGTTCTCACATCTCGCCAGCAGGAAGAAGATGACCCCAGATCACATAGCTAACAGAAGATTGGAGCATTACCAGGGAGGGAAATGGAGTTCCTGGTATGTGCCACGCCATTTGTATCTTCCGGATGAGAAGAGTAAGCTTGTGAACATGTGTGTGAGTGAATGAGTCAAAGCATGTGTGAGAGTGTGTATGATTGAGCATGTGAGAGAGCATGGGTGTGTGTATATGAGACAGAACAAAAGTTTGTGCACAGTCCTCTCACTACCACTAATCTACAATGATCTCAGGGTGAATGGAAATCAAAATTCCCAGGTATGGGGACTGAGGAATTTTTAAAAACCTTATTAGTTTAAATTATTGGATGTTATTTGATGCATCTGCTGTTTTGAGATATTTTGTGTTTTGGTAAATTAAAAAAAAAATATGACTAATTATTGGATATTATTGTATACATCAGTTGTTTAGAAATATTTATTTTTTATTAGTGCAGTCTCTCTATGATTGATGTTTTATATTTCTTGATTTTGTTTGTTTTATGAGGTTTGTTTTTCCATTGTTGCACTGTATACAACCTGGTTTGTTGTGGTTTCCAGTTTGCTTAATAGTTTCTATTTAAACTTTATGGTCTCTTTATTCTGTATTTGATGAGAATTCTGCATGTGTGATTGAGGTGAGGTATTTTCCTAGCGTGTAGTTTCTGTGGAAGGATCAATAGCATCCTGGCTTGTTCTGTTTTCTAAGGAGAAATCACTACTTGCCTGATAATTTCCCTTTCCTCTAAGGAAGGCAGGCCAGTCCACACGAATGGGTTATGCACCTCCACCAGCAGATGGAGACAGAGTAAAGTTGATGTCACAGATATATTGAACTGCCCACACATCAGCCTGCCAGTTTTCTCTGGAAAAGCAAAACTGTGGACAAATTGATTATACCTGAACATGACTATTAACAGTCAATCACTCATGCTTCCAACTAATTGGGAACACTGAGCTCAGACAAAAGAATGAATATTCATTAAACTGAGAGGCTGGGTATGACACTTAAGAGTCCTTCAATGAAGAAACAGGAAACAATCTGCATTGTCCACACATAAAGGACGAACTAAAGATGGATTGGCCTGCCTTCCTTAGAGGAAAGGAAATTATTAGATAAGTAGTAATTTTTTCTTCCTCTGCACTCAAACAGGCCAATCCACATGAGTAGGATGTACTGTAACTCTCCACAAGAACTGGAACAAACCAGGCCTCAAAAACTCTCCAAACTCTAACATAAGCCAGAGACATAGAAACTTTTCTGGCTCAAAGCAAAGTGGAAATTACTGCAGAAAAATGACCACGCTTCAACAAGTGAGCCTTCTCAAGGGCCAAACTGTAAGACAAAACCGACCTGGATCATCATGCAGACTAGATCCCTGATGCAACAGATCCTTTCTGAGTGGTAGTCAGAGGATTGCTCACCAGCAGCCTCTGCATATTGGTATTCCTATGGCCTCTGTAGCCAATCTGGAGGCACCAAAAGGATGGTTTCAGTCTGGCTTGCAATCTTTCGAATGATCCTACCTATTAGTGGCCATGGTGGGAAGGCAAAAATCACCCTGCCCCACCTGAATGATAGCATTGATACCCAATGCTCTTGAATCCCTTCTGAGACTGAAGAACCACGGAACCTTCACGTTGCCGGAGGTCACCAGTAAATTCAGATAAAGTGGCGCACTGGGTTTGCCCATGAGTTGAAAAGCTTCATCCACTAACTCCCACTCTCCTAGATCCAAGCTCTGCATGCTGAGAAAGTCGGCCCTTACATTGTCCTTTCTGGCAATGTGGGAGGTGGATATGTTTTGAAGATGTTGCTCTACCCATACCATAAGCACATCTATTTCCTCTAACATCTGTTGGTTTCTAGTTCCACCCCTGATGTTGATGTAAGCAACCATTGTCTGATCAATATCTCTTTCCGCTTGTGATGAGAAATCCAAATAAATGTACTCCCAAAATTCCGTGCTCTCACCCACTAAAAATGTGTTCAATTGAACTATCTTATTTTTATTTATATTACCAATCAGTTTTAATAAAATATATTGAAGAACGAGGTAAGTTTCATATTACTGGTGCATGCCTCCACGGCCTTGCGCCCTTCTCGTAGTATAATCATTAACTTGCCTCCTTCCTCCTTTTGTGATTTTTGTGTGTTTTATAAATAATTTTAATATAATATTTATGTCAAAAAATTTTTTTTTAAATCAAAAAGATTTTTAAATCAATTATAATCTCCACTTTGCATGATCGGGGTAAAACAACTTATATTTTTTTCTGTTGCTTACAATGTCATCTTAACTTTCATTGAATAGCTAAAATTCATGTATCCCTTATGCTCATGGACAATTATATTTCAATCTCCATTAAATTTATGCGCCATCTATCTTAAATGTCCCTACAAGGGTTTTTGTGAACGCCGAGTTCCTATATATTAAACTGCCACTGTCCAAATGAAACTGTTAGAGACTTATACCCCTACAATTTTTGCAACAACTCTTGGAATTGGTATTGACTAATAATTATTTCAGATTTGGTGACAAGTTTTATCACCAATCCCATGGAATTGCTATGGGGTCATCGTTAGCACCTTCAGTTGCTAACATTTATGTGACACAATTCGAGGAATTGCATGTATATAAATCTCAATGGTGGTCGAAGATTATATATTGGCGTCGCTACATTGATGACGTCTTTTTGATTTGGATGTCATCTAAAGAAGAATTGGATAAATTTGTACTGTGGATTAACACAGTGGATGAGAATTTAAAGTTCACAGCAGAAAGTAGCCAACAAAGAATATCCTATTTGGATGTAGTAACAGAAAGAAAAGAACAAATATTAGAGACAATTGTACATCATAAAAAAACAGAGAGGAATACACTACTTAAATATCACAGTCATCATGCAGTATCCTTGAAGCAAGGATTACCAGCAAGCCAATTCTTCAGATATAAAAGAATCTGCTCCACCAAAGAAGAATTTGAAAAACAAGCGGAATATTTAAAGAATAAATTTAAGGATAGAGGATATCCTAATAAAATCATAAATAGAGCATACAAAAGAGCAAAATATGCTGATCGCAACCAACTGCTCCAATATCGAAGCAAGAAGGAGCAAGGTAGACTCACCTGTATTATTCCACAAAGTACAGCAACGGCATCCATTACAGCTTCCATAAGAAGACATTGGCCCATTTTATCTGTGCATGAAGTGTTTGGAGAACTTCCATTAATAGCAACAACGAGAGGTTCTAATATAAAAGATATGGTGGTACATGCGGACATCGTTAGAGAAACGGAAGAGAAAATTCGAGGTGGCAATCATAAGGCATGTCAACGTTGTGACATGTGTAAAACCACCATTGAGGGCAATGAATGGAAGGATCCCATTACAGGATACTGTACAAAGAGGAGTAGAGACACGGATTGTACATCAAAAAATGTGATCTACTTGATCCAGTGTCCTTGTCCTAAGAATTATGTGGGCAGGACATCAAGAGCCATAAGAATTCGGTTGATCGAGCATAGATCGAAATTAAACACAAAAACTGTGGAAGCACCTATGGTGCAGCATTGTATGGAACACGATCATGTTTTTGATCAACTCAGATGGACGGTCATAGACAAGGTTGAAAGTAACAACATCGGTGGAGATGAAAAGAAGAAATTGAATTATATTGAACAGCAATGGATTTTCAGGCTGAATACTGTGGTTCCACATGGACTAAACGAAGAGATAGAGTGGGCGAGTCTAATTTGAAACAGAATGGGTATTGACGTATGTTTATGTGGGATAAGCAGCCCTTTAATTTTGAGACCACCAATCAGCATTTGCTGGTGAATTTGACGTAACACGCAACACGTATCCAACGCCATTGGTCGAGTAGCGATCTGCTGACTAGCTTTTAAAGCATAGAGAAAGCGCTAAGAATAACGCCGTCACTCGGAGCTTGTAAGCCGGAGAGAGAGAACGGACAGCCTGAAAAAACGCCATGAATTTTGGATCAACCATGAACTAAGGACAACAGGAATGGACATTCTCCCCTGACGAAGAAAGACCGAAACGCAGCTGTGTCGGGAGATAAGTCTCTAACAGTTTCATTTGGACAGTGGCAGTTTAATATATAGGAACTCGGCGTTCACAAAACCCTTGTAGGGACATTTAAGATAGATGGCGCATAAATTTAATGGAGATTGAAATATAATTGTCCATGAGCATAAGGGATACATGAATTTTAGCTATTCAATGAAAGTTAAGATGACATTGTAAGCAACAGAAAAAATATAAGTTGTTTTACCCCGATCATGCAAAGTGGAGATTATAATTGATTTAAAAATCTTTTTGATTTAAAAAAAAATTTTTTGACATAAATATTATATTAAAATTATTTATAAAACACACAAAAATCACAAAAGGAGGAAGGAGGCAAGTTAATGATTATACTACGAGAAGGGCGCAAGGCCGTGGAGGCATGCACCAGTAATATGAAACTTACCTCGTTCTTCAATATATTTTATTAAAACTGATTGGTAATATAAATAAAAATAAGATAGTTCAATTGAACACATTTTTAGTGGGTGAGAGCACGGAATTTTGGGAGCAACCATTGTCTGACATTATCCAGACTGCCTGAGCCTCTAGACGCTCGGTGAACTTCAGGCACGCCAGCTGAACTGCACATGCTTCCAATTGATTGATACTCTAGTGACGCTCCTCGGCACTCCAGCAGCCTTGCACCACCAAATCCTGACAGTGAGGCCTCAACCCAGAGGCTTGCATCTGTCATGAGCTCTAACCAATCTGGTGTCTCCAAAGAAACTCCCTTCCTGAGATGATCCACCTGTAACCATCATTGCAATTGGATGCTCACCTCCAATGGCAAGTGTGAAACCTCACTGTGTACTCCTGGAACTGCGGACTCCACCAGAAAAGCAACAAGCACTGAAGAAGGCCGCTTGTGTGCCCTTGCCCAGGGAACAACCTGGTTGTCATCAAACCCAGGACCTGTAAATAAGACCACATGGTTGAGCAAATAGTCCTTAGGGTTTGAACCTGAGAAATCAACTTCTGAATGTGACTCTCTGGCAGAAACACTCTGCCCTGCTTTATATTGAAACAAACACCAAGATATTCCAGTGTCTGAGATGGTTGTAAGCTGCTCTTGGCCAAGTTCACCACCCAGCCTAGATCTTGCAGTAAGACGACCACCTTGCAAGAAGCTAGGTGACTTTCTTCCATGTGCTTGACCCAAATCAACCAGTTGTCCAGATATTGATAAACCAGGATGTTGTCCCTGTGCAAGGATGCCGCCATCACCACCATGATTTGGAGAAGCTTCTAGGTGCTGTGGCCAGCTCAAAGGGAAGGTTCTGAAACTGATGACATCCCAGAATGGCAAACCACAGGAACCGTTGATGCTTCGGTGTTTACTGAGGAGGATGTTGGGGGAGGAACCTGTACTGGAGAAGGTTTTCATGGGCAATGATTCAGATGGACTGAATCAAATCATGGTGAACCTAGAAGATGTGGTAGACCTGATTGACAAACTGAAGAGTAGTAAATCACCTGGACCGGATGGTATACACCCCAGAGTTCTGAAGGAACTAAAAAATGAAATTTCAGACCTATTAGTAAAAATTTGTAACCTATCATAAAAATCATCCATTGTACCTGAAGACTGGAGAATAGCTAATGCAACCCCAATATTTAAAAAGGGCACCAGGGGCGATCGAGGAAACTACAGAACGGTTAGCCTGACTTCAGTGCCAGGAAAAATAGTGGAAAGTGTTCTAAACATCAAAATCACAGACATATAGAAAGACGTGGTTTAATGGAACAAAGTCAGCATGGCTTTACCCAGGGCAAGTCTTGCCTCACAAATCTGCTTCACTTTTTTGAAGGAGTTAATAAACATGTGGATAAAGGTGAACCGGTAGATATAGTATACTTGGATTTTCAGAAGGCGTTTGACAAAGTTCCTCATGAGAGGCTTCTAGGAAAAGTAAAAAGTCATGGGATAGGTGGTGATGTCCTTTCGTGGATTGCAAACTGGCTAAAAGACAGGAAACAGAGAGTAGGATTAAATGGACAATTTTCTCAGTGGAAGGGAGTGGGCAGTGGAGTGCCTCAGGGATCTGTATTGGGACCCTTACTTTTCAATCCTACCTAATAAATGAAGCTTGACCGACGTGCCGCAAATGCGCAGTAGAGAGCAGCTCTACCGTGCATGCGAGCACGTCGGTCACAGTGTGCCTCTTAAAATAAAAATGGCGCTGTAGGAGCGGCGGCCCGAAGACCCGGAGCGGCGGGAGCGGCGGCGGCGTGCACCGGCCGAAGACCCGGAGCGGCGGGCGGCGGCCCGAAGACCCGGAGCGGCGGGCCCGAAGACCCGGAGCGGCGGGAGCGGCAGCGGTGGCCCCGGCCCGAAGACCTGGGCAGGAGCGGCGGCAGCGGCGGCCGAAGACCCGGAGCGGCGGCGGCATGCGCACGAGGGAGGGACAGACTTGGAAGTCTGTCCCTCCCTCGCGCGCATGCCGCCGCCGCTCCGGGTCTTCGGCGGAGATCGACTGAAGGGGGGAGGGAGGAGGAGGGAAGGGGGAGTGACTGAGGGGAGGAGGGAGGGGGGAGAGAGGAGTGACTGAGGGGAGGAGGGAGGAGTGACTCAAGGGAGGGAGGGAGGAGGGGGGAGTGACTGGGGGGAGGGGGGGAGTGACTGACTGAGGGGAGGGGGGAGGGAGGAGTGACTGAGGGGAGGGGGGAGTGACTGAGGGGAGGGGGGAGGGAGGAGTGACTGAGGGGAGGGAGGAGGGGGGAGTGACTGGGGGGAGCGGGGAGTGACTGACTGGGGGAGGGGGGAGTGACTGACTGAGGGGAGGGGGGAGGGAGGAGTGACTGAGGGGAGGGGGGAGTGACTGACTGGGGGGAGGGGGGAGGGAGGAGTGACTGAGGGGAGGGGGGAGTGACTGAGGGGAGGGGGGAGTGTGAGGGGAGGGAGGGGGGGGGGAGTGACTGAGGGGAGGGGGGAGGGAGGAGTGACTCAGGGGAGGAGGGAGGGGGAGAGAGGAGTAACTGGGGGGAGGGGGGAGTGACTGAGGGGAGTGACTGGGGGAGGGGGAGATAGGAGTGACTGAGGGAGGGGGGGAGAGAGAGGAGTGACTGAGGGGAGAGAGTGGGGGAGGTGGGAGGGAGAATGAGGGGGAAGGAAATGATCCAAAAAAAATGTTAATGTAGCCCGTTTTAACGGGCTTAACGGCTTGTATGTTTATAAATGATCTGGAAAGAAATACGACGAGTGAGATAATCAAATTTGCAGATGATACAAAGTTGTTCAGAGTAGTTAAATCACAAGCAGATTGTGATAAATTTCAGGAAGACCTTGTAAGACTGGAAAACTGGGCATCAAATTGGCAGATGAAATTTAATGTGGATAAGTGCAAGGTGATGCATATAGGGAAAAATAACCCATGCTATAGTTATACAATGTTAGGTTCCATATTATGTGCTACCACCCAAGAAAGAGATCTAGGCGTCATAGTGGATAACACATTGAAATCGTCGGTTCAGTGTGCTGCGGCAGTCAAAAAAGCAAACAGAATGTTGGGAATTATTAGAAAGGGAATGGTGAATAAAACGGAAAATGTCGTAATGCCTCTGTATCGCTCCATGGTGAGACCGCACCTTGAATACTGTGTACAATTCTGGTCGCTGCATCTCAAAAAAGATACAATTGTGATGGAGAAGGTACAGAGAAGGGCTACCAAAATGATAAGGGGAATGGAACAGCTCCCCTATGAGGAAAGACTAAAGAGGTTAGGACTTTTCAGCTTGGAGAAGAGACGACTGAGGGGGGATATGATAGAGGTGTTTAAAATTATGAGAGGTCTAGAACGGGTAGATGTGAATCGGTTATTTACTCTTTCGGATAATAGAAAGACTAGGGGGCACTCCATGAAGTTAGCATGTGGCACATTTAAAACTAATAGGAGAAAGTTCTTTTTTACTCAACGCACAATTAAACTCTAGAATTTGTTGCCAGAGGATGTGGTTAGTGCAGTTAGTGTAGCTGTGTTTAAAAAAGGATTGGATAAGTTCTTGGAGGAGAAGTCCATTACCTGCTATTAAGTTGACTTAGAAAATAGCCTTTGCTATTCCAGCAACAGTAACATGGAATAGACTTAGTTTTTGGGTACTTGCCAGGTTCTTATGGCCTGGATTGGCCACTGTTGGAAACAGGATGCTGGGCTTGATGGACCCTTGGTCTGACCCAGTATGGCATGTTCTTATGTTCGCTGCGAATGGAAATATGCAGATATGCCTTTGTCAGGTCCAGAGATGTGAGAAATTACCCTGATTGTACTACCATTATTACGAAGCGCAAAATTTCCATTTGGAAATGAGTCACCCATAAATGCTGATTGACACTTTTGAGATCCAGGATGGGCCAAGAGGACCTCTCCTTTTTGTGTATGACAAAATAAATGGAATAGCAGCCCATATTTTCTTGTGATTTGGGAACAGGAATCACAGCCTTCAAATCCAACAACCTCCATAAGGTAGTCACTGCCACCCTCTTCTGTAGAGAGTTGCAGGGAGAGACCATAAAGCATCTGGAGGAATGTGAAGAAACTCTAGAGCATAGCAGTCCCTTACCACTTCCAGGACTCATTGGTCCGACATGATCTGGCCCCACCTCTGATAAAAGCAAGATAGATGCCCGTCTATCTTTCTTTCACCTCCCCTCACCTTCCCCTCCCTTCCCCTACCTAACCCACCCCCCCGGCCCTATCTAAACCCCCCCCTTACCTTTGTCCCTAGATTTACGCCTGCTAGAAGCAGACGTAAATCTACGTGCGCCAGTGGACTGCTGGCGCGCCGTCATCCGACCCGGGGGCTGGTCCGGAGGCCTGGACCACGCCCCCGGTCTGGCACCACGCCCCCGGTCCCGTCCCCGAAACGCCGCGTCCCGCCCCCAAAACGCCATGTCACTCAGCCCCGCCCCCTTCAAAAAACCCCGGGACTTACGCGCGTCCCGGGGCTCTGCGCGCGCCGGCGGCCTATGCAAAATGGGTGCACGAGGGCCCTGCTTGCGTAAATCTGGGCGGATTTACGCGAGCAGGGCTTTTAAAATCCGCCCATTAGAGAATAGCCACTGCCATTAGCAATGGTAACATGGATTAGACTTAGTTTTTAGGTACTTGCCAGGTTCTTATGGCCTGGATTGGCCACTGTTGGAAACAGGATGCTGGGATTCATGGACCCTTGGTCTGACCCAGTATGGCATTTTCTTATGTTCTTATCTCCTGTACCAGTAGGTGAGTCCGCACACCTTCATTGTGAAGATGAAGGTGCTCCACTCCCAGAGCCAAAATCCTTCCGAGGCTTTCTGGGCCAAAAGGACTGAGCTCTACCAAAGGGATGAGACCTTTGAGAGATTGCTCCCCTATAAGGACGAAAATGCCTGTAATCTCTAGTGTGATGCAGCACAACCCAGCCAGGGGCGAGAAAAGCCTGGGTGTAGTAAGAAAAAACCAAGCTGTACCAGAGACAAACAGCAGAGGGTGATACGAAAGGCAGGGAGAACTACAACTCCCAGGTTTCTAGAGCCACCACCTGACCCGTGGGCTGAGCAGGAGCTGAAACAGGTGTCAGAATTGAGAGGTAATGATTCTGACACAGCTGAATCCATGGAATTAGAAGAGGAAGACGTGCCAGCATGGTGGCAGTGGCCAGATAAATATAGCCCCTCAGAACAGAAGGAGGAGGAGGAGATGGAGATGGGCTCTCTGATGCAGCAGTCCTCCAGCTACTGGATGGACACAGAATGAATAACCCTAATGGGGGATGGTAGAGGAAAGTTTGTTTAAAAGAATGTTTTGAGTTTATACTGGAGGAGGACTAGTTTAACACTAGCTGTTTGGCATGGGAAGGCCCTAACCATTGCACAACAGGAGGGGAGAAGGGGAGTGTTGTGTTTTCCCCCAAGTGGGAGCGGTAGTGGCTGGTTAGAGTGAACACAGTGCTGGAGGACATTGTTTGGGAAGCTGTTCGCTGAGCATGAGAGGATAAAGGAACAGCACTGTGGAACTGCAATATAAACTGTTTTTCTTTCAAACTTTGTTTTGTACTGCTTGGGAGTGACGGGGCTAGGCCTTGTGCTCTCATTGAGAGAAACCTCAAGCCCAGATAGGGGGCGGCGGGGCTGAGCCAAGCCCTGGGCAGCCTGGTGGACTGCAGGACAGCGTGGAGAAGGCGGTGTGACTCAAGTGAGAAGCGTCTTGGGTCCGGGAGGAGCAGCAGGTTGGCGGAGCAGTGGTGGAGGGCCCTTACACTAGACTGACTTCTTGTCCCAAAAGGTCGTGAGGCTGGCTTTTTATCCTCTGGCAATCGAGATACCTGGGACTCTCCCCCATATATTTGCCATCTTCTCCAACTCACTGCCGAATAAAAGAGAACCCTTAAATGATAACCTGGTGAGATTGATTTGGAAATTGTGTCCGCCAACCAATTTTGCAGCCACAGCTTACACTTAGCCGCTATCACAGAAGCCACCCCTCTGGTGGCAGTTTGAACAAGGTCACAGCCTGCATTAGCCAAGAAGGCGGTTCGCGGTTTTATTTCCTTTCTGCCGGCCATCCCCACTCCCTCAGCCTCCTGAAAGAGATGCAGGCTAGCCCGAGCCACCAGGGAACAATAAGCAATTTGCAAATTCATCGTCATGGCCTCAAAGGCCTGCTTAAGGATAACCTCAATTCTCCTATCTTGAATATCCTTTAGAAGTGCCGCCTCCTTCCATTGGAATGGTGGTCCACTTGGTAACAGAACACACTAGCATATCCATCTTTGGGAAGTGTAACTATTCCTTTGCCTTCGGATCCAAGGGGTACAGACCCGCTAAAGTGTGCCCTTTAAAGTTTTCCTCTGGAGCGCTCCATTCCAGGTCAGTTAACTCTTGAATTGCTTCCAGGAGGGGAAAGAAACATGATGCTTTGCGTAGGATGTCCAATATGGGGTCCTTCTTTTGCACACCCGTAGAATCATCCCCAGTCACACCAGGCATCTTCAGAGTCTAAGATAGCAGACTTGGCATCTCATCTCTATGAAAGAAATGGAGCAGAGTCTTATGTGGCTCTAAATCTGGGGAAATTTCCCCTTCTTCCAGAGGAGAGAAAACGAAATCCCTGTTAGTCATCTGATGTATCCTCATTCACATCCTCCTGAACATCACTAGGGGCTGCTTCACTGCAGCGCTTGCACATGGTAGCTGACAAGTGGGAATCTCGAGCACGCGAACCTGATTTAGAAGGTATTGCCGGCTCCATTGAATGACCCTGCAGAAAAGTCTGTAGCCACGGCAAAAATTCCACCCAGGTCCACACCAGGCCCCATAGACCCAAAAATTCCACCCAGGTCCACAACCGACCCCCTCAAAGATGTCTCTGTCATTGGAAAGGAAGAAGAAGGAGATACCTCCATTATCTCCTTCAGCCCCTCTCCCCTCTGTCCGAGGGGATGGACTGGCATCGGCAAACTCAGTAGCAGGCAAATCACTCTGAGAATCCAGACAGTGCTAACAGAGGATGTGGTTAGTGCAGTTAGTATAGCGGTGTTTAAAAAAGGATTGGATAAGTTCTTAGAGGAGAAGTCCATTACCTGCTATTAAGTTCATTTAGAGAATAGCCACTGCCATTAGCAATGGTAACATGGAATAGACTTAGTTTTTGGGTACTTGCCAGGTTCTTATGGCCTGGATTGGCCACTGTTGGAAACAGGATGTTGGGCTTGATGGACCCTTGGTCTGACCCAGTATGGCATTTTCTTATGTTCTTAGAAATCCCTGGCTGTATTGCCCTTATATGGCAAGCAGACAGATCGCAAGGCGCTTAGATTTCTTTGTCATTGGCACCATACTTCCTACACTGAGCTGTGCCCAAAAATAAGGTACTAATGTGAGAGAACAAACGTATTTGCCAACTTTATCTGTTGTGTTTGTGGCATTGTGGACCCTTGGTCGCAATGGAGATGACTCCGCCCATGGGGAGGAGCCCCGTGGGGAACCACTGCGATAGGCTGACACAGAATGGATAGTCTTTATTGTACTGCTTGTAGATAGATGGTGAAAGCAGGAAGGTAAGGCACTGATTCACGAAGTGCCAGAACGTTCAACAGGCTCAGAAGTAAAGTCTCACCCAGATGTTCACGATAGGTGGGAGCCCGCAGTGCTGGGAACGCCGCGGCTGGTGGGTGGAGTTGGAGCGTCTGATCGTAGAGGTACTCACTGAATGAAGGCGCCTTCCTGGTGGTAGAATGGTGGGACCGAAGGTCCGTGGTGCAGGATTTACTCGAGGAGCGAATACCCAAAGTCCAATATCCTGAAAGTAGAGAGAGACTCCCGAGGAGCGGTTGTCTTAGTTAGTTGAGAAGCCCCGAAGGGAAGCTGGAAGCGAAAGACCCCCAAGGGGCGGATGTCTAGAGCTTCTTGCAGGAGTGAGGCCCTTAGCGAGAAAGTGGCGTCTAAGCGTGCAGCTTAGAGCAGGCAGAGTAGCGAAGTGAAGTCTTTGCTAACTCAATGTGGTAGCAGAGGCGGAGGCCAGAGATACCCGGAGGTACTGACGTCATGCGGTGGGGCCGCCCCCCGAGGTTCCCGCCATGACGTGTATTTGAGCGTAGGAGATGTGAGCGCTCGTACCCTAGGAGGCCACAGGAGCGAGCATGGCGGATGGGGTCGCCCATACTAGTCTGGAGACGCGGAGGCCCTCAGCACCGGAGGCAGCCATCTTGCCCAAAGACAGAGAAAGGGGAGAAAAAGAGGTAAGGCAGAGCGGTTGCAGCCGTCTGTGACCACAACATTATCAGCTTATATTGATAACTTTTTTTTTAAATAGTTTTATGGGATCATCATATAACCCCTTAGTTCATATCTTTTAGAACATGACTTATGCTCTGTCGATAAATAGCAGGGGTACACTTAAAATCATAAGTCCATTTTTAGACATTTTTTAAAACGTGTTTAAATACTATAAATTTTAAAAGGTGCACTACTTCCCCATTTTAAGTGAATTGGTACAGCATAAATATGTGCTCACCGGAAGGCCGCAGAAGTACATGCACTATTCCGCCGTGCGACGAGAAGGCGCACATGTAAGTGCGTGGGAAAAACAACACTGCTGTGGCCTACCACAGGGCTGGAGAAACCAAGCCTGAAAGTGGGGCCTAGCCAAAGGCTGCTCCACCAGCTAAGCCGGCACCCCACCCAAACTTCACTAAACTCACCAGAGAAGTGAGAGGGAAGCAAGGAAAAGACACTGATCACCAATGCCGAGGAAAGAAGACCCAGTAAGGAAAGGAATAGGGGAAATAAAACTCTCTTTCTTCATTTTTTAAAAACGTTCCTGTACCCAAGCTCAGCCCTTCCTTGCTGAGAGCAGAAATGGGTCTCTAGCTATGAGAGAGGGTGAAAGCCAACACCACTGAGCCTTCCTCCTCCTCCAATCACTTTTTTTTTTTTAAGTCCATGCCTGGCTAGGCTGGACTCAAGATGCTCAACTGAGGGAGGGATCAACTGGTATCACCTCAGGAGTTCAAGCAGTACTTCCAAGCTTCTCCTTTCTTGTTATTTTATGTTTCCATTTTTTTTTTAATAGAAGCAATCCCCATCTGCTGGAGACGGAGAATACTGGTGGGCTGATGTCGAGGCATGGCTATATGTACTTGACATCTGGTTTACTTTGTCTCCATCTGCTGGTAGAGGTGCATAATCCACTCGTGCAGATTGGCCTGCCTGAGTGCAGAGGCAGTATCTTTTTGCAAAGTTTTCTGGTTGGTACCACAGTGGTGTGCGCACACATGCCTACCAGTCTCCCATCCATGGCCAGATTTTGGCATAGCAAAGTGCCAAAGGTACCAAATTCTGAAAGCATCCCAAACCTGGGATTCCCCTTTGCTACTATTTAATTTCTGGGGACCACTCCCACCCTTTGGCCTATGAGCACCAAAATCTTAAATCTTGCCTGGCACCCATCTTCCACTTTCTCAGGGAGCAGAAGCTAGGGCAGAAGCTGGGCAGCTGGCACCATTGCCAGCTTCCTAGAACTATCATTGATAATCTATTTACTACTTCTCTGAGTGTCTTGATTTCTGCCCTCCCCCTCCCCTTGGACATCTCAGTGATTTGACCTGCAGGGCACCATCTCATCCCTGACAGCCTTGAGCCACCCTGTGAATGCATGTACATAGTATCCTAGCAGCTTCTTTTGCTCTCATTGGCCCTATTCAATTAAGGCTTTGTCCATAGGCACAGAATGGGGAAAAGTTATTTCTTACTAAGACCCCTGGCTGTAGTATTTGAGTGTTTAGAAGCTCTATGTCTCCCTCCCTCCCTCTGCTACTGTATATGGCTATGGATTGCTGTTGTGGCAATCAGTCTGTCTCTTTAATAGTGTCTATCGGTGGCAGTCAGTCCGTCCGTCCGTTTGTTCGTTCGTCCGTCTTTTCCTTTCCGTCACTGTGTTGGAGGAGGGGGCGGTTCCAGAGTTTAAAGGGACACTTTACGGCGGAAGGACTACTTATCGAGACCCGTCCGCTGGTCTGTGACAACCCGCGCATGGAGGATCGCGGTGGCTAGGTGTACGCGTCTGAACAGAAGCCGGTGGCGGTCGGTAGCCCGTGGGCGGGTCGCTACGTGCTCGTGTGAACGCCGGACACCGTGGGCAGAGGGACTTTGTGCAGGCGCTGGCGGAGGGATTGTCGTACTGGCGGAGGGATCTGGTCAGCGCTGCGGCTTCTCGCTCGGACTCGCACCGCCGCCATCTTGGATCGGGATGTTTTTTGTGGGTTTCGTGGAGGTGCTGCCGGTGAGTGTGCTGGGGGCAGGTAAACCTCTGGACACCGGAGGCGCAGGTCCGAGCGCGGCGGGGATATTGGGAGAGGGCCGGGAAGAAGAGCGGTAGCGGCCAAGGCGTAGGCCTCTGTCCGTATTCAGCCGCTCTGGAGACTGGGGCAGAGCGTTACTGTCTGAGACGGGGGAGAGGCTTGATGTCCGGGGGCAATGAGCGTGCTGTCTATGTTAGGGAAGATTGCTGGCGTTCCTGTCTTTAAAGGGGGGGGGGGATGAGGAAGATGTCTCGGTGCTTGTGGGCACTCTGTTATAATTTCCTTGTTTGAGAGCAGAGTTAGCTGAGCATCTTCCCCGGGGTAGGTGCTGGTTGCTGTTTTGGTATAGAAGTCTGTTGAAGGGGAGCGGTGGGAAAGGGCAATATCCCTGTGACAGAACAGTGAAATGAGGAAAGTGGCCGAGGTGCTGCTGAGGAACAGGGAGGGGTGAGGGGCGACGCTGGCCTTTGACCACCAGGGGGCAGTAAGGGACCGTGGAAGGAGAGGGAAGTTAGTCGGGCACTCTCTATCTGAAGCACTTTTCCTGAATTCAGTGAGTGCCAGGGCAGGTGGCTACGGCTCAGTTTCTGCCACGAATTATTGACCCATGTGTGTACCGTCCAAATTCATTATAGTTCTTAGTAGATATAGTCAGATTGATCATTCCAACCACATAAAAGTGGAGTACTGGAACACAGTTATGAACAGTCAGAAATCTTAAAACTACCAAACAGAAAAAGTCTCGTTTCGTGCATTCAGTTTCTAGAGCAAGAGTAGAGGTTCTGTGTCGAAAGTGGCTCTGGGACTAGCAGGCTGGTTGGGGTTGTGATTTCCTATTGCTAACAGTGATAATACTCATTGTTAGATTGAACATTGTCTTATATATCAGGCTGGAAGCATTCTTCTCGTCGTCCTCATCACTCACTGTGCTAATGAACGTAGCCAACTATTTTGTTGTGGCTTCTGTGTACTGTAAGGTTGTAGATTTAGGGCACTGCAAGAGCTTCTGACAGAAGCAGAGTTCACAGCCTCCTCTCTATCAGGCTGATACAGTAAAGTGTGGCCGCGGTTACCCTGTTTCTAACCCGCTTTCTACCCACAATTTGGCCGCGTAAGTCTAACCCGCGATTCACTATCCGTTTTTACCAATCTTTACCGCTTCTTTAAATCGACGCGTATCCCTTTCCGCCCGCGGCATGTATATGATATGTGAACGATCGGATTAGCTATTCCCTCCCATACTGTAACGTGTGGCCCGATTATCGCCTTTTTAACCAACTGTTTTGCTGCGTCTTTAACCCGCTAATTTACCACCTACCCTGACCCTGGCATTAGAGGGATGTGACAGCAATAGGCAGGCTCCGGTCAAATAAGTGGGTGGGTTGAAGCAAGCGAGTAACATGGTGTGGCCTGTTTCTCCTATGCTCGGGCATCGGGGATTGCCAGTCCTCTCTCCCCCCCTCCTGAAGCAAGGCGCAGGGCAGAAATCGACTCGACATGTTATTAAAGCAAATAGAAATTGTAACAAAAGTAAACTTACTGCATGCTTCCAGCAGCCCCAGTCCTCTCTCCCCTCCTCCTGAGGCACCCACCGCGGCTCCCCTGCCTCCCGGTGGCAGCCGGCGGAGAAAGTGGCTTCCAGCAGCCCTGCCGGTGAAGGTGCATGAACGCACGTCCAATCTGGGCGCTCAAGCAGCGAAGGCGATGAGCGCTCGCCGTGACCTCGGACGTCCATCCGGGCGCTCAGGTCACGGTGTGCGCTCATGCGCCTTCGCTGCTTGAGCGCCCAAATTGGACGTGCGTTCATGCACCTTCGCCGGCGGGGCTGCTGGAAGCCGCTTTCGCCGCCGGCTGCCACCGGGAGGCAGGGGAGCCGCGGTGGGTGCCTCGGGAGGAGGGGAGAGAGGACTGGGGCTGCTGGAAGCATGCAGTAAGTTTACTTTTGTTACAATTTCTATTTGCTTTAATAACATGTCGAGTCGATTTTCGCCCTGTGCCTTGCTTCGGGAGGGGGGGAGAGAGGACTGGCAATCCCAGATGCCCGAGCGTAGGAGAACCATCCACTTCCTGGAACCTGTCATTTGAAATGACAGGTACCAGCGCACCCAGGATACTGTATAGGCGCTGTATAGCGCTCTATACGGTAAAATGGATTGCGCTTCATGGACGCGCTTTGGACGTGGCTTGCATTTGCATGCCATTTAAATACTGTATCGAGCAGTATGTGATCCGAACTGTGCGCGCGGCAAATGAGCGGGCGCCCGGCACTGCCGCACTTTTTCTTACGCACCCTTACTGTATCGGCCTGTAAGTGAATTGGGTTGGAGTGTGTTGCTTGTTGCTTCCTTTGCTCTTCTTACTGTGTTGGATTCGATTTTCTTTCTGTGGCTGGAAAGCAATGTTTTTTTATATTTTTGTTCATTTCTGTCTGTTATCCAGTATAGTGATGTGCGTGTTTATGCTGTTTATAGTTTTTATATATGTGGACAATAATGATTTTAGCAGGTGTTTTGGCTTTTTTTTTGGTAAACAAATATAAAGTTGCAGACTTGACCAGCATGTATTTGCTGTGTTAGAGATGGTCTTTGCTTGTATTTAATTTATTTATTTATTATTTTTTTATATACCAACATTCGATCTCAATTGAGATATCACACCAGTTTACATTCAGGTACTGTTGGTATTTCTCTATCCCCAGAGGGCTTACAATCTAAGTTTTTGTACCTGAGGCAATGGAGAGTAAAGTGACTTGCCCAAGGTCACAAGGAGCAACAGCTGGACTCGAACCCTGGTCTCCTGGTTCATAGTCCACTGCTCTAAACACTAGGCTATTCCTCCTCTCCCCACTGCTCTAACCACTAGGCTATTCCTCCTCTTGTATGCAAGTATGAAAAAAAAATGTTTAGGAAGGTGGAGAACAGAAATAATATAAATATTTGGGTACTTAAAAAATAGATGAAGATTTTATGATGAGTTACAGAAATTGAAAGTAGCTAAGTTTACACTGACAACCTGTGATGTGCAATAGAGGTGTACTTCTCAGCTTGTGGAGACAGTGATGAATTTGTGAGGTGTGGCACCAGTAGAGTGATGGAGACATGCTAAGAAGTGCTGATGGGGGCAGAGTTAGTAAAAATCTGGGTGCTAGGTTGCTTAAGAAATGGTGGCCAACTCTAGTCCTGAAATCCTGAAAACCACAGGCCTGGTTTTCAGGATTTACACAATGAATATACATGAGAGATTTTCATGCACTGCTTCTTTTGTATGTGTTTAAAATTTAATGCTGGCGCCTACTGTCAGGCCTAGGCAGAGAAATCACTGCTGAGGTCAGTTCCGGGCAGCAGTGTTGTCTCTCAGGATTCAGGGACCCTTGCTGTGGACTGCAGAAGAGGGGGAGTGAAAAATGTCAAAATAAAAACTTAAAAAAAAAAAATTAAAAATAAAGCTATAAAGAATTTTTTTCTGTGGTGCTTTTTTGGGCATTTTTTTTTTTTAAATTTTCCGACTCCCCTGTGGTGGGTTTGTGGAGGAGGATGTGGGATGGCAATGACTCTCTGACTATGAAACCTACATTGTCTGCCTTTTTTCTGGACTAACATAATGACAGTAGAAGAAGACCAAATGGTCCATCCAGCCTGCCTAACAAGTTTCTTATGGTAGTAATTGCTGCTTATTGCAAGTTACCCCTATGGTTCTCTTAATGATGGTAAACTGCTTCTCCATGCAGGTTACCTCCATGTTTCTGTTAAGCTTAGTAACTGCTGCTCTGTGCAGGTTACCCACAAGTCTTATGTTAAGGGTAGTAATATTTGAAATCAAACTCATAACAAAATTACTGGTAGCAACTTTTTTACGGGGTGAGCAAGCCTTCTTTATAATTCAGAGACTGCTGCTTGAATGCGCTTTTCTTTTGGGCTTTGCTGAAGAAGCAGTCCTGTAATCTTTCCCTAAAGGTTGTATATCAGTACCCTGGACCATAAACGAAGTCCAGCATTGGCTGTTACCTGAATCCCTTTTTTTGCTCCTGCCAAAGCGGAGATCAATGTTGCAGTTTCTTCAAAAGCATCAAGGCTAACTGATTAAGGGTAGTAATCCTCATACCTTCTGTTAAGGGTTAGTAATTGTGACTCCATACAGGTTACCCCATGCACTCTTTTTTTTTTTTTTTTCTTCAATTCCAACCTCTAGCCTGTAAAGATCTGCGGTGTTTATCCCATGCCCTTATGAATTAATTTACTGAATTCTTCCTTGCCGCCTCTTCCAGAAGGGGCATTCCAGGATTACATCTATCCAACTGGTATTTAACTTACTCCTTAAACTAAATACATGCAATTTATACTTAGTGTGTCTACCTTCTTTAGTTTTCAGTTGTTACCTGCCTTTTTGAATGTGCAATTCACCCTTAGGTACATTAGAATAGCAGCAGATGAGTAAAGGCAGCTTTTACAGAAAGTGTATAAAAATTTAAAATAGTAAATCTTTCAATTTGGCAATAAAAAGGTGCTCAATAAAATACTGAGTTCTGTAAACAGCATTGAAAATAATAGTGATTTAATTCAGACTATAAATAATATGCAGCAGAAATGTTTGCAGCAGCATGTTGAAGTTTCAAGGCATTGGAGGAGATGCCAGATAATGTCCTATAGTGTCTCAGTATCTTACCCTCACCTAATGTACCCCACCTCTTATCTATTTACTTGCAATCAACTTCACATCTGCATGTATTACTTATGTAGTCAATGCTTTATAACTATCAGGTCTATCCTGTAAAGTGCGGCCACGTTTACCCTGCTCCTAAGCCGCGTTCTACTCACTTTCCGGCTGCGTTATCCCTTCCTGAGATCCAGAATCCCCTTTAACCTACTCCTACCGCGTCCTAAAATCCCCGGCCAACCCCTTCCGCACGCGGCATCTATATTGCATGCAAACGAGCGAATTAGCTATTCCCTAGCATCCCGTAACCCGCGCCCCGACTATCGCTATCTTTCCCTGCCGTTTTGTCGCGCGTTTAACCTGCTAACTTACCGCCTACCCTTACCCCTGCGGTAGAGGCAGGGGTAAGGGTAGGCGGCAAGCTTTCCCCCAGCCCCCGCTCACCTGCCCCGGCCGCGATCATGGGTGCCGGTCTCCGGGGCAGCCCCAGTCCTCTCCCCTCCTCCCGAAGCGAAAAAAACGTAAAAGCAAAAAGTAAGTCGCTTCGTTGCTTCACACTGTCAGTGTCTCTTCTTCCCTCCTCCCGGAGCAAGGCTGCTTTTTGCGCCCTGCTTCAGGAGGAGGGAAGAAGAGACACTGACAGTGTGAAGCGGCGAAGCGACTTACTTTTTGCACCCCCCTCCGGACATCGGACGACCTCTCCTGCCTCCAGCTGCTCGCGAAGATGGACGCCTGCAAAAAGTAAGTGTGAAGCGGCGAAGCAACTTACTTTTTGCAGCCCCGATCCTTGCTTTGCAGTAAATGTAACTGAGCTTAAAAGGATTGTAGCCAATAAACTGATAGCAATGACCTGGAAGTCATAGAAAAGGACAACAAATGCAATTCAGGTTTCTGAAGTTTTACGTTCAGATGGATGCTTTAAAGTTAACAAAGTCACTACAGCATCCCCATGAGAAATAAGAGAGGAGAGTGCCAGCCATATTACATTAAAAGGCCTGCCTCTTATCCAAAGGGCAGATTCATCCATCACAAATCTAAGAGGTTTCATTTATTTAAAAAGAAGAAAAAAATCACCTCTCCACTACACCTCGGACCTCTCCTGCCTCCTGCTGCGCGACTTACTTTTTTGGCAGCCGTCCGGCCATCGGGAAGAACGTATCGTGGCTCCCCTGCCTCCTGGGGAAGATGGATGCCAGCACGGGGGAAAGCGGCCCCTCTGCATGCAATTGGCCGCTCAAGACGTGACATCACATGCCGTGACGCCAAACGTCGTGACGTCACGTCTTGAGCGGCCAATTGCATGCACAGGGGCCGTGCTGGCATCCATCTTCCCCGGGAGGCAGGGGAGCCACGATACGTTCTTCCCGATGGCCGGACGGCTGCCAAAAAAGTAAGTCGTGCAGCGGGAGGCAGGAGAGGTCCGATCGGGGCTGCATGGGCGTCCGATGGGCGTCCATCTTCGCGAGCAGCTGGAGGCAGGAGAGGTCGTCCGATGTCCGGAGGGGGTGCAAAAAGTAAGTCGCTTCGCCGCTTCGTACTGCCAGTCCCTTCTCCCCTCCTCCCGGAGCAAGGCTGCTTTTCGCGCCCTGCTTCGGGAGGAGGGGAGGGGGGACTGGCAGTCCCGACTTCCTGGTATCTGTCATTTCAAATGACATTTGAAATGACAGATACCAGCGTGGCGTGAAGCGTTAGGCCCGCGCACCCAGGATACTGTATAGGCGCTCTATCCAGTAAAATGGGTTGCGCGGGCCTAACGCTTCACGGATCCTTCTTAGACGCGGTTTACATTTGCATAAAATTATTGTTCAGGATCGAGCGGTAGGTGAGCTGCACTGTGTGTGCGGCAATCGCGGGTGCGCCGGGCACTAATGCAGCTCTTCCTACCGCTCGGTACTGGATAGACCTGTATGTAATCCATCTTGGGCCTACCTTAGGGCAAAGATGGAATATCAAATGATTAATAATAAATGTCATGTGGAGCATTGGGGAAAGGGTGCACTGATGAATATGCGATGGGTCACTGGCTGTATGAGAGAATTATAGAGATGTGAAGGCTCAATAGGGAGGTGATTGGGTTTCTTTTTCCTCCCTTCTCCTCCATCCAAATGTAGAAACATGGGATATTATGGAAAAACTGAGAGAACTTCTTTTGGAATACTTTCTTAGAATGTGAAATGGTTTTAAAATATTATTGCTATCTGCCCATTACTATTGCAAAATACTTGCTAATAGCTATGTAATATGATGAATGTAAAACAATGAAAAATATTAGAAAATTAGTTCCAGTACTGTAACAAGTTTTAGATACCTTTTATTTTCCCGTCGATAGCAGGGCTGAATTAGCCATGCTGTCTGGGAGAGTGTCGCGATCCCGTGTAGGCGGCGTTTCCTCAGCTAATCAGAGTTTTGACTCTGTGTGTCTGCGCGGTAGTGTTCCCGCGCGGTTCCTTCACCTCTTCAATTTCTTTTTTTCCACGAGCCATTGGCACGCGGGGTTTTTTTCCTCTAGCTATTTTTTCCTGACAGGAATTTTCTTCAAATTTTTTTGCGTTTTTCAAGATTTCTTTTTCTTCCCAGATGGCTCTGAAGCCTTCTGGGTTCAAATATTGCCAGTGTGGCAAAACTATGGCCATCACAGATGGACATAATTATTGCTACATCTGCTTAGGCCCATACCACGACCAAAAGTCATGTCGGGACTGCGGGAGAATGTCTCCGCGAGCCCAGCGGCAGTGGGCTGCAAGAATGGAAAGGCTACGGATGGGACTTCGGCCCCGCCATCCTCTGTTCATTCCTCGCCGGGGCCGGAGAAATCTGGTAAGGCCCAGTCAAAGTGGGCGTCCTCTTTGGGACCAGCCGAATTAGGAAGAGCCGTCTCCATTACCAGGCCAGGGTCTCACACACCCTCAAGGCCACTCAGTAAAGCCGTGGATCCGGCAGTGGTACTCCGACCAAAGGAACTGGGGAATGCGTTGTCTAAATCTTCGCCTTCAGCGTCGTTAAAAAGGAAGCACGACGCAACAAAAACCGGTGACGTACGAACGATGCACGGCGCATTCAAATTGCATGGATCGACACGACGCATCCTCGACACGCCTTACGGCGCACGGCCAACCACACAGCACATCTACGGTGCACAGACCATTGCCCAACACACCTAAAGTGCATGGTGCAAAAAGGATGCAGGTGGAGTCACCAGACCACAATGTATCGGGCAAACATCATCCTAAATAACACCATGCACGTTCATCGAAGCACATGACAAAAGAGAATACAGGAAAGAGAACACTCTCGAGATTCACAAAGAATCTTCAGTATAAGCTCGGACATGGATGTTGAAAATTTATCTGCGCCTCATTCTCCATCCTTAGGTCAGACTCCACCCAAAGTTCTTTGGCCAGTCTCTCATCCGTATCTAGAGCTAAGAGACACTCTCCTTCCTTACGGGCCTATACACAGGCCGATACAGTAAAGCGCGGCCGCAGTTACCCGGTTTCTAACCCGCTGTCTACTCACAATTTCGCCGCGTAAGTCTAACCCGCGATTCACCAACTGTTTTTACCGATCCTTACCGCTTCTTTAACTCGACGCGTATCCCTTTCCGCCCGCGGCATGTATATGTATGTAAACGATCCGATTAGCTATTCCCTCCCATACAGTAAAGTGCGCCCCGACTATCGCCTTTTTAGCCTGCTATCTTGCCGCGTCTTTAACCTACTAATTTACCGCCTATCCTGACGCTTGCGTTAGTGTGGTTCACTGGTTGCTCAGCATATTCAATTTAAAGCTTTAACCTTGGTATTTAAGGCTCAGCATGATCCCATACATTCCATTGCATTGTCTGTATTCACAAGAATGTAATTATCTGATTCTACCACCAAAAGGCGCCCAGTCCCAAACCAACCCAATCCACAGAAAAAAAAAATGCTTCTCGCACATAGCCGCCCAGTCCCAAACCAACCCAATCCACAGAAAAAAAAATGCTTCTCGCACTTAGCCGCCCAGTCCCAAACCAAACCAACCCAATCCAATGAAAAAAAAATGCTTCTCGCACTTAGCCGCCCAGTCCCAAACCAAACCAACCCAATCCAAGCCCAAGCAGAGAGAGACGAAATTTCACAGTCCCAAACTTTTCCCCAGCCCCCGCTCACCTGACCTGGCCGTGGCCATGCAAGCCCCCAGCAGTAGAAGTAGAAGGGCGGCGAGAGAGAGCGGCTTCAGCAGCCCCGCCGGCGAAAGTGAATACGTGCACGCCTGTAGGTCCAATATGGGCGCGCAAGGCAGTGAAGGCGCATGTACACCCGCCGTGACCTCCGATGTCCAGCCGGTCACGGCGTGTGCGCATGCACCTTCGCTGCCTTGCGCGCCCATATTGGACCTACAGGCGTGCACGTATTCATCTTCGCCGGCGGGGCTGCTGAAGCCGCTCTCTCTCGCCGCCCTTCTACTGCTGCTGCTGGGGGCTTGCGTGGCCAGGGCAGGTGAGCGGGGGCTGGGGGAAAGTTTGGGACTGAAATTTCGTCTCTCTCTGCTTGGGTTGGGTTGGTTTGGTTTGGGACTGGGCGGCTAAATTCACACTAACGCAAGGGTCAGGGTAGGCAGTAAATTAGGTTAAAGACGCAGCAAGATAGCAGGTTAAAAAGGCGATAGTCGGGGCGCACTTTACTGTATGGGAGGGAATAGCTAATCGGATCGTTTATATACATATACATGCCGTGGGCAGAAAGGGATACGCGTCGAGTTAAAGAAGCGGTAAGGATCGGTAAAAACAGATAGTGAATCGCGGGTTAGACTTATGCGGCGAAATTGTGAGTACACAGCGGGTTAGAAACGGGGTAACTGCGGCCGCGCTTTACTGTATCGGCCTGTTACAGATCCCGTTATCAAAACGCATTCGCCTGTCTCCAATTATTCCTCCTCAGGACCAACAAAAAGGAACATCACCTGAGGACATTTTGCTAGCGGCAATTCCAACAAAAGCCCCAAAGCAAAGATTACACATTCCTCCACAGGGCACCCTTGCGGCATCTACTGTGACTAAAATCTCAGACATCCTGAGCTCTTTTTTCCAAGAACTGGAACAAGCTCAACAAATACTCCCACAGGACTCCCCTCACGGTTCACCTGCTTCACCTTTATATGTTGAACCCTTGGAGCTGGACACGGAGCATACACCAATTCAACCACTTAGCCCAGGTTCTCCGGAATCAGTTCACTCTTTGAACTCTTCAACGTGAATGCCATCTGATCCTCCGGAAGGTCTACCTGAGCCTTATTCTCCTCCGGAAGACTTGACTTATGCAAAATTCATTGACAAAGGAGGCAGTCTTCTCCAGGTAGAAACCGGAAGAGTACCTGATGCTAGGGATCCTAAAGATATTAGAATCTCCTCCCGAGCCCACTGCTCTACTCCCACATTCCGTGTTAGAAAATGTTCTGTTCAAAATCTGGAAAACTCCATTCTCAACAACCGCTACTTCCAGAAAAATTGATATTAAGTATAAGATGCATAATTCAACAGTTTGTCTGCCCAACTCCCCCATCAATCTGTTGTAGTTGAATCGGCCTTATCCAAAGCTAAGCGTACTAAGCTACATTTGAATACACCACCTGGCCGAGAGAATAAATGTCTGGATGACTTTGGGAAGAAGGTGTACCACTCCTCCATGCTCACAAACAGAATACAGCATCTTCAATTCTACACTACACAGTAGCTCTTTGAATCACTCCAAAAGCTACGTCCACTCTGTCTATCAGAAGACAACACACTTCCACAATCTTTCTTGGATATTGAAGAGGGTCTCAGACATTTACCACGGTCCATTTATGAGTCATTCGAGTCATCGGCAAGAGCATCCGCTTCGGCTATAGCGGCCAGACATATATCGCTTAGCTCAGAGCCAGTGCAATTCGTCCTGATGTCCATGAGAAACTCGCCGATATTCCATGCACAGGAGACAATCTCTTTGGAGATAAATTTGGAGACAGTCTCCCATTTGAAGGAACAAAGTGCAGTTGTACTTTTCCTTACATCACCTGCAGAGTCTCACAAATCTCAACATTGTTTTTATCCTTACCGTCGTCGGTATTACACGAGACCATACAATAGGCCCTATTCCCAGTATAGGCCTCAACCATATGTCCCACCCAGGAACACAGCTCAACCTGTTTCTAGGGGTTGTGCCAGACAACAAACGCCGGCTCCTCAACAAAAGCAACCTTCGTCTTTTTGAAATTAATACAGTCACCACCACTACCAGTATTCATAGGAGGATGCCTTCAATTTTTTCTCCACATTTGGGAATCCATCACCTCAGACCAGTGGGTACTAAACTTCATAAGAGACGGTCACACTCTAAACTTTCAGTCCACTCCTTCTCTTCCTCATATTCCTCCGAAGAGGATGAAACAATCCCAGTCCACATCCCTCACAGCGGAATTGAACAACCTACAACTTTAACAATCTATACAGATCATCCTTCTTCATCAACATCATCAAGGTTTTTATTCCCAATACTTCCTTATTCCAAAGAAGTCAGGAGGTCTACGACCCATTCTGGATTTACGACTACTCAACAAACACATACAGAGAGAGAAATTCAAAATGACTTCTCTCAAAACTATCCTACCGCTGATTCAGCCCAACGATTGGCTATGTTCCATCGACCTGAAGGATGCATATTCCCATATACCAATTCACCCATCTTCTTGGCGTTACCTATGTTTCCAAGTTCAAAATATATATTACCAATACAAGGTTCTCCCATTTGGCCTATCTTCAACCCCAAGGGTATTCACCAAATGTCTAGCAGTGGTGGTGGCTCGATCCAAATTTTTCCTTATCTGGATGACTGGTTAATAGTAGCGTCGGATCAGCCTACACTGAAAGATCATAAGTTACGCACGATAGAATGCCTTCAGAGGTTGGGATTTCTTATCATCTTCGAGAAGTCTCACCTACAACCTACTCAACTACTTCAGTTCATAGGCGCGCTCATAAATTTGGTGGAAAAGAGAGCGTACCTTCCAGACAGGATGCAGAACTTGCAATCATTGGCTCACAGCCTTCTCTACAAAAACCAGGCATCAGCATGCCAGGTTCTCCAACTTCTGGGTCATATGGCGGCGGCGATCTACATGGTTCCCCACACCAGACTTCACATGCACCGCTTACAATGGAGTTTAAAGACAGTGGTCTCAATTCCTACAGCCACTCGACTGCAGGATTCAAATTACGAACGCAATGAAGGAGGATATTCGGTGGTGGCTCCTTCCCAAAAACCTTTCCTCGGGAGCTCCATTCTGCTTACCTCCTCATCAGATCACTCTGACCACAGATGCCTCCAACAAAGGTTGGGGAGCCCATCTCGGCAACCTGAAAACTCAGGGTCTGTGGACCCCTCAGGAATCTACATACCAAATCAATCTATTAGAATTGCGCGCCATTTGGATGGCACTTCAAATGTTCTCTCTGCTCAGATATGGGAATCAAGCCTCATGGTATATACAGACAACCAGGTAGCCATGTTTTACATAAACAAGGAAGGAGGGTCCGGTTCCTGGACTTTATGTCAAGAAGCAACTCTAATTCTCCATTGGACAATCAGAGCCCAAGTATTAATTCAGGCGACTTATCTTCCAGGTCTGGACAATGTAACAGCAGATCGTCTCAGTCAGATTTTTCATCCACACAAATGGACCTTAAATTCAGACGTGGCAGAAAACATCTTCAAACAGTGGGGCTTTCCCACAATAGATCTCTTTGCTACAGAAGCCAACAGACAAGTCCAAACCTTTTGCTCAATTTATCCCCGGCTTGCTCCCGACGCTTTTCTCATTCCATGGACACCAGACTTGATGTATGCCTACCCTCCCATTCCACTCATATCTCGAATAATTCAGAAATGCATCCAGGATGTGTCAGACATGATTCTAATTGCCCTGGCATGGCTGAGACAGCCATGGTATGCGTACCTCATGAGACTTTCCATTCATCCACCAATACCGCTACAAAATCTTCCACATCTTCTGACACAAGAAGGGGGGCTCTTTACTTCACCCCATGAATCAATCTCGTCATATCACAGCGTGGAGACTGAATGGCAAATACTAAACCCCCTAGGTTTATCTTCTCAACTAGAGGATATTCTTATTGCTTCCAGAAAACCGTCAACCAGACGCAATTACACAGGAAAGTGGCAGCAGTACTTGAACTGGTGTAGTCCAAAAAACATAAACCCCTTTTCATCCACTGCCACTCAACTACTACAATACCTGCACACACTTTACAAAGCAGGATTAGCCACCACTTCAGTACGAGTTCATATCAGTGCTATAGCAGCTTTTCATGAACCTCTTAATCTTCCAATCTCTAATCATCCGTTAATTTCCAGATTCATGTTGGAATGATACGGCTTCGCCCACCGGTGACTAAACCTCCAATCCCATGGGACTTAAATGTAGTACTGTAACAACTAATGCTTCCTCCGTTTGAACCATTAGACTCTAGCCACATCAAATATATGACATGGAAGACCATCTTTCTCATCGCCATAACTTCCGCACGGAGGGACAGCGAACTTCAAGCCTTGGTTGACTACTCTCCTTATCTAGAATTCTACCATGACAAAGTGACACTCCATCCTCACCCTACCTTTCTCCCTAAGATGATAACGTTTTTCTATCTTAATCAAACTATAACTCTACCTATTTTTATGCCAAAACCTCATAATAACAAGCATGAGAAGCTTTTGCACACATTGGACTGCAAAAGAGCGTTAGCGTACTATAAGAAAAGGACTCAATCAACTTCAGGGCCTTCTCAATTGTTCCTTTCCTTTAACCCAAAGGACCATAGCCAGTTGGTTATCGCAATGCATACTTTTTTGCTACAACAAACGCTCCATTAAACTACTCACTAAGCCTCAGGCGCACCAAATTCGCACCACTGCAGCATCAGTTGCCCACTTAAACAAAATTCCCTTGATTGATATCTGCAAAGCGGCAACATGGTCGTACATTCACATCGCATTATTGCCTGCAACAACAAACGACCTCTGATGCAGCACTAGGCACAGCAGTCTTATCAACACTCAAAAAGATATGAGACTGTCTACAAATTCATGGGTTGCTGTCCAAACCTCCAAAAAGATACATGCATGGACACAACCCGGGAGCTTGGGACTCCCAGACAGCATGGCTAATTCAGCCCTGCTATCAATGGGGGGGAAAAAGCAAGTTTGCTTACCATAAACAGTGTTTCCGTAGATAGCAGGATGAATTAGCTATGCGTTCCTTCCCTCCTCCCTAGACAGTCACAAAAGGGACATACATATCTTCCTAACTTACCTCTCGCTTGGCTACAAAGAAACTGAAGAGGTGAGGGAACCGCGCGGGAACTACCGCACAGAATCAAAACTCTGTGATTAGCTGAGGAAACTCCGCCTACTCGGGATCGCGACACTCTCCCAGACAGCATGGCTAATTCATCCTGCTATAGACGGTAAGCAAACTTGCTTATTTGATTAACTTAATATCTCTGTGAGTCATGTTCAGTCTAAGCTGCCTTTAACAGGCCAGGGATGTAGTTACACTGGATTTAAATAGGTTGTCACCATGTGCCACACAGATTGGGGAGACAGGGAGGTTTTGACAGAGGTGACTGACTGTAAAACTTTATAGTTCAAGAGGCTTATGTATGGTAGTGGGTGAGAGAGCCATTGTCCAGTTGAGTCCTTTTGTGTTTGTTTCAAAGTGTTTGATCATCTTAATTTTTAATGTTTTGCTTTCTTGTTTAGTTCTGAAATTCCCTTTAAGTACTAATTTGTGAGGTTAAGGAAGTGACCTTTCTTAGAAAAATGTTCACCTACAGTTCTTTTCTTCTCTGTAATGTGGTGTTTTATATCTGTTGCCCACCAAGTAAGATAAAAATATTAACCATGATGATGGCATTGCTACTGCATTTAATTGACTTCCTAAAAGGCAACAGTCTTAGGATATGATGTTGGTAAAGTAGTTTCAAATGTTGTGGAATACAGAATTCAGTTACACTACTGTTCCATGTAATGATGTTTATCACCTTCTAACAAAGAAAATTAGCCACAAACACTTGCACAAGAACATATTTAAAAATACTAGCATCTCTAGTTTCTGTCTCTAATCAAAATCAGTGTGTAATAAATAGCATCTGATTCTGAACTTTCATTTTTGTTTCAATTACTTTAGTAAAATTGACTTGCATGGATTGAAACAAGCTTCCCTACTCTTTCATGCAAGTTTGTTTTCCCATCGATAGCAGGGAGTTTTTCTTAGGTAGTGACAATTTTAACTGTGCAGCTGCGCGGATGTTTTCCAGCGCGATTCTATTTTCTCCTCAGTCTCTCTTTTTTTCCGCGAGCCGATTGCACGCGGGGCTTTTTTTCTCCTCGTCTCACAGTTTTTTCGAATTTTTTTTGGACCTTTTTTTGGCAGTGATATCTCCTAAGCCATCAGGTTTTAAATACTGCCAATGTGGGAAAATTATGTCCGTAACAGATGGACATAACTGCTACATTTGCCTGGGCCTGGACCACGACCAAGCCTCATGTCGAGACTGTGGTCGTATGTCCCCCTGGGCCCAAAGGCAACATGTGGAGAAAATAGCGTGTTTTGAGGGGACCGGCGAAGAAACCCAAGAAGACGTTGTCGAAGAGAGCCGCTTCCTTGGAGCCGGGAGACCATCTTAGCACCACAGCCAGGATTGACATACCGCCAGGGGCGGGGAAAAGAATTGACGCCTCGACGACTCTTCCTTTCAAACTCCCTCATGAGCCAATTGGGACACAGGAACCTGTTCCCGCTCTTCAGTGCCGAAGTCATCGGAGCATGCAAAATCAAAGCGTCCAAAACTATCAACGCATCAAAGAAAACTAAGTGCTGAAGGGTTTTGGTGCATCTGAAGCACGGTGCATGTTCGCATAATGCATCTTCAATGCACAGGAAGCATGCGAAGGACACAACGCATTCCTCGCACCAGGCTCAAACCCCGACGCACACGACGCTTTTTTCGACGCAGTCGCTGCTTCAGGGGCAGAAACACCTAAAGAAAACAGAGAAGACAAAACCTATCCATACAGCTCCTTCTATACACTCAGGCTGTCGGGTCATTCTTTCACATCAAAACGACCAAGTACAGACTCAGACATGGAAGTAGAGCTCCTCTCCGACCAAGATTCTGAGTCCTCTAGAGCGCCTTCACTTAGTGTGGGTTCTATCTTGGAATGGTCATCAGCATCCTGTAGTAAACCACATTCCCCTCAACTTAGGGTGCCTCTTCCTAAACTGCATAAATCATTGCCGATGCCTCAAGACTTTCTTTTATTTATTTAACATTTTTATATACCGCAATTCATGTAGCAAAGTTACATATCATTTCGGTTTACATTATAACAATAACAGGCATGTAAGAATGCAATTACATTAAAACAGGGGAGTGAACTAGGATAAGAGTGAACAGGGTAAAAAACCATAGCTTATAAAATCATGGTTATATTGTATATATTTTATATTATATATAGTATATATTATATATTTTAGGGGCACTACCTCCCAGACCAATTCCTTCACTGGGTCCATTTACAGCCACAACCGGAACATCTAGCATCCAAAGCCATGCTACAGATTTCACAAGCGCTAAATACGTTTTTTTGGGATCTGGAATCGAAGCACGCCCAGCCTCCAAGAGCATCTCCTCAACCTTCACCACTGGCATCACCGAATCCTACACAAACGACTCAGCCGCCCGTACCATCTCCAATTCCAACTCGTCCAGATAGCCAGGATTCTCAGTGGACATCATCTTCCCCAAGTTCCTCCACTGGCATGCCTTCCGACACTCCAAAAGGTCTGCCAGAATGTTATTCCCCACCAGAAGATCTGTCCTATGCAAAATTCATAGAAAAGGTGGAAACCCTATTGAACGTAAAGACAGGAAAAGTTCCAGATCAGAGGTTCTTGGTATACTAAAAATTTTCGAGATGCTACCAGAACCAACAGCTCTACCACCTCATTCGGTTTTGGAAAATGTGGGAGAAACTCTTTCCACTATAGCCGCATCTAGAAAAATAGACCTTAAATACAGAATGCGAAATTCCCCAATCTATGATTCTGACCAGTTGCCTCACAACTCTATTGTTGTAGAGTCTGCACTGTCAAAAGCAAAGCGATCAAAGCTTCACGCAAATTCACCCCCCAGGGAAGGACCATAAGTCTGTGGATGACTTCAGCCGTAAAATATACCATTTCTCTATGTTGACAACCAAAATACATCACCAATTTTACACGATCCAATACTTGTTTGAATGTCTTAAAAAAATTGTGCCCTGTTTAGCCTCTAACACCTTACCGCAGCCCTTCACAGGCAGTCATTTGCTTAGGTCTGTTTACGAGTCCTTCAAGTCTTCCGCAAGATCTTCTGCGACAGCTAGAGCGGCCAGATGAATGGCTTGGTTAAGAGCAAGCGCAATTTGGGAAGATGTTCACGACAAGTCGGCAGATATCCCTTGCAAACGGATAAATTCGGAGAAACTGTAACTCATCTAAAAGAACAAAGTATGGCTGTACTATCCCTCACATCTCCAGCCAATCCTCATATATCCTCCAGAAAATTTTACCCTTCTTATAGGAGAAAATCCTATCCAAGGGCATCTTTCAAACCTTACAATACCTACCGTTCACAGCACTATGCTCAACAAAGATTTTCATCTCAACCTCACCAGTCACGTGGACACTCTCGCCAACAGCGGCCACAAAAACAAGGAACAGCTCCTCAAAAGCAGATACCAGCTTTTTGAGCTACCTCGAGCCACCTCCATCACCATTCATAGGTGGTCTCCTACAACATTTTTATACCAATTACGAGGCGATCACCTCAGATCATTGGGTGCTCGACATCATCAGAGAAGGTTATCGACTGAATTTTATGAATCTTCCATCCCTTCCTCAAGTACCTCCTCTCCGAAGTACATTGAACCATTCACCATATCTTCAGGAAGAAATAAGAAATCTACGAATTCAAAGATCCATTCAAAGAATTCCACTGCCACAACAAAATCAAGGATTCTACTCACATTATTTTCTCATTCCAAAACAATCCGGAGGCCTTCGTCCCATCTTAGATTTATGGAACCTCAACAAGCACATCCAAAAGGAAAAGTTAAAGATGACTTCTCTCAAGCATCCTGCCCCTCCTACAACTCAACTGGCTATGTTCCATAGACCTGAAGGATGCATACTCCCATATACCCATGCACCCTTCCTTCTTCGTGGTGCTACCTTTGTTTTCAGGCTCAGAACAGGCACTGTCCATATAAGGTTCTACCCTTTGGCCTGTCTTCAGCCCCGAGAGTATTCACCAAATGTTTAGTGGTGGTGGTGGCTCATCTCAGACAACTATTGATCCAGATTTTTCCCTATCTGGACTACTGGCTATTGGTGGCCTCAGATCAGGTTACTCTACGAGCATACACAGTGCGAACAATCAACTGTCTTCAGACGTTGGGTTTCCTAATAAATTACAAAAAATCAAATCTGCAACCAACCCAAACACTGCAGTTCTTAGGAGCTCTCATCAACACAGTGGAGGAGAGAGCCTACTTCCACAAGACAGGATTTAAACTCTCCTACCTACCACAAAGGCTATGCAAGCAATCTCATGCATCGGCACGTCAAGTCCTCCAATTACTGGGTCACATGGCGGCGACTATCCATGTGGTTTCCTGCAAGAGACTACACATGTGCCGTTTACAATGGGGCCTAAAAACTCAATGGTCACAGTTCCTGCAACCCCTTTCTTCCAGGATAAGACTTACCACACAGATGCGCACAGACATTTGATGGTGGCTCTCTCTCACCAACCTGTCCTCAGGAGCTCCCTTTCGGTTGCCTCCACATCAGCTGACACTCATGACGGATGCCTCCAGGAAGGGTTGGGGAGCCCATCTAGCCGATCTAAAAACTCAAGGTCTCTGGTCTTCCCAAGAGTCCACGTACCAAATCAACCTCCTGGAACTTTGTGCAATTTGGAGAGCACTACAAACATTCTCATCTCAAGTTCAAGGGAAGCGCCTCATGGTGTTCACAGACAACCAGGTCGCCATGTTCTACATTAACAAGGAAGGAGGATCAGGTTCATGGACACTCTGTCGAGAAGCTCTTTGGATACTACTTTGGGCAAATGCAAAGAGTGTCGTTTAAAACCAGGTCTGGACAATGTCATGGTGGATCGTCTGAGCAGGATTTTTCACCCACACGAATGGACTTTAAATCGGGAAGTAGCTTTGAATATTTTTCAGTGCTGGGGCTTCCCGACAATCGATCTCTTTGCCACGGAAAACAATCGACAAACACAACCTTTTTGTTCCATTTACCCCAGCAAAGTGTTATGCTCCAGATGCCTTCCTCATTCCATGGACTGAGGGCTTGCTGTACGCCTACCCTCCCATACCACTAATATCAAGAACAATTCAGAAGTGTATTTAAGACATAGCGGACATGATTCTCATAGCTCTGGCATGGCTGAGATACACATACCATGGTTATCTCATTCGACTTTCCATACGACCACCAAATGTTGCTAACGCAAGACAAAGACTCCCTCCTCCATCCAATGCATCATAAGAACATAAGAAAATGCCATACTGGGTCAGACCAAGGGTCCATCAAGCCCAGCATCCTGTTTCCAACAGTGGCCAATCCAGGCCATAAGAACCTGGCAAGTACCCAAAAACTAAGTCTATTCCATGTAACCATTGCTAATGGCAGTGGCTATTCTCTAAGTGAACTTAATAGCAGGTAATAGACTTCTCCTCCAAGAACTTATCCAATCCTTTTTTAAACACAGCTATATTAACTGCACTAACCACATCCTCCGGCAACAAATTCCAGAGTCTAATTGTGCGTTGAGTAAAAAAGAACTTTCTCCGATTAGTTTTAAATGTGCCCCGTGCTAACTTCATGGAGTGCCCCCTAGTCTTTCTACTATCCGAAAGAGTAAATAACCGATTCACATCTACCCGTTCTAGACCTCTCATGATTTTAAACACCTCTATCATATCCCCCCTCAGTCGTCTCTTCTCCAAGCTGAAAAGTCCTAACCTCTTTAGTCTTTCCTCATAGGAGAGTTGTTCCATTCCCCTTATCATTTTGGTAGCCCTTCTCTGTACCTTCTCCATCGCAAGTATATCTTTTTTGAGATGCGGCAACCAGAATTGTACACAGTATTCAAGGTGCGGTCTCACCATGGAGCGATACAGAGGCATTATGACATTTTCCGTTTTATTCACCATTCCCTTTCTAATAATTCCCAACATTCTGTTTGCTTTTTTGACTGCCGCAGCACACTGTACCGACGATTTCAATGTGTTATCCACTATGACACCTAGATCTCTTTCTTGGGTTGTAGCACCTAATATGGAACCCAACATTGTGTAATTATAGCATGGGTTATTTTTCCCTATATGCATCACCTTGCACTTATCCACATTAAATTTAATCTGCCATTTGGATGCCCAATTTTCCAGTCTCACAAGGTCTTCCTGCAATTTATCACAATCTGCTTGTGATTTAACTACTCTGAACAGTTTTGTGTCATCTGCAAATTTGATTATCTCACTCGTCGTATTTCTTTCCAGATTATTTATAAATATATTGAAAAGTAAGGGTCCCAATACAGATCCCTGAGGCACTCCACTGTCCACTCCCTTCCACTGAGAAAATTGCCCATTTAATCCTACTCTCTGTTTCCTGTCTTTTAGCTAGTTTGCAATCCACGAAAGGACATCGCCACCTATCCCATGACTTTTTACTTTTCCTACAAGCCTCTCATGAGGAACTTTGTCAAACACCTTCTGAAAATCCAAGTATACTATATCTACCGGTTCACCTTTATCCACATGTTTATTAACTCCCTCCATCTAACGGTGTCAAGGTTGAAAAGCAAATATTAAACCACCTGGGCCTTCCTTCACAACTGGAAGATATACTTATTGCGTCCAGGAAGCCTTCAACCAGATGTAACTATGCAGGGAAATGGCATCGTTACATGGAGTGGTGCAAACCACGGAAACTGGATCCTTTTTCATCTACAGTCACACAGCTGCTGGAATACCTCCATACACTCTACCAAGCTGGTCTAGCAGCCACTTCAGTTCGAGAACATATCAGTGCCATTGCAGCTTTTTCATCACAGCCTTCCCATTTCTAACCATCCCTTGGTCTCCAGATTCATGCGCGGCGTGGTACATCTACGATCACCTGTGCTAAAGCCACCTGTGCCATGGGATCTAAATGTCATCCTAGAACAGCTAATGGTGTCTCCTTTTGAACCTTTAAATTCATGCCACATAAAATACCTAACCTGGAAGACGGTATTCCTGGTGGCCGTCACATCGGCAAGGAAAGTAAGTGAACTGTGCAAGCCTTGGTTCACTGTTCCCCCTTATTTAGAATTTTACCACAACAAGGTCACTCTTCGACCTCATCCTGCCTTCCTTCCCAAGGTGATATCACCATTTCATATTAATCAAACCATTACTCTACCAATCTTCAAACCTAAGCCTCATCAAAATGACCGAGACAAACTTCTACACTTGCTGGACTGTAAAAGAGCATTAGCTAATTATAAAAGGAGAACTCATTCTCCATCCAGACCTTCTCAACTATTCCTCTCCTTCAATCCAAATAACCCGGGTCAACCCGTCTCGAAGAGCTGTAGCGGGTTGGTTATCCCAATACATTGAATTCTGTTATAACAAACGTTCCACTAAATTAAACAACAAGCCTAAAGCGCACCAGATACACGCCACAGCAGCATCTGTTCCGCTACTGGACTTATGCAAAGCTGCAACTTGGTCTTCCCTTCATACCTTCACATCACACTACTGTATTATAGAAACATAGAAACATAGAAATGACGGCAGAAGAAGACCAAACGGCCCATCCAGTCTGCCCAGCAAGCTTCACACGTTTTTTTCTCTCATACTTATCTGTTTCTCTTAGCTCTTGGTTCTATTTCCCTTCCACCCCCACCATTGAAATATCTAGCTTGATTAGTTAGGGGTAGTAGGGGTAGTAACCGCCGCAATAAGCAAGCTACACCCATGCTTATTTGTTTTACCCAGACTATGTTATACAGTCCTTATTGGTTGTTTTTCTTCTCCCCTGCTGTTGAAGCAGGGAGCTATGCTGGAAATGCGTGATGTATCAGTCTTCTCCCATGCTGTTGAAGCAGAGAGCCATGCTGGATATGCATCGAAAGTGAAGTATCGGACACAATTGGTTTGGGGTAGTAACCGCCGTAACAAGCCAGCTACTCCCCACTTTGTGAGTGCGAACCCTTTTTTCTTCTCCCCTGCCGTTGAAGCAGAGAACTATGATTGAAAAACAAGCATCTTCAGCAATGGGTTCAGCAGCCTTGTCAACCTTTGATAATCGATGAGACGGTCTACTCTGCCTAAGGGTTGGTGTCCTGAACTTAAAAGCCATACTACATGGACACAACCCGGGAGCTTGGGACTCCCAGACAG
Source organism: Rhinatrema bivittatum (assembly GCF_901001135.1). Lineage (NCBI taxonomy): Eukaryota > Metazoa > Chordata > Amphibia > Gymnophiona > Rhinatrematidae > Rhinatrema > Rhinatrema bivittatum. Next base: position 53,308,432 of record NC_042631.1, on the reverse strand, counting down.
CATGGCTAATTCAGCCCTGCTATCGTTGGGGAAAAAGCAAGTTTGCTTACCATAAACGGTGTTTCCATAGATAGCAGGATGAGTTAGCCATGTGATCCCTCCCACCTCCCTAGACAGTCTAAGACTACTCAAATTCTTTTACCATACACCTCACTTGGCTACAAAAAGCCTGAGGAGAAAACGGAATTGCGCGGGAAGGCGACCGCACAGAGTTAAAACTCTGTCACTACCTAAGAAAAACTCCACCCACTCCGGTCGTGTGCATGCTCCCCAGACAGCATGGTTAATTCATCCTGCTATCTATGGAAACACAGTTTACGGTAAGCAAACTTGCTTTTCTTGATGCTGAATGTGTATTATCATACAGCCCAATTTCTTTCACATGTTGTGGTGTTGTACAAATGCCCAGCCACCATGTTTAGCAGAAGCAGTATGCTGGGCAGAATCCCAGATTACTCTCCTAGACCAAATACCTGCGGATATATCCACATTTACTGCTAGTTAATACTTTGATTTGTTGCGCTGATGGTCAGAAGGTAGTCTGAAAGAGGGATTGTTACTATGATTCTCAAGAGATAATGCTGATGGCGGGTAGACTTAATTACAGATAAAAGTTGCCTTTTATTTACCTGAGTGTTGATGGTTGGTTCTTGTTTTCAACTAGTAAAATCTCAGAGCTATTTAGACGCTTAAATTGCAGTAGCTTGTTGGTCCATCTCTAGCTGTCAGGTTAGGACTCTATGGACATAGCACTGTTCTTCCTTACACTTGAATGCAATGTTTTTTGTTTTTTCTTTATAGGACACAGGTTTATTTACAGTTGACATTGAACTCACTCCAATAGTCCATTACTCGCTAAATATTTAGTTCAGATCTGATCTTGCTAGGTTTCTTCTCCAGCATTTCAGTTCAGTCCCATTCTACCATGTAGCTCTCTACTATTAAGTTGCCCAAATACTAGGCCTTTCCCAACCTTCTTAAGCCCACTGAGGGCCATGCCAGATTCTTGAGGGCGGGGGCATGTTCTGGGCTGAAGCTGCCTCAGTTGTGACCTCATTAGGCTGATCCCGATTCAAGGCCCACCAGATGCCTTTTTTACCATGAGAGTAGCACTGGATTATATTTGTAAACTGTAGGGTATATTTAGAAAATTTAGTTTTATATATAAAAAAAAAAATCTTATGTGCTAACTGAGCTGTATATAGCTCATTTGTATCTTGAAAACAGAAAAATAATTTTAAATACACAAAAATAAGCATTATTTAAAATTTTCCCTAAATTTGTTCCAGAAAAAAAGAAAATATTTTTTCTGTCGATAAGCAGGCTTATTTAGCCATGCTGTCTGGGTGACATCATTCGGGTGTCTCGGGGCAGAGCTGTCTCTCCAAGCTCGTAGAGTTTTCAGCTGTGCACCTGCGTGGTCCTTCCTGCACATAATTTTCGAGTGTCGTTGATTTTTTTTTTTCCTGTGCTCCTCATGGCAGTGCGGACACACTCACTATTTTCCTCAAAAGTTTTTCTCCTTCACTTGTGAAACCCCCAAAAGCACTTTTAAGTGCTTCTATTGTTAAACCAAAAACTCCTGTATTTAAATTTTGCCAGTACAGGAAGGTCATGTCCTTGTCCAATGGTCATAAACCGATATGATGCCCCCACTAATATCGGCATAAAAAAAGTTAATAAATAAAAATGTGAATAATAATCCATAAAGGACTGCAGGATATCACTCGTAGAAGATATCATGTGTCCTCCAGGTTCCCGTAAATGAGAGATGAATCAGGTTCCCTTATCAGCTTTTATCAAATGTGCCAGAAGTTTCCCCGTCTTATTAGCATGTTGGTACAATTTAAATTTGTAGTACAAATACCCTTTTTGGCTTTTTGATGCAGGAGTGTATTTAATGCTACTTGAGCTGAGATCAAGCTTCTCTATTAAATACCATATTATTGGTAAATAAAGTTTGCTTACAGTGAGCTAACGTGGACCTCAGCGCAAGTATTTGTCTATCCATTGACTTTCTGCATCATGCTAAAAAGGAAATGCCTCTTATAACTGCTTTAGCTGTTTACCAAGATAGAATGTAGGAGTCTTCAAAATGACAGCCATTATGAGTTACATAATCCTCCCATTTTTGTTTCAAAAAATCCTGAAATGAAATATCTGTATGTAAATAAGTTGGTTAGCTTTCCTCCCAGACCACTCAGTTTGAGCCAAATAACCATTTCTGACCATGTGCCTATGTGACCTATACCTGTTTCTTCTACTTGGGTAAGATGAGATTAAAAAATAATCCAATCGAGAAAAGGTGTTATGCGCGCTAGACAAATGTGTAAAATCTTTTTCTAAAGGATGGAATATGCGCCATGGATCTACAAGTTGTAACTCCGAAAGGAAAAAAAGAACATGCCTTTCCCAGGTATTATTCTCATACCTCTAGGAGGATGCGATTTTATCCAATTTGGAGTCTGCAACAAGAATCTTTTCCCCCACCCCCAATATCACTCACCCTCTCCATAAGAGGAAGCAACTGCTGGATTATCTGAGCAAAAAAGAAGTGGTCGTAGTTATTGGGGGCATAAAGATTATAGAAAGTCAACTTTTCCCCTCCTACTTCACCTATGAGAATGATATAGTGCCCTTGAGAATCCTTAATTTTATGGGCCATCTGTACAGAAACAACATTTTTGTGGAATAATATGGCAACTCCTGTGGATTTCATCGTACCAGAGGAGAAATATAGCTGCCCAACCCAGTCTCTCTTAAGCTTTGAATGCTGTGAATCACTTATTGTGTCTCTTGGAGAAACACAATATCAACAGCTTGTTTTTCTAAAGCAGTGAAAATCTTTTTCCACTTAATGGGGTATATACTCCACATACGTTCCAAGATACTAACTTCAGAGAAGTTTTACCCAGGACTAACCCCATTACTTATGATCAACAAAATAAAATAAAACATCCTCTTAAGGTGACCATCCCCCCAGCTAGTGTGAGCACCCAGAACTGTATCAATCTGTCTAAGTCCAGACCCAAAGTAAACTTTTCCACAGTGTCCAAATTTTGTTCAGAGAACCTCATTCTTCTCCCTTATAACCCCCAACCTCCCTCAATGCTAAACCCAGATAATAGGAGATCACCTTGTGAACCTAGACCCACCACCCTGTCACCATCCTTCCCCAAGTCCCCTCTGCAAAGGACTGAGACATAAAAGAAGAGATATCACCAGCACGTGAAAAAAACCCAAGACTGATCTCTGAAACAATATTGTAGCTATATAAAATTAACCCCCCCCCCCCCCCCCACCAGAACACAACATTCTTGACCAAACTCTGTGTTCCAGGTACAGACCTGAAGTACTCTAGGGGATCCGCAATAGCTTAATTATTCCGTTCCAAAAGAGAAAAAAAGGCAAGACCCTTAACTGCTTTGAGAGTTCTGTAGTGCTTTCTTCAGGCTATCCGCCAAATTTGTCGCCTCCATCACAGGTTGAAACCAACGAACACCTTCTGAAAGGTGCACACGAAGCTTCGCTGGGTATAGGAGGGCGAATTGCAGGCCCATCTTATGAAATCATGCATATACTGGAGAAAATTCTTTATGAAGAGCAGAAAGTTTTGAGGAGTAATCTTGAAAAACCAAAATTAGACTTATTTTCATAAGTAAGTTTCCGTACAATTTAGCCGACAGCTTTTGAAATTCCGGTGCAAGGAGGACTATCGGGACTCCATCAAGCAAAGAATTACACTCAAAGGGTCGGTGGGGATGGCTGTGACAGGAGATGGCACTGAGTGACGGAAATCACATCTCATCACGTGATCTCAATTAGGACTGATTAAAAACAAACTGGAAACAGATAAAACAGGTCTAAGAGGACAAAACTACATTCAATCCATCATATCTTTAAAAGCTTGTGAAAAATTTTTTAGAAGTTTTTTTTGAAAGTTTTCATATTGGAATCGTTAATGCAGCGATTCGGCAGCAGAGGTCCAGCCACAGATATAGCATGGTTTCTTGTGAGATTGAATCCTGGGATGGAGTAGTTTTGCATATTAACTTGGAGCTGCTTAGATGAGATGAGACTAGAGGTCAGTAAAATGGCAAGGGAGACATTAACTGAAAAAAGCCTATCTGTAGTTTGATATATAACTTCTGGCTCATGCTGAAAGACTTTGAAGGTAAGGTTCCCATGTATCTTGAAATTGAAACTACAAGCTAAATTTTCCATCTGCACAATTTCATGAGAGAATATCTTCACTTCCAGTAAGATGGTGACACTGCATCCCACCATGTTCCCAGAATGACTTTTTTCCCTACCAAAAAAGCTTTATGTACAAACCTTCTTGGACCTGCACCACACACACTCCCAAATGAGAAAAGATCATCGAATACCACATGTACAGAGGTATTAAGAACATAAGAAAATGCCATACTGGGTCAGACCAAGGGTCCATCAAGCCCAGCATCCTGTTTCCAACAGTGGCCAATCCAGGTCATAAGAACCTGGCAAGTACCCAAAAACTAAGTCTATTCCATGTAACCATTGCTAATGGCAGTGGCTATTCTCTAAGTGAACTTAATAGCAGGTAATGGACTTCTCCTCCAAGAACTTATCCAATCCTTTTTTTAAATACAGCTATATTAACTGCACTAACCACATCCTCCGGCAACAAATTCCAGAACTTTCTCCGATTTGTTTTAAATGTGCCCCATGCTAACTTCATGGAGTGCCCCCTAGTCTTTCTACTATCCGAAAGAGTAAATAACTGATTCACATCTACCCGATCTAGACCTCTCTCATGATTTTAAACACCTCTATCATATCCCCCCTCAGTCGTCTCTTCTCCAAGCTGAAAAGTCCTAACCTCTTTAGTCTTTCCTCATAGGAGAGTTGTTCCATTCCCCTTATCATTTTGGTAGCCCTTCTCTGTACCTTCTCCATCGCAATTATATCTTTTTTGAGATGCGGCGACCAGAATTGTACACAGTATTCAAGGTGTGGTCTCACCATGGAGCGATACAGAGGCATTATGACATTTTCCGTTTTATTCACCATTCCCTTTCTAATAATTCCCAACATTCTGTTTGCTTTTTTGACTGCCGCAGCACACTGTATCGACGATTTCAATGTGTTATCCTCTATGACACCTAGATCTCTTTCTTGGGTTGTAGCACCTAATATGGAACCCAACATTGTGTAATTATAGCATGGGTTATTTTTCCCTATATGCATCACCTTGCACTTATCCACATTAAATTTCATCTGCCATTTGGATGCCCAATTTTCCAGTCTCACAAGGTCTTCCTGCAATTTATCACAATCTGCTTGTGATTTAACTACTCTGAACAATTTTGTGTCATCTGCAAATTTGATTATCTCACTCGTCGTATTTCTTTCCAGATCATTTATAAATATATTGAAAAGTAAGGGTCCCAATACAGATCCCTGAGGCACTCCACTGTCCACTCCCTTCCACTGAGAAAATTGCCTGTTTAATCCTACTCTCTGTTTCCTGTCTTTTAGCCAGTTTGCAATCCACGAAAGGACATCGCCACCTATCCCATGACTTTTTTTACTTTTCTAGAAGCCTCTCATGAGGAACTTTGTCAAACGCCTTCTGAAAATCCAAGTATACTATATCTACCGGTTCACCTTTATCCACATGTTTATTAACTCCTTCAAAAAAGTGAAGCAGATTTGTGAGGCAAGACTTGCCCTGGGTAAAGCCATGCTGACTTTGTTCCATTAAACCATGTCTTTCTATATGTTCTGTGATTTTGATATTAAGAACACTTTCCACTATTTTTCCTGGCACTGAAGTCAGGCTAACTGGTCTGTAGTTTCCCGGATCGCCCCTGGAGCCCTTTTTAAATATTGGGGTTACATTTGCTATCCTCCAGTCTTCAGGTACAATGGATGATTTTAATGATAAGTTACAAATTTTTACTAATAGGTCTGAAATTTCATTTTTTAGTTCCTTCAGAACTCTGGGGTGTATACCATCCGGTCCAGGTGATTTACTACTCTTCAGTTTGTCAATCAAGCCTACCACATCTTCTATTTCACCGTGATTTGATTCAGTCCATCTGAATCATTACCCATGAAAACCTTCCCCATTACGGGTACCTCCCCAACATCCTCTTCAGTAAACACCGAAGCAAAGAAATCATTTAATCTTTCCGCGATGGCCTTATCTTCTCTATGTGCCCCTTTAACCCCTCGATCATCTAACGGTCCAACTGACTCCCTCACAGGCTTTCTACTTCGGATATATTTAAAAAAGTTTTTACTGTGAGTTTTTGCCTCTACAGCCAACTTCTTTTCAAATTCTCTCTTCGGCTGTCTTATCAATGTCTTACATTTATCTTGCCAATGTTTATGCTTTACCCTATTTTCTTCTGTTGGATCCTTCTTCCAATTTTTGAATGAAGATCTTTTGGCTAAAATAGCTTCTTTCACCTCCCCTTTTAACCATGCCCAATTATGCCCAAGTATTATTGCCCAAGTAGTGTTCCCAGATATTGGAAAAAGATTTTTTTTACTAAACTTGTATACTAGGACAATACCAGAAAGCATGTGCTAAAGTTCCTTGTTCTGTCTTACTTTGAGAACATCTGTCTGTATTTGTAAAGTTTTGCTTTATATATGTCCGGTATTGAGAGAGAAGCTCTCTGTATACGTTTGAACTGCATTTCCCTAAAAAGAACACATTTGTGAGCCCTCCAATTCTGACAAAGGTTCTAGGCAGAGTTTCTGGGGTCAAGCCATATTAGGATCCCTAGTATATCTGTCCAATAACACTTGATATTGATTAGAGTGTTGGGAGTCCATTTCTTTACTGTTTTATGGAGCACTGAAATAGGTCTCCTATTTGAAAAATGTCATCCATTTTAGAAATAGAAACTGCAGGCAAGCATTGCTTATGCAAAGTATTAATAGTGATTATTTTCCCCATCTGCAGACTAATCTTTAACCACTGCAGTGGCTAAGTGGTTTTGTGACCTGCCATAAAAAAAAAAAAAAATCTAGAAAGCCAAATATCTATCTTCGGTGACCAAATCAGGAAAACCTGAAAGATATTCAACCATTTAGGGAAAAGAATCATTTTAAAGAGATCAACTTGCTCGGTGACAGTCGGCGCACCTGCCATTGTCGTAATTTGTTTTAGAAAGTTGTAGTAAAGTAGTATCATTGTGCACATATTCTCAAATTATTTAAATGCTTTAGTAACCCATCACAAAGGGAAGACTACCGCCATAATATTTTCACATTATCAGGCAAAGCCAAAGCTTCAGATTTTTTAAAGTTCAATTTAAACCCAAAAAAAGACCATAATCACATGGTTTTTTTTCTATTAAACATTCAAGAGATCTTTTAGGATTGTGTGAAAAAACAATATATCATCCGCAAAAGCAGCAAGCTTGAAGCTAACCTTTCCCACTTTTGCCCCCTTCTACCCCCTCATCCTGTTGTGCTGTAGAAGCAAAGGTTGTAAAGACAAAAGAAATAAAAGTGGGGAAATAAGACAGCCTTGCCTACTACCCTGAGATAGATGAAATTCTGCAGATAAAGTTCCATAGGCACTTACTATCTCTTGGGGTTTTAATACAAAAGCGGTACCATCTAAATAATGGCTCATAAACCCCAAATTTTTCCAAGATTCAAGCCCCCCCCCCCCCCATTACTTTGTCAAATGCTTTTTCATCATCAAATCTTACTAGTAGGGCCTGCAACATTAGTGCATTTTGTTAATTCCATGCATGCCAAAACTTTCTTGATGTTGGTTTCAGGGTATTGTTGACATACAGAGCTGACCTGAGTGGCTGATGATAAATAAAAAAGAAAGGTGGCCAACCTAGTTGCCATCACTTTGGCCAGCAATTTAATATCAAAGTTTAAAAGAGAGAGAGGCCTGTAGAAACTTGGTAAAGTAGGGTCTCTTTTTTGTTTTTTTTTTGGCAAAATGGAAATTAAAGCCTCATTCATTTGGTAGGGAAAAGAACCCTGATTTATAAACTGATTAGACAAAAAGTAAGGATGGGGCCATCTTGTCAGACAAAGGCTTCTAGTACTCAGCACCAAACCATTGGGCCCTGGCGACTTACAAATGTTACCTTTTGTATAGCCCCCAATAATTTCAGGGGGAGCAAAGACTTTTAATTTAGTCAACCATTCCGAAGAGTGTCTTGGTATTTCTAGTCCATCCAGAAAATGATCTAGATGTTCAAGTTCTGGTTGGGCTAATTGATAAAGTATTCTATAGTACTAGGAAAAAAATCTCCATAATCCCTTTTTTTTTTTTTTTTTTTTGCATTCACTAAACCTCCTGAAGAACGGTAACATATCTAGGGGCCATCCAGTTTCTTACCACAGATGCAAGCAGTTTACCCAAAGTGTTGCCAAATTTATTCAGTTTATATCTGTAATAAAGCAGATTCTTAGCAGTTCTTTGGTGTATCAAGCTGTTAAGTGAAACTTGGGTTGCTATAAACTTTTTTTTCTTTTTTTATAATGTATTGCTAACCTCTCTCTCAGTAACATTTGTTCATCAATTGTGTGTTTGACCCATCATTGGATAGATGGCTCAAATGCCAGTCAATATCCTGTCTTCTCCTGATAACCCTGGTAAACAGTTTTTTTTTTCCTTTAGGCTTTTTGGTGTTCCAAATAGATGTTTTTATGCTTATCACAGATATTTTACTTCGAAATTTGTACATTTTGTAAGGTTTTTGAGAAATGGCCAATTTTGTATTACAATAATTGTGAAATTTTAAAACAATCTCGTGTACATATATCTTCTTGCTGGACAGTAGTTTTTATGATTTTTAAAATTTGTCATACTTTTGACGGCCATAAACAAGGTAACATGTAACAGAGACTAACTTTTTAAAAAATACACCAAGAAACTCTGCCTGATCATGCCAGAACTTGCTCGGGCAAGCCCCAGCTCTGCTGCAAGATTCTAACTTGTTTCCATGACAATGTAGCCTTGTATAAGCAGCAGAAATTAGAACATAAGAAATTGCCATGCTGGGTCAGACCAAGGGTCCATCAAGCCCAGCATCCTGTTTCCAACAGAGGCCAAACCAGGTCACAAGAACCTGGCAATTATCCAAACACCATAAAGATCCCATGCTACTGATGCAGTTAAATAGCAGTGGCTATTCCCTAAGTAAACTTGATTAAAAGCAGTTAATGGAAGTCTCCTCCAAGAATTTATCCAAACTTTTTTGAACCCAGCTATACTAACTGCACTAATTCCAGAGCTTAGTTGTGTGAGTGAAAATTTTTTTTTCTCCGATTAGTCTTAAATGTGTGCTACTTGCTAACTTCATGGAATGCCCCCTAGTCCTTTTATTATCTGAAAGTGTAAATAACCGATTCACATCTACTTGTCCAAGACCTCTATCAATCCCCCCATAGCAGTCTTTTCTCCAAGCTGAACAGCCCAAACCTCTTCAGCCTTTCCTCATAGGGGAGGTGTTCCATCCCCTTTTATCATTTTGGTTACCCTTCTCTCTACCTTCTCGATTGCAACTATATCTTTTTTGAGATGCAGCGACCAGAATTGTACACAGTATTCAAGGTGCGGTCTCACCATGGAGCGATACAGAGGCATTATGACATTTTCCATTTTATTAACCATTTCCTTCCTAATAATTCCTAACATCTATTTGCTTTTTTGACTGCTGTAGCACACTAAGCCGACGATTTTAAAGTATTATCCACTATGATGCCTAGATCTTTTTCCTGGGTGGTAATTCCTAATATGGAACCTAACATCGTGTAACTACAGCAAGGGTTATTTTTCCCTATATGCAACATCTTGCACTTGTCCACATTAAATTTAATCTGCCATTTGGATGCCCAATCTTCCAGTCTTGCAAGGTCCTCCTGTAATGTGTCACAGTCTGCTTGTGATTTAACTACTCTGAATAATTTTGTATCATCCGCAAATTTGATAATCTCACTCGTTGTGTTCCTTTCCAGATCATTTATATATATGTTGAAAAGCACAGGTCCAAGTACAGATCCCTAGGCTTTCCACGGAGAAAATTGACCATTTAATTCTACTCTCTATTTCCTATCTTTTAACCAGTTTGTAATCCATGAAAGGACATCGCCTCCTATCCCATGACTTTTTAGTTTTCTTAGAAGCCTCTCATGAGGGACTTTGCCATACGCCTTCTGAAAATCCAAATACACTACATCTACCGGTTCACCTATCTTGCCTCCTGCACCAAAAATAAAGGTCATGATATAGATGCAGGATGCCATCCCACCTGGAAAAAAAAGTATAGTAACAGTGAATATGAACATTATTAAACTTCTGGAACTGCTGTAAAAAGAAAAATAACAGATACAAAATTGGATGAGTCAAAATCAAAGTATAAAAGCATAATCCTGCCAGCATCCGCAGTTGCCATCATTGTAATTATAGTTGACTATAAACCTGAAATAAAAAGGTTCTGTCTACAAACTGTTGCTGAGGTTAAATCCACAATAGAAACAGAAACAGCATATGAATCATAGAAACATAGAAATGACGGCAGAAGAAGACCGAATGGCCCATCCAGTCTGCCCAGCAAGCTTCACACATTTTTTCTCTCATACTTATCTGTTTCTCTTAGCTCTTTGTTCTATTCCCCTTCCACCCCCTCCATTAATGTAGAGAGCAGTGATGGAGCTGCATCCTTTGTTCTATTCCCCTTCCACCCCCACCATTAATGTAGAGAGCAGTGATGGAGCTGCATCCAAGTGAAATATCTAGCTTGATTAGTTAGGGGTAGTAGGGGTAGTAACCGCCGCACTAAGCAAGCTACACTCATGCTTATTTGTTTTACCTAGACTATGTTGTACAGCCCTTGTTGGTTGTTTTTTCTTCTCCCCTGCCGTTGAAGCAGGGAGCTATGCTGGATATGCGTGAAGTATCAGTTTTTTTCTCCCCTGCCGTTGAAGCAGAGAGCTATGCTGGATATGCGTGAAGTATCAGTTTTTTTTCTCCCCTGCCGTTGAAGCAGAGAGCCATGCTGGATATGCATTGAAAGTGAAGTATCAGGCACATTTGGTTTGGGGTAGTAACTGCCGTAACAAGCCAGCTACTCCCCGCTTTGTGAGTGCGAACCCTTTTTTCTTCTCCCTTGCCGTTGAAGCAGAGAGCTCTGCTGGATGTGTGAAGTATCAGTTATTCTTCTCCCCTGCCGTTGAAGCAGAGAGCTATGCTGTATATGCATTGAAAGTGAAGTATCAGGCATATTTGGTTTGGGGTAGTAACCGCCGTAACAAGCCAGCTACTCCCCTCTTTGTGAGTGCAAATCCTTTTTTCCATTTCCTCTTGCTGTTGAAGCTTAGAGCGATGTTGGAGTCACAGTAAGCATGTGTATGTTTATTGAATAAGGGTATTGTGTCCAGGCAGTAGCCATCATTCTGGCGAGTCACCCACTCTTCATTGGCGGCCTCTTGACTTTATGGATCCACAGTGTTTATCCCACGCCCCTTTGAAGTCTTTCACAGTTCTGGTCTTCACCACTTCCTCCGGAAGGGCATTCCAGGCATCCAGCACCCTCTCAGTGAAGAAATACTTCCTGACATTGGTTCTGAATCTTCCTCCCTGGAGCCTCAAATCGTGATCCCTGGTTCTGCTGATTTTTTTCCTACGGAAAAGGTTTGTCGTTGTTTTTGGCTCATTAAGTATCTGAAAGTCTTTTTTGGCTCATCAAGTATCTGAAAGTCTGTATCATATCACCTCTGCTCCTCCTTTCCTCCAGGGTGTACATATTTAGATTCTTCAATCTCTCCTCGTATGTCATCCGATGAAGATCCTCCACCTTCCTGGTCGCCCTTCTCTGTACCGCTTCCATCTTGTCTTTGTCTTTTTGTAGATACGGTCTCCAGAACTGAACACAGTACTCCAGGTGAGGCCTCACCAAGGACCTGTACAAGGGAATAATCACTTCCCTTTTCTTACTCGATATTCCTCTCTCTATGCAGCCCAGCATTCTTCTGGCTTTTGCTATCGCCTTGTCACATTGTTTCGCTGTCTTCACATCATTAGACACTATCACCCCAAGGCCCCTCTCCTGCTCCGTGCACATCAGCCTTTCCCCCCCCATCGAATACAGTTCATTCGGATTTCCACTCCCCATATGCATGACTTTGCACTTCTTGGCATTGAATCTCAGCTGCCATATCTTCGACCACTCTTCCAGTTTCCTTAGATCCCGTCTCATTCTCTCCACTCCTTCCGGCGTGTCCACTCTGTTGCAGATCTTAGTGTCATCCGCAAAAAGACAAACCTTACCTTCTATCCCATCCGCAATGTCGCTCACAAAGATATTGCACAGGACCGGTCCCAACACCGATCCTTGCGGTACACCACTTAAAACCGCTCTCTCTTTAGAGAAGGTTCCATTTACCATCACACATTGTCTTCTGTCCGTCAACCAATTTGCAATCCAGGTCACCACCTCGGCATTCACTCCCAAGCTTCTCGTTTTATTCACCAGTCTCCTGTGCGGAACCGTATCAAAAGCTTTGCTGAAATCCAAGTATATGATATCGAGCGCTCTTCCTTGATCCAATTCCTTGGTTACCTAGTCAAAGTCAATCAGATTTGTCTGACAGGATCTTCCCCTGGTGAATCGATGCTGCCTCTGGTCCATCAATTCTCCAGACTGTAGATAGTTCACTATTCTCTCTTTCAGCAGTGACTCCATTACTTTTCCCACCACCGAAGTGAGGCTAACCGGTCTGTAGTTGCCAGCCTCCTCCCTGTTCCCACTCTTGTGAAGCGGGACCACCACTGCTCTTCTCCAATCACTCGGCACCACTCCCGTTTCTAGGGATCTATTGAACAGGTCACATAGCGGACCCGCCAGAACATCTCTGAGCTCCCTCAATATCCTTGGATGAATCCCATCAGGCCCCATGGCTTTGTTCACTTTCAGGTTCTTTAGTTCTTCCCACACATTTTCTACTGTAAAAGGATTTTCATCTATTCCACTTCCCTCCAGTTTCTTGTTGTGTAGAGATGGTCCTTCTCCAGGGTCTTCTTTAGTGAACACAGAGCTGAAGTATTCGTTTAATATTTCTGCGTCTCTCTCCACACATTGATCATTACCACCTTTCAATTTCACTATACCACTTTGGACCTTTCTCTTTTCGCTGATGTATCTGAAAAATGTTTTGTCACCATTTTTTATCTCCTTGGCAATCCTCTCTTCTGCTTGACTCTTTGCCAACTTGATTAATTTCTTTGTCTCCCTCAGTTGATACAAATATTCTTCTTTGTGCTCCTTCCTTTGGGATCCTTTATATTTCTTGAATGCTGTTCTTTTAGCTTTAATTTTGTCAGCCACCTCCTTTGAGAACCAGATAGGTTTCAGTTTTCTTTTGCTTTTCTTTACATTTCTAACATATAGAGCCAGTTGCCTTGGTGATTGCTCCTTTTAGATTGGTCCACTGCTGATCCACATCTCTCTCGTTCTCCCATCCTTTAAGTTCTTCCTCCAGGTAGTTCCCCATTTCCTCAAAGTCTGTGTTTTTAAACTGTAAAACTCGGGTCTTTGTGGTTCTTTTCCCTATTCTTTTAGTGATATTAAACTATACCGTTTGATGATCACTGCTGCTGAGGTGGGCGCCCACCTGGACATCTGAGGCATTATCTGCATTAGTGAGCACTAAGTCGAGTATAGCTCCTTCTCTCTCAAACTTCATAGCTGCAAATTCAAGGATATGCTTTGAGTTGCAGGTAGTCAAGAAATACACAACCATGGAATCGAATCAACTAAAAACAAAAACCCAAAACATACTGACATGGATTGAAAATAAATTTCTTGTAGGAGCTGTAAATCCATGCAGCAGGTATTTAATTTCGTATGAGGGTTCACTAATGCTACAAATGGTCACTTACCTCTGTATGTTTAGCCACAAAGCTAATTGAAAACGCACTCGGCTAGCTTCCAACTTCTCCAAAAAAGATTTGTGCTTCTGTCAGAGGCTTAAACCAGGAAAGAACCCCTTGATGTGAGATCCGTAATTTGGCAGGGTAAAGAAACATATATCTGACCTTCATCAAGTGCAAATTGGGACGAATTTCTGTTGCTGAGTATGGAATACCAAAATCTTTTTATTTTCATAAGTGTGTTGCTTGCTCCCTTGGATTGCTTGCAGAATGTCAGTTTTATGGCTGAAGTTGAGCAGGCAGGCTACAGCATGTAGTCTGTGTGCGTCCTAACCCATAGGCCTGCTCTGCTCTATTTGTAGCTTATAGAAACATAGAAATGACGGCAGAAGAAGACCAAACGGCCCATCCAGTCTGCCCAGCAAGCTTCACATTTTTTTCTCATACTTATCTGTTTCTCTTAGCTCTTTGGTTCTATTTCTCTTCCACCCCCACCATGAATGTAGAGAGCAGTGATGGAGCTGCAACCAAGTGAAATATCAAGCTTGATTAGTTAGGGGTAGTAGGGGTAGTAACCGCCGCAATATGCAAGCTACACCCATGTTTATTTGTTTTACCCAGACTGTGTTATTCAGCCCTTATTGGTTGTTTTTCTTCTCCCCTGCCGTTGAAGCAGGGAGCTATGCTGGATATGCGTGTAGTATCAGTTTTTCTTCTCCCCTGCCGTTGAAGCAGAGAGCTATGCTGGATATGCGTGAAGTATCAGTTTTTCTTCTCCCCTGCGGTTGAAGCAGGATATGCATTGAAAGTGAAGTATCAGGCTTATTTGGTTTGGGGTAGTAACCGCCGTAACAAGCCAGCTACTCCCCGCTTTGTGAGTGCGAATCCTTTTTTCTTCTCCCCTGCCGTTGAAGCAGAGAGCTATGCTGGATATGCGTGAAGTATCAGTTTTTCTTCTCCCCTGCCGTTGAAGCAGAGAGCTATGCTGGATATGCGTGAAGTATCAGTTTTTCTTCTCCCCTGCCGTTGAAGCAGAGAGCTATGCGTGAAGTATCAGTTTTTCTTCTCCCCTACCGTTGAAGCAGAGAGCTATGCTGGATATGCATTGAAAGTGAAGTATCAGGCTTATTTGGTTTGGGGTAGTAACCGCCGTAACAAGCCAGCTACTCCCCACTTTGTGAGTGCGAATCCTTTTTTCCACATTTCCTCTTGCTGTTGTAGCTTAGAGTGATGTTGGAGTCACAGTAACCATGTGTATGTTTATTGAATAAGGGTATTATCTCCAGGCAGTAGCCGTCATTCTGGCGAGCCACCCACTCTTTATTGACGGCCTCTTGATTTTATGGATCCACAGTGTTTATCCCACGCCCCTTTGAAGTCCTTCACAGTTCTGGTCTTCACCACTTCCTTCGGAAGGGCATTCCAGGCATCCACCACCCTCTCCGTGAAGAAATACTTCCTGACATTGGTTCTGAATCTTCCTCCCTGGAGCTTCAAATCGTGACCCCTGGTTCTGCTGATTTTTTTCCTATGGAAAAGGTTTGTCGTTGTCATTGGATCATTAAAACCTTTCAAGTATCTGAAAGTCTGTATCATATCACCTCTGCTCCTCCTTTCCTCCAGGGTGTACATATTTAGATTCTTCAATCTCTCCTCATAAGTCATTTGATGAAGACCTTCCACCTTTTTGGTCGCCCTTCTCTGGACCGCCTCCATCTTGTCTCTGTCTCTTCGGAGATACGGTCTCCAGAACTGAACACAATACTCCAGGTGAGGTCTCACCAAGGACCTGTACAAGGGGATAATCACTTCCCTTTTCTTACTCGATATTCCTCTCTCTATGCAGCCCAGCATTCTTCTGGCTTTAGCTATCGCCTTGTCACGTTGTTTCGCCGACTTCAGATCATTAGACACCATCACCCCAAGGTCTCTCTCCTGCTCCGTGCACATCAGCCTTTCTCCCCCCATCGAATACAGTTCATTCGGATTTCCACTCCCCATATGCATGACTTTGCACTTCTTGGCATTGAATGTCAGCTGCCATGTCTTCGACCACTCTTCCATCTTCCTTAAATCCCGTCTCATTCTCTCCACTCCTTCCGGCGTGTCCACTCTGTTGCAGATCTTAGTGTCATCCGCAAAAAGACATACCTTACCTTCTATCCCTTCCGCAATGTCGCTCACAAAGATATTGAAAAGGACCGGTCCCAACACCGATCCCTGCGGTACACCGCTTAAAACTGCTCTCTCTTCAGAGAGAGTTCCATTTACCATCACACATTGTCTTCTGTCCGTCAACCAGTTTGCAATCCAGGCCACCACCTCGGCACTCGCTCCTAAGCTTCTCATTTTATTCACCAGTCTCCTGTGCGGGACAGTGTCAAAAGCTTTGCTGAAATCCAAGTAGATGACATCGAGTGCTCTTCCTCGATCCAATTCCTTGGTTACCCAGTCAAAAAAGTCAATCAGATTTGTCTGACAGGATCTTCCAATGGTGAATCCATGCTGCCTCTGGTCCAGCAATTCTCCCGACTGTAGATAGTTCACTATTCTCTCTTTCAACAGTGACTCCATTACTTTTCCCACCACTGAAGTGAGGCTAACCGGTCTGTAGTTACCAGCCTCTTCTCTGTTCCCACTCTTGTGAAGCGGGACCACCACCGCTCTCCTCCAATCATTCGGCACCACTCCCGTTTCTAGGGATCTATTGAATAGGTCACACAGCGGACCTGCCAGCACATCTCTGAGCTCCCTCAGTATTCTGGGATGAACTTCATCAGGCCCCATGGCTTTGTCCACTTTCAGTTTCACCAGCTCTTCCCATACATTTTCTACTGTAAATGGAGTTACATCTACTCCATTCCCCTCCAGTTTCTTGTTAACTAGTGTCGGTCCTTCTCCAGGGTCCTCTTTAGTGAACACAGAACTGAAGTATTCATTTAATATTTCTGCCATTTCTTCGTCTCTCTCCACGCATTGATCCTTTCCACCTTTCAATTTCACTATACCATTTTGAACTTTTCTCTTTTCACTGATATATCTGAAAAATGTTTTGTTACCACTCTTTACCTCTTTGGCAATCCTCTCTTCCGCTTGACTTTTTGCCATCTTGATTAATTTCTTCGTCTCCCTCAGTTCTACCAGATATTCTTCTTTGTGTTCCTCCTTTTGGGATCTTTTATATTTCTTGAATGCTGTTCTTTTAGCCTTTATTTTGTCAGCCACCTCCTTTGAGAACCAGATAGGTTTCATTTTTCTTTTGCTTTTCTTTACTTTTCTAACATATAGATTAGTTGCCTTGGTGATTGCTCCTTTTAGATTGGTCCACTGTTGATCCACATCTCTCTCGTTTTCCCAGCCTTTTAGTTAGTTCTTCCTCCAGGTACTTCCCCATTTCATCAAAGTCTGTGTTTTTGAACATCAAAACTTGGGTTTTTGTGCTTCTTTTCCGTGTCCTTTTTGTGATATTAAACCATACCGTTTGATGATCACTGGTGCTGAGGTGGGCACCCACCTGGACGTCTGAGACATTATCTCCATTAGTGAGCACTAAGTCGAGTATAGCTCCTTCTCTCGTGGGTTCCATTACCATTTGTTTGAATAAAGCTACTTGCAGGGCATCTACTATTTCTCTACTATTTTTAGATTCTGCAGATGGGATTCTCCAGTCTACATCTGGCATATTAAAGTCTCCAACGATCATCACTTCTCCTTTCTTTGCTATCCTGTGGATGTCTTCAATTAGATCTCTGTCCAGCTCTTCCTTTTGGTTTGGAGGCCTGTAAACCACTCCAATAAAAATGGATGCCCCATCTTTTTTTAAGTCTGCCCATAGTGCTTCTTTGCCCCATCTTCCTTGCAGCTCAGATGCTTGGATATTGTTTCTGACAAATAGAGCCACTCTTCCCCCTTTCCTATCCTCTCTGTCCTTCCTTAACAAGTTATAGCCTGGTATTGCCGTATCCCAGTCATGATATTCCGTAAACCATGTTTCCGTGACAGCAACAATGTCCAAGTCTGCCTCCACCATTAGGGCTTGCAGCTCTGGGATTTTATTACCCAAACTACGAGCATTTGTGCTCATAGCTTTCCAGCTTTCTTTGCTCAGGTTACTGCTGTTCCTGGACTCCTTTTGTGACCTATTTAGTTGAGGTTTGTTATCCACTTTTCTCTTTGCATTTGTGCAAGGGAAGATATTAATGCCTCTGATGACAGAATCATCCATCACTGTGAGCTTTTTCCTTTGGTTTCTGATTTGGAATTTCTGTATGCATTGGGTTTTTTCTCTCTTTTCCGATAACATTTCAATCTTTTTCTCAAGGACTTCTTCAGAATTTAATACAGAGAAGGCATTTTGTACTTGTTGCACTTGATACAGTGTGTGTCTACGGAACACAGGTCTTATTCTACCAGAGCCCACTGAAATACTTTTAAAGTTCCTTAATGGCCTGTGTGAGTGGTGGGATAGAGTTGTGGGTTGCACAGCTTTCAATAATGGGTGTCTGTGGGTTACAGGTCTTATCCTACCTGAGCCCACGGTAAATCTCTTTTTTCTTGAGTTTTGGTTATTCAGTGGTAAGTGGAAATTATTTCCTGAATAATGTACCGTGGCTGAGACTCTCTTTATTGAAGCTAATTCAGCTTTAAAGTCATCCAGCTCCTTTTCCAAGGTAGAGAGTTTTGAACAAAAGGGGCAAGCCTTAAGTTTCCATATGATTACCCTCAATATAAAGGCTCCACAGCAGTTGCATTGAATAGTACTCATTTAGGTAAGTTATTTGATTGGTGCACCTAAGGAATAATCAATTTACTAATTTATCTGGTTGCCTATTATGAAGTTAGGATGACTACATTAGAAATACAAACCTAGGGGTGGGTGGGCAGAGGGGTAGGGTGGGAGGGAGTTAAACAGTTTATACCTAGGCAAGCTGGGTAGGGCAAGTTTGATAAGGCTAAGTTTGATAAGGCTAAGTTTGATAAGGCTAGCTTGCCTCTCTGCGTCAAGAGTTAGCTCCAGAGGTATCCAAACTTCGAGAAATCCTTGCAGCTCTGAATCCAGGATACTTTCCAGCAGGCCAGCACTCTGCAGGTTGTTGTGTTGGGACCTGCTGTCTAGGTTTCTACTTTTTCTTCGTTTGAGTCAGTGTTTTTTCAATTTAATTATTTCTGCTGTGTGCACATTATCATTATGATAGATATCAGAAACATTCTGCTCCACATCAGAAATCCTCTAATCAATTGAAGAAATCACTGTTACTATTTGAGTTTAGTATACATTTTCGCAAATTTAGCCTCTAGTACTAGGAATACCCAATGCAGTAATATCTGCTATTGCAGTATCACTCTGTGGTGTGGTTAGCTGAGTAGCTGTCTCATCTGTCATTTTGCCTTCAGTCTCCTCCTCCTTCTTTCTTTCTCCTTCTCTTTATCTTAACCTTTTTTTTCCAAGTCGTGTGATCATATCTGGGTATGCTCTGCACTAATTGAGACACAAAGGATTCAAAGAAGAGGTATATCTTGATAGCAAATTATTGAAAAATTAAAAGCATTAATGGCAGGACCAATGAGATGGCACCTGGAACAGCAGGGCTACACGTGTTGCCTTGCTCAGTGCATCACGTGATCTTCCGCCTACTATTTAAAAATAACTTAGCCTTATCAAACAGCTTTCTCAATTTGTTTCTTTTGATTCTACTAGTTTAGGAAGGGCAGTTGTGAAAAGAACTGTTTAATTGGCTAGCGGACTGTATTGCATATAGTCATGCGCTAGCTGGTCTTCAAATTACATAATCTATTAAGGCTTATCAAGCGAAAGACATGGTGACTTCGGTGGCTCACCTATGGACTGTCAATTGAAGATATCCGCAAAGCTGCGACTTGGTTGTGCGCACCTTCACATTCCACTACTGTCTGGACAGCTTGTTAAGATAGGACAGTAGCTTTCGGCAAACAGCTTTGCACAACCTGTTCGCACAGTAGTCCATTCTGAACGGGGAGGGCCAGGTTGTTCAGCAAGTGCTCTGCTATACAATCCTTAGCTTGGGACTCCTCACGTGTCATAAGCTCTGCTTATTGATGGAGAAAGCAAGTTTGCTTACCTCTAAAGAGGATTATCTGTAGATACAGCGTGAACTGGCTATGCTTATCCTACCTCCCTGGAAAATCAACTACTTCAGTAAAGCTTACTAAGCTCTGAAATTGCCTGAGGAAGGTGCATGAGGCAGCACACACATAGGAACCATTGTGTGTGCTTAGTAAACTTTTTATTGAGCTTGAACAGATGGATCGAATGATATCAGTCACTCATGTCATAGCTAATTCATCCTGCTATCTAGAGAGCCCTGTTTACAGGGAAGCAAACTTTCCTAAGCTATTTATTTGGATCTGTTTTTAATTTTTTCTTTTTTCTTTAAATTCTTTAAGATTTTCTGACATACAAACAGCCATAGACAATGTAAAGCATTGCAGACTTATAAAAAAGAAAAGATACAGATTCAATCACGAAACTGATAAATAACCCCATACTGTCATACTTAAATTTTCCCTTTAAGATCAGATTGCAATTTTTCATGATCAGACCCAATGTGCATTTGATCATCCCAATAGTCTGTGCAGGGATTAGACTTCCAGAATATGGCATTTGTAAGGCATGCAGGTAGCAACAGCTATCTCATCAGAGTCCTGTATTTTACCAGAATCATGGAACTATCCCATTGCCCAATGACACCTAACAGAAACTTAAGATGTATAGGGAAGCCTAGGAAGTCGGCCATTTCCGTGCAACCCATGTCCAAAAATATCACACGTCCTGATGGTGCCACATGTGCATGTACATGCCAACTTCCCCACATTCCCTCCAGCAAGTAACATTGATGTCCAGAAAGATCCTAGCATAAAAAGTAGGCATGCGATAGGTTCTGTGTAAGAGTTTTAACTCTCCTGATACAAACAGAAAGATGAAAAACAGAGGTCCATATACATTCCCAGATCCAAGTCTAGACCCACGTTTCAAGCATTGGTAATTGATTGGGGTAAGTGTACTATATTTAACTGCCCATATACCTCGCTAGAATATTAGAACCCTTATCCATATCTATCAGAAAAGACACTTGTATTCAAGGGCCAAAACGATTTGGTTAAGTTAAAATGACCGGTCAATACCTGCCGCAATTGTAG
Source organism: Rhinatrema bivittatum (assembly GCF_901001135.1). Taxonomy (NCBI): domain Eukaryota; kingdom Metazoa; phylum Chordata; class Amphibia; order Gymnophiona; family Rhinatrematidae; genus Rhinatrema; species Rhinatrema bivittatum. The sequence continues at coordinate 53,287,356 of NC_042631.1, read as the reverse complement.
GTAAATCACATGCGAGGCGGGGCTGAGTCCATATTCTTCACTGAACTGTTGAAAGAACAAGAAATCATAGTCTCTCCAGAGTTGCGCAATAAAAATCAAGCCCTTATTTCTGCATTCTTTAAACACAGAAGAAAAAGTATACCCGGCAAGCACAGCATTTTCATAGATGGGAGCTACAGAAGTTCTTGTTCTCTTACTAGAAATTTCAGCATCTGCTTCTAAATGTGCAACGTGTGCCAGAATAGGATTTACACTACAAAGATGGCAAAAATGTAGTGAGGGAAGGGAGAGAATGAGAAGATATATATCCAGACATATCTAGTGTAAATGACCCCATTACCCTTGCCCTACTTCCATAGTGGTGTTTGTTTTTGCAAGTATTATTTGTGGATGTAAGGAGCAAGAAAAAAAGGGAAGAGATAAAGGAAACAATGAGTATTTACTTCTATGCTTTAAGTGGGCATGAAAGGAAACTTAGCAAGACTGAGATGTGCAGGTCCCTATGAGTGATGACTTATTTTTGACAATACAGAAGTGCAATTCTGGGGTAGCATTTCAATATAGAGCCCTTTCATTAGACTTGGCTAAAGCTCCAAGAACCTTTTATAAACTAATAGTGGTGGTGGCTGCTTTTCTGTGAAAGAAGTTTGATCAGAGCCAAGTCTGAGCAAGAATGCAGCCAGTCCATGTCCATAGATTTTCAGCTATTGCAGTCTGTTGGTGGGTGCTGAATTTTAGCAAGAGCAAGTTGATGCTCTCTCTTCGACACCCAGGTGGGCAAAGTGTTTCTGATCCTGGAAAAGAGTCACTTGCATACCAAGATTTGGGGCCTCTTGCTAGGTACTCATGACCTGGAATAGCCACTATTGGAAACAGGATACTAGGCTTGATGGACTCTTGGTCTAACCCAGTATGGTAGTTCTTATGAGTTCACAGGGCTTGGGATTACCTTCAAGTCCCGAGGTCAGTGGTATCCATGATAGAAATGGTCTCATATGCACCCCTTGCAGCACTTTCTTCTGAGAAGGTTATTGCCCCAATACACATGATTTCAAGGGTAAAAGAAGACCAAATGACTGCTAGCATGGTTAAGTGGTGAGGTGAAAGAGGCTATTAAAACCAGAAAGATATGGTTCGAAAACTGGAAGGTGGATCCAAAAGAAGAAAATAGTAAAGTGCATAAGTGCTCGTAAGTTAGATATAAAGCAATAAGGCAAGCATAAATAGAATTTGAATAGAAAATTTCCAGAGAGGCAAAAACTCAAAAGTTTTTTCAAATATATTTGAAGCAAGAAGCCTATGAGGAAGTTGATTGGACCACTAGATGACCAAAGGGTAGTAAAAGGAGCACTCTGGGAAGACAAGGCCATAAGAGAAAAACTAAATGTTCTTTTTCCCTTCGATACCAGGGCTGAATTAGCCATGCTGTCGTGGGAACTGTCAATCAGGTCTGGGAGGTGGAGCTTCCAAAGCGATGTCAGAGCTTTGCTCTGAGGCTGCGTGTGGTTTCCCGCGCTCGGATCAACTGTCCTCAGTCTGTTTTATACGCGCGCAGGATCGCACGCGGAGCTCCAGACCTCCAGTTTCTGGAAAAAAAAAAACCCGACTACTTCAAATTCATCCTGATGAAGGACAAAAAGGACCCTCGTCCCTCAGGCTTTTTAAGCCTTGCGCCTGCAGGAAGGTAATGTCCCGTACCGACGACCATGACAAGTGCTATCTTTGTCTGGGTCCAGACCACCAGATGGCAACTTGTTCCCACTGCGGTAAAATGTCTCCGCGGGCGCGTCGACAGCGGGCCGATAAAATGGAGGCCTTAAAACTGGGCCGCATGGGTTCATACACCCTGCCGTCCGAAGCGCGATCATCGCCGGGACCGGCTTTCACGGTGCCATTCCAACAGTGCTGAGCGGCCTCGGTCGAACTGTCCACTTCTTGGACTGACAGCCATCCTGGACAGGACGCGCGCCTAGTGCTGTCCAGAGGAAGGGACCCCACTCGGGACAGAGTGAAGGGTCGGAGGGAGTCGCCTGCGTCGACGAAGCGGCCGTTAATTGAGCAAGGAGCTCACAGGCCTTCAACGCACACGACAACAGTGTGGCCTGCGTCCATATCCTCCATCGACGTGACGCAGACGACGCATACCCTAACTTCGCGTCCGCCGATGCATGTGTCCGAGGTGCCGAAAGTCGCGCCGCAAGTAGACGCCTACACACCGATCGATGCGACCTGCATCGGCACAATCGACGCATGTTGACGCATCGACGCAAAAATAGGCCAGCTGATTTAACATCGGAAAAGATTACGGTGCCATCGACACAGATAGCAACATCAACCATTGCATCTTCCATATCAGTGACACAGACACCCTCGGGTGACACTAAATCGAGGAAAAAGGTATGAGATAGACATCCAATTGACCCTCCATCTACGAAGTGACATCTCACTTCACAGGGATTGCAATGTCCCCCACTGGACCTCTCGGCAGACTCCAGTGAGGATCTCGGCCTGGCGCCAACTCCTTGCTTTCCCTCGTCGTCATCTTCGTCTCTCAGGGTCTACTCGGACCTGTCATCCATCTCGTAAGCTTGCTCTGGCAGACACAGTTTACAAGAACCGCTTGCAAAGAAACGGAGGGCACTGGATTCGCCTCATACTCGGAAGGTTAATACGCCTCCACCAGACTTGGATATACTGTTAGCGGCATTGCCGCGCCGGGGCACAACACCTCGCCCAGTCATGTCTCCTCACACTCAGGAGGTGTTTTCCACTTTATCGACTGCTTTAGCGGGGTTCTTTGAGGTCATGCAAACTACCTATAAGATGCCAGTTAGTTCCCCCAGTACAGCACCATCCTCTCCACAATGCTTGGAACCGGCTTCACCGATACTTTCACCACCGACTCCAGTGAAGGCTCCTCTTCCCACCACATTACCACCACCACCACAGGATTTTCCTTCCCTCCCCACGTCACCTATGGGTTACACTACCACTTCTGACTCGTTGAAGGGATATCCCTCAGAACCAGAGGAATGACCGGCTGAGCCGTACTCTCCGCCCAAGGACCTTACTTATCCCAAATTTCTGTAAAAAATGGGGAAGGCTCTCAACCTGGATATACAAAAGATACCAGATCCTAGAATGGACACCCTAGGATTACTAAAGATCTTCGACCTTCCGGCGGAACCCACTGCTCTGCCACCGCATAAGGTGCTGGATTCGGTTCTTGAGCATTTGTGGGAGTCACCCTTCACACTACCGGCAGTCTCCTGAAAAACGGACCTTAAGTTTAAAATGCAAAAGTCGTCCTATTATTCCCCTACTCAACTACCTCACGCCTCCATGGTGGTGAAATCTGCTATGGCGTGAGCCAAGAAATCGAAGATTCGTTCATTCATTCATTCCTGCACACCACCGGGACAAGACTTGAAATCTTTAGACGACTTTGCTAAGCGAACATTTCAAGCCTCCATGTTAACCACCTGGATAAGTCATCAGTTTTACATTATTCAATACATATACGACTGTATACAGCACCTTAAACAGGGTTCTGAGTCACAACCTCAAACTCCAGTGGATCCGGTCTTAATACAAGACGTCGAAGAAGCCATACGAGAGTTTTGAGGCCTCTTCTAGGGTTTCAGCAGGGACTATTGCAGCCGCAGAATTGCATGGCTTCACGCTAGCTCTATAAGACCCGACGTCCATGACAAACTGGCAAATCTGCCCTGCAAGGGGGACAACCTCTTTGGCTCCCAATTCCAGGACACAATAGCGCAGCTGAAGGAACAATCGGTAGTGGTGCAATCTCTCACCGCAGCTCAGTCCTACCCAACCTCGAGGGGCTCCTTCCAGCGCCGTCCGTATCGTCCATACACCTCTTATAGGACACCGCCGTATCACCCTCCTCCACGACAGCAACCACAAGCCCCTCAAAACAGCAGAGGCCGTCAACGCCCCCAGCGTCCAGCAGCACAACCGGTTCTAGCAGGAGGCATAACAGCTCACCTTCAGCAGTGGGAAACGATCACATCGGATCAATGGGTTCTGGACATCGTCCGTTCCGGATATCTAATCCCCTTCCTGAGTTTACTATCTCTGCCCCACCTGACATCCAAGGGGCACAGATCCAATCTCGTGCAGTTGCAGAAGGAAGTGTCGACCTTACTTCATCAATAGGCAATCCGCATCCCTCCATCCAACCACGACACAGGGTTCTACTCCCCATACTTCCTCATTCCAAAGAAATCTGGGGATCTCCCTCCCATCTTGAACCTCCGAGGTCTCAACAAATTCATAGTCAAGGAAAAGTTCAAGATGATATCCCTCAAGTCCATCCTACCCCTGATTCCTCCCACAGCTTGGATGTGTTCTTTAGATCTCAAGGATGCATACACGCATATTCCAATGCATCCTTCCTCCTGGCAATACCTATCCTTTCAAGTCCAGGGCCAGCACTTCCAATACAGAATACCCTGGGTGCTGTCTCTCGGCAGCACCCAGGGTATTCACCAAGTGCATGGCAGTTCCTCCGTCAACAGGGAATTATAATTTTTCCTTACCTGGACGATTGGCTCCTGATAGCGTCAGACCCTCAAATGCTCCAACAGAACCTACAAGATACGTTTCACCTCGGCCAGTTGGGCCTCAACGTGAACTACGAAAAATCCCATCTACAGCCTGTCCAAAGGCTTCAGTTCATAGGAGCCATATTGGACACGATTCAACACAGAGTATTCCTACCACACGACAGACGCACCATGATGCGTCAGCTCTTCCGGCGCTTACACCGTACCCTGATGCCTTCAGCCCTGCAAATTCTAACAGTTGGGGCACATGGCAGCGGCCATTCATGCGGTAGCTACAACCAGACTACACATGCGCCATATCAAATGAGATCTCAAGCGCCAATGGCACCAACATTCCCAACCCTTGACTAAGACTGTATGCCTAACATCAGCCATGTGCAACGAACTCAACTGGTGGCTACGCGCACGGACACTCGGCAAAGGTGCTCCATTCTTACTGTTACCTCACAATGCCATTCTCACCACGGATACCTCCCGCAAAGGGGGGGGGGGGGGGCGCATCTTGATCATCTGCAGACACAAGGCCTGTGTACACCACAGGAAGAGTCGTATCAAATCAACCTCTTAGAGCTTCGAGCGATACGATACGCATTAAGACCTTTGTATCTCACCTTCGGGGTCATCGAGCGCTGGTCTACACGGTCAACCAAGTAGGCATGTTTTACATCAACAAACAAGGTGGCTCAGGATCATGGATCCTCTGCAAGGAAGCCCTCGCCATTCTGTTATGGGCCAGCAAACACTCAATTCAGTTGCAAGCAACCTTCTTACCAGGCATCTCCAATACCAGGGCAGACAAATCACCCCCACGAATGGTCTCTCAACCCGATCATAGCAGAGGAGATCTTCTGAAGGTGGGGAACACCGATGATACACCTTTTCTCCTCGGAAGCCAACCAGAAAACGCCTCTCTTCGGCTCTGTCTGGCCAAATCAGTACACGACCGCCCAGGATGCCTTTCTCATACCATGGACGGAAACCTTAATGTATGCGTTTCCTCCCCATTCCTCTAATCACCAAAATGATACAAAAGTGCATGCACGACGAAGCACAATTGATTCTGGTAGCACCTGCATGACCGCGTCAACCGTGGTACACACACCTTCTCCAACTGTCCACAGTGGAGCCCTTCCGCTTGCCAAATCAAGAAGACCTACTGTCACAAGAGGAGGGCTCTCTCCTGCATCCGCTCCACGCCTCCCTACATCTGATGGCGTGAAGATTGAGCGGCTCCTTGCTGAACAGGGATTTTCAGTTTCCGTACAAAACATAATTTTGGCCTCCAGGAAGCCGTCCACAGGACACAGCTATCACTTCAAATGGAAGCGATATGGGGCGGACCCACTCACATGCCCCCCAGACATTTTTCTGATGTATCTACATACATTGCACATAGCTGGCCTTGCCACGGCTTCTGTTCGAGTCCATCTTAGTGCTATAGCTGCCTTTCACCGACTACAAGGGACATCCAATCTCCCATCATCCAATGGTTTCGCGATTCCTCAGAGGGCTTACCTTCGGCCTCCAATCACAAACCCCCCTGTACCATGGAACCTCAGTCTGGTACTTGAACAGTTGATACTGCCCCCATTAGAACCAATGGACGCAGCACATCTCAAATACCTCACTTGGAAAGTATTTTTCTTAGTTGTGGTCACCTCTGCTCGCCGAGTTAGTGAGTCACAAGCCTTGGTGCATTATACTCCATATCTTCAGTTTTACCACGGTAAAGTGCTCCTTTGAACCCATCCCACCTTTCTACCGAAGGTGGTATCTCAATTTCATCTCAACCAATCTATAGAATTACCTACGTTGTGTCCGAAGCCGCATCAGAACAAACGTGAAAAACTTCTCCGGGCATTGGCTTACTATAAGCAACTAACCCAATCCCCTAACAGAGTCTCACAACTGTTTGTTTCTTTCAATCCAAATGCCCCTGGACTACCAGTAGCTAAAAGAATTATCTCTAGTTGGATTACTAAGTGCATACTTTTCTGCTATAACAAACAGCAGATCAAATTACCTTCTCTTCCCACGGCTCATCAAACCAGAGCAGTAGCAGCTTCACTGGCTCACATGAAACACGTTCCACCACTAGACATCTGTAAAGCTGCCATGTGGGCGTCTCTTCACACATTCACCTCACATTACTGCTTGGACCAGCAGACAGCGGAAGATGCCAAATTGGGACGGACATTATTGCATTCATTAAAGAAACCACTGGCGGAGTCAACTGGCACATAGTTGGCAACATGCTGCACACACGATACTAACTGAAAAAATTCCATGCAGCATGTTCGGGAGCTTCGGGCTCCCACGACAGCATGGCTAATTCAGCCCGGCTATCGATGGGGGAAAAAGCAAGTTTGTTTACCGTAAACGGTGTTTCCGTAGATAGCAGGATGAATTAGCCATGCTGACCCGCCCACCTCCCTGCACAGTCGACTGCTGCAACCTACGACCACGCTTGCTTTATTACAGACTGAGGAGAGTTGATCCAAGCGCGGGAAACCACGCGCAACCTCAGAGCAAAGCTCTGACATCGCTTTGGAAGCTCCGCCTCTTGGACCTGATTGACAGTTCCCATGACAGCATGGCTATTTCATCCTGCTATCTACGGAAACACCATTTATGGTAAGCAAACTTGCTTTTCTTCAGTCTTTACTGAGGGAGGTGTTGAAGATTTCTGAGCCTGAAAAAATCTTTGAGAATGTTGATTCAGAGGAACTGAATCAAATCATGGTGAACCAGGAAGATGTAATAGAGCAAATGCAGTGCATTCAGATCCCTTTACTTTTTCCATATTTAGTTACGTTATCCTTATTCTAAAATAGATATGCATTTTTTTCTCTTCTCAGTCTACACACACTACCCCATAATGATTAAGAGAAATCAGATTTGTAGACATTTGTGCAAATAAAAAAACAAACCTGAAATATCACATTAACATAAGTATTCAGACCCTTTGCTATTACATTCAAAGTTGAGCTCCGGTGCATCCTGTTTCTTTTGCTTATCTTTGCGATGTTTCTCCCACTTGCCTGTAATCCACCTATGGTAAATTCAATTGATTGGACATGATTTGGAAAGACTCACAGCTGTCTTTATAAGATCCCCCAGTTGATAGTGCATGTCAAAGCAAAATCAAAATTAATCACAAACAAAAAAGTCCAAGGGTGCCACAAACGAAATAATTCCAAAAATAAGGATGTATTGCTAGGCCAAATCAATCATATTATAAAACACAATGATTATTATAAACGGACCATCATACCACCCCAGGTTTATGAACAATATTTTGTGTTCTTAACAACCAAGTGGGTCTTATATAATCATCGGTCCAAGCATATGCAAAGTATTTTTCTTCAAAAAATGCAATTCTAAGAATGTTAGTACAAACTTTTAATAATAAAGTATACTTCCCCTTTTTTTTTTCCTTTTTTTTATCCAGCGTTGTTAAGCCCGTGGTCAAGCCCAACACGATATGTTTCACTGTCGCTGCTTTAGGGACTATAAACAGAGTTTTCAAAGAAGCTTAAACAAGCATAGATTGCATAAAGTTCCCCGAAGGGATTTATGTGGTGACTTTTTCTAAAAAAATAAAACAAAAACAAAAATAAATGCCACTTTACATGGGAAATTGTTTTGTTACAGGATCAACAAAGAGTGCTTACAAGACGCCGGAAAATCTGTCAAGCACGCCAAAACGTTATTGATGAGCCCCGGTGTGTGAACATTTTTTAACCATCAATGTTAATTTAATGGGCGTGACTTACGTAAGTGACGTCCGAATTAGATTGTGAAATCAATTGTGAAAAAATTGTAAATAAAATTATAAAAATACATTCCACTTAATTTCTGATTTCAGTCCCAATGGAATGACTTTGTAACTGAAAAATCTATCTTGGTTCCTGCTGGATTAATCTTCTGACTCTCTCCCTCTTGCCAATGTGCCAAAATCTTTTCCAAGACAGTTCAACAGCACTCACTGAAATCATGATTGCTCTGGAGGAAATGGTCAACCAGGGGAGCATCTTTTCGGTTTTTAAGGCAGCTTCTATGTTCAATCAGCCACATCTTGATTTTCCTTTAGTCATACCAATGTATCTGAAGTTACATGGGCAAGTGATTAAATAAATGAGAAATGATGATGTGCACGTTATGTCCAATGGTAAGTTGACGCACTTGCCTGAAGGTAGTGAAATGTATGTACAAGATGATTTCATTTTACAAATATCACAATTGCACACGTTGGGTTCAACTGGCGTTTGTTTAGGTTAATAATCAGAAGCTTGTATGAGACAGTCTCTGATATCAAAGCCATGATGTTGAAGGAATTGTCTGTAAACCTCTGGGATAGGATTGTTTTGAGGCACAGATCTGGGGAAGGGTACAAAAAAATTGCTGCAGTATTGAAAGTCCTAAAGAAGACTGTGTCCTCCATCCTTAAATGGAAGAAGTTTGGAACCATCAGGATTCTTCCTGGAGCCGGCCACCCACCTGCCCAAACTTAGCCATTGGGGAAGAAGGGCCTTGGTCAGGGAGGTGACTAAGTTCCCAATGGTCACTCTAACAGAGCTCCAGCGTTCTGCTGTGGAGATGGGAGAACCTTCCAGAAGGACAACCATCTCTGCAGAATTTCACCAATCAGGCTTTTATGCCTCTGTATCGCTTTATGGTGAGACCGCACTTGGAGTAGTGTTCTGGTCATTGCATCTCAAAAAAGATATAGTTACGATGGAGAAGGTACATAGAAGGCAACCCAAATGATAAAGGGGATGGAATAGCTCCCCTATGAGGAAAGATTAAAGAGGTTAGGGCTTTCAGCTTGGAGAAGAGACGGCTGAGGGGGGGGGATATGATAGAGGTCTTTAAAATCATGAGAGGTCTAGAACGGGTAAATGTGAATCGGTTATTTACTCTTTCGGATAATAGACTAGGGAGCACTCCATGAAGTTAGCATGTAGCACATTTAAAACTAATTGGAGAAAATTATTTTTTACTCAACGCATAGTTAAACTCTGGAATTTGTTGCCAGGGGATGTGGTTAGTGCAGTTAGTGTAGCTGGGTTTAAAAAGGTTTGGATAAGTTCTTGGAGGAAAAATCCATTACCTGCTATTAATCAAGTTGACTTAGAAAATAGCCACTGCTATTACTAGCATCAGTACCATGGGATATACTTAGTTTTTGGGTACTTGCCAGGTACTTGTAGCCTGGATTGGCCACTGTTGGAAACAGGATGCTGGGCTTGATGGACCCTTGGTGTGACCCAGTATGGCAATTTCTTATGTTCTTATGTAGAGTGGCCAGATGAAAACCACTCCTTAGCAAAAGGTATATGGCAGCCTGCTCGGAGTTTGCCAAAAGGCACTCTGGTCTGATGAAACCAAGATTGAACTCTTTGGCCCTGAATGCCAAGCGTCATATCTGGAGGAAACTAGGTACCGCTCATCATCTAGCAAGAATCATCCCTACAGTAAAGCATGGTGGTGGTAGCATTTTGACTGCTGTGGCGATGTTTTTCAGCTGCAGGCCTGAGACTAGTTAGAATCAAGGGAAAGATGAACAGCAAAGTACTGAAAGATCCTTGATGAAAACCTGCTCCAGAGCACTCTGGATCTCAGCCCGTGTGACGATTCACCTTCCAACAAGATGACCCTAAGTATTCAGCCAAGACAATGCAGGAGTGGCTTCGGGGCAAGTCTCTGAATGTCCTCGAGGGGCCTAGCCAGACTTGAACCCGATCGAACATCTCTGGAGAGACCTGAAAATAGCTGTGCATTGATGTTCCCCATCTAACCTGACAGAGCTTGAGAGGATCAGCAGAGAAGAATGGCAGAAAAACCCCAAAGCTAGGTTTGCGAAGATTGTAATGTCATGCCCCAGAAGTCTTGAGGCTGTAATCGCTGCAAAAGGTGCCTCAAAATAATGAATAAATGTGATATTTCAGTTTTTTATAAAATGGGTCTCCATACTTTCTGAATGCTCTATACATTTATTTATTTTATTTATTTATTTAAATTCTTTTATATACCGAAGTATAGCAGATTGCCTTCACTCCGGTTTACATTGTAACAATTCATACAAGAAACACAGTTTTTGGTTTTTTTTTAACTCATAACGTAAGAACAGAAAAATATGAAAATAACACCTCAACAGAGGTAGAGTAAAATAAAAAGTAAAAAAAAAATAAAAAAGTTAGCAGTATACAATGTACATCTTAAGTTCGAAGAAATTTAATACAGAAGTATATATGCACTATACATAAACTAAAGGGTAACATATCACCAGGACTGGATGGTATACTCTCCAGAATTCTGAAAGAACTAAAAAATGAAATTGCAGACACCAGGGGGAGAATAGTGTTACCTCCCTCTCCCCTCCTCCAGAGGCCAGGAAGAAGATGCTGGTGCCAGCCAGCCTGAGCTCGCCCACAGACTAACCCACTGCCTGCCCACCACCGAGGGAGCAAGAGCACAGCGGCCACACTGGGGAGGGAAACTAGCCGACGTGCTTCTCGCCAGGACCCGAGCCCAGCTCCTCCTCCAGAGCTGAAAGGCACTGCCGGGACCAGCATGAGAAGAGTGCTCCTGCTCTCCCCCCTACCGGAGGCAGGAAGAAGATGCCAGCACCAGCAAGCCTGAGCCCACCCATCAACCGGCCCACTGCTCGCCCACCACCAAGGGAGCAAGAGCGCGCCGGCCATGCGCCTTGGCACGCAACACAAAGGAGCACAACAAACCTCTATTTAAGCCTCGTTCATTATATAGTTTATTTAATTTAATTTTATTTTATTCACTGTTTTCCTATAAGTTCTATGTAAAGCCTCTGTTTTGCTGATTTTGAAGTTATAATGTAAACCGAACTGATGTTATCCTACGAAGTCCGGTATATAAAAACCATAAATAAATAAATATCATGCTATGCCATCAGTTGAGAAAAATTGGAATAGACAGAAATGTTCTCAAATGGTTCTCTTCCTTCCTAGCAGAAGAACATTCCAAGTCAAACTAGGCAATCACATATCTGACATCTTACCAATCAATACAGGTGTCCCCAGGATTCAGCACTCTCGGCAACACTATTCAACATTTATATGCTGCCTCTGTGTACATTACTAGCGGAACTTGGAATCAACTTCTTATATGCAGATGATGTACAGTTCTACATTCCCCATGTCATCTGAAAAAACTGCATTGATACTGTCAGCATATTTATTTATTTTATTTAAAAGTTTTTCTATACTGTTAAGTTATTTACCATCATAACTGTTTACAATAAGGCACATATAGAGGAGATTAGTTCATACTTTACAAAGGGGTGCCAATAGTATCCAGTAACAAATAAACATTAAAGGCTATTTGGTTTATGACATGGATTTTCCATTGATGTATATCTCCTAGGAGATAACATGTGGTTCATTCTTGGCATTACAGGTTATTGACTATGATTATCTGTGTGATAAAAAAAAAATAATTTCCAGATAAACACTTGGAGATTGTGTTAGGTGCTATATGCCTGCTCTTCCTTACTTATCTGCCCCGTTCTCTTTGTAAAAGGCAATACAACAAGAACTACCTCAGCTGAAACTAACACTAAACACAAAAAAACCTGAAATTGTGTGGTTAAGGAGAAACTCCTCTATAGTCAAACTGCCACCTCTAGAACTCGGTAATTTTAACATTACACCCTCAGATCAAGTACGTGACCTAGGAATTCAGATTGATGAGAACTTTACAATGAAAAAGCATATAAGCAATTAATTAAAACAGGATACTCCAAGCTGAGAATATTACACCGGTTGAAACTATTATTAACATTACAGGACTTCTGCACTGTTTTACAAACACTAATATTTTCAGACATAGATTACTGCAACTCCCTATTACTAGGCCTATCTTCAGGACTATTAAAACCTCTAAAGTTATTACAAAATGCCTCAGCAAGACTTTTTTATTAGGGGCAAGAAAATTTAACCATATCACCCCCTCTCTGATAGCACTTCATTGTCTGCCAGTAAAATCCAGAATTCATTTATAAAGTATTAACACTAGTTTTTAATATCAACATAAATCCCTGCTTAATATAAGTGACACTTCAACAATACACACTGCAGCGAGCCGTAAGATCACAAAACAAAGGACTATTAACTGTGACTATTTATTAAAGGCTTTTATATACTGACTTTCTTGATACAAATCAAATCAACTCGGTTTACATCGAACTAAGCAGTAACTATAACCAATCAACAAGAGACAGGTTAAAGGAGCATAAAGTTACATTATAACAAGGATGCCTTAACTGGGAGTAGGAAATAAAGAAAGGGAGAACGAAGATAAGTACTATATACAAGGGAGGGAGGCAAGGAGCCGACCTCTTGATAGCTTGTAAGCGTGATTTGGCGTTTGTTTATTTACATAAGTGAGTGATGGAACAATTCTAAGTCAGGCTGTGGGGCTTGTAGTGGGGAAGGCTCGGCAGAACAGCCATGTCTTTAGTTTCTTTTTAAAAGTTAGTAGACCGGTTTCCTGCCTGAGGTCCGGAGGCATGGCGTTCCAGATGGAGGGGCCTGCGGTAGAGAATGACCGGTCTCTGATATTTGAGTGGTGCAAAACTTTGATTGGAGGAACATGTAAGGATCCCTTGTAGGCATCCCTTAAGGGTCTGGCCGTCGAGTGTAATTTGAGAGGGTGAAGCAGATCAAGAGGGGTCTGATGGTGAATATTTTTATGGATAATTGTGAGTGATTTATGGAGAATCATGAAGTTTACTGGGAGCCAGTGAAGATCTTTTAGAATGGGAGAGATATGCTCTCTCTGATTGGTATTTGTCAAAATTCTCGCCGCTGCATTTTGGAGCAACTGGAGAGGTTTTACAGTAGAGGCCGGGAGACCTAGCAAAATGGAATTGCAGTAGTCGATCTTGGGGGACGGATCTGAAATCGTAATGGAATAGGAGCGGTTTGAGTTTTTTGAGTACTTGTAGCTTGTAGAAGCACTCCTTTGTAGTGTGTTTTATAAAATGCTTTAGGTTCAGGTGACTGTCAGTTAAGACCCCAAGATCTCTAGCGTGGGATATTTGTATATTAGCTTGTGATTGGTGATGGAATGGACTGCCTTCTGGAGTGATTAGCAAAAGTTCTGTCTTGGAAGTGTTGAGTACCAGATTGAGGCTTGAAAGGTGATGGTTGATCGTTTGCAGGTGGGAGTTCCATAACCTGATTGTTGAGTCCAGTGAGTTGGATACGGGGATTAAAATTTGAACATCGTCTGCGTATATATAGAATTTAAGTTTGAGGTTTGAGAGTAGGTGGCAGAGAGGGAGTATGTAAATGTTAAACAGGGTGGGCGATAAGGAGGAGTCCTGGGGGACACCGAATGGTGCATTAGTGTGAGAGGATTCCTTGTTATTGACTACAAAGCGGAGTACATATCTAACACAAATAAGAGACCGAATGTTTTCCATAGCCAGTCCCAAGTTGTAGAATTCTCTACCAGAGACGTTATGTCTAATAACAAACAGGCCGATACAGTAAAGTGGGGCTGTGGTTACCCTGCTCCTAACCTGCTTTCTACTCACTTTCCGGCCGCGTTAGCCCTTCCTGCGATACACTATCCCCTTTAACCTACTCTTACTGCCTCTTTAAGTCACCGGGTAACCCCTTCCGCACGCGGCATGTATATTAGATGTAAACCATCGAATTAGCTATTCCCTCCCATACAGTACCGCGCGCCCCGACTATCGCCTTTTTAACCTGGAGTTTAGCCGCGCGTTTAACCTGCTAATTTACCGCCTACCCCTACCCCTGCGTTAGAGGCAGGGGTAAGGGTACACAGCAAACTTTCCCCCAAAAAGAAACCTAAAAACCTAATATCCCTTCCTCCCGAAGCTACTCGACATGTTATCAACTTACTTTTTGTTGCTTTCAGCCCCTTCAACCTTCTCTGCCGTCCTCCGGAGGGGGCAGCCAGCGGTGAAAGCGGCTTGCAGCGGCCCCCCGGTCCCGGTTCTCCTGGCTCTCGACGATGTTCCCGCAGGTACTCCAGCTCGACTTCTGGCTGACAGCTACCCCCCCAAAAAAAGACTGCTGAGTTACGGCCTTGGAAGCGAAGCGAACTTTCGTGGGCTTGAGCGTCCAAATTGACGGGCGCTCAAGCCAATGAATGCACAGGGACGGGCGGGCGTAACATCTTTTTTTTTTTTTTCCCTTGGCTGCACCCACGCTCTTCTTTTAATTTCTTGGCCGCTGGTGACGTGAGCGCTGGAGGCAGCCCGCTGTCTCCTTTTATTTCCTGCTGCCGCCTATCTGGGGTCCAGTTGTGGGCCGTGGTTTCCTTTCCCTTTCTTTGGCTGGCACCGGCCTGGGCTACGGAAGGAACCAGCAGTCTGTCACGTCACGGCCATCCCTGTGCTTTCATTGGCTTGAGCGCCCGTCAATTTGGACGCTGAAGCCAATGAAAGCACAGGGACAGGCGAGCGTGACGGCGCTCAAGCCCAGGAAAGTACGCTTCGCTTTGGTTTCAAGGCCGTAACTCAGCAGTCTTGGGGGGGGGAGGAGGGGGTAGCTGTCAGCCAGAAGTCGAGCTGGAGTACCTGCTAGAACATCATCGAGGGCCAGGAGAACCGGGGGGCGGGGGGACATCTCTGCAAGCCGCTTTCGCCACCGGCTGCCCCCCCTCTGGAGGACGGCAGAGAAGGCTGAAAGGGTAGCACAGTAAAAACAACAAAAGATAAGCTGGCACATGTTGAGCCGCTTCGGGAGGAGGGGATTTTAGGTTTTTAGGTTTTCATGGGTTAAAGTTGGGATCCACTTCCTGGTGCCTGTCATTTGAAATGACAGGTACCAGCGCACCCAGAATACTGTATAGGCGCTTAATACAGCGCCTATACAGTAAAATCAGTTGCGCGGGCCTAACGCTTCCCCTAACGCTTCGCAGACGCGGCTTGCATTTGCATGCCATTTCAATAGAGTATCGAGCGGTATGTGATCAGAACAGTGCGTGGGGCAAACGAGGGTGCGCCCAGCACTGCCGCACTCTTTCTAACGCTTCCTTACTGTATCGACCCGAAAGAGAGAGTTTTAAATGTGAACTGAAAACCTAGCTTTTCAAAAATGCATATGATTTAACTTCAAATATCAATATGTAGATAACTTCACTATCAAAATCATAGATAATGTTGGTAGAATGAGCAATAAGTAATTAATGATGTAAAGTGTATTATGACAACTTACTAATATGTGAAGGTTATTGACATGGAAATTATGTATTACAAAATACTGTGCTAGCCCCTATTTAACACACATTTGATGAGGTGTTAACCTAGAATATGTATTTGTTGGTGTGTTGAACTAGAATATAAATGTTGCTTTTGTAAACCGTTGTGATCTTCTTTTGGAATCACTGTATATAAAATGCCTAAATAGTAATCTATGACTTTTCAGTCAAATCAGCTTATGGTACATGAAGATTGGAGGGTGGCCAATGTAACACCCATTTTTAAAAAAAGCTCCAGGGGTGATATAGGAAATTTATAGGCCAGTGAGTCTGATTTCAGTGTCTACTAAAATGTTAGAAGCTATACTGAAGAACAAAATTACTGGCCAGCTGGAGAGATACAAACTAATGGGGCAGCCAACATTACAAAGGGAAATTTTGCTTTACAAATCTTGGATTTTCTTGAAGGAATTAATAAAAATGTTGACAAGTGAGTCGATAGTGTCTTTTATCAGAAGGCATTTGACAAAGTCTTTCATGAGTGACTCATCAGGAAATAAAGTCATGGGATAGGAGACATTGTCCTTTTGTGGATTGGTAACTGGCTAAAGGATAAGAAAGTGAGAGTAGGACTGAATGGCCATTTCTTTCAGTAGTAAAATATAGTCATTCCCCAAGGATCTGTAGTGGGATTGATTTTTAATAATTTATAAATATATCTTGGAAAGAGAATGAAGAATGAGGTGATCAGATTTCTAGAGAACAAACAAGTTTATTCCATATTGTTAGGTCATGAACAGATTGTGAGAAATTGCAATAGAACTTTGTGAGATTAGGGGATTGGGTGTTTAAATGACTGATGAAGTTTAAATGTGCAAAGTGCAAAGTCATGCATCTAGGGAAGAATAATCAAAATTAGGGTTACATGATGCTGGGTAACATAGTAATGATGGCTCATCCAGTCTGCTCAGCAAGTTGCTTAAGGTATTAACTGCCACACTCTGCCCCATATTAGGCACCACCACCAGAAAAAGGATCTTAGAATTATTGTGGACAATAATTTGAATCTTTTTCCCAGTGCATGACAGCAGTCAAAAAAATATTACAAAGCAATGGAAAATGAAACAGGATATCATAATGCCTCTGTATAGATTCAACTAGTAATAGAACCCATATGGGAGGGGGCAATACTGGTCCTGGTGCTTACCAATGGGGACAGTCTCTTGATGTAGTGGATGATCTGTGATATGATGATCATCTGTGTTCCTGTGATCACTGAATGATGTGGTTCAGTATTAGATCTTCACACATCACTGAATGATGTGGTTCAGTAATAGATCTTCACACACATCCAGTATAGCTCTCTGCTTCAACGGCAGGGGAGAAAGACTGATGCTTTACACACATCCATCATGGCTCTCTGCTTCAATGGCAGGGGGCATGAAGAAAAGAGGATCTATATACAGACAACAACCAAAAAAGACTGAATTACATAGACTGGGAAAACAAATAAGCATGGGTGTAGCTTGCTTATTGCAGCGGTTACTACCCCTATCTAATTAAGCTAAATATTTCACATAGATGCAGTTCCAACACTGCTCTCTGCATTAATGGTGGGGGTGGAAGGGAAATAGAACCAAAAGGTTACTAAGAACCAAGAGTAACAGATAGGTATGAGAAAAAAATGTGCATAGCTAGCTGGGCAGACTGGATGGGCCATTTGGTGGTCTTCTGCCGTCATTTCTATGTTTCTATAAGAGAGGAAGGGGCATTTAAAGGCAAGGGAATACTGAAGAATAGGACCCTTGAAAAGGGTCAAATTAAGTGTAAAACATTGATCAGTCACGCGAAGAGAGAATTTGAAATGAAGTTGGCCGTAGAGGCAAAAATTCATAATAAAAACTTTAAAAAATATATATGAAGTAAGAAAACTGTGAGGGAGTCGATTGGACCGTTAGATGACCGAGAAGTTAAAGGGGCTCTTAGGGAAGATAAGGCCATTGCAAAAAGACTACATGAATTCTTTTCTTCCGTGTTTACTAATGAGGATGTTGGGGAGATACCAGTTCCGGATATGGCTTTCAAGGGTGGTGAGTCAGATGAACTGAACCAAATCACTGTGAACCTGAAAGATGTAGTAGGCCAGATTGACAAACTCTAAAGAGTAGCAAATCACCAGGACTGGATGGTATGCATCCTAGGGTACTGAAGGAACTTAAAAATGAGATTTCTGATCTATTAGTTAAAATTTGTAACCTATTATTAAAATCATCCATTGTACCTGAAGACTGGAGAGTGGCCAATGTAACCTCAGTATTTAAAAAGGGCTCCAGGGGCAATCCGGGAAACTATAGACCAGTGAGCCTGACTTCAGTGCCAGGCAAAATAGTGGAAACTATTCTAAAGATCAAAATCGTAGAGCATATAGAACAGGGGTCGGGAACCTTTTTGGCTGAGAGAGCCATGAACAGCACATATTTTAAAATGTAATTCTGTGAGAGCCATACTAACTACAACCCCCCCACCCTCCTGCCCCCCCAAGACCTATCAAATTAATTTACTACAACCCCCCCATCCTCCTGACCCCCCCAAGACCTGCCAAAAGTCCCTGGTGGTCCAGCGGGGTCCAGGGCTCGCAGACAAATCTTTAATAAAAAAGTAAAAATCTAACAAAACCCCCCACCCTCCTGATGCTCCCCAAGACCTCCAAAATTAATTTACTACAACCCCCACCCTCCTGACACCCCCCAAGACCTCCAAAATTAATTTACTACAACCCCCCATCCTCCTGTCCCCGCCAAGACCTGCCAAAAGTCCCTGGTGGTCCAGCGGGGGTCCGGGAGCGATCTCCTGGACTTAGGCTGTCGGCTGCCAGTAGTTAAAATGGCGCCGACGGCCCTTTGCCCTCACTATGTCACTGGGGTCGACCAATGGCGGCGGTAGCCCCTGTGACATAGTAAGGGCAAAGGGCCGTCGACGCCATTTTGATTACTGGCACCCGACGGCCCTTTGCCCTTACTATGTCACATGGGCTACTGCCGCCATTGGTCGACCCCAGTGACATAGTGAGGGCAACGGGCCGTCGGCGCCATTTTGACTACTGGCAGCCGACAGCCCAAGTCCAGGAGATCGCTCCTGGACCCTCGCTGGACCACCAGGGACTTTTGGCAGGTCTTGGGGGGTCAGGAGGGTGGGGGGTTTTGTTAGATTTTTACTTTTTTATTAAAGATTTGTCTGCGAGCCAGATGCAGCCATCAAAAGAGCCACATCTGGCTCGCGAGCCATAGGTTCCTGACCCCTGATATAGAAAGACATGGTTTGATGGAACACAGTCAACATGGATTTACTCAAAGGAAGTCTTGCCTAACAAATCTGCTTCATTTTTTTGAAGGGGTTAATAAACACGTGGAAAAAGGTGAACCGGTAGATGTAGTGTATTTGGATTTTCAGAAGGCGTATGGCAAAGTCCCTCATGAGAGGCTTCTACGAAAACTAAAAAGTCATGGGATAGGAGGTGATGTCCTTTCGTGGATTATAAACTGGTTAAAAGACAGGAAACAGAGTAGGATTAAATGGTCAATTTTCTCAGTGGAAAAGGGTAAACAGTGGAGTGCCTCAGGGATCTGTACTTGGACCTGTGCTTTTCAATATATTTATAAATGATCTGGAAAGGAATACGACGAGGTTATCAAATTTGCGTATGATACAAAATTATTAAGAGTAATTAAATAACAAACAGATTGTGATACATTACAGGAGGACTTTGCGAGACTGGAAGATTGGGCATGCAAATGATAGATGAAATTTAATGTGGACAAGTGCAAGGTGTTGCATATAGGGAAAAATATCCCTTGCTGTAGTTACACAATTTTAGATTCCATATTAGGAGCTACCACCCAGGAAAAAGATCTAGGCATCATAGTGGATAATACTTTAAAATAGTCGGCTCAGTGTGCTGCAGCAGTCAAAAAAGCAAACTGAATGTTAGGAATTATTAGGAAGGGAATGGTTAATAAAATGGAAAATGTCATAATGCCTCTGTATTATGGTGAGACTGCAACTTGAATACTGTGTACAATTCTGGTCACCGCATTTCAAAAAAGATATAATTGCGATGGAGAAGATACAGAGAAGGGCAACCAAAATGATAAAGGGGATGGAACAACTCCCCTATGAGGAAAGGCTGAAGAGGTTAGGGCTGTTCA
Source organism: Rhinatrema bivittatum (assembly GCF_901001135.1). Classification (NCBI taxonomy): domain Eukaryota; kingdom Metazoa; phylum Chordata; class Amphibia; order Gymnophiona; family Rhinatrematidae; genus Rhinatrema; species Rhinatrema bivittatum. Next base: position 53,267,345 of record NC_042631.1, on the reverse strand, counting down.
ACTTGGAGAAGAGACGGCTGAGGGGGGATATGATAGAGGTCTTTAAAATTATGAGAGGTCTTGAACGAGTAGATGTGAATCGGTTATTTACACTTTCAGATAATAGGAGGACTAGGGGGGCACTCCATGAAGTTAGCAAGTAGCACATTTAAGACTAATCGGAGAAAATTCTTTTTCACACACACAATTAAGTTCTGGAATTTGTTGCCAGAGGATGTGGTTAGTGCAGTTAGTGTAGCTCGGTTCAAAAAAGGTTTGGATAAGTTCTTGGAGGAGAAGTCCTTTAAGTGCTATTAATCAAGTTGACTTGGGGAATGACCTCTGCTATTACTGGCATCAGTAGCACGGGATCTTCTTGGTGTTTGGGTACTTGCCAGGTTCTTGTGGCCTGGTTTGGCCTCTGTTGGAAACAGGATGCTGGACTTGATGGACCCTTGGTCTGACCCAGCATGGCAATTTCTTATGTTCTTATGAACTTGTCCAAATGTTTTTTAAACGCAGCTATTCTAATAGCTTTCACCACATCCTCTGGCAACGAATTCCAGAGCTTAATTCTGCATTGAGTAAAAAAAACATTTTCTCATTAGTTTTAAATTTATTGCCCAGTAACTTCATTGTGTATCTCTGAAAAACAACTGATTGTTTACTCATTCCATGCCACTCATTTTAAAGACCTCTATCATTGCTCCCCTCAGCCATCTCTTCTCCAAGCTGGTGTCCTAACCTGTTTAGCCTTTCTTCATAGGGGAATTGTTCCATTCCCTTTATCATCTTGGTCGCCCTTCTCTGTAACTTTTCTAATTCTGTATCTTTCTTGAGATGTGGTGACCAAAACTGAAGACAATACTCAAGATGAGGTCATACTATGGAGCGATACAATGGCATTATGATATTCTCTGTTTTATTCTTCAGTCATTTCCTAATAATCGCTAGCATTCTATTTGCTTTCTTGGCTGCTGCTGCTGCACACTGAGCAAAAAATTTCAATTTATTTTCAATGATGACTCCTTGATCCTTTTCCTGAGTGGTAACTCCTAATGTGGAACCTTGCATATTTTAGCTTTAATGTAGGTTTCTCTTCACTAAGTGCATCACTTTGCACTTGTCAACACTAAATTTCATTTGCCATTTGCTTGCCAGTCTCTCAGTTTTGCAGTGTCCTCTTGCAATTTCACACAATCCTCTTGTGATTTTTACAGCTTTGAATAATTTTGTGACATCAGCAAATTTGATCACTTCATTTGTTGTTCCCATTTCCAGGTCATTTATAAATATATTGAAAAGTATCTGTCCCAGAACAGATTTAGCCCTACTTTCTGTTTTCTAACGTTTAACCAGTTGGCAATCCACAATATGACACTACCACCTATCCAGTTATTTTCTAATTTCCTAAGAAGTCTCTCATGATGGACTTTGTTATATTCTTTCTGGAAATCCAGATACATTGTATTGACTGGCTCACCTTTATCCACATATTTATTTACGCATTCAAAAATAATGTAGCAAATTTGTGAGGCAAGTCTTCCCTTGGTTAAATCCATGCTGGTTTTGTCCCATTAAACTATGCTTATCTATATGTTCAGCAGTTTTGCTCTTTATGATAGTTTCTATCATTTTGCCTGGCACAGACGTCAGACTTGCTGGTCTGTAATTTCCCGGATCACCCCTTAATCCCTTTTTAAAAATTAGCATTACAGTGGCAACCTTCCAGTCTTCAGGTACCATAGGTGATGATATTGATAGTTTACAAATTTCCAGTAGCAGGTCCGCAGTTTCATTTCTCAGTTCTTTCAGCACTCTGGGATATATACCGCCTGGTCCAGGTGATTTGCTACTTTTTAGTTTGTCAGTTTGCCCTAGTACATCTTCCAGGTTTACTGAGATTTGCTTGAGTTCCTCTGAATCATCACCTTTGAATATCATTTCTGGCATGGGTATATCTTTTCCTCAGTGACTACTTTCTCTTACCACATCCTGTATTGCTTGAGGTGTGACATACCAGTTTCACTGGCCACTTCCTGCCACCCCTACTTCCTAATCTGAATGCCAATAATGTATGATTTTTCACTTAGCATTCTCTTTCTTGCCACAGACAAATGTAGGCTATCCTTACCATTTAAACATTTTATTGCTCCATACATGGCCCCAGCCTCCAATATATCCAAAACCACTTCCTTTACACCAGGTTTTGAGCCAGGAATTGAAATTAATTATATGGCATAGCCTTTCCTTTTTGTTTCCACGAACAGGTAACAGAAAATACAAAAATGACTTTAGCCACCAAAAACAGTTTTTGCCTGTTGGCAATGTTTTGGGTTTTCCACTTTTTTGTCAAGGGCAGTTTGTAGCTAGGGTTTTCTCAGAGGAAACACAGTTGCTTACCTATAACAGTGTTCTCTGAGGACAGCAGAATGTCAGTCCTCAGAAAACCTGCCTCCTTCCCCATGAAGTTGGTTTCTCCATTTCTGAGTTAAATTATAGGCTGACGGCCTCCCCCCACCCCATGTGGATGTGTGGTGGTATAGCATATGCTGCACATGCCCGATAAGATAGACTCAAAGTTTCTATAAACTTTGAAATTTCCATGTTGAGCTTTATCTGATGATGTCACCGGTTTGTGAAGACTGACATCCTGCTGTCTTCAGAGAACCTGTACAGGTAAGCGACCCTGCTTTCTCTGAGCATAATTCTGTAATGTTTCAATCTGTTAGCCTTATTAGTGCTATTCTTAACCATAGATGTTTTTAAAGACCTCCAAGCATTCATTTTTCTGTTACACTATGAAAAGATTTGAGTTGAGTTTGTATGACATACTGTTGAGAATCCATTTTATTCTCCAGCCTTGATTTAAACATTTAGATAGTAAGTCTTTATGTAGATTAGCAATAGCTTGCTGTAGTATAGCCAAATTAGTTTTTCAGGTATAGCATTTATCTCTGACACCTCCTTGGCTAGCTGAGATCCTATAGCTGTTGGAAGTCCTCCAGCCACTTTGGGGGTAATTTTAACAACTCCAATCTCTGCTACCAAAGGGACTACCTCTGTATCCAACTGATGAATCCAAGAAACACAGAGGGCTTTGGTGGTTTGGGGAGAGGTCTCTGAGCCTGGATCCTGCAATAACTTATTTGGACTACCAAATGCAACTGAGTCTGGCCCCATGGGTTAAGGTTTTCCTCAGGGTTTAAACTTCCCCATGCATCCCCCACAGATGCGTCTAGAGTTACTATGACAGACCTAGCTTGGGGACTTGCCATTGATATTTTGATGAACTTATCTATAGGTCTCTCTTATGACTTCTATGGCAGGGAAAACCCATAGTCTGCTTGTGCTTTACTGTGTCATATCCAAATTATTTTGTGTTTTAAAATATCTCCCTAATTCTGACAAGGACAGCTGAAATGGGGCATGAACATTTTCTGCACCATTGTGAAATTTCTGATTCCAGTGGTGTCTTGGCAACTGAGATTTATCAAAGCTTGTTGTACTGAATATTTGAACTGGTGTTCTAAAGAGGGGTTGAAGCATAATTTCATGCCTTATCCTCTTCTTTAATGGATCTGTGTTCTTTGTCCTTGCACTGGGTGGGAAGAGGAAGCATTAACTTTGGGTTCTGGGAGCTTTCATTTAGTGCATATATATCATCTTCCAGTTAGTTACAGAAAACTGGATTAATAATTTATTTTCTGTGGCGTAAGAAATAGGTTCCTATGATACTTTGAAGGAGTATGTAAGGTTACAGTGCTTCTTTAGGGAAATAGGGAAAACAATGCAGTATAGCTAGGCCTTTAGAGCACACTGGTAACATTAACTGGTGAATCATCTTGAAAAATGAGGTGTCACTGCTGTTCATTTATATAGTTTTTACTGCTTTAAACTTGTGAAGGGAAAACTAACTACGTATGCAGTATTTTGGACTTTCTTAGGATTTGAGAAACTTGGAATATGTGATCTTAACACTTTTCCTTTCCTCTTTGTGTAGTAGATTTTCAGTTTTCAAAATTTTTTTTCATATAGGAGTGAAATTGTTGTCCTGCATCTTGGGGCCTTTTGAAGAGGTGACTAAATGCAACTGGATCAGGTGTTCTGTTGGTATGAAGTGGTTGGGAGAATCCAAGACCATGGTAGTGAATGGCAGGCGACATGGAGTCCGTATGTCTAATGAGCATCAGCAAAATCAGTCCAAGTTGCAGCACAGTGGGAAGGAGAACCCCAGGACCAGCAGGAATGGAATGGAACGGCGATCAAGCAGATGTGAGTAGCTTTCAGAGAGGAAAAGCAATAAAAGCCTGTGTGTTAGGAAGGGATAGCTGACTGCCATTTTATTATATTTTTGGATTTGAGTAGTATTCTGAAATCTAGGAAAGAACTATTCTCACAGGACAAGCAGGATGTTAGTCTTCACATATGGGTGACATCACAGGATGGAGCCCAATCACAGAACACTTTTGTCAAAGTTTCTAGAACTTTGACTGGCACCTACTGGGCATGCCCAGCATGGCTCTAAACCTGCAGCCAGCGGGGGTCCCCCTTCATTCTTTTTTCCACGCAGCAGTAGCCTCGCGGGTTAAGGAGCTCCACAGAGATTCCTGACAGGAATTTTCCTCACGGAATTACTAAAAACTTTCATACCCTATAGGGGGCCCCCTTTCCAATTTTTGATTCCGCGGTACTCCGGTAAGTTGTTTTTTTTTTTTTAATTTAAAGTATTTTATTGAGACATGTACACAGACAAAATACAAGCTGCACCATTATCAACAAAACAGGCATACAAATAAACTACAATAAAGAACAGTGCGTATCCTCAATAGCTGTCTCGTAGTGATTTATTTAACCCCTCATTCTCCCCCCTAAACCCTCCCCCCTCCCCCCCACCCTGCCTGCGTTCATCTAGTTGGGAAGTGTGTATATTTTTAAATTGCACTGTACATTAGGCTCAGAAATTAAACATAAGGTGAACATAGGGCGCTGAACTCGTGTATCATCTATAATGTAGAGAGCGAATGTCAGGGCCTAGAGCTAACCATAATAGGACCAAGCACAATCAAATAAATCAAAGAAATCAAAAGCAAGGAAGGAGTCAGGTGTTCCCTGTACATACCAGGATCATTCCAGACAGTGGGTTATGTTCCATGACCAGCAGATGGAGTCAGAACACAAAATTCCCAGGGGAGGACCCATATAACCACGCCTCCCCTGTAACAGCTCTCAGTAACGTTCTGACTCCAGCAGATGTGAGCAGGGGACTTGTGGTCCCCAGCTTGTTAGCTTAGGGCTATCTCCTCAGGGGGATCAAGTTTAAAAAAAAATAAAAAAATAAAAAAAATAGGAAGTTTTAAATTTATAGTTAAGGCTCCTCTTACAGCAGGGGCAGAGCTCTCCGCTGGTGCTGGCTCATCGCTCTCTAGCCTGGTGACTTGCTGACAGGCTGTTGCCTGTTTTCTTTCTTTCTTTCCTCATTTTCCTCACTGAGTGCTCAGTTGGGGTAAGTGTATTTTTGTTTCATCTTCTTTTTCAGCAGAAGACTGCAATTTTTGGACTCCGTTCGGCTCACTGAGGTGAAAGTCGGTAGTGCCGGCCTCTCCCTCCTGACCCAGGTTTTTCCCCCCTCCCTTTTGGGGAGCAACCGACGTCCCGACCTGCGGCCTCGCGAAGCACCATTCCCCGGGGCCGCCTGCTGTCGGGAGGTTAATTCCCCGTCGGTTCTTCTTTAGGTCAGTGGGGGACAGCGGCAAGCATCCGTTGCCGGGTTGGCGCTCATTTTAGGCGCAAGCCACCTGTAGAGCCTCCCTCCCCTCTCTCTCTTCCCTGCGGCGATGCAGTCCGCGGCACCTTGTGAGGGCTCCGACACGGCCGGATTATTTTCTGAAGAGGGTCTGTGCTCAGGCTGTTTCCCCGAGGGGGAATGTGCGCCAGCTACTAGCAAGGACATTCGAGCTGCAGACCACGTGGGAAGGAAGCGCCAGGCCCCATTCCCTCTCAACGCGGGAACGGCGGCCATTTGGTTGCAAGATTCTGATGCCGCGCTTTCTGAGGAGGACACGGATAATCCGTTCTCCACTTTTAGGCCCATTTTGGACCCTTACTCCGAGTCTAATCCTGATAGGCAGAGGGGGGATCCCCCGGGGGGTGACCTCTCAGGATGCCAGGCCTTTTCCCCTGAATTCATAGTCCTGATGCACAGGGCTTTTCTTCAGAGCAGAGACACGACCTTCGGGACCTGGGGACCCTCTCCCCCCAAGATACCATGTCCTACCCCCCTCCTGGGTGGGACCCTCCCTCAGGCTCGCCCCCCTTTTAGTAGGCGGGGGAACGGGGACATCTCTTGGCCCTACCAGGACACCATCGATAATACAGACTTCGTTGGGGGAAGGACAATCCCAGGACCCTGACGTGGACGACCCCACCTTGGCGGCCCAGGTGGAGGGCGATGACCCTAGGGTCCTCCGCATCTTCCAAGAGGCGGAGTTAGATGACCTCATTCCCTACATCCTCCAGGAAATGGATATTGATTCCCCTCCAGAACCGATGGGGCCTGACCTGACTCTCAAGAAGGAGGACCCCCTCCTAGCAGGACTGCGGCTTCTAGCCAAGTCTTTTCCCACTCATCACAAGATCTTGCAGTTGATCACTCGGGAATGGGATTCCCCGGAGGCCTACCTTAGGGTTGGTAGAGCCATGGAAAAAAATTGTATCCTCTGCTGGCCGATTTTTTTTTTTGGAAATTCTCAAAGTTCCCGCCGTAGATTCTGCGGTATCAGCGGTCACAAAGCATACCACTATTCCTGTCACTGGAGGGACGGCGTTGAAGGATATGCAGGATTGGAAGCTGGAGGTTTACCTCAAGCGTATCTTTGAGGTCTCGGCCTTAGGTATGCGGGCGGCTATCTGCAGTTCCCTCGCACAGCGAGCGGGTCTTCGGTGGGTGCAGCAGCTTCTCACTTCCCAGTCCTTACCAGACGCTGAGGCTCACCAGGCTGAACCATGGTGGCGGCTGTCTCAGCGCGTCGGCTCCTTTGGCTTCGCAATTGGTCGGCTGATGCCTCTTCGAAGACTTGGATCAGATCATCAAGTCCCTTAATGAGAACGCGGTGCACAAGTTGCCCGAAGATCGACCCCGTTCGTCAAGAACGGGGTCGATCCAGAAACCGTTATCGTAACCAGTGGAGAGCTCGTCCTCAGAGGCAACAGCCTCTGAGGACGAGCTCTCAGAGGTTTCTGGATCGACCCCGTTCGTCAAGAACGGGGTCGATCCAGAAACCGTTATCGTAACCAGTGGAGAGCTCGTCCTCAGAGGCAACAGCCACCTCGGGCTCCCTCTTCTCGTTCGCACTCCTGGAACCGGCCCTTTCGTGGGCGCCGCCAGGGTAAGGAAGCGCAGGGTGCTGGTACATCCGCTAAATCTACCCAATGATGCCAGACGGACCCGCGAGGTGGTCCCTCGACTGGGGGGGGTCGCCTTGCTCTCTTCTACGAAGAGTGGGTCCAAATCACGTCGGATCAATGGGCTCTGGATATTCTAAGACGCGGTTACGCTTTGGATTTTGTTTGCGCTCCTCGGGACCGGTTCCTGTTTTCCCATTGCGGGTCGTGAATCAAACAGGGAGCCGTGCGGCAGACCCTCGATCGTCTCCTTCAATTGGGGGCCATAGTGCTGGTGCCAGCCGCCGAACTGGGCCGGGGGCATTATTCAATCTACTTTGTGGTTCCCAAGAAGGAAGGTACTTTTCGTCCTATCCTGGACCTCAAGCAGGTCAACCGGTCCCTCAGAGTTCCTCGTTTCCGCATGGAGACACTCCGTTCAGTGTTAGCGGCAGTTCATCCGGGAGAATTCTTGGCTTCGTTGGATCTCATGGAGGCGTATCTCCACATACCAATTTGTCAAGCTCATCAGCGTTACCTACGCTTCAAAATTTTGGGTCAACACTTCCAATTTTGCGCTCTTCCCTTTGGCCTGGTCACAGCTCCACGGGTTTTCACGAAGATCATGGTGGTAGTGGCGGCAACCTTGCGCAAGGAAGGCATCCTTGTGCATCCTTACCTAGACGATTGGCTCATCCGTGCAAAGTCATGAGCGCAGTGTATCCTCGCAGTCGACAGAGTGGTACAACTTCTCCAATCTCTGGGATGGATTGTCAACTTCACCAAGAGCAGCCTGGTCCCGTCCCAGTCGTTGGATTTTCTGGGAGCTCACTTCGATACCAAGAATGCCAGGGTTTTTCTGCATCCGGACAGAGCTCATTCTCTGCGTCAGCAGATTCAAGGATTTATGGCGCTCGAGACGCCCACTGCCTGGGACTACCTGCAGGTACTGGGGACCATGGCCTCGACCATCGATCTGGTTCCTTGGGCATTTGCGCATCTGAGGCCTCTGCAGAGATCCCTACTCTCCCGGTGGCAGCCGGTGTCGAGAGATTTCCAGGCAATCCTTCCGATTCCGAGAGGAACCTTCATCAGTCTCCATTGGTGGCTGGAACCGCGGCACCTAGCTCAGGGGGTGTCGCTGGAGGACCCGGCTTGGGTGATTATCACCTCGGACGCCAGCCTCACAGGCTGGGGAGCAGCGGTCTGTCGGGACAGCTCAATCCAGGGTCGATGGACGGAGGAACAGTCGAAGTGGCCCATCAACCGCTTGGAGACCAGGGCGGTCCGTCTGGCGTTACAGGGTTTCTTCCCCATATTACGCCATCAAGCAGTCGGGATGCTATCGGACAATGCGACTACAGTGGCATACATCAATCGCCAGGGAGGCACGAGAAGTCGGTTGGTCTCTCTGGAAACCGACAAATTGATGGAGTGGGCAGAGCTTCACTCCGACTAGCGGCCTCGCATATAGCGGGAGTGGAAAACGTACAGGCGGACTTTCTCAGCCGACAAAACTTGGATCCCGGAGAGTGGGAGCTCTTGCAGCAGGCGATGCGGATAATAGTACGGCGATGGGGGACACCGCACGTAGACCTAATGGCAACCGCCGGAAATACAAAGGCCGCCTGCTTCTTCAGCCGCAGGCGGGAGTGCGGCGCCGAGAGCGTGGACGCGCTGGTCCTGCCCTGGCCGCGCCACTGTCTCCTATATGTTTTCCCACCGTGGCCCCTCGTGGGCAAGGTCATCCGCAGGATAGAGGTACACCAAGGGCCGGTGATCCTTGTGGCGCCAGAGTGGCCCCGACGACAGTGGTTCGCGGATCTGCGCAATTTGACGGTGGAGGGTCCCCTTCGTCTCGGTCAACTGCCACGTCTTCTATGCCAGGGACCAATATTTTTCAAGGAGGCAGATCGCTTCTGTCTTGCGGCCTGGCTTTTGAGAGACGTCAGTTGAGGAGGCGCGGTTATCCGGAGCCGGTTATTTCAACGCTACTGAAAGCACGTAAGATGTCCACTTCTGTTACCTGTGTTCGAGTCTGGAAGGTCTTTGAGGATTGGTGTGGAGCGAATGACATTCTTCCCATGCAGGCCTCAGTGCCACAAGTCCTTTCCTTCTTGCAGGCAGGTTTGGATTTGGGTCTTGCTTACAATTCGCTTCTGGTTCAGGTGGCGGCCTTGGGGGCTTTTCTTCGCAGTGGAAATAAGGAGTTTCTGTCCTCGCATCCGGACGTCTCCCGTTTCCTTAAAGGAGTGAAACACTTGAAGCCTCCGATTCGCCCACCTTGTTCGTCGTGGAATCTGAATCTGGTGCTCAGAGTCCTCTGTGGTTCGCCGTTCGAACCTCTAAGCTCGGCTACCATCAAGGACGTCACTCTCAAGACCATTTTTCTCGTGGCAATCAGTTCAGCAAGACGTATTTCCGAGCTGCAGGCCCTATCCTGGCGTGAACCATACCTTCGTTTCACTCCTGAAGGGGTTTCCCTTAGGACGGTTCTTTCTTTTCTCCCTAAAGTGATTTCGGCATGCCACCTCAACCAATCGGTGGAATTACCATCTTTTGCCTCTTCTGAGTCTGGAGACCTGCATAGACTGGATGTACGGCGGTCTCTGATACGCTATCTGGAGGTGACTAATGATTTTTGGCTCTCCGATCATCTGTTTATCCTCTGGTCCGGACCCCGGAAGGGTTGCATGGCCTCCAAACAATCTATAGTGCGGTGGTTGAAGGGAGCGATCATAGTGGCGTACCTTGGCGTACGTAAGTCCCCTCCGCTGGTTGTCAAGGCTCATGCTCTTTGAGCCCAGGCGACATCTTGGGCGGAGAACTCCTCCGTCTCCACTCAGGAGATTTGTAGGGTGGCCACCTGGAAGTCGATCCATACTTTTGCGAGACATTATCGCCTGGACGTCGGTGCTCCGTCGGGCGGTCAGCTTGGAGACAAGGTAATACGAGCAGGGCTGTCTGCGGCCCACCCGTGATGGGAAAGCTTTGGTACATCCCACCGTCTGGAATGATCCTGGTATGTACAGGGAAAAGAAAATTATTCCTTACCTGCTAATTTTCGTTCCTGTAATACCATGGATCATTCCAGACACTCTCCCTTGGTTTGGGGGTTTGCTTGTGGGACATCCCTGCCTACCTGTCTTAACAATCTTTTACTCTGTATTTCGAATACTGCGCATCTTTTTTGTTCACGCACTGCTGTTCGCAAGTTCACTGTTCAGAATTTAATTGCTGTTTATTTGGACAGCGGTTATTTCAATTCCTTCTTTGATTACTTGATCCCTCTGTTTTTAGTCTCTCTCTTTTGGGCTTTGTTAGTCTAGTTACTGAGAGCTGTTACAGGGGAGGCGTGGTTATATGGGTCCTCCCCTGGGAATTTTGTGTTCTGACTCCATCTGCTGGACATGGAACATAACCCACCGTCTGGAATGATCCATGGTATTACAGGAACGAAAATTAGCAGGTAAGGAATAATTTTCTTATATGCGTCTGCCATGTTAGATATGGCTGCCATACTTTTTGATAGGACCCAAGTGTATTATATTTGTGTGCAGTAATCTTTGCCAAAACACATAATCTGGCCAGATTACCCCTAACTTCAGCCAGTCCTGGACACAGAGGCGACTTCCAGTGTCTGGTAATTACTGTTGTAATAGCTGTAAAAATATAGTTTATTAACCTGTTAGCACTCCCTGTAGGGAAAATATTGATGCCCAACAATGCATGCTTAGGAGCCACTGTTATTGATTTAAGAAACAGTTGTGTAAGCCATTGTTCAATCTCAGACCATAAAAAACGAATCTCCTTACACTCCCACCACATATGGAGATAACTACCAGCTTCTCCACACTCCCTCCAGCACCTATCAGGAATGCGGGCGCCAATTCTGTGGAGACGCACTGGAGTCCAGTGCCAACGGTAAAACAATTTTAGTGAATTTTCAATCAGTGATGCCGCAATAAGACCCTTGCCCAATTGCGAAGTGATAGCCTCCCAATCCTTCAATGATATTGTACTCTAGATTCCCATGCCATTATATGTTTGTTTCACAAAGGGGGTAAAATTTAGCATTGCATACAGTGTGGATAATAATTTCACAGTCTGATCGAGCTTTGCCACATATTGTTTCATAGTCTGAGCGACCTTGACTGAAGTGGCCCCCTAAAGACTGTGCATGCGCGAAATGTCTTAGTTAAAGCTATGGGAAAATATCTGAGTCAAGGAGATCGAATTTAGCTTGCACATCTGCAAAAGGGAGAATATCCCTTGTGCCCCACACATGATCCCAAGTCCAAATTCCCTTCGTCTCCCAACATCTAAAGATAGCGGACTTGTAACCCGGAGTGAAAGATGAGTTGACATATAGATGAGTGCATCGATGGTATTCCCTGGTGCCTAATAAAAGAGGGCTAGCTTTAATCCATATATCTAATGATAGATTTAAAGAGGGAGGTAATTGAACCTTGGGTGAGAGCAACCACGTTTTTTTGGGCTGCCATAGAAGACTAGTTAATGGGATATCCCCCAAAAGTTGTTGGGTGAAAGTTACCCATAATTTAGGAGTAGCCTGCTTGTGCCAATCAACAATATTCTTAAATTGGGCTGCTAAATAGTACTTCCTCAGATCAGGAACCCCCATTCCACCCTTTATTCTTGGCTGATAGAGAATTCGTTGTGCTATCAGAGGCCTCTTATTATCCCATACGTAAGCCATTAGTTTTCTCTGCCAAGTATGAAGTGTAGCCGATGGGATAGCTATTGGTAGGGTCTGAAATAAATAGAGCAGTTTGGGTAAAATAGTCATCTTTACCGCCGCAATCCTTCCCAGCCAGGAAACTATATATCTATTCCATTCCTCAAGATCCCTAGATAATTTTTTCCAAAGGGCAGCATAATTTCCAAAGGGCAGCAGAATTCATCACCGGTGGCACTAATATAAACACCCAGATATTTTAAGTTCTTATGCACCCATTTAAACTGAAATTGCAGTTGTAAGTCACGTGCTATGGCGGGGGGGGGGGGGTATTAATATTCAATATTTCTGACTTATCCCAATTAATGCGGAATCCTGATATAGAACTAAACTCCTCCAAGGCAGCAGTCAAGTGAAGCAGAGAGGTCTGAGGCTCAGTTATCATAATCATGATGTCGTCTGCGAATAGAGACAATTTAGATGAAAACTGACCTAGGGTTATCCCCTGAATCCTCGAGTCCCACCGCAATTTGACAGCAAAAGGCTCCAGAAAGATAGCAAATAGAAGCGGGGATAACGGGCACCCCTGCCTCGTTCCCCTTAGTACTGGAAAAGTACTAGAATATCCCCCATTCACTTTTATACAGGCTAGGGGGTTGTCATATAAGCGCATCAACCATTGTAGGAATGAGTCCCCAAAATTTAATTTACGCAAAAGAGCAAAGAGATAGGGTCAGTGCACCATGTCGAATGCCTTTTCGCCTTCAACCGATAAAGCCAAAGCCGGGGTATTATGTTTAGTGACCCACCATATCATATCTAAAATTTTATGGACATTGTCACTGGCTTGGCGCCCTGGTATGAAGCCAGCCTGGTCTGGATGGATTATCTGTGCTATAAAACTATTTAGGCGAGTTGCCAAAATTTTTGCTAGAATCTTCAGGTCGATATTTATCAAAGATATAGGACGGTACGATCCACAAAGCGTCGGATCACGGCCTGGTTTGGCAAGGATAGTAATCCCAGTGGTATTACCGTCAGGGGATAAAGGAACGCCCTCTTTTAGTGCTCTGAAGAATTTAGCTAATAATGGGGCCAATTCTCCAGAAAAGGCCTGATAGAAGCGACCTTATAACCATCAAGTCCAGGCGACTTCCCAGGTTTAGCGATTTAATGGCTTGGCGTATTTCAATTTCTGTAATATCTTTGTCCATAACCACGCGCTGAGACTCATTTAGTTCTCTTTTATCCAAGTACTCATCTATCCCTGCTGAGCCTATTCCCGCATCCCTAGAATATAGCTCGGAGTAGAAATCTTTGCCGTATAGATTTATTATCAGTTAACATTTCACCATTATGTGCCTTGATTTTAACAATCATGGATTGTGATTGCCTACATTTAAGTGTTTGGGCTAAAAGCCTCCCGGCTTTATTGCCTCCTTCAAAATATTTTTGTTGGGTTAGAGTTAACTGATGTGCTAAGGCTGAGGCATCTATTGAGGCTATCTGGTTTCGTATCTCTAATATTTGAGTAGAGGAGGTGGGAGCAACCTTGTGTCGTCCTTCCAACCTTTTTAAATTTGTAAGGAGACCTTCTTTATCTTTTTCCCTTTGTTTTTTAAGATGAGTAGAGCGGGCAATAAATTTGCCCCGCAGAACTGCTTTAAGGCAATCCCAAAGTACCACTGAGTTTACGTCTCCTGTATCATTGTAGTCTAGGTATTCTGTTATATCAGCTCGTATATGGGTAAGATACTGGGGATCATCCAGGAGGGAGTCATTGAGTCTCCAGAATCGTAGGCCTCTATCGTATTCTGATATTTCTATAGTGAACCAAATAGGAGCGTGATCCGACCATTGGATTGGTTCAATGTCAACTTTTAGAACTCTCGGTGCTAATATAGTACTAACCATAAACATGTCAAGCCTGGAATAATTCGCATTGGGATGGGAGAAGAAGGTATAGTTTCGAAATTTAGGATATCTTGTGCGCCAAATATCAACCACCCCTTGGGACTTCATAAAGGATTTCAGAGCATTTCTAGCAACCTTGGAGTCACAACTTTGACCACCAGAGTTGTCTAGGCTAGGATTAATAGTCAAGTTAAAGTCACCACCTATAATTGTCTGCCCTTTGATATGTCCTTCTAAGGTACCGGGCAAAGTCTGGTAAAATTCCGCTTTTGAGGAAGTAGGACCGTAAACAGAGAGAAAGGTATACAGCTCTCCCCCGATTGTGAGAGTCAGAGACAGATATCTGCCCTCTGTGTCTGCCTGAGACCCTTTTAATTCAAAGTGGACATCCATATGAATAAGAATTCCCACTCCTGCGTATTTGGACTGCTTCATGGCAGCCGCCCAATATTGATACGGGTATTTAGCAGTTTGCATTAGTCGCTGGTAGCATTTCCTCAAATGAGTTTCTTGGAGAAGTACAATATCAGCCTGTAATCTATCCAATTCTCTAAACAATAAGCGACGTTTCCTAGGGGTGTTAAGTCCCTTCACATTTAAAGAAAAGAACTTAAAAGTTGCCATCATCCCATAATGTCCCCACTCCTACATCCTGCTATGACAGGGACCCTTTGTCTAGCTCTGACTGGTATGTTGAAAGTTATATGGCTTGCTGAGTTAGCCCACTCTTTTTCTTCCTGCAGGAATCCCCTAAAACTGAAAAACACAAGTCCAGACCCCCCCCAAACAGTGCGTGTAACAGTATGCCAATACCAAACTTCCCATTACAAACATCCACATCTCAGTATTCAGCATATTTCCCAACGGATATAACTCCCCCCTCCCACCCTGCCCCACAACCTGAGATATTCCTTTCATATCTCAGTATATGGATGGAGGATGTTAAGTCACTTCTCCTCTGCTCTCCTCTCAGACCTGCGAATGAAAACATCAACACTTTTGGAAAAAACGTTAGAAACTGAATCCATACAGTCCAGTCATTGCGAGGCCTCAGAGCAGTGGACTGTGAACCAGGAGACCAGGGTTCGAGTCCTGCTGTCGCTCCTTGTGACCTTGGGCAAGTCACTTTACCCTCCATTGCCTCAGGTACAAAAACTTAGATTGTAAGCCCTCTGGGGATAGAGAAATACCCACAGTACCTGAATGTAAACCGGTGTGATATCTCGATTGAGATCGAATGTTGGTATATAAAAATAATAATAAAATAAAATAAATAGCGATATGAGCTGCCAAGTGGTCTGTTATGGTAAAGCTGCCTTCAGCAAAACAATATGGACCGCTAGTAAAGGCAAGTGAAAAAACAGGTATTCTGCCCCCGTTACAGAAATCATGCAGGGTCAGATTGTCCAGGGGGCCCTGCGGAGCTTCTCTGCAGTCGCCGTCTCCCATTAGTGACTCGCTGCTATTTCGGTGGAGCCGGTATCCCTCTTCGATTGGTAGTGCTGGCTACTGCGGGTTTAGGGGAGATCTCCACGTTCATCTCCGCAGCTTTAAGGATCTCCACAGCTTCCTCCACAGTGCGTACACTATGTGAAATCCCTTGAATTGTAAAAACGAGACCACCAGGAAACATCCATCGATATCGAATATTAGAGGTCAAAAACTGGGAAGTGACGCACTGAAATTCTTGGCGTTTCCGCAGAGTGGCTGCCGCGAGGTCTGCAAAGATGGCTATTTCGTGGCCTTCCCATAGCCACGTGCGCTGCCTTCGCGCTGCATTGTAGATTTGTTCCTTTTGTTTAAATGAAAGATAGCACCCCACTATGTCTCTTGGTTGATTTGAGAGCCGTGGGCCCGTTCAATATTAATAACAAGAGCCTCAGAGTCCATATTCTGCTCCCCCTGTAGTATGAAAAACTTGGAGATTGTAGTGACCACTGCCATGCAGTCAGAGTACTCTTCAGTCTCTGGCATGCCTCTAATTCGAATGTTGCAACGGCGGCATTGGTTTTCAATGTCTTCCATCTTCTCAGAGAGTTGTTGACATTGGGAATAAAGCGATTCGTTTTCCTTTTGAAGCGCATGCCATCCCTCTCCCTGAGTGTCCAGTCTAATCTCCATTTCATCAAATCTACGGGTGATCTCGGAGTGTTCTTCTTGGATTTCTGCAATTAAAGTTGTCATTTCAGTTTTATAGGTTTTTATATCATGTCTTATTTCCTGTAGCCAGCTTCTTATTTCGCCACGTGTGGGATAATCCGCATCAGTCCCGGCTGCCATTTCGCTCGTCTCCCCGATTTCATCTCGCGGCTCCGTTGTCGCCATCTTGCCTCGCGCCGACTCGGGTTCCTCGCAAATTTTTGCATAGGAAAATTTCTGTAGATCCGTCGTTTTTCTCTTCCCCGGCGCGGCCATTGAGAGCTCGAGGTGCTAATCTTCCCAGAGATGTAAGCAGGGGGTTTAAATAAAATGCCAAAAGATGCGTTTGAGCGAGACTGAGAGAATAGATTCAAGGTGCTTTCATGAGAAGTGACGTCACTTCCTCCACTCCGGTACGTTTTTTACCCGTTTTCGGTCGATTCCCATTGAGTTTGGCCCTTGCGGCCTACTGGCTGTCGACCGCACCGCGGCTCAATTTTTCAAAGGCCATGGCGTCGGGGTTCCGTCTGTGCCCTGACTGTACTCACATCATGTCCATAACAGACCCTCATAAAGTCTGTGTAATGTGCCTCGGGTGCGAGCATGATGTCCTGACTTGCACCAAATGTGCCTTAATGACACCAAAAGGTCGCAAAGCCAGAATGGAGAACATGGAACTTCTCTTCCGTTCTCAAACTCCGAAGCCGTCTATTGCTTCGACGTCGTCTGAACCGGCATCGTCCACTTCGCACCAGTATTGGACACCGGCTGGTGAACGTCCAGCGTCAACGACTTCCCAGCCTTTGACTACCTCTACTCCCCCTCAGGACAGAGGGGATCGTAGAGAGAAACATCGGCATCAACACCGCAAGCCTCGGATCATCGACTTCGCCATCATCCGAGCCACCATGGAAGAAACCCTGTCCAGAAAAGGCATCGACCCTTTCTGGCACTGGGTCACCGAGGCAGTCCTCACCCATATGGGTATCGGGAGCTGCAATTCCGCCTTTAATGGTGGTCCCTCCGGCTATGCCTCTGCCTCATTCTCCCCTTCCGGAGCCGGGGCTGATTGTTCCAGGTCTCCGTGAAGAACTGGACCGGATGGTTCAGGAGGCCATCGATAAGGCGATGCACAGATTCCAAGTTTCCCCGGCGTTGAAACCGGTGCTGGTTGCGGAACCGACCATCGATCCCATTCCGGCAGCATTGGCACCGCTGTTTTCGAAGATGGAAGCGCTTATAGCTGCCTTTCCACCGATGGATCCCGGATCACCAACGGCTCCGGTGCCTTCTCCACTTACTCTTTCATCGGGAGGAGAAACACTGTTCCGTCTTCCTCCATCGGGAGTCCTGCCAATGCCTCAGCCGTTGATGCCGATGCGGCCATCAGCACCACTGATCCATCCCTCGATGCCTTCATCGGTGCCTCCAGTACTTCCCTCGATGCCTTCAGAGCCTAGACCAGGACCTTCAGGAATACTATCGACCCGCCCTTCTCAGGTTCCTAGAGGGACAGGTGCTGATCCCTATGACACCTGGACTGACTATTCATCTCCAGACACCGATGATTTACCATCGCCACCTTCTCCTACTGAAAGCAGGAAGCGTTCTCATCCAGAGGACTTGTCCTTCATAAATTTTGTGAAGGAAATGTCTGAGTTGGTTCCCTTCCATTTACAGACTGAACAAGATGATAGGCACCAAATGATGGAACTGTTACAATTCCTGGATGCTCCCAAGGAAATAACCTCCATCCCTATTCATCAGGTTCTTTTGGATCTTCTCAAAAAGAATTGAGAACGCCCTGGTTCGGTAGCTCCAGTCAGCTGAAAGGCAGATACCACTTACTTAGTCCAGTCAGCCCCAGGGTTCCAGAAACCTCAACTGGATCACCAATCTGTGGTTGTAGAATCTGCCCAAAAGAGGGCACGACGCTCAAAACCACACTCTTCCTTCCCCCCCAGGTAAGGAGCAGAAATTCCTGGATGCAATTGGCCGGTGTGTCTTCCAGGGATCAATGCTCATTTCCCGGATCGCCTCTTACCAGCTGTATATGACCCAGTATAACAGGGTCTTATTCAAGCAGATACAGGACTTTGCAGAGTCCCTGCCTCAGCAATTCCAGGAACAGCTACAAACCCTGGTTCACAAGGGTTTTGAAGCAGGGAAACATGAAATAAGGTCCTCTTACGATATCTTCGACATCGCTTCCAGGGTATCTGCAGCTGCTATTTCTGCGAGATGGGCTTGGCTTAAATCTTCGGACTTGCGCCCTGAAGTACAAGACAGATTGTCTGATCTGCCTTGCATAGGAGACAATCTGTTTGGCGAACAGATCTAGCGGACGGTGGCGGAACTCAAGGAGCATCATGAGACCCTTTGCCAACTCTCTCGGATGCCT
The DNA here is from genome assembly GCF_901001135.1 of Rhinatrema bivittatum. Lineage (NCBI taxonomy): Eukaryota > Metazoa > Chordata > Amphibia > Gymnophiona > Rhinatrematidae > Rhinatrema > Rhinatrema bivittatum. The sequence goes on along the minus strand of NC_042631.1, from coordinate 53,248,830 downwards.
TTTGAGTATTCCTCCAAACAGCCATTCAGGAAGGACACTAAAAAGTTGTTTAAAGAAGTCCTATCCACCATCGTCTAGAGGTCGTTCCACGAGACCTTTCCAGAAGGGCCCAGTCTCGTCAACCTCAGAAACAAAAGCCACAAGCAGCTCCTCAGCTGGGCCCTGCTTCCGGTTTTTGACTCCTGCATAGAGAGCAGCAGCCAGCTTCCACTGCCACAGATACCAGTAGGAGGTCGATTGTGCCATTTCAACATGTGGCACACAATCAACTCAGACCAATGGGTCCTTGCCATAATCTCTCAAGGCTTATCACCTGAACTTTCTCTCCATCCCACCGGATTCTCCACCTCGGCTGATGTGGGGAACATCCGACCACTCATCACTCCTGGAACAGGAGTTCTTTCTCCTCCTCCAGTCCAGAGCAATAGAACCAGTGCCCTTCTCCCAACAGGGCCTAGGATTCTATTCCCGGTACTTTCTAATCCCCAAAAAATCAGGAGGCGTTCATCCAATTCTGGACCTACGTGCCCTCAACAAGTACCTCCAACGAGAGAAGTTCAAAATGTTAATCTTGGGGTCCCTCCTTCCTCTTCTGCAAAGAGGAGACTGGCTCTGCTCTCTAGACCTCCAGGACGCATACACACTCATTGCGATAACTCCATCTCATCACAGATTTCTGAAGTTTCTGGTAGGCCCCGAACACTATCAGTACAGAGTGCTACCATTCGGCCTGGCATCTGCACCACGAGTCTTCACCAAGTGCCTCGTAGTAGCAGCCTTCCTCAGGACTCAAGGTGTCCACGTCTACCCCTATCTCGACGATTGGTTGATCAGGGCTCCCACTCAGCAAGCTGCTCTGTCGTCCCTACATGTCACCTTACACACTCTGATCTCGCTAGGATTTCTCGTCAACTATGCAAAATCCTGCTTAGTCCCATCTCAAACTTTGTCCTTCATAGGGGCAGACTTGGACACCTTTCAAGCAAAAGCATTTCTGCCTCCACAGCGAGCTCTCACTCTCATTTCTCTCGCACACCAGCTACAGTCTCAGCACCGCTAGACTGCACACCATTTCCTCATCCTGCTGGAACACATGGCGTCCTCAGTACAGGTTACCCCAATGGCCCGCTTGGCCATGAGAGTCATGCAGTGGACTCTAAGGTCACAATGGACTCAATCCATCCAACCACTATCTACCATTGTCCACTTCATCGACCCACTTCGTCAGTCTCTAGCCTGTTGGAAAACTCAGATCAATCTCCACCAAGGTCTACCCTTCCAGGCTCCAGACCCTCCAATAATTCTCACCACCGATGCTTCCAACCTCGGCTGGGGAGCACATGTCGCAAATTTGCAGACCCAAGGAGCTTGGTCTCCAGAGGAAGCCAAACACCAAATCAATTTCCTGGAGCTACGAGCAATCGGATATGCTCTCAGGGTATTATGGGATTGCCTGTCCAACCAAGTCATCCTATTTCAGACGGACAACCAGGTGGCCATGTTGTACATCAACAAACAGGGAGGGACGGGCTCCTACCTACTGTGACAGGAAGTGGCACAGATATGGGTGGAGGCCCTCTCCCTCTCGATGTACCTCAGGGCCACCTACTTGCCGGGAGTGGACAGTGTGGCGGACAAGCTGAGTCGCGCCTTTCAACCAAACGAGTGGTCCCTCGACCCCACAGTAGCGGACTCAATATTCCAACGTTGGGGTTATCCCCACATAGACCTCTTTGCTTCTCCTCAAAACCGCAAAGTAGAGAACTTTTGCTCTCTCACTCACAGCCAACACTCAAGCCAAGAGATACGTTCTCCTTCTCATGGGCAATGCATTCCCTCCACTTCCGCTTCTCTCAAAGACTCTCGTGAAGCTATGTCAGGAAAAGGGAACCATGATCCTGATAGCACCTCACTGGCCACGCCAAGTGTGGTTTCCGATCCTTCAGGACCTCTCCATTCGCAGGCACATTCCCTTGGGAAAGGACCCGCTTCTGATCTCTCAGAACGACGGGTGCCTACGCCACCCCAATTTTCAGGCCTTGTCCATGACTGCCTGGATGTTGAAAGGTTAATTCTTCAGCCACTCAACCTTTCGGAGCTTGTTTCCCGTGTCCTGATTGCTTCACGGAAGCCTTCCACGAGAAAATCTTATTTTTACAAATGGAACAGGTTTAAATCATGGTGTTCCTCTCAATCCCTTGATCCTTTTACCTGTTCCACCACGAAGTTTCTGGACTATCTCTGGCACTTGTCAGAATCAGGTCTTATAACTTCTTCCATCAGAATGTATGTCAGTGCGGTAGCTGCCTTCCATAAAGGTGTCGGGGATATTCCTATTTCAGTACAACCCCTTGTAACACGATTTCTGAAGGGCTTGATCCACCTCAAGCCTCCACTGCGCCCTCCAATCCCTTCTTGGGACCTCAGTCTGGTTTTGGGTCGACTCATGAAATCACCATTTGAGCTTCTCCAATCCTGTGATCTTCGCTATCTCACATGGAAAGTGATTTTTCTTTTGGCGATCATATCCGCTCACAGAGTTAGTGAGTTACAGGCCCTAGTTACCTATCCGCCTTACACTAAACTTCTGCACGACCGGGCAGTACTTTGCACTCACCCTAAGTTCTTGCCTAAGGTAGTATCGGAGTTTCACATTAATCAATCCATTATACTACCCACCTTCTTTCCCAGGCCCCATTCCAATTCAGGAGAACAGGCTCTGCATACCCTTGACTGTAAACGGGCTCTAGCGTTCTATCTAGACCGTACAGCTGCCCATAGGAAAAGCACTCAATTTTTTGTCTCTTTCCATCAAACTGGGGCAGCCTGTGGGTAAGCAGACTCTCTCCTCCTGGTTAGCAGACTACATAAGCTTTTGCTATCAGCAAGCAGGCGTTCCACTTCAAGACAATGTTAAAGGGCACTCTGTCAGAGCCCTGGCAACTTCAATAGCGCACCTACGCTTGGTGCCGCTTCCTGATATTTATAGGGCTGCTACCTGGAGTTCTCTCCATACCTTCACAGCCCACTATTGTTTGGGTAAGGCTGGAAGACAAGATTCCATCTTCGGCCAATCTGTCTTGCGCAACGTTTTTGCAACTTGATGTACCAACACCCTTCCGCCTGCCCATTGGGGTTCAGGATACCCTCTGCCAAATTTCACCCCAGTTGTTGTGCCTGTTGCACGTCTTTGGGTACATTTGGTGCATTTCTCGGACATCCTCAGCTCGTTATTCACCTGTATGTGAGTACTACCATCCTGCTTGTCCTGTGAGAAAGCAAATGTTGCTTACCTGTAACAGGTATTCTCACAGGACAGCAGGATGTTAGTCCTCACGAAACCTGCCCACCATCCCACGGTGTTGGGTTCGTTACATTTTATTATTTTAGTTTTTGGCACTTCCTATAGCTGTAAACAAGACTGAAGGGGGACCCCTGCTGGCTGCAGGTTTAGTGCCATGCTGGGCATGCCCAGTAAGTGCCAGTCAAAGTTCTAAAAACTTTGACAAAAGTGTTCCGTGATTGGGCTCCATCCTGTGATGTCACCCATATGTGAGGACTAACATCCTGCTGTCCTGTGAGAACACCTGTTACAGGTAAGCAACATTTGCTATCTCAGAATACAGTGGAATAGGACTTCAATAATAAAACCTTGAACTGAACTTGGAACCTTGTGCTTTGTATTGGAGGCAGCACAGGGGAGCATTGTCTTACACTGTGCTATCTGCTGTCCATATGTAATCAGGTACAAAACTGGTTGTGTAACGTGTTGCATCTCCACATTTCTCAACATCCAGTCAGATGAATCCAGAAGAAGTGGGTTTATGCTCCCCTATGAGCAGATGGAGATGGAGTAAACTGATGTCACAGTATATAACTCCCCTCTAGTGACATCAGCCTACCAGTATTCTCCGTCTCCAGCAGATAGTGGACGTGTATATCCCCACTGGGGATTGATTGATTTGGGAAAAAGAATTAAGGAGAGAAGAATAATTTGCCTCGCTCTCTTGCGGTGATACCATAAGGTCCTTCCCTCAGTTGAGAATTCCTGAGGTGATTTCCATGGTCCCTCAGAGGTGTGGCTTGGCCTGGTAGCTGGTTTTTCAGCTGTCATGGACTTAGCTGCTTGAGCAGTTTGAAAGGCAGTGGGTGCAGGAAGCCGAGCGAGGCGGTGATAGCAAATGCCCTCTCTCCCGTAGCCGGAGACAGTCTCTGTACTCAGCCAGGTAAGACTGATCGCCGGTAAGTGTTTAAACAAACAAAAAAAAAGAGACAGACAGTGAAGGAGAGTTCTGTCAGCGCTTCCTTTTTCCCAGTCTCCATGCTCGGTGCACCGTTCTGACATTCGTCCCACTCCATAGAAGGTCGAGGGACGTGGGCAGCCTGGAGGATTGAGCAGCCTCGGTTGGCTAGGTCCTGCTTTGAGGCTTCTTAGTTGTGCGCGCGAGGTGGTCCTCAGTGGCTTTTCACACTTTACTTAATCTGCCCTCTACAGGATGTTCGGTTTGTGTGTCTAGCTGCGCGTCCAGTTTTCCAGATGCCTAGTTGGGCTTTGTTGTCCTTTGAGTGGCACTTATTCTATGGATGTCTAGGTATTGGGAGCCTAGCATTGGGATGCCCAAGTGTTGGATTCCTAGAATTTTTGGATGTCTTAAAAAAAAACAAACCCAAAACAAAACAAGAAAAATCCCAACAAAAAAAAAAAAATCCAGCTAGACGCACATCTCCGGCCGCTGCTCAGCACACTGTCAGCCATAATGGTGCCTGTACCTAAGAAGCCTAAGCGCCTTTCTCTTTGCTCTGCCTACCAAATTAGGGCATCTCAGCCAGGAGTGCCCGCTAATTTGTTCCATTGCTATTTGGAGGCTCAGGGAGATTTGTCCTCCTCTGATTTCATGATACTTGGTTCTTCCCAGCCGGATGTAGGTCTGGGAAAGACAATGTAGGTGGGGCACCTGATTTTGGAACTCCCCTAACTGGTTCCTTGGCAGGGGATGGTAACTCAGTGAGTATGCCCCAGGTGCCTCCTGGTTTGGATACTTCTACATTTTCCTGGGTGGAATTTTTCCAGGGTTACAATCCTTTCTTCAGGTACGATCATCAACTCGATCCACAGCTCTTAGAAGGGAAGATCAGGTGGGAACATTTCCTGGATCTTCTCTTAAGTGCCTGAGTACTCCTAGAGCAGCAGCGGGTCCTCCTGATAGAGACCCGGATGGCACGGATGATGACGCCAATCCTGATTCTCTGGAGGATGGTGAAATCCCTCCAGGTCTGGAACCATATAGAACTATGTTACGGTTCTTTTATAGAGATGAACAGCCAGCTCTATCTCCCAGACCTTGGAACATCTCTGGGTCCCTGGGACGGATTCCGTGTCTGTGCCAAAGAAAAATCTCATTTTGGTTTCCTTGCATAAAGCCTCTTGTTTTTTCCCCCAACGTTGAAGGCCGTTCAAGAATTGATTGATCTTGAGTGGGGTGCCCCAGAGGCTAATTTCAAAGAGGGTTGTGTTTTGGAAGACCTGTACCCTCTGGATCCAGTGGTAAGAGCGCTTATGTTTTCCGAAGGTAGATGCACTTGTGTGTGCGTTTTCCAAGCGGACCACTATTCCCCTGGAAGGAGGAGCGGCCTTGAAGGATACTCATGATAGAAAGATAGAGACTAACCTTAAGCAGGCATTTGAAGCAGTGGCAATGACCTTGCAGGTTGCTTCTTGTTGTTCCTCGGTGGCTCGCTCTTGTTTGCTTCTCTCCCAAGAGGTTGATAACTCAGGGGTTCATTGCAGGGCAGTTATGGAACCAACGGCTGTCTTCTTGGCCGATGTGGGCTATGATTTGGTCCGCACTTCAGCCAGAGAGGTGGCTTCAATAGTAGTGGCCAGGCGCCAGTTATGGTTGAGAAATTGGTTGGCCGATGCAACTTCCAAGGCTAACCTCACCAAGTTGCCCTTTAACAGCTCACTTTTATTTGGGAGCGAATTGGAGAAACTGGCCAGTAAGTGGGGCAAATTTCCGGTTCCTCATTTGCTGGAAGATAAGCAGACACAGTACTCTTTCACCATGAAGGGGTTGTGCTAGAGTATCCAGGTGTTTTAGACCCTATAGAGGAGCGACCTTTCAGAGGACTCTGCCTTTCGGGAGGTCTCAGACCTTTCGCCCCAGACAACCCAGAAGGGGCACAGGCTTGGCTAGTGGAACGAGTCTCCCAATGAAGGTATGCCGACCCAGCCCAGGGATGCCTCTCTCTCTCTCTCTTTTATCAGAGATGGGTCAAAATCACATCGGATCAGTAGGTTCTGGAAGTGGTATGAAAAGGATATGCTATGGAGTTCCTCAGTGTTCTTCGGGACGTGTTCATGGAGGTCTCCCTGCCACTCCTTGCAGAAGAAGCAGGTAGTGGAAATTACGTTGACAAGGCTCCTCAGTCTGAAGGTTGTGGTCCCAGTGCCCACGTCTCAGGAAAATACGAGGCGATATTCCATTTATTTCATTGTACCAAAGAAGTAGGGCTCCTTTTGTCCCATCCTGGATCTCAAAGTTGTCAACCATCATCTATGGGTAAAACATTTCCACTTGGAAACTTTACGTTCAGTGATAATGACTGTGCAGTTGGGGGAATTTCTGACCTCCCATCCAACCCGAACATCAATGCTTTCTGCGGTTTGCAGTTCTGGGGCGCCATTTTCAGTTTCGGGCACTGTCCTTTGGTTTGGCCACCGCTCCAAGAACCTTCTCCAAGGTAATGGTATTGGTTGCAGCGGAATTGAGAAAGGGTGGAATCTTAGTACACCCGTATTTGGACGACTGGCTGATCCGAGCCAAGTTGCTGGAAGAGAGCCATCTGGTGAATCACAAGGTGATTTCCCTGCTGCAGGAGCTCGGCTGGGTGGTGAACCTAGCCAAGAGCAGTCTTCAGCCTACTCAGTTGCTGGAATAACTCTGGGATCGTTTCAACATCTTAAATCATGATATTCTATTGCTAAACCTCAAACAAATAGGTGTTACAGGTACTGTCTTACAATGGTTTACTTCTTTCATAACAGAGCGTCCACAAAGAATAACACAAAGGATAGTATATAATTTTACCATGTAAGCAATTGCTCTCTGCTTACATGCACTGCTCTCCAGTTAGAAATTGTTAAATCTATCCCTTTTTCTTCTAACAGCCTTGTTCTACATTCCCTGTTGTAATGTAACTTTCGCTTTCAGTGTTAACTGGTTTACCCCCTAGTTTATTGTAAACTGGTACGATAAGACCTGGTCTTGAGCATCGGTATATTAAAAGAATTTAAATAAATAAATAAATAAAACACTGGGAACCTCAAATTCCGAATGGTATACAAAAAAATCTGGTGTCCCGCAAGGATCATCGCTTTCCGCGATTCTTTTCAATATTTATCTTTTACCATTATGCCACCTTCTCTCTGGACTCGATTTGTCATTTAAAATTTATGCCGATGACATTCAGCTCATCATCCCATTTACTGATTCCTGGAAAAAGACATTTTCACTCTTGCAGTTATACTTATCTACTATAAAAATCTGGTTATCCCATAATAAATGAAAATTAAACACATCAAAAACAGAACTAATTTATCTATCTACAGTTCCTGATTCGATCTATCAGTGTTGCGACCGTCGCTGCCCGACGCCCTCACCCCGCCCTCTTTACCTCTGTGGCGACTCCCTCCGGGTCTGATGGACGGTTAGCAGCCGCGGCGTCTTCTTGCCGTCTCCCTCCAGCGTCCCCGGACCGGCACGATGCTGCAGATCCGCAATGTTGCCTGATGATGTAGGGCACGCGCGCACGCTCCGATTGATGTACCAGCAAGGGCGCGTCATCCGCTTCCAATATAAAAGGTCTCAGTATTCGCTAACGAATTGAGTTAGCAAGGACTCGCTTCGGCTGTCCAAGCTACTCTGCCTCCTTGGACTTACCAGGGGTACCCGCTTCTCGGGGGCCTCGCTCTCTTTATTTCAGATTGCAGATAGGAACTGGTACTCGCTCCTCGAGGGCCCATGTTCCTGAACACTCTGAAGATTCTCTACTGCCTGGAAGCTATCGCAGATACAGACATTTGTGAGTTACCATCGCTCTCTCAGAGCTTTCCCTGGAACCAGGTACTCGCTCCTCGAGGGTCTAACCCTTTCCAGCTACTGAGCTTCCTTAAAGACCTTATGTGAGTTTTCTCATCTAGTTCTGGCTATGAACACTGCATACCCTGTCTACTCACTATCTATAAGTCTCTCTACAGCTCAGCAACCCTGGGATCACTGTTCCAGTTCCAGAGGGACTTCAGCCCTGCCGGGCATATCAGCTCTCTACTGCCACCTCTGGTGGTTCTACTAACCTGTCTAATAAAAGAACTATCTGTCTGTCTCCATACCCAAGCCTAGCCGGTGGTCCCTCTCAGGATATCCTCCTGGGGGCGCAGTCATCTGCCATCGGCCCAAGGATCCACCTATCTACATTCTTCTACAGCTGAATGCCTTCTCCAAGCACTCTGCTCATAAAAGATTGCTAACTCCTTCCCCATCAGGAGTCTTCAGCAACAAATTCACAACAGATTGCTAACTCCCAGCTGTACACAGAGCTTTCTTAACAATCAGCCTCTGAAGAATTTCACTTTTGAAGGACAAACAATAACAATAAAACCTTATGCCAGAAATTTAGGCATAGTCATCAATTCTAGACTATCCATGTCCAATAATATAGCATTAGTAAAGAAATCTTTTTACAAACTTCAAATGTTGAAAAAACCCAAACCTTTACTGTTCCTGATAGATTTTCGATCCGTAACTCAAGCACTCATTCTAATAAGTTTAGATTAAGATTAAGATCCTTCCAACTTTCGCCCAATCTCCAACCTCCCATTCATAGCTAAGGTAATGGAAAAATTAGTTAACGCCAGATTATCAGACTACCTTGAAGACCACAATTTATTATTCCCCACTCAATATGGCTTCCGAAAATCTTTAAGTACCGAATCTCTTCTCATATCCTTAACAGATTACCTCACCATGGGCCTCGATAAAGGTCAGGGCCTACCTTCTGATCCTCCTCGACCTATCGGCCGCCTTTGATACTGTTAATCACTCCATACTTCTAAATTAACTAGTGATCATTGGAATAACAGGCTCTGCACTGACCTGGTTCAAATCATTCCTGGGAAACAGAGGATACAAGGTCAAAATACACAATAAAGAATCTCATTTTTATCCTTCCACTCGAGGAGTTCCCCAGGGCTCCTCCCTCTCTCCCACCCTCTTTACCATTTACCTCCTCCCTCTATGTCAACTATTAACTAAACTGAACCTCAAATACTTCCTATACGCGGATGACGTACAGATCGTCATCCCCATCAAAGAATCCCTCTCAAAAACTATCAAATTCTGGGATAATTGCCTTCTAAAAATTGATAACCTCCTCTCCAGCCTAAATCTAATCCTAAATTCATCAAAAACCGAACTTCTTCTTATTTCCACCGAAAACAGTAACTTCGCCTCAAATCCTCCAACCGGCTTTCAAACATCACAAGTAAGAGACCTAGGAGCTGTCATTGATAATCGATTAAACCTAAAATCTTTTATTAATCAAATCACCAAGGACTGTTTTCATAAACTCCACGTCTTAAAAAGAATCAAACCACTTTTCCACTCACACGACTACAGAACAGTCCTGCAATCAATAATCTTCTCTAAGTTAGATTATTGCAATTCCATTCTATTAGGCCTCCCTTCTTCTCACACTAAACCCCTCCAGATAGTTCAGAACACGGCAGCCAGAATATTGACCAACACAAGAAGAAGAGACCACATATCTCCTATTCTCAAAGATCTGCACTGGCTGCCAGTCCACTATAGAATCCTATATAAGTCTATTACCATCATCTACAAAGCTATCCATCAACTCTCTCCGCTTAACCTTCAAATTCCATTCAAAAAACATACCTCCACCAGACCGATCAGAGAGTCCTACAAAGATTCACTACAGGTTCCTCCTTCCAAAACCTTCAAGCACAAAACCCTCAGAGACAGGGCTTTCTCCGCAGCTGGACCTTCTTTGTGGAACTCCATCCCACCAGACCTGAGACAGGAACCCAGTCTTCCAACATTTAGAAAAAGACTTAAAACCTGGTTATTTATGAAAGCCTTTCCAGACACCAATCTGAATCCCTAATTCTCCTTAAGCAATTCTGATTACCCAACAAGGTAACCAATAACTTTGCCATGTTGGCAGGCTTCGTTATTCTCTGTTAACCACTATCACCACTTCACTATTCCAAGTTGTATCTAGTCCCTGTTTTATTGTAACTGCTATGTTTTTCTTTTTTGCACCTGTTAATGTTATTATTATTCTCTGTTGTCACACCCTGTTAATTGTAAATCGACATGATGCGATCCCCTTCGCGAATGCCGGTATAGAAAAAACTCAAATAAATAAATAAATAGATTACTGCAACTCCTTATATCTAGGTTTACCAATATCCACTACTCATCCACTTCAACTTATTCAAATCTCCACAGCCCGTCTTTTGTATAACATTTCTCATAGGGACCATATCACCACAACATTACAACATCTTCACTGGTTACCAATTTCTTATCGAGTCACTTACAAAATTCTCACTATAATTTACAATCTAATTTATAACCCTACATCTATATGGCTTTGCACTCTACTAAGAATCTACAAACCGACTCGGCAGCTCCGCTCAATGGACAAATGTATCCTTGAAGTACCTCAATAAAAATTGCACATCTGGATCTAACACGCAAACGAGCTTTCTCAGTCGCAGGCCCGACTCTGTGGAACTCCATCCCTGAAGGAATCCGTTTAACATCAAACACAAAAGAATTCAAAAAACTGCTAAAAAACTATCTTTTTACATCAGCCTATAAGATAGCTAACTAATGTACTCTTCCAGCTCATTAAAGACCTTTCTCTACCAACATTTTAATTGATACTGTATACTAAAGTACTTTAATTTTGATTGTAATGTTATTTTATTAATCGTTTTTTTATTATGTACGTGATTTATGTAAACTGCTTAGACGTTCAGATTACTGCCCTATTTTGCATTATATAAAAACTTTAAAATAAATAAAATAAACACGAAGCAGGGCAAGGTGTTTCTGCCGGAAGCTCGAATTCACTCGACTGTATGGTCTTACCTGCAGTTACTTGGCTTAATGGTGACCCTGGAAGTGGTACTATGGGGCGAGGGTGCATATGCGTCCTCTTCAGCGCTCCCTGCTGTCTCGGTGGAACCTGCAGTCTCAAGACTATTCAATTCGGCTTCACCTGCCCATGGAGATATCCTCTCAACTGCAGTGGTGGCTGCATGCGGAACATCTAATGAAGGGAGTTCCCTAATCCCTTCGGACTGGCTAGTACTGATGATGGTTGCAAGTCTCCTTGGTTGGGGAGCTCACTGTCAGGAGCTCACAGCGCAAGGCCACTGGAATGCACAGGAGTCTCTCTGGAACATCAATCGCCTGGAAGCCAGAGCAGTCCAGTTGGCGTGTTTACAGTTCAGCCACAGACTGCAGGGTCAATCAGTCTGAATAATGTCAAACAATGATACAATTGGTGGCTTACATCAATCGGCAGGGAGGTACCAAGAGCCAACAGGGATCGCAGGAAATAGATCAACTTATGGAATGGGCAGAAGTGCATCTCCAGATGATCTCGGCCTCACACATCGCAGGAAAAGACAATGTAAGAGCAGACTTTCTCAGCAGGGAGAGTCTGGACCCAGGAAAAGTGGGTGTTGTCAGATGATGAGGCGTTTCAACTGATTCAGGATCGCTGGGGTTTTCCTTTTTAGATCTGTTGGTGACCTTGCACAATGCGAAGATTCTGCGATTCTTCAGTCGCAGACGAGATCCAAAGTCCTTGGGGATTGATGCCCTAGTCCTGGAGTGGCTGGAAGGCAAGTTTCTGTATGCATTCTTGCAAGGCCCATGTTGAGCAGATTGATTCGAAGGATCAAGCGCCACAGACAGATGGTGCTCTTGGTTGCTCCGGATTGGCCCAGGAGACCATGGTGAACAGATCTGGTGGACTCACCTTTTCATCTTCCAGCGCAGAGACCTGTTCTTCACGAAGTTCCGAATCGATTTTGTTTTACAGTTTGGCCCTTGAAAGGGCTCGCTTGCTGAAATGTGGATATTCCGCGATAGTGATTTCCATCTTACTTAGAGCGAGAAAGTTCTCCACTTCCTTGGCCTATGTGCAGGTTTGGAGAGTGTTTGGGGCCTGGTGTGAGGATTGAGGTACTCTTCCTTCCTTGGTTGAGATTCCGCTCATTTTTGAATTTTTGCAGGATGACTTGAATAAAGGCTTGGCTCTCAATTCCTTATAGGTACAGGTAGCTCACTGTTTTTTCCTTCAGCAGAGTCTTCATTAATTTTCCCACCACTGGGAAAATTAACTGGTCTGCAGATTTCAGGCTGCTCTTGTGAAGTGGGACCACAGCCACTCTTCTCCAGTGTTGCAGCACCACTCCTGTTTCCAGGAATCTATTAAACAGGTCTTTCAGTGGACCTGCCAGCATATCTTGAGCTCCCTTAGTACCTTGGGATGTACCTCATCCGGCCCCATGGCCTTGTCAGCTTTGTTTTCCTTGATCTTCCCATGCATTCTTTTCTGTAGATGGGGTTAAGTGTACCCCACTCCCATCAGTGGTCTTGTCAACCAGCAATGGTCCTTCTCCATAATCATCTTTAGTGAATGCTAAACTGAAATATTTGTTTAATATTTCTGCTATTGCTTCATCTTTCTCTAAACATTGCTCCTTGTCACCTTTCAATTTTATGAGACTACCTTGGGCCTTCCTCCTTTCTCTGATATATCAGAAAAATGTTTTGTCACTTTAACTATTTGGCATTCCTTTCTTCCACTTGACCTTTTGTTTTGCTGATTTCTTTTGTCTCCCTCAGCTTCACCAGGTATTCTTCCATGAGTTCTTCTTTTTTTGGGATCCTTTGTACTTCTTGAATGCTGTTCATTTTGCCTTTATTTTTTTAGCCATCTCCTTTGAGAACCAGATTGGTTTCTTTTCCCTCTTACTTTTGTTTACTTTTCTAACATAGATTTTTTGCCTTTTGTAATAACTCCTTTTAATTTGGCCCACTGTTGATCCACCTCACCCATTTTCTCCCAGTCTTCTAGCTCTTGCTCCAGTTATGTTCCCATTTTGACATAGTCTTTATTTTTGAAATTCAGAACTTGGATCTTTGTGTGACTTTTCTCCATCTTGGCTGCGGTATTGAACCACACCAGCTGATGCTCACTGGTTCTCAGGTGAGCACCTACCCAGACATCAGAGACATTATCCTTGTTTGCAAGCACTAGGTCTAGTATTGCTCCCTCCCTTGTGGGTTCCATTACCATTGTTTGAGCAGAGACTCTTGAAGGACATCCACTATCTTTACTTCTTGCAGGTTCTGCAGTAGGGATAAGCCAATCCGTATTTGGTAGATTAAAATCTCCAACCAGCAACACTTCTCCTTTCTTTCCCACCTTGTGGATGTCTTTGAGATTGTCCAGTTCTTCTTGAGTCGGAAGCCTATAGATCACACCAGTATAAATGGAAGTATCATCTTCATTTTATTAAGATAGCTAACGATGCTTTATTCTTACCCCACATCCCTTTCAGTTGCTTGGATATTGTTTTTGACATAAAGAGCTGTTCCTCCCCATTTTCTGTCCTCTGTCCTTCCTTGGGCTGTAGCACAGAATGGCTGATCCCTATCATGAAACTCATTGAACTTTGTTTCTGTAATAGCAACAATGTTCAGGTTATCCTCCACCAATAGGGCCTGCAGGTCTGGGATTTTACTGCCCAAACTATGAACATTTGTGGTCATAGTTTTCCCAACTTTTCCCCCTTGGTTTGCTGCTTTTCCTAGTCACTTTTTTTTGCTCCTTTGCTTAAGAATGAAATATTGAGCTGATTGTCTTTTTCTCTTCCCACTTCCTGTTTTACGTGGGGATGACATTTCAATTTCATTGGCCATTTTTTGCCACCCCTATCCTCTAGTTGTCTGATATATGATCTGCATTTCTCGCTAAGGATCGTCTTTCCTGCCACTAACAAATATAAGCCATCCTTACGATATATAGTCTTTCACTGCTGCATACATGGCCCCGACTTCCAATGTATCCAAATCTACTCTAATTATATCATATTTTGAGCTATGTATTGAAATTTTCAGTCTGGCTTATCCTTTTCTTTTCATTTCATTTCCATGAACAAATAATTCAGAAAAGGCAATATTCTTTACCATATATTTAATCTCCTTTCTCCAATTCTAGAAATCTTTCTGTACTGCTTGGATACTGTTTCTAGTAAGGTTGATGGTCCCTAGATTGATAACATTGATAGAGTCCTTAGTTCCTTCTATAATAGCATTGATTACCTGGTTTGAGTTTGTATTAACTGAGGATCCTGGAAGACATTTAACTATTGTGTCCCTCTCAAAATGAATTCCCATCCTGATTTTTGTATTGTTTAACAGTTTGAGTTACTTATCTTTATATTGCTTTTGGAATCAATAAAAATTCAAATTACAAAAAAGAGTTCTCAGATTAGTTCCCCTGCCTGAGTCACCCAGCCGAAGGAGCTTTTTTTTTTTTTTAAATGAGATTTCATAATGTTAAAGGGTTTTCAGGTGTGCTGGATGTCTTCTTCCTTTTCAGATAACCACTTCATTTTCTGTTGTAGGAACATTTTTCCAATATCAATAAGGTATTATGTAAGGATATCATCGGGGAGAGTTTGTCTCTTCATCACAGGTCTTATTCTACCTGAACCCATCATACTCCATTTATTCTTGGATTTTTGACTCCTCTGTGGAGGCAGATATCTTGGATGTTGCTCAGTTGAGGAGACTGAGTATCTCTGGGTCACAGGTCTATTTTACTAGAGCCCACTGTAATTCATGTTTTCCTGGGTTTCTGAATCCTCTGTGGGAGTTGGAGGTCATATTCTGGATGCTGTGAGATAGAGGAGATTTTTGAAGCCTAGACAACTTTCAGATGAATCAGTTCCGTTTTCATTGCAAAAAGCTGGAGGCAAATTGGACAACCCTTAAGTCGCCAAATGATATGCCTTGGGACATAAGCACTACAATTGTTACATTGAATAAAAGACTTTCTGATAAGTGTCCATGAGGTGCCTTTATAGTTTTATCTTGACTAAGGTACAAGTTGTTGGATTGTTAACCTAAGCCCTTGGAAGAACTATTTAAAAAGAAAAACCCTAGGGGTGGGTGGAAATAAATAACTCTTATAGGTGAAAGCCCCTTTATTTCTCTCTTTAAATAACATAAGGGATTTAAAATAAAGACTAGAAATACATTCTTAAGCTTCTAACAGCTAGGAGTAAAGTTATAAACAAATAGAAAAAGATTTCAAAGTCCCAAGCAATACAGAAAACCATTGTATCCAAAATGGGGTTCCATGCTGTTCTCAGGAACTGCATAAATGATTACTAGCTATAAGCCAGTTTAGGGGATACCACGTGCTGTATAATTTTTTTTCTGTAAGGAGTAACTGAAACTGGTTTAAATAGGCCAGATATTTTCTCTTCTTCAGGATCTACTAATCACATCAGGATACTGAATCTCTCCACTCTGGAGGTGAGCAGTAAAATAAATCAAGTGAAAGTTCTTCCTCACTTTGGGGGGTCCCGAATCACCAGGTACCATTCCTCCTTTCACAAAGCGGAATTTAAATTGCATGCTTTGGTGTAGAAGCACCCTGGCACCCTGCCATTCTAAGATTTTGGTGCAGAGAAATGGGAAAAAACATTCTTGGTGTTGGAAGCAAGAAATAGAACGGTGCCAAATATGATGCTGTCAGCAAAATCCATAAGAACATGCCATACTGGGTCAGACCAAGGGTGCATGAAGGCCCAGCATCCTGTTTCCAACAGTGGCCAATCCAGGCCATAAGAACCTGGCAAGTACCCAAAAACTAAGTCTATTCCATGTTACCGTTGCTAGTAATAGCAATGGCTATTTTCTAAGTCAACTTAATTAATAGCAGGTAATGGACTTTTCCTCCAAGAACTCATCCAATCCTTTTTTAAACACAGCTATACTAACTGCACTAACCACATCCTATGGCAACAAATTCCAGAGTTTAATTATGCGTTGAGTGAAAAAAGAACTTTCTCCAATTAGTTTTAAATGTGCCACATGCTAACTTCATGGAGTGCCCCCTAGTCTTTCTATTTTCTGAAAGAGTAAATAACCAATTCACATCTACCCGTTCTAGACCTCTCATGATTTTAAACATCTCTATCATATCCCCCCTCAGCCGTCTCTTCTCCAAGCTGAAAAGCCCTAACCTCTTTAGTCTTTCCTCATAGGGGAGCTGTTCAATTCCCTTTATCATTTTGGTCGCCCTTCTCTGTACCTTCTCTGTACCTTCTCCATCGCAACTATATCTTTTTTGAGATGTGGCAACCAGAATTGTACACAGTATTCAAGGTGCGGTCTTACCATGGAGCGATTCAGAGGCATTACGACATTTTCCGTTTTATTCACCATTCCCTTTCTAATAATTCCCAACATTCTGTTTGCTTTCTTGACTGCAGCAGCACACTGAACCGACAATTTCAATATGTTATCCACTATGACGCCTAAATCTTTCTTGGGTGGTAGCACCTAATTTGGAACCTAACATTGTGTAACTATAGCATGGGTTATTTTTCCCTATATGCATCACCTTGCACTTATCCACATTAAATTTCATCTGCCATTTGGATACCCAATTTTCCAGTCTCACAAGGTCTTCCTGCAATTTATCACAATCTGCTTGTGATATAACTACACTGAACAATTTTCATTGCAGACAGTATGTCGACACAGTTATCTAGCAGAGCAATGGGAGACCTATCAGCACTGAGATGAATCCTTCGGCTTAGAGAAACATAAGCAGGATATTTCACATCAAGCCTCACTTCTAAGATTCCAGTTTCAATGCTAGTTTCACAATCAGTTCCAATTTAGTACTTCTACCAAAAAAGAACATTATTCATTTTATAGAGAAATGTGGTTGGAATTTATAAAAACGTATGTCCAATATTCTAAAAGTGCCATCTCTTTCTCCATTGGAAGTAATGTTTCCCATTTTGGACATGATGGCTTCTGGATTAGGCACGCAATGTACTATCCCTCCTTATTGGGCAAGGAATGAAATGGTTCCGACTCAAATCCATTCTTCGGCCTGTGAATCTGCCTATTCTGAGAACAGATCAATGCCAAAAGACCCTCCTGTTGTAACAGGTCTGCCATCAGATCCTTTGCTTATGTATCCCAGGAGCACATTGCCTCCTTAAGTTATTTCTTATCCTCCTTTTGCTCTGAGATGTACTCTTTAGGCTTCAACAAGAAGCAGAATCTAGAGAAAATGTATTTTGGTAGTTTTAAATACATTGAGACACCCAAGCAAGTAGTAGTAGTTCAAGTCCATAGATTTCTACAGGAACTTGAATGTGCAGTCTGTATTACCTGCCTTTCCTTTAACAAGAAAATTAGACATCAAATATAGCATGCAACCAGCTCTAGAGTTACTGCATCGGTGAGGGAGTCAGTTGGGTCACTAGAAGACCAAGAATTAAAACGGGTGCTCAGGGAGGACAATGAAAACAGAAAAATTAAATTAATACTTTGCTCTCTTTACTAAGAAGGATGTTGGGGTCATATCCATGCAGAAAGATTTTTTTTATAGTAATTACGCTGAGTGACTAAATGAAATCGCCGTGAAATTGAAGTATGTAATAAGATTGACAGACTAAAGAATAACAAATCTCAGAGTTCAGAAGGAACTCAACCCATGAAATTGCAGACCTGTTTCTGGTGACTTGTAACCTATCATTTAAAACAACCTCAGTTCCAGGCTACTAGTGTGAGGCCATTTTTTAAAAAGTGCTCAGGTATGATCTGGGAAACTATAGATTGGGGAATCCAGTGTTGGTGCTGGGAGGAATGATAGAAGCTAGCCTTAAAAATAAAATTGAGCACATAGTTAGACATGGTTTAATGGGGGAGAGTCAACATGATTTTTGCAAAGGGAAATCTTGTCTTAACAATTTACTAGCTTTTCTTTAAAGTTGTAAATAAACATGTCGATAAAAGTGAGCATGTTTATAGTGTACACATTCCAATACACTTCCAGCCCCTTTAACCCCTCTGTCACCATTAGATGACAGAGGGGTTAAAGGGGCTCTTAGGGAAGATAAGGCCATTGCAGAAAGACTAAATGAATTCTTTGCCTCCGTGTTTACTAATGAGGATGTTGGAGAGATACCAGATCCGGAGATGGTTTTCAGGGGTGATGACTCAGACGAACTGAACGAAATCACTGTGAACCTGGAAGATGTAGTAGGCCAGATTGACAAACTAAAGAGTAGCAAATCACCTGGACCGGATGGTATGCATCCTAGGGTTCTGAAGGAACTCAAAAATGAAATTTCTGATCTATTAGTTAAAATTTGTAACCTATCATTAAAATCATCCATTGTACCTGAAGACTGGAGGGTGGCCAATGTAACCCCAATATTTAAAAAAGGCTCCAGGGGCGATCCGGGTAATTATAGACCAGTGAGCCTGACTTCAGTGCCGGGAAAAATAGTGGAAACTATTCTCAAGATCAAAATTGTAGAGCATATAGAAAGACATGATTTAATGGGACACAGTCAACATGGATTTACCCAAGGGAAGTCTTGCCTAACAAATCTGATTCATTTTTTTGAAGGGGTTAATAAACATGTGGATAAAGGTGAACCGGTAGATGTAGTGTATTTGGATTTTCAGAAGGCGTTTGACAAAGTCCCTCATGAGAGGCTTCTACGAAAACTAAAAAGTCATGGGATAGGAGGCGATGTCCTTTCGTGGATTACAAACTGGTTAAAAGACAGGAAACAGAGAGTAGGATTAAATGGTCAATATTCTCAGTGGAAAAGGGTAAACAGTGGAGTACCTCAGGGATCTGTATTGGGACCGGTGCTTTTCAATATATATATAAATGATCTGGAAAGGAATACGACGAGTGAGGTTATCAAATTTGCGGATGATACAAAATTATTCAGAGTAGTTAAATCACAGGCAGACTGTGATACATTACAGGAGGACCTTGCAAGACTGGAAGATTGGGCATCCAAATGGCAGATGAAATTTAATGTGGACAAGTGCAAGGTGATGCACATAGGGAAAAATAACCCTTGCTGTAGTTACACGATGTTAGGTTCCATGTTAGGAGCTACCACCCAGGAAAAAGATCTAGGCATCATAGTGGATAATACTTTAAAATCGTCGGCTCAGTGTGCTGCAGCAGTCAAAAAAGCAAATAGAATGTTAGGAATTATTAGGAAGGGAATGGTTAATAGAACGGAAAATGTCATAATGCCTCTGTATCGCTCCATGGTGAGACCGCACCTTGAATACTGTGTACAATTCTGGTCGCCGCATCTCAAAAAAGATATAGTTGCGATGGAGAAGGTACAGAGAAGGGCAACCAAAATGATAAAGGGGATGGAACAGCTCCCCTATGAGGAAAGGCTGAAGAGGTTAGGGCTGTTCAGCTTGGAGAAGAGACGGCTGAGGGGGGATATGATAGAGGTCTTTAAGATCATGAGAGGTCTTGAACGAGTAGATGTGACTTGGTTATTTACACTTTCGAATAATAGAAGGACTAGGGGGCATTCCATGAAGTTAGCAAGTAACACATTTAAGACTAATCGGAGAAAATTCTTTTTCACTCAACGCACAATAAAGCTCTGGAATTTGTTGCCAGAGAAGGTAGTTAGTGCAGTTAGTGTAGCTGGGTCAAAAAAGGTTTGGATAAGTTCTTGGAGGAGAAGTCCATTAATGGCTATTAATCAATTATACTTAGGGAATAGCCACTGCTATTAATTGCATCAGTAGCATGGGTTCTTCTTAGTGTTTGGGTAATTGCCAGGTTCTTGTGGCCTGGTTTTTGGCCTCTGTTGGAAACAGGATGCTGGGCTTGATGGACCCTTGGTCTGTCCCAGCATGGCAATTTCTTATGTTCTTATGTTCTTAATGCCAGGATGCTTATAATGTAATAAGCTCAATTGACTGGAAAACCTTCTTTAAGGATAGCCGCTTACCAGTTGCATATGGTTCAACATATGCATTCTTCCCTCAAAAGCTACAAACGTTAGCAGAATCCCTTCCAGTAGACAAGATGGTATGTTTTTGCTACTGATAGTTCCAAGAAGTTTAAGAATGTGGCAAATAACTTATTATATGTCTATGATTCTTATGATACCTTCTCTAGAATATGGACAGTTGATTTTGGAGCCAAAAGACTTGCTTGGCTGCTTGCTTTTGGATTATGGGAGAATGTTCTTGGCAGGTGCCCCAAGCACAGGTGACAATCTGGGGAGAAAATAAAAGAAGCAGTGGATGCCATCAAATATCACTGTACTACACTGTTCAACCTTTCTGCTGCCACGAGAGTAATCACGTTCTCCAGACTGAAGAGCCCTAATCTGTTCCATTCCCTTTATCATTTTAGTTGCCCTTCTGAGTACCTTTTTCTAATTCTGCTATATCTTTTTGAGATGGGTGAGGTGTGGTCGTACTATTTATACAAGTACGGTATGTATTTATTTAGAGGCCGCTAATACTAAGTCTCCAAAGTGGCTTACAATAAAACATACCGTTGATATGATTAAAAACAATCAATTGGAAAAAATAGATTAAAAAAAGGAAAACAATCATACTGCAGAGCTTCTTCTGCCTAAAATTAACAGAATGCTTGCTTAAATAATATTTTTAAAGCACTTTTAAATCCCTTTATATACTCCCATTGTCCTGAGTTCCTGTGGAAGGATGTTCCATGGCGTTAGTGCCGCAATAGAAAAGGCACACGCCCTTGTTTCACAGAGCCTAGATTAACTGATAGAGCAGGGGTGCTTAAACTGGTCCTATGGGCCCTCCAAACTGGTTGGGTTTTCAGGTTATTTCTAATATGCATGAGATTTATTTGCATGCATTACCTCCTGTGTATGCAAATATTTCTCATGCATATTTATTAGGGATATCCTGAAAACCCGACCGACTGGGTGGGGGGGGGGCTTGTAGGACCAGTTTGAGCACCCCTGGGATAAAGGGAACATCCAGAAGCGCTTCTCTAAGAAGATATGTGTTCTAGAGGGATTATACATCCATAATGTTCCATTTGCCCAAAGGCTCATAAGAGTCATTAGTTTGTGGATAAGCATATCATTCCATCGGGAGCCAGTGGAGATCTGTCGGTACTGGTGACATATGCTCATTTCTTTTTTGGCTTATAATTAGACATGCGGCCGCATTCTGCAACAATTGCAGTGGTCTAAGTGGTGAGTATGTAAGTCCCATATAAAGGGAATTATAGTAACTTAAAGATGTCCATGGATCAATCTAGAGGCTTTTGATATCCTCTGTTTTATTTTCATTTTTTTCCTAATATCCAACATTGCTTACTTTTTGACTTCCACCGCATATTGGGCTGAGGATTTCAAAATATTGTCCACAATGATTCCAAGGTTCTTTTCCTGGGTAGTAATGCCTAATACAGAATCTGGCATCATGCATCTAGTTTAGATTATTCTTTCCTAGAAGAATCACTTTGCACCTGTCCACATTAAATTTCATCTGCCATTTAGATGCCCAATATTGCAAGGTCCTTTCACATTTCTTCATAATGGGCTATTGATCTGACCTTGTTCCACAATTTTGTTATCTGTGAATTTGAACACCTCATTAATTACTTTCTTCCAGATCGTTGATATGTTCATATACTGTAGTTATTTATATTTAACTCACCTTGTTCTACTATGAAAAGGCGTGAGATACATAAAAATAAATATATTAAAAAGCACTGTTCCCAGTACTCATTCCTGGGGCACTCCACTATTTTCCCGAAGATAAGCAGCATGAATTAGTCATGCTGTCTGGGACATCCTCCGTGCCTCTAGGTGGCGGAGCTCTCAAAGATCACTGAGCTTTGTCAGTGAGGTGCGCCTGCGTGTATCTTCCTGCATTGCCCCAAGTCTCCTCAGTCCATTTTGTTTTGCGCGACTGAGTGCACACGGAGCTCTCTCTCTCTCTCCCTTTCAGAGGAAACCTTGTGAGGAAAAAAAATAATAATAAAAAGCTGTCTACATCGACAAGCTGCAGCCACCGGGCTTTAAGTTTTGCCAGTGTGGCAAAATAATGTTGATCACGGACGACCACAACCGCTGTTTATATACATCTGGGCCCGAATCATGACCAAACAACCTGCTGGGTCTGTGGCCACAAATCCCCCGGACCCAGCGGCAGAGGGCTGCCCGAATCACGAAGTTAAAGGAGGCTGCATCGGGCTCCTATGCTCTTTGGAGGACTCTGCAAAATCCTCTCCGGGCCCCCCACCCCAGACCTCCAAGGAATCATCCCAGCGTTGAGCCTCCTCGGTCAGGCCTCCCGGTTCGTTTGGGTGAAGTGAGCTCACGTGATGCTGGAGATGCATCGATTGCGCTGAAGACGACATCTGCGTCAAAGGCGCTGAAGACAGCGTTTATACATCACCGACGCACCTCCATCGAAGAGCAGTCCCCACGACGCGCCATTGGCACTCACACGCAAGCCATTGAAGCACCGAAGCTCTGCGACACCGACTCATCTGACGATGGTGCCCCCAAGCCACCTAAGAAGCATTCTTCGGGGCATAAGTGACCCAGGAAGCCTTCTCCCTTTCTGGTGGCTGATTCAGATGGGAGACCTTTTTCGCCAGCTGTCTCCCACAGTTCTTCAGTCTCGTCTAACATCTTCTTGGGCCTTTCAATGTGTTCCCAGCACCGAAAGAAGTCAGGCTTTCAGGAACCCTTAGGGAAAAGGAGGGGTGGCTTCCTATCGACACCACTCGATCCAGAGGTCTGGACAGCGACATTCTGCTGGCGGCATTGCCTCCGAATGGCGCTCCAACACAATCAAGGCAACTTCCTCAGACAAGCTTGGCCTCAAGCAATGTTACAAATCTCTCTAATACTGCCGCAGTTTCTTACGACGGTGGAGCAACAGGGTCATACTCCACCTGAGAGGCTCCTGGACACCCCTTTGTCACCGCGGGACAGCCCCAGCCCTGAGCCTTCGCCCACTGGACAGCCTCCGCCGCCATCTCCTCCTGCAGAGGATTCCCCCCAGCCATCCACTTCGCCGGGCTCCTACACAGGGTATCCCTTGGACCCTGCCGAGATACCAGCCGAGCCTGTCTCTCCACTGGAGGATCTCTCCTATTCCAAGTTCGTGGAAAAGGTGGGGCAACACCTCAATGTAGAGACCCAGAAAATTCCTGACCCCAGGCAGGAGGTCATGGGGATCCTTAAAATTTTCGATATACCTGCGAAGTCTACGGCCTTGCCTTCCCATACTGTTCTGGATGCTGTAATGACCAAGGCCTGGGAATCCCCCTTTACGGGACAGCCAACTTCCCGTAAAACGGATTTAAAATTCTGGATGCAACAGTCACCTTTTTACTCCATGGTGCAGCTCCCTCATGCCTCATTCCTGGTGGAATCTACGATGCAAAGAGCCAAAAAGTCCAGGCTTCATTCAAATACCCCCACCTGGCACGGACTTGTAAGTATTTGGATGACTTCGGCAAAAAGTCGTTCCAATCTGGCATGCTGAACGCAAAGATACAGCAGCACCAATTTTGTGACGCAGTATCTGTACGACCGCCTCCAGTCTCTCAAACTCCTGCTGCAGGCAGCGTCCCCAGACAATCGAAACACCGCCCCCCCCCCCCCCCCCAGGAGTTCCATGACATGGAGGAAGGGTTACGGCACCTTCTCCGTTCAGTGTATGAAGGATTCTACACTTCAGCGAAGTCCATTGCCAACGCTATTGCGGCCTGGTGCTTGGCATGGTTGCGGGTGAGTGCCATTTGTGAAGATGTCCACGAGAAGCTGGCGGACCTACCTTGTCTCCCGGACAACCTATTTGGAGATAAGTTGAGGGAAATGGTTGCATAGCTTATGGAGCAGAAGGTGGCTGTCATGTCCCTGTCCGTTCCCTCCGAAGCAGCTTTGTCGAGATGCTCCTTCTACTCCTACAAGAAGCCCTCTTACCCACGTCGTCCATACTGGCCGTATCCATCCTACCGCCCCCTTCATACCAACCAAGTAGTCAGCAACTTTCACAGCAGGAGGGACCGCAGCAGCGTCCCCTCCTCCCTCGGCAGCCTCAACCGTCTCCAGATTCCCACCCTCCTAAAGTCCCTCAGGGTTTTAGGGAAATTGTCCCCATCGCTACCACTACCTTCAGTGGGGGTGCAGGCTCTCCCAATTTCTTCCAGCCTGGGAAATCATCACATCCGACCTTTGGGTCTTGCACATCATACGGGAAGGATACTCCCTCACCTTTCGTTCTCCTCCATCTCTACCGCACCTGGTCCACCAGAAACACCCTAATGCGCACTGCGGACCTCTGCTACAGGAGATCAACCATCTGCTCAAGCAACTGTGCATTCGGGAACTGCCCTCCTCGCTGCTCTTCCAGAGCTTCTACTCCCAAAACTTCCTCATTCCCAAGAAATGGGGTGGTCCCTGGTCTATCCTGGACCTGTGCTCTCTCATCAGATACCTAATGAGGGAAAAATTCAAGATGACATCCCTCAAATCCATCCTACCCTTCCTTCGCTCCAGAGATTGGATGTGCTCACTGGATCTGAAGGATGCGTATGCTCATATACCGATGCATCCTTTGACCTGGCGATACCTATGCTTCATGGCCAATTGCCGCCATTTCCAGTACAAGGTTCTTCCATTTGGCCTCTCCTCCGCCCCCAGGGTTTTCACCAAATGCCTAGTGCTAGCAGTGGCTTACTTCCGGCGTCAGGGGATCCAGATATTCCCCTACCTGGATGACTGGATGCTGGTGGCCCCCAACCAGTCCACCCTATGAACCAATCTTCTCTGGACCATATTTTGCTTGGACAATCTGGGCTACTCGTCAACTATGAGAAATCAAATCTACAGCCCACCCAGGTCTTTACAGTTCATCGGGGCTCATATCAACACCATTCAAGTCAGAGCCTTCCTTCCGGAGTCCCGGGTGCTTGCCCTGACAACACTTGCTGGTTGCCTCCAAGCGACCACCACTGCCCTGGCCCGCCAACTCCTCACCATTCTCAGTCACATTGCAGCCTCGGTCTGTTACCTCACACTCGACTGTATATGTGACATTTACAATGGGGCCTAAAGTCTCAATGGAGCCAGTTCTTCAATTCTCTCTCCACTCCTGTCATCGAGCATACCCTCCGCGGAAAGATTGTCATGGTCCACACGGACAATCAAGTCGCCATATTCTACATAAACAAAGGAGGGTCAGGTTCCTGGAACCTTTGCAGAGAAGCTGTCAGGATCCTGGAATGGACAGAGAGCAGATCCATCTCCCTTCAAGCCACTTTCCTGCCTGGAATCAACAACTCCAGAGCCGACAGACTGAGCAGGATATTTCACCCCCACGAGTGGGAACCCCATCAGGAAGTGGCAAATCAGATGTTTCGTACTTGGGGTCTTCCCCGAATCAACCTCTTTGCAACAGAACAGAACAGGAAAGTCAAGTTTTTTTTGCTCGTTGTATCCCAGTTACCACCAGCTAGCGCAGGACGCATTCCTCATAGACTGGATGAAGAGTCTATTCTACACTTTCCCTCCAATACCTCTCATCTCCCGCACAGTCCAGAAATGCATCGCAGACAACTGGACCTAATTCTCATTGCTCCAGCGTGGGCCCGGCAACCGTGGTACGCCTACCTAGTTCAATTATCTGTGACCCAACCAATTCCCCTGGCAACAGTTCACGCCTCCTCACCCAAGAAGGGGGCACTCTGCTTCATCCGCTACACTCATCTCTGAATCTTACTGCGTGGAGATTGAAAGGCTGGTATTCCACCACCTAAACCTTTCTCCTCAGCTTCAGGATATTCTAGTCTCATCCAGGAAACCCTCAACAAGACTCAGCTATCAGCAGAAATGGGCACACTATGCCTCCTGGTGCTCGGATAATGGTGCAGACCCGCTCACCTGCCCACCAGAACGTCTCCTGGACTATCTCCATCGCTCTACTGGTCAGGACTGGCCACAGCTTTGGTTCGAGTTCACCTCAGGGCCATTCTTCTCTCAATGAGGCGCCAAACTCTTGTCACCTGCTCGTCTCCAGATTCATGAAGGGGGTTCTACATCTCCGGCCCCCGTTCCAAAAACCTCCAGTCCCATGGGATGTAAACATAGTGGTAGAGCAATTAATGCTAGCACCCTTCGAACCACTGGACACTTGTCATCCCAGGCTCCTCTCTCTTGGAAGGTGCTCTTCTTGGTTGCTCTCACCTCTGCAAGCCGAGTCAGCGAGCTGCAAGCCCTAGTACACTATCAGCCCTACCTGGAGTTTTTATCATGACATAGTTACGCTGCATACGCATCCCACCTTCCTCCCAAAAGTTGTTTCAGCTTTTCACATCAATCAATTCATCGCCCTCCTGACTTTTTACCCAAAGCCTCATGCCAGTGAGGGCGAATGCAGACTCTACATGCTGGATTGAAAACGAGCACTCGCCTACTATAAACGGTGCATTCATTCTGACTGCAGAGCCTCCCAGCTCTTCGTCTCCTTTAACCCAAATGCCCCAGGATTTCCAGTCTCCAAGAGAACACCTCGTCCTGGAACTTGAACTGCATTCAATTCTGCTATCAAAAGTGCTCGGAAACCCTATCCGCCACCCCCAAGGCGCACCAGGTCCGCGCTATAGCTGCATCAATAGCTCATCTCCATGAAGTGCCTCTTCTGGACATTTGTAAAGCGACCACATGGTCCTCACTACAAAAGGTTCACATCCCATTTCTGTTTAGACAAGCAGACCGCGGATGACGCACGTATGGGAAAGACAATTTTCATGTCAGGCACTACTTGAATACTACGCAGACAACACACAAGAACTGTCAGTATCTTTTCATCTGCCTTGAGCGCATTACTTCACTGTATCATGGACATATGATTAGCGCAATGAGCGCTCAATACTTCAGCTGGGGACTCCCAGACAGCATGGCTAATTCATGCTGCTTATCTACAGGAAAAGAGCACGTTTGCTTACCATAAACTGTGTTTTCCGTAGATAGCGGATGACTTCCCCATGCTGACCCTCCCGCCTCCCCGGTCAGTTACCCATATTGCATCTTGTCTTGCTTGGATATGGACTGAGGAGACTCTGGGCAGCATGGGAAGATACACGCAGGCGCACCTCACTGACAAAGCTCAATGATCTTTGAGAGCTCTGCCACCTAGAGGCACAGAGGACGTCCCAGACAGCATGGCTAATTCATCTGCTATCTACGGAAAACACTGTTTACAGTAAGCAAACTTGCTCTTACCCTTCTCTGTTGATAAGTCCTACTCTCACTCATCCTTTAGCTAGTTACCAATCCAAAATAGGCAGTGAGCTCAGTAAAAGTCTTACTGAGCATGTGCAGGCCTTCTGCCACGCATATAATAACTGTTGAGCCTCTCAGTCTTTTCCAGAGCATATGCTTTAGCAAGGTTATTGACATTCCAGGGAGGCGGTAGTCTAGTAAGTATGTTTGATTCATTCTGCTGTCTTCCGTTTACAGGTAAGCAAACTTGCTTTCTTCATTTACAGGCAGGTATGAATTGGCCATTACACTTAGGGGATCTCAAGCTCAGGACTGCATTGTGGAGCAATTACTTGAGAAAACAATCCAACCCCACCAGGTGGAGAGCAGACTACTGGATGAACAGGCTGTGCAGAACCTCTTATTCAAAATTACCGACTTCTCAGCACATTCTTTTCTAGACAGTAGTGGGATAAGTGTAAAGGTGTGAACAGACAACCGGGTATCAGCTTTGATTGGAACTAGCCCTGAGATGAGCTACTGAAGTCATCATGGTTCTTACATGGTTCTTACCATCTTTGTTCTGCCCACCGTCCAGCTCATACAACATAACATCAGCACCAACAAATCAAAGCACAAACATCACTTAATAACAGCTTTAATCTTCATGCCCCAGCTACTTCCAAAAGATCTGACTAACTAAACACATACAGACAGTGGCACCCGAGACTCCAAGCCTCAGATCTGCACAATCCAAACCAATTGCACAACGATAGCTCGTGGACTTTACCAGACTTGCCAGCAGACTCCTCAGAGGAACCTTAAACATCTCATTACTCGTCCACCCAATAGCACCAGGTCTGCTTCCGCTTAACATTCGCCCATCACTCTCCGGACTGCACTCGCCCATCACTCTCCGGACTGCACTCGCCCAACATACATCCTTCATACATACAGCACTCTTCTAACATTATCCATCTAGCACTCTTCAAACCACATTCGTCCAGCACTCTTCAGACAGCATTCACCTAGCACTCCTTTCTGACCATAACGATTCCTACAGTCTTCCACTTCAGCCTCTTACATCCCAACATGCACCCCCTCTCAATTCCCATCATCCTCAATTCCAAATGGAGAACACCAAAGCCCCCTTCCCCCCCACATCACAATCGTCAACAGAGGCTCAGGCCCATTTTGCTGACACCAGCCACTCAATTCCTTGGACTAACTCTATTCTCACTCACATTGATTAATGCGCAATCAATCGCTAAGAAAAGTCATATATTCAACGACTACCTATTCGATACAAAACCTGACATTTGTGCTATCACAGAAACCTGGTTAAAACCTTCCGACACAGCGCTAATCAATCAACTACCCATACAGGATTACGATGTTCTCTCTATTCCCAGACCCAAAAAAAGAGGAGGTGGACTTCTTCTCGCAGCCAAAAAAACACTGGGTCTGACTTTGCAGACTTCCAATAACATATCAAAGATTGAATTTGCCCTATTCAACTCAAAACATCTGACGATCGGCCTAATCTATGCTCCCCCCGGAATACTGGAAGCTGACCCATCCCCCATCATAGAACTTACAGCAAAACACCTAAATTCCAGAAAACCTACCATCCTCATGGGAGATTTTAATCTGCACGTAGATATTCAACCTCATTCTACCAACTGTAAAACTCTTCTCTCCTCTCTCAACAATATGGGTTTCAGACAAATAGTGACTGAACCAACACACAAAGCAGGCCATACACTGGACCTTATCTTCATAAATGAAGGTATCACAACCCACACCACTCCAACTTGCACTCCAATACCTTGGTCAGACCATAGAATTATATCATCAGTTTTAAAAATTAAAGATCTTCCACCACAATCCATACTACCAATAACTATATCATTTAGGAAACAGTGCTCTGGAGACCAACTCAGTGAACACTTGGCCAAGGAACTTGAGCACCTTGACCTATCCGACATAAACTCAGCAACTTCATCATGGACCAACATCACTAAAAAGGTTGCAGATCAAATTTGCCCCATGACAATTAAATCTATAAATCCAAATAAAGACAACAGGAGACCCTGGTTCACACAGGAGCTAAAAAATCTTAAACACGAACTGAGATGCAAGGAACAAAATTGGCGAAAAAAACCCATCTTCAACCACCCTCCTCACCTACAAATCATGCCTTAACTCTTACAGAAACAACATCAACACAACAAAGAGACTATTCTTCTCCAAAAAAATCCACCACCTCATTTTTGATTCAAGAGCTCTTTTCTCCTATGTATCAACCCTCACAAAACCCCCGGCACCCATCATTCCAGACGATCAAGCACTCAATAAAGCAAACGAACTGGCAGACTTCTTCGACAACAAAATCACCTCACTCCTAGCCCCCCTCAAGGGACCATCTACACATCCAAAACACGTAATCAACCTCACCCCTCAATCTTCGAGTTCACCCGCTCAACAAACACCACTCTCAACCACTCAACAACCTCCACTCCCAACAGATCAACAACCATCGCACCCAAATGTCAATCAACACAACACTTCACTATCAGTGCTCAACACTTTTGAGCTCACATCCACTCTAGAAATAGAGAACATTCTCAAGAAGATAAAACCATCCTCCCATCCATCAGACCATATTCCATCCAACAAACTTAGTCTTATCACCAACACCATAGCCAAACCTTTAGCAGACATTATTAACTACTCTTTCAACCAAGGACATGTCCCGAACCAACTCAAGTTAGCCATGCTCAAGCCGCTCCTCAAAAAACCCAACTTACCCACCTCAGACCCAGCTAACTTTAGACCCATAGCAAACCTCCCTTTGATTGCCAAAGTTATGGAGAAAGTTGTTAACAAACAACTTACAGAATATCTTGACGAAAACAATATCCTCACCTCAAACCAATTTGGCTTTCGTAAGACTATGAATACCGAATCATTATTAACATCATTATCAGACACTATCATTTTCAACCTAGAAAAGGGCCAACCTTGCCTCCTCGCTCTCCTGGATCTCTCATCAGCGTTTGATACTGTTAACCACTCATGCCTCTTGCAACGCCTAATAGACATCGGTATTACAGGAGTAGCTTTTAACTGGTTCAAATCATTTTTGGAGAACAGATCATACAAGGTCAAGATAAATAACAAAGAGTCCCACACCATCGAATCCAAAAGGGGGGTACCACAAGGATCATCCCTCTCCCCGACCCTTTTCAATATTTATCTGCTCCCACTCTGTCAACTTCTTACTAACCTTAAGCTAAGACATTACCTATACGCGGATGATATTCAAATCCTCATCCCTATAGAAGATTCCCTACAAAAAGCCATATCATTCTGGAATAAATGTCTGTTAGCTATCAACAATCTACTCACCAGCATCAACTTGGTTCTAAACAAAAACAAAACTGAAATCCTCATCATTTCACCGGAAAACTATACCCTCTCCTCACTTTCTACCACTAACCAACATCCGGACACCGCAGGGCTCTCCACCTCGCAACAAGTTAGAGACCTGGGAGTCATCTTAGACAGCAAACTCTGCCTCAACAAATTCGTCAACAACACAACAAAAGAATGTTTCTTTAAACTTCAAACATTAAAGAAACTCAAACCTCTCCTCCTTTACAGAGACTTCCGCATGGTCTTACAAGCCATCATTCTCCCAAAGCTTGATTACTGTAACTCCCTCCTCCTAGGCCTTCCAGCATGTACCATCAAACCACTTCAGATGGTCCTGAATGCCTCTGCAAGAATTCTTTCAAATGCCAAAAAAAGAGATCATATCACCCCTATTCTCCACCATCTCCACTGGCTTCCGATTAAATACAGGATCCAGTTCAAATCTTTAATGATGATTCATAAGGCCTTACACAACATCGCACCTCTCAACCTAACATTTCAAATTCGATTACACACATCCGTGAAACCAACCAGAAGCGCCTATCAAAACAGACTAATCACACAACCGGCGAAATCCATTTTGAGGAAACGTGCATTATCCACAGCTGGCCCATCACTTTGGAACTCGCTCCCTCCAGACCTTCGTTTGGAAACATGCCACCCTACATTTAAAAAGAAACTTAAGACTTGGCTGTTCAAACAAGCTTTCCCCTAGAGCCAAGAACACGAAGAAAAGTATTTTCAAGCCCACAACGTTTTATTCAGATCTATTATTTTATTCAATCAGAAATTTACACATGCTGAATTCATACATACTACATACATATACTCATATTGACTTCACATTTTTCCATGTTATTCATTGATTTATTAAATGCTTGTTTATTAACGGTTAAATATCATACACTATTTGCTTCAATTAATTTATTCAATGTAAAAACTTTGCTTACTTAGATTTGTTCAATGTAAAAACTTCTTTTATTATGTTCTATGTTCTATGTAAACCGCTATATTTTTTAGCGATAGTTACTGTTCTTTGTAAACCGGGGTGATATGTATACTATACAGGAACCTCCGGTATATAAATCATTTAAATAAATAAATAAATAAATGATGAGCCTTGATAGATTCTATAATCTGTAAACCAACCAGCATATAATAATGTACTATATATTCTGCTAGCCCAGGGGTCCCCAAATTATGGTCCATGGGACATAACCAGCCACTAAAGCAATTTTGTTCGGCCCCCCCCCCCTCCATACACTTCCTGCCTGTGGCCAAATAAGCCCACATAGCGTGGTTTACATTTTTTTCTTTTACCATGCATACCAAGCAGAGTCTTACACAGAGGAGCAAAGAGGAAGTGTTGGCAAAGTCCCCGACGCATGCCAGAAGAAGAGCGGAGGGAGATGAGAGAAAAAGAATGAGAGGAGGGGAGAAACAGTACGTGAGAAGAGTTGAGGGGAAGAGAGTATGAGTGAAAGAGGAAGAAGGGGTGTGAGAGGTGGCGAATTGGGATGGAGGAAAGGGGAGGGAAGAAGAAAGCAAGAGGGTATGGGGTGTATGTATGAGTGGGAGTATGCCACAAATGGATTTTTCTGCCATTCACCTCTCCCTACTCTCCCTGGATGCATATTTACTGTCTTCAGTGGGGTCTGCACTCCAGATGGAATCAGCTCATGCAACCACTTTCCAGTGTAGTCAAGATTTCCCGTCAAACTGTTCAGGAACTCAAGTGGTGGCTGCAACCTCATGTCCTCCTTCACCTGCATCCATATAAAATAACACAGACAACAGATGCCTCGATGAAGGAATGGGGTCTCACCTGGGTCACCTTCGACCCCAGGAGATTTGGTTTCCTTCGGAGAGTCAATATCAAATGAACCTGCTCAAGATACAAGTGTTAAAAAAAAAAAAAAAAAAAGTGCTAATAGGGCAAGAGCATCCTGATCCAGACTTGACAATCAGGTCGCTATATTTTATGTCAACAAACAGGGAGGAATGAGATCATGTCCTTTTAATTAGGAAATGCTCAAAATCTAGAATTGGGCAGATGAAAATAGAGACATCTTGCAGGCCTCCTACCTCCCAGGACCCGCCAACTCGTTGGACGATCATCTCAGCAGGATATTCCATCTGCACAAGTGGTCTCCACAACGGGTCTGCAGCAGACAGGATTTTCAGATTATGGGGTAAGCCAGCAGTGGATCTATTTGCATCACAATAAAACAGCAATCTAAATCTGTTCTCTCAATCCTTCCAAGCGATCTCAGACTGGCTCTAGACTCTTTCCGTGATCCCTATGCTACCAACCACCCAGCTCGCTACATTTCTTATCACTGAATTGTCAACAACAGTGGCTGTTCTAACCCTTTCTTCCTGGTCACACGCCCCTGGAGAGAGATCCTCTGTCTGAGAAGATGCTTCATCACCTATTGGGCAGGTCCTAGCTTACAGGATCATTTCCTGAAACATCCAGGCAGTCTTGTTCCTCGAAGGCAGCACAGACTGGAAGTAGATTGGTCTGCTATGCCCTGAAGCTCTCCTTTATTTAAGTCTCTGCCTCAGTTCCTTCAGATCTACCATTCTAGCTCTCAGAGATTGGATTTGTTCTCTGAGAGCCAGGAGCTCTTTGCAACAGGTGCACATAGACATCCTCTCACCAACAAATAGATAGACATTAGAAATCGGAAGATCCATAATGAAATCTGTGGCAAAGTGAGACCCTGGTATGGAAGGAATTGGGAGTGGGTGCAGTTCACCCAAAGGTTTAGCATGAGGAGTTTTGGTTCTAGCAAGACATAAGTTCAACAGTCGTTGTGGAGGAAGGCCATAAAAAAACCCTGGATATCAATTCAAACGTTGTCTTAATACCTGGATATCCAGATAGTTTGGCACTGTGCCCCTATTTAAAACCATCTGAGCGGCAAGCATCTGAAACAAAAGTATGCCCAATAGGAACCCCTACAGGGAGGTTCTTGGGTTGAAGATTCCCGGTTAATTTTCTCCATCAGATCACTTAATCATGTTTGCAAAAATTCTGGAGGCTGGTAATGATAGGGCCTTTTTCATGAGGTTCTGGAGTTTCCTTGGAAGTAACAATGTGTCGGCCTTAACATTTTTCAAGCCAGGACGATAGCAGCTGATAAACTGAAAACGAGCAAATAACATGGTCTACCGGGCTTGTTGGGGGTTGAACATTTTGCAGCTTAAATATATTATTGTGATCCGTAAGGATTGTAATTTGAAAGGTGTTTCCTTCCAACAGGGTCTCCACTCTTCCAAGGCCCACTTAATAGCAAAAAGTTCTCAGTTTCCCACATCATACTTGCATTCTGCAGGAGAGAACTTTCGGGAAAGGTAACCACACAGACTGCATGTGTGCTAATCTCGAAGGTATGTGCTTCTAAGATGAAAAGCTTGGCAGGGTCAGGGTGAAACAGAATTGGAGCAGATGCAAAGAGTTGTTTCAGTTCTTCAAAGACTTGCTGAGCTTTGGAGTTCCAAGAATTATTTTTTGTGCCCTTACGTGTAAGGGCAGAGAGTGGAGCTACTACCTTGGAGAAGTTTTGAATGAAATGCCGTTAATAGCTAGCAAAGCCCAGAAAACTTTGGAGTACCCTGAGGCCCAAAAGTACCGGCCTATTAAGTACTGTGGTTACCTTATCCGGGTCCATCTCAAATACCCCAAGAAGTGGACTTGCTTCTGTTCAGACACACATTTCTCATTCTTGGCGTAAAGCTGGCAATCGTGAAGATGAGAGAAACCTTTATTACATGTGGCCTATGGGTGGCCAGGTCTGGGGAGAATGTCATGATATTATTAAGGTAGACTACTAGGTATTTAGAGAGGAGGTCTCAGAAGAAATCATTGACAAAGGCTTGGTATTTGGCAGGAGTAATTCAAAGACCAAAGGACATGACTGTATACTTGTAGTGCCCATTCTGATGAAATTTGTCTAAGCACAAAGGAAGAGTGGGATCTGGGGGTAATTGTATCTGATAATTTTAAGGTGGCCAAATAAGTGGATAAAGCAGTAAAAGGCAAAAAGATGCTTGGTTGCATAGCGTGAGGAATGGTCAGCATAAAAAGGGAGGCAATATTGCCCCTGTATAATTCCCTGATGAGACTTCACTTAGAATACTGTGTACAATTCTGGAGACTACAACTTCAAAAGAATATAAACAGGATGGCATGGGTCCAGAGGGTGGCTACTAAAATGGTCAGTGGTCTTTTGTTCTGAAGCATATGTGGATAGACTTAAGATTTAAACATGTATACCCTAGAGCAGTGATGGTAAGCTCCAGTCCTCGAGTGCCATAAACAGGCCAGGTTTTCGGGATATCCACAATGAATATGCATGATAGAGATTTGCATACAATGGAGGCAGGCAGTTCATGCATATCTTTTTCACAGATATTCATTGTAGATATCCCAAAAACCTGGCCTGTTTGTGGCACGCGAGGACTGGAGTTTGCCATCCCTGTCCTAGAGGAAAGGAGAGATGTAATAGACATTCAAATATCTCAAAGGCTTCCATGCACAGGAGGTGAACCTTTTTCAATAGATAGGAGACTCTAGAATGAGGGGTTATGAGATGAGGTTGAAAGGGGATAAGCTCAGGAATAATCTTAGGAAATATTTTTGTACAGAGAGAGTGGTGGATATATGGAATAGCCTTCCAGTGGAAGTGATGGAGTCAAAAATAGTAACTGAATTCAAGAAAGCACCTGAAGACTGCAGGATAGCAAATGTAACCCCAATATTTAAAAAGGGCTCCAGGGGCGATCCGGGAAACTACAGACCGGTTAGCCTGACTTCAGTGCCAGGAAAAATAGTGGAAAGTGTTCTAAACATCAAAATCACAGAACATATAGAAAGACATGGTTTAATGGAACAAAGTCAGCATGGCTTTACCCAGGGCAAGTCTTGCCTCACAAATCTGCTTCACTTTTTTGAAGGAGTTAATAAACATGTGGATAAAGGTGAACCGGTAGATATAGTATACTTGGATTTTCAGAAGGCGTTTGACAAAGTTCCTCATGAGAGGCTTCTAGGAAAAGAAAAAGTCATGGGATAGGTGGCGATGTCCTTTCGTGGATTGCAAACTGGCTAAAAGGCAGGAAACAGATTAGGATTAAATGGACAATTTTCTCAATGGAAGGGAGTGGACAGTGGAGTGCCTCAGGGATCTGTATTGGGACCCTTACTTTTCAATATATTTATAAATGATCTGGAAAGAACTACAACGAGTGAGAGAATCAAATTTGCAGATGACACAAAATTGTTCAGAGTAGTTAAATCACAAGCAGATTGTGATAAATTGCAGGAAGACCTTGTGAGACTGGAAAATTGGGCATCCAAATGGCAGATGAAATTTAGGGAAATATAGGGAAAAATAACCCATGCTATAATTACAAAATGTTGGGTTCCATATTAGGTGCTACAACCCAAGAAAGAGATCTAGGTGTCATAGTGGATAACACATTAAATCGTCGGTTCAGTGTGCTGCGGCAGTCAAAAAAGCAAACAGAATGTTGGGAATTATTAGAAAGGGAATGGTGAATAAAACGGAAAATGTCATAATGCCTCTGTATCGCTCCATGGTGAGACCGCACCTTGAATACTGTGTACAATTCTGGTCGCCGCATCTCAAAAAAGATATAATTGCGATGGAGAAGGTATAGAGTAGGGCTACCAAAATGATTAGGGGAATGGAACAACTCCCCTATGAGGAAAGACTAAAGAGGTTAGGACTTTTCAGCTTGGAGAAGAGACAACTGAGGGGGGATATGATAGAGGTGTTTAAAATCATGAGAGGTCTAGAACGGGTAGATGTGAATCGGTTATTTACTCTTTTGGATAGTAGAAAGACTAGGGGGCACTCCATGAAGTTAGCATGGGGCACATTTAAAACTAATTGGAGAAAGTTCTTTTTTACTCAACTCTGAAATTTGTTGCCAGAGGATGTGGTTAGTGCAGTGTTTAAAAAAGGATTGGATAAGTTCTTGGAGGAGAAGTCCATTGCCTGCTATTAAGTTCACCTAGAGAATAGTCACTGCCATTAGCAATGGTAACATGGAATAGACTTAGTTTTTGGGTACTTGCCAGGTTCTTGTGGCCTGGATTGGCCACTGTTGGAAGCAGGATGCTGGGCTTGATGGACCCTTGGTCTGACCCAGTATGGCATTTTCTTATGTTCTTATGTTCTTAAATACAGGGGATCTCTAAGGAAGCGATTAAATTAATTGGACGGATGGGCAGACTGGATAGGCCATATAATCTTTTTTTGCCGTCATGTTTCTGTGTTTGTTATTGAGGCCTCGGTAATAGATACAGGTCCTAGTAGATCCATCCTCCTTTTGTACGAAGAAGAATCCTGTGCCAGCAAGGGAATTTATTGGTTGAATTAAGTCTAGAGCTAGAATTTTTTAAATATATTCAGGCATTGCCTTAGTTTCTGGACCTGTCAAAGGGGTATGTCCGGCCACATGGGTGCAATCGTATTCCCAATGTCTCAGGAGCATCTCCACTTCTTTAAAGGAAATCTGCAAAAGCATGGTATTGTGTAGGAAGGCCTTTGGGAATTTTCACTACAGAGGCCACAAGAGTGGGTGCTATAGGCCTCTGGTCCGGAACACAAGCAAGAAGGAGACCAAGAGACAATCTTTCCTGATCGCCAGTCAATGAATGGATTATATAACTGAAGCTGTGGTAATACCAGAAGAACCATGCAGGAAAGTGATTCAAGAACTCAAAAGGAAATGGTTTGTGTGCCTGCTGCTCTGGAGTTAAGGGTCAAAGCCAACATAAGGATCCTAAGACTCAGAGATGCTGGGCCAAATGATTTGAGGAATCTGCTCTTGTGAGACTGATGATGAATGTGAACGAGACCTGGGTTTATGTGGGCAATTTCTGACTAAGTGTCTGGGGTCAACACAATAGAGGCAAAGTTCCAGCCACTTTCTTCGATCTTTCTCCGATTGGGAAAGGCGAGTGCCAGTATAGCCCAGGTCTTTAGGTTCCTCAGGTAGCAGAACAGGGTTAGCCCGCTGAGTGGCATGAGACTCATGGTGGAATACTGGATCTCTGATTGTCGTTCAGACATAGGCACAAAGAGATCAAGGCATCCAACTCTGAAGGCAGTTCCCGGCAGGTCAATTCATCCTTGATCTGATCTGCTAATCCATTCAGTAAGGCCATGACAAGGGCCTCATTATTCCAATCCATGTCTGCCACAGCCGTGTGGAATTCTACAACATAAAATTAAAATTAAAACATAAAATACAACGTAAAATTCAAAAAACCCACACACAAAAAAAAAAAAAAAATTCCCAGTATCCCTCTAATTGTATAGCTGTCATATAATCTGTTTCAAATTGGGATATAAGTGCTGTGGGATCATTTACTAGCTAAAGGACAAGTAAACTTTTAGAAAGTGTCTTGCCCTACCCAGCTTGACCTAGGTATAAACTGTTTAACTCCCACCCACCCCTAGGTTTGTATTTCTAATGTAGTCATCCTAACTTCATAATAGGCAACCAGATAAATTAGTAAATTGATTATTCCTTAGGTGTACCAATCAAATGACTTACCTAAATGAGTACTATTCAATGCAACTGCTGTGGAGCCTTTATATTGAGGGTAATCATATGGAAACTTAAGGCTTGCCCCTTTTGTCAAAACTCTCTACCTTGGAAAAGGAGCTGGATGACTTTAAAGCTGAATTAGCTTCAATAAAGAGAGTCTCAGCCACGGTACATTATTCAGGAAATAATTTCCACTTACCACTGAATAACCAAAACTCAAGAAAAAAGAGATTTACTGTGGGCTCAGGTAGGATAAGACCTGTAACCCACAGACACCCATTATTGAAAGCTGTGCAGCCCACAACTCTATCCCCCTACTCACACAGGCCATTAAGGAACTTAAAAAGTATTACAGTGGGCTCTGGTAGAATAAGACCTGTGTTCCGTAGACACACACTGTATGAAGTGCAACAAGTACAAAATGCCTTCTCTGTATTAAATTCTGAAGAAGTCCTTGAGAAAAAGATTGAAATGTTATCGGAAAAGAGAGAAAAAACCCAATGCATACAGAAATTCCAGATCAGAAACCAAAGGAAAAAGCTCACAGTGATGGATGACTCTGTCATCAGAGGCATTAATCTCTTCGTTGCACAAATGCAAAGAGAAAAGTGGATAACAAAACTCAACTAAATAGGTCACAAAAGGAGTCCAGGAACAGCAGTAACCTGATCAAAGAAAGCTGGAAAGCTATGAGCACAAATGCTCGTAGTTTGGGTAATAAAATCCCAGATCTGCAAGCCCTAATGGTGGAGGCGGACTTGGACGTTGTTGATGTCACGGAAACGTGGTTTACGGAATCTCATGACTGGGATACGGCAATACCAGGCTATAACTTGTTAAGGAAGGACAGAGAGGATAGGAAAGGGGGGAGGAGTGGCTCTTTATGTCAGAAACAATATCCAAGCATCTGAGCTGCAAGGAAGATGGGGCAAAGAAGAAGCACTATGGGCAGACTTAAAAAAAGATGGGGCATCCATTTTTATTGGAGTGGTTTACAGGCCTCCAAACCAAAAGGAAGAGCTGGACAGAGATCTGGTTGAAGACATCCACAGGGTAGCAAAGAAAGGAGAAGTGGTGATCGTTGGAGACTTTAATATGCCAGATGTAGACTGGAGAATCCCATCTTCAGAATCTAATAATAGTAGAGAAATAGTAGATGCCCTGCAAGTAGCTTTGTTCAAACAAATGGTAATGGAACCCACGAGAGAAGGAGCTATACTCGACTTAGTGCTCACTAATGGAGATAATGTCTCAGACGTCCAGGTGGGTGCCCACCTCAGCACCAGTGATCATCAAACAGTATGGTTTAATATCACAAAAAGGACACGGAAAAGAAGCACAAAAACCCAAGTTTTGATGTTCAAAAACACAGACTTTGATGAAATAGGGAAGTACCTGGAGGAAGAACTAAAAGGCTGGGAAAACGAGAGAGATGTGGATCAACAGTGGACCAATCTAAAGGAGCAATTACCAAGGCAACTAATCTATATGTTAGAAAAGTAAAGAAAAGCAAAAGAAAAATGAAACCTATCTGGTTCTCAAAGGAGGTGGCTGACAAAATAAAGGCTAAAAGTACAGCATTCAAGAAATATAAAAGATCCCAAAAGGAGGAGCACAAAGAAGAATATCTGGTAGAACTGAGGGAGACGAAGAAATTAATCAAGATGGCAAAAAGTCAAGCGGAAGAGAGGATTGCCAAAGAGGTAAAGAGTGGTAACAAAACATTTTTCAGATACATCAGTGAAAAGAGAAAAGTTCAAAGTGGTATAGTGAAATTGAAAGGTGGAAAGGATCAATGTGTGGAGAGAGACGAAGAAATGGCAGAAATATTAAATGAATACTTCAGTTCTGTGTTCACTAAAGAGGACCCTGGAGAAGGACCATCAGTAGTTAACAAGAAACTGCAGGGAAATGGAGTAGATGTAACTCCATTTACAGTAGAAAATGTATGGGAAGAGCTGGTGAAACTGAAAGTGGACAAAGCCATGGGGCCTGATGAAGTTCATCCCAGGATACTGAGGGAGCTCAGAGATGTGCTGGCGGGTCCGCTGTGTGACCTGTTCAATAGATCCCTAGAAACGGGAGTGGTGCCGAATGATTGGAGGAGAGCGGTGGTGGTCCCGCTTCACAAGAGTGGGAACAGAGAGGAGGCTGGTAACTACAGACCGGTTAGCCTCACTTCGGTGGTGGGAAAAGTAATGGAGTCACTGTTGAAAGAGAGAATAGTGAACTATCTACAGTCGGGAGAATTGCTGGACCAGAGGCAGCAAGGATTCACCATTGGAAGATCCTGTCAGACAAATCTGATTGACTTTTTTGACTGGGTAACCAAGGAATTGGATCAAGGAAGAACACTCGATGTCATCTACTTGGATTTCAGCAAAGCTTTTGACACTGTCCCGCACAGGAGACTGGTGAATAAAATGAGAAGCTTAGGAGTGAGTGCCGAGGTGGTGGCCTGGATTGCAAACTGGTTGACGGACAGAAGACAATGTGTGATGGTAAATGGAACTCTCTCTGAAGAGAGAGCAGTTTTAAGCGGTGTACCGCAGGGATCGGTGTTGGGACCGGTCCTTTTCAATATCTTTGTGAGCGATCGGTGTTGGGACCGTTCCTTTTCAATATCTTTGTGAGCGACATTGCGGAAGGAATAGAATGTAAGGTATGTCTTTTTGCGGATGACACTAAGATCTGCAACAGAGTGGACACGCCAGAAGGAGTGGAGAGAATGAGACGGGATTTAAGGAAGATGGAAGAGTGGTCGAAGATATGGCAGCTGACATTCAATGCCAAGAAGTGCAGAGTCATGCATATGGGGAGTGGAAATCCGAATGAACTGTATTCGATGGGGGGAGAAAGGCTGATGAGCAGGAGAGAGACCTTGGGGTGATGGTGTCTAATGATCTGAAGTAGGCGAAACAATGTGACAAGGCAATAGCTAAAGCCAGAAGAATGCTGGGCTGCATAGAGAGAGGAATATTGAGTAACAAAGGGGAAGTGATTATCCCCTTGTACAGGTCCTTGGTGAGACCTCACCTGGAGTATTGTATTCAGTTCTGGAGACCGTATCTCCGAAGAGACAGAGACAAGATGGAGGCGGTCCAGAGAAGGGCGACCAAAAAGGTGGAAGGTCTTCATCAAATGACTTATGAGGAGAGATTGAAGAATCTAAATATGTACACCCTGGAGGAAAGGAGGAGCAGAGGTGATATGATACAGACTTTCAGATACTTGAAAGGTTTTAATGATCCAAAGACAACGACAAACCTTTTCCGTAGGAAAAAAATCAGCAGAACCAGGGGTCACGATTTGAAGCTCCAGGGAGGAAGGTTCAGAACCAATGTCAGGAAGTATTTCTTCACGGAGAGGGTGGTGGATGCCTGGAATGCCCTTCCGAAGGAAGTGGTGAAGACCAGAACTGTGAAGGACTTCAAAGGGGCGTGGGATAAACACTGTGGATCCATAAAATCAAGAGGCCGTCAACAAAGAGTGGGTGGCTCGCCAGAATGACGGCTACTGCCTGGAGATAATACCCTTATTCAATAAACATACACATGGTTACTGTGACTCCAACATCCGTCTAAGCTACAACAGCAAGAGGAAATGTGGAAAAAAGGATTCGCACTCACAAAGCGGGGAGTAGCTGGCTTGTTACGGCGGTTACTACCCCAAACCAAATAAGCCTGATACTTCACTTTCAATGCATATCCAGCATAGCTCTCTGCTTCAACGGCAGGGGAGAAGAAAAACTGATACTTCACGCATATCCAGCATAGCTCTCTGCGTCAACGGCAGGGGAGAAGAAAAACTGATACGTCACGCATATCCAGCATAGCTCTCTGCTTCAACGGCAGGGGAGAAGAAAAACTGATACTTCACGCATATCCAGCATAGCTCCCTGCTTCAATGGCAGGGGAGAAGAAAAACTGATACTTCACGCATATCCAGCATAGCTCTCTGCTTCAACGGCAGGGGAGAAGAAAAACTGATACTTCACGCATATCCAGCATAGCTCTCTGCTTCAACGGCAGGGGAGAAGAAAAACTGATACTTCACGCATATCCAGCATAGCTCCCTGCCTCAACGGCAGGGGAGAAGAAAAACAACCAATAAGGGCTGAATAACATAGTCTGGGTAAAACAAATAAGCATGGGTGTAGCTTGCTTATTGCGGCCGTTACTTCCCCTACTACCCCTAACTAATCAAGCTTGATATTTCACTTGGATGCAGCTCCATCACTGCTCTCTACATTAATGGTGGGGGTGGAAGGGAAATAGAACCAAAGAGCTAAGAGAAACAGATAAGTATGAGAAAAAAATGTGTGAAGCTTGCTGGGCAGACTGGATGGGCCGTTTGGTCTTCTTCTGCCGTCATTTCTATGTTTCTGTGTTTCTATATTGCCCTACAGTATGGGTCTCTTACTTCATGTGGAGAATAGAAATAGAAGCGGAAATCAAGCAGTCTGGTTCATCAAAATTGTGTTTAAATGCCACGACAAAAGCATTGCAGTCTGAGATCAAGGGATCCTCTCTTTTTCAGAGTGGAGGGGTGCAGGCCAAAGCCTCCCCAGTTAGTAAGGATATTAAGAATGCCACTTGTTTTTTGGTTTTTTTTTTTTTTTAATTAATTTGCTTTTTGGCACTGCAAAGCGGATTACATTCAGCTACTGTAGTGTGCAGCAGGAAAGGATCCTGTAGCAAGGACCTGCTTTCTTAGGTGGTGCTTTGTCCTCTTGCACCTAGGATTTGTCTTCCAGGTCTACTGCCCAGGAGGGAAGGATTAGGTCGGCAGTCATAGTTGGCGATTCGATTATTAGGAATGTGGATGGCTGGTGGGTGTGAGGATTGCTTGGTAACATGCTTACCTGATGTGAAGGTGGTGGACTCACGTGTCACCTAGATGGATTTTAGACAGTGCTGGGGAAGAGCCGGCTGTCGTGGTACATGTGGGCATCAATGACATAGGAAAATGTGGGAGGGAGGTTCTGGAAACCAAATTTAGGCTCTTAGGTAGAAAGCTGAAATCCAGAACCTCCAGGGTAGCATTCTCTGAAATGCTCCCTGCTCCACGTGCAGGTCCCCAGAGGCAGGCAGAGCTCCGGAATCTCAGTGCGTGGATGAGGTGATGGTGCAAGGAAGAGGGATTCAGTTTTGTAAGGAACTGGAGAACCTTTTGGGGAAGGGGGAGTCTCTTCTGAAGGGATGGGCTCCACCTTAACCAAGGTGGAACCAGACTGCTGGTGCTAACCTTTAAAAAGGAGAGCAACCTTTAAACTAGAACAAAGGGGAGAGCCGACAGTTGCTCAGCAGCGCATGTTTCGGAGGGAGGTATCTTCAAAGGATACTAATGATGCATTAGAATTAGGGCATCCCAACAGTGAGGTTCCAATAAGAAAAGCAGTCCAAGTGCCTGTAATTAAAATCTCACCTGAGCTAAAAATTCCAATTTATCCCTATCAGTTAGAAAGCAGAATGAAAATACAAACAAAAAACACACTTTGAAATGTTTGTATGCTAATGCTAGAAGTCTAAGAAGTAAGATGGTAAAATTAGAATGTATAGCAATGAATGATAACATCGACTTAATTGGCATCTCACAGACATGGTGGAAGGAGGAGAACCAATGGGGGACAGTGCTATACCGGGGTACAAATTATATCGCAATGACAGAAAAGCATCTGGGAGGCAGGGGTGGCGCTGTATGTCTAGGATGGCATAGAGTCCAACAGATAAACATCCTGCATGAGACTAAATGCACAATCGAATCTTTATGGGTAGGAGTCCTCTTGTGTATTGGGGAAAAGTATAGTGATAAGAGAAATTAGGAAGCTAACCAAA
Source organism: Rhinatrema bivittatum (assembly GCF_901001135.1). Lineage (NCBI taxonomy): Eukaryota > Metazoa > Chordata > Amphibia > Gymnophiona > Rhinatrematidae > Rhinatrema > Rhinatrema bivittatum. Next base: position 53,204,550 of record NC_042631.1, on the reverse strand, counting down.
TTGGTAGTGCAGTAATAATGGGAGATTTCAATTACCCTAATATTGACTGGGTAAAAGTAACATCAGGACATACTAGAGAGAGAAAGTTTCTAGATGGAATAAATGACAGTTTTATGGAGCAATTGATTCTGGAACAGAAGAGAGAGGGGAACAATTTTTTGATGTATTTTCCGTGGAGCACAGGATTTGGTGAGAGAGGGTAACTGTGGTGGGGCTGCTTGGCAATAGTGATCATAATATGATCACTTTGAATTAATGACAGGAAGGGGGACAGTTGGTAAATCTACGGCTCTAGCACTAAACTTTCAAAAGGGAAACATTGACAAAATGAGAAAAATAGAAAGAAACTGAAAGGAGCAGCTACAAAGATAAAAAGTGTGCTAGAGGCGTGGACATTGTTTAAAAAAAAAAAAAAAATACCATCCTAGAAGCACAGTCCAGATGTATTCCACACATAAAGAAGGGTGAAAGGAAGGCAAAAAGACAGACATGGTTAAAAGGTGAGGTGAAAGAGGCTATTTTAGCCAAAAGATCTTCATTCAAAAATTGGAAGGATCCAACAGAAGAAAATAAGATAAAGCATAAGCATTGGCAAGTTAAATGTAAGACATTGATAAGACAGGCTAAGAGAGAATTTGAAAAGAAGTTGGCCATAGAGGCAAAAACTCACAGTAAAAACTTTTTAAAATATATCCGAAGCAGCGTGCAAGGGAGTCAGTTGGACCGTTAGATGATCGCGGGGTTAAAGGGGCACTTAGAGAAGATAAGGCCATTGCAGAAAGATTAAATGATTTCTTTGCTTCGGTGTTCACTGAAGAGGATGTTAGAGAGATACCTGTTCCGGAGAAGGTTTTCATGGGTAATGATTCAGATGAGCTGAATCAAATCACAGTGAACCTAGAAGATGTGGTAGGCCCGATTGACAAACTGAAGAGTAGTAAATCACCTGGACCGGATGGTATATACTCCAGGGTTCTGAAGGAACTGAAAAATGAATTTCAGACCTATTTCATTTAATTTGTAACCTATCATTAAAATCATCCGATGTACCTGAAGATTGGAAGATGGCCAATGTAACCGCTATATTTAAAAAGGGATTCAGGGGTGATCCGGTAAACTATAGACCAGTGAGCCTGACTACAGTGCTGGGAAAAATCGTAGAAAACTGTTACAAAAAATAAAATCACAAAACATTTAGATAGACATGGTTTGATGGGAGACAGCCAACATGGATTTTACCCAAGGAAGTCTTTGCCTCACACATCTCCTCCATTTTTTTTTTTTTTGAAGGGTGTGAATGAACATGTGGACAAAGGTGAACAAGTAGATATGGTGTATGTGGATTTTCAGAAGATGTTAGACATAGGTCCCACATGAGAGGCTTCTAAGAAAACTAAAAAGTCATGGGATAGGTGGTGATGGTCCCTTTTGTGGATCGCAAGCAGGTGAAAGATAGGAAACAAAGTAGAATTAAATGGTCAGTTTTTCACACTGGAAAAGGTAAAGGGTGGCGTGCCGCAGGGATCTGCCCTTGGACCAGTGTTTTTTAAAACATATATTTATAATGATCTGGAAAGGAATACGACGAGTGAGGTGATCAAATTTGCAGATGACACAAAATTATGTAGAGTAGTTAAAATCTCAAGTGGATTGTGATGAATTGCAGGAGGACCTTGCGAGACTGGAAGATTGGACTCCACATAGCAGGTGAAATTTAACAAGGTCAAGTGCAAAGTGATGGCATATAGGGAAAATAACCCTTGCTGTTAATTACACAATGTTAGGTTATATTTAGGAGTAACCACCTAGGAAAAAGATCTAGGCGTTATAGTGGATAATACATTGAAATTGTCTGCTCAGGTGTGCTGTGGGGATCAAAAAAAGCAAACCAGAATGTTAGGAATTATTAGGAAGAGAATCACAAATAAAACAGAAGATGTCATAATGCCTCTGTATTGCTCCATGGTGAGACTGCATCTGAATACTGTGTGCAATTCTGGTCACCGCATCTCAAAAAGGATATAGCTGCCCTGGAGAAATGCAGAGAAGGGCGATCAAAATGATCAGGAGCATGGAACAGCTGCCCTATGAGGAAAGGCTAAAGAAGTTAGGGCTGTTCAGTTTAGAGAAGAGAAGATTGAGGAGGGTTATGATAGGTCTACAAAATATGAAAGGTCTTGAACAAGTTAAGTAAATCTGTTATTTACTCTCTCAGATAATAGAAGGATTAGGGGGCATTCCATGAATGTTAGCAAGTTGCTCATTTAAAACAAATCGAAGAAAATTCTTTTTCAGTTAGCGCATAGTTAAGCTCTGGAATCCATTGCCAGAGGATGTGGTTACAGCAGTTAGTGGTAACTGGGTTTAAAAAAGGTTTGGATAAGTTCCTAGAGGAAAAATCCTTAAACTGCTGTTTATGGTAATTAATAAGCAATAGTAGCTTGTGATTTATCTGATGTTTGGGTACTTGCCAGGTACTTGTGACTTGGATTGGCCACTGTTGGAAATAGGATACTGGGCCTTGATGGACCCTTGATCTGACCAGTGTGGCATTTCTTATGTTCTGTGGCTTATCACTTGCTTTTTTGAATTCACATATTGTCCTTGGCTTCACCATTTCCACTAAAAGACTGTTCCAGGCATTCACTACTCTCTCCGTAAAGAAATATTTCCTTAGATTACTCTTGAGGGTATCCCCTTTCATATTCATCTCCTTACCCCTTGTTCTAATGCCTCCTTTTCTTTGAAATAGGCCTGCTTCCTGTACATAGAAACTTGGAGGTATTTAAATGTCTTTATCATATCAACCCTATCCTACCTTTCCTCAAGGGTATACATGTTTAGATTTTTGTCAGTCCCCTTATGCTTTACAACAGACTACTGACTATTTTAGTAGCCACCTTCTGGACCAACTGCAACCAGTTTATCCTTTTATTCCAAATGAGCTCTCACCAGAGATTTATGTGGGGCAATATCGCCACCTCTTTTTTTTTCTGTAGTAACATCATACTTCTGGAAAGTACTAGTAGCAGTTCCTACCATGGAGGTATAAACTGACTACGCTTATGTGCTATACTACTTTGTAGGGTCACTAGTATAGTTGGGTTTAAAAGAGGTTTGTACAAGTGTTCTGAAGGACAGGTTAGTTAAAGTTATAGACAGTTATGTTCTAAGATTTGCTAGATACTTCAAGGGGATCCAGAATGGTCACTTTCAAGAAGACATTACTGGACTCGATGGCCTATTGGTTTAACCTATCACTTCTTAATTTGAACATGGCTTTGAATTGTGGTGGGTTAATATTTTGACCAGATTTTACAAACCATTTAAGGAAAAAAAAAGTATATGTTTGAAATTGAAACATGAATTTTATAATGTTAAGTCATCTGAATTTATTCATATGTTTTCACTATCATGGCAGCTTCAACTAATTGTTCTGGGGGAAAAGTTATTTTTTTGTTTTTTAGTTGAAATTAACAAGATGTCATTGGCATGAATGATTTTGCATTCTCCTGTACTTGTGGGTTTCTTTTCTCAGGTAGCAGTTGGTGGTACAAGCCTTAGGGTTTGAGAGCCAGAGTCGCTATGTACCTTTCCTCTGGAATGTCTGCCAAGGAGCTCTTGTGAAAATGATGACCTTGCTACCGTCTGGTTCTGGATCCCTACTTAGGTTTTCAGACACAAAAAATGAACACCAGGGTAAATTGTTTTGCTGTGCAAATCCTTTAATTACTTTGCACATGATGGTAGTAATAGCAGAAATTTTGTAACTGCTCAGGCAGCTTTACAAGAAAGCAGCCTGGTAGTAATAGTAGTAGTATAGTATTTCTCTTACATTCATATAAGCAGCTTACATCCAGACGTGATCCTTTAGTACTTTATATTCTATAAACACTTTGGAGTGATATATGCAATCGTCTCCTGGGTAAATGCCAGGTCAACTGTTTGTGTGTTTGTTCCCTATGTAATAGCTGTCATTAGATAAGGAACATGTTGCTTCTGTATAGTGAATTGCAGAAACCAGACTTATGCAGAAGTTCTAACCCCTTTTCCTGAGAAGTGATATGGATTTTCATGAGTTATACAAAGCAGAGCTAAATGCAAGCTCATTTCTAGCCTGAACTCTGAACCACTTATGTCTGAATTGCCCTTAAAATGACAAAGGTTCCTTCACCCTTCCGTGTTTGAACAGCCCGGCCTGAGGATAAAGTCCAAAATTCACAAAGCAAAGGGAATCCTTTTTAAGGCTGTCGGGTGAATTACTGCTTATGGACATGCTGCTATTACACATGCAGGTAGGAGGGAGAGAATAAAGCCCTTATCCTGATTGGTGTAAACCTGTGATTTTCAAATGGCTCCACAGTGCCACATATTAAACTATAATAGTCACATGATCTAGCACATTAGTCATACCTTTTAATGTGGATTCTGTGCATTTAAAAAAACCCCCGAAATAACCTTTCTATAGTACTGGGTCTATATTTATAACCTGCTAGTGGGTTTAGACCAACATATGGGATGCCCTTTGTGAACTGCTTGATTGGTATTTTGAGCAGGCTTGAACTATAAACTGGAAAGCTAGAAGAAAATGAATTAAGTGCATTCAGTAGTGATGTTGAATATATTTGGATACTTTTTTTAAGCAAATTATTTTTATGTAAGGCCAGTTTAAATCAGCAGTACCTACAAAATAATTATTTGGATAATTGACACCATTATTTCATATTTGAGTATTTAAAGTCATTAAAAGTCCTCAATCACTCCCACAATTATGAATTTAAGTAAATTGGACAATACTACTATAGCGATTGTCATAACCCGAAAGGCATCACACCAGTCTATGTACGGCTAAGAGCAGACTGAATAGAAGATTAAAAAGCAAAAAAAAAAAAAGTTGTGATATACAGAGAGGCGTGTTGTAAAACATAATAAAAAAAAAAAGAAACCAAAGAGGGAGCAATAGAGCAAATTAACAGGCATTTCTTATGTGATGGTTAAAATGACTACTTTAAATTCTGGCAGTAAATTCCTTCTCTTCCCCCCCCCCCCCCCCCCCCCCCCCCCATGTTCCTAACAGGATAAGAAGGTCAAGATGGGCCAGCTGATGGCTAAGTTTGGTAAATACTGTGCACTTGATAAAAACAAAAATTAGGGTGCACTACCTCCACTATATATTTATTTATTTTTTAAATTTTTTCTATACCATCGCAACTGTTTACATGTAGGCACATAGATTAATGTAAGTGGGTGCATACTATCGTACATTCTAACAGGTGCCACAAAAGGTTCAGTTACAATAAATCGTTAAAGACAATCACTTGTTTGGTGAAGAGGACATGACTAGGTGTACCTGTAAGGTACTGTTCACGGGTAAAAATCATATATATAGTGTTTACAATTATGTTTGTGAGGTAGATTTCATAGATTATTGAAATGCACATTCTTAGAATAGTGCTGTGTGCTGGTGTTCTTCTTCTGCCTATTCCTGTATATTTTCATTCTCCAATTTCTTTATAAAATGCTTGTTTAAAAAGCCATGTTTTTAAACTTTTCTTAAAGGTTTTGAGATCTCTTTGCAACCTGATCTCTAGGGGCATTGTGTTCCAAAGTGTGGGGCCTACTAAAGATAAGGCCCTTTCTCACAGGACAAGCAGGTTGTCCTCACAAATGGGTGACATCGAGGATGGAGCCCACCACGGAAAACTTCTGTCAAAGTTTAAACAGAACTTTGACTGGCCCCTATGGGCATGCCCAGCAGGCACTGACCCTGCAGCAGCAGGGGTCTCCCTTCAGTCTTCTTTTTTCCGCGCAGCAGTGCCACGCGGTGAAAGGAGCTCTCTTACCACGTTCCTGACAGGAATTCGGTTTTTTCTTTCCGAAGAAAATTTGCCCCTCAGGGGTCTCCCTTCGACAAATTTTTGTCACCTCCGCGAAAGCCGGTAAGTTTTTTTGCCGATTTTCATCGACTGCCGTCGATTTTGGCCCTAGGCCTGTTGGCCTTACCAATCCCGCGGCTAAATTTGGCCCTAGGCCATGGCGACGGGGTTCCGTCGTTGTCCGGATTGCACCCGGACTATGTCAATCACAGATCCCCATCGGGTCTGTGTTCTATGTTGGGAAGTGAGCATGATGTCCTGACTTGCACTAAATGTGCCCTAATGACACCTAAGGGTCGTAAGCCAGGATGGAGAAGATGGGGCTCCTCTTCCATGCACCCACCCCAACGCCATCGATAGCATCGACGTCATCGGAACCGGCACCGTCGAAGTTGCACCCCATCGTCAACCCTCCGGTGACCGTCCTCCACCGATGACTTCTCGGCCGTCGACTCCTGTCCCCTCCCCGGATGGGCGAGGAGATCGGAAGGATAAGCATCGCCATCGACGGCACAAGTCTCGGCCCGTCGAGGATCCACAACCATCGACCTCTGAACAGGCCGAGCCACCGACGAAAAAGCCTCGGTCAGACCTGGCACCGTCCACGTCTCGTTCGCAGGCACCGAGGAAACCCTCACCCTCCCGGGGGCGGGGCCGTGATCCCACCGGTTACGGTGGTACTTCCGGCCCTGCCTCAGCCTCCCTCTCCGTCGAGCCGGGTATGGTTACCCCTGGTCTCCGGGCAGAACTGGACCGGCTGGTCCAGGAGGCCATCGAGAATGCGATGCGAAGATTCCAGCCTCCACCGGCACCGCCTCGGCAGATTCAGGCGCCTCAGGCACCGACCTCAGCACCGACTCTGCCACCGAGGAGGGAACCGACCACCGAGCCTCTAGTGGAAGCGTTGGCACCGATACTAAATCGTATGGAGGCACTCATGCGCGCCCTTCCATCGATGATTCCAGTAGCACCGACTACACCATCATCTCCGGAAGGACATTCATCGACAAGAGAGAAACACCGTTCCGGATTCCCCCGTCCGGTGTCGTTCCATCGGTGCCTTCACATACCTTTCCACCGATTTATCCTTCGGCTCCATCGATTCCAAGATCGGCACCGATTCCATCGGTACCCCCGAAAGCCCTCGATGCCGTTCACAGTTCCGCTTGCAGCACCGATTCCATCGATGCCTTTGGATCCTCTACCAGGTCCTTCAGGACTGCAAGCCCTACATGATCCTTATGATACTGGGGTGATGATACATCTTCAGATACAGATTTACCATCCCCACCATCTCCTACAGAGAGTAGAAAACGATCTCCTCCTGAAGATCTCCTTTATAAATTTTGTAAAGGAGATGTCAGAAATTGTGCCTTTTCAGCTGCAATCTGAGACCGATGACAGGCACCAAATGATGAGATGCTCCAATTCTGGATGCCCCAAAAATCATCGCTTCCATCCCCATTCACCAGGTATTTCTGGATCTTTTAAAGAAAAAACTGGGAATCACCTTCATCTGTGTCACCAGTTAATAAAAAAGCTGACTCAACATACCTCGTTCAGTCAGCACCAGGATTTCAGAAGTCTCACTGGATCATCGCTGTCTGTTGTAGTTGAGTCTGCGCAAAAGAAGGCCAAGCGCCTAAAACCACACTCTTCCACTCCCCCTATCAAGGACAACAAATTCCTTGATAGTGTGGGCAGGAAAGTGTATCATGGGGCTATGTTGATATCTCGCATAGCTTCATACCAACTTTATATGACTCAATACAAACAGAGCTATCCTTAAACAGATGCAGGACTACGCTGACACATTACCGGACCAATACCAGCACAGCTTCAAGCCCTCCTTCACAAAGGATTTGAAGCTGGGAAGCACGAGATCAGAACGGCCTACGATATCTTCGATGCTTCCACGAAAGTCTCAGCTACTGCCATCTCAGCCAGACGTTGGGCTTGGTTAAAATCATCCAACCTTCGCCCAGAGGTCCAGGATCGTCTAGCCGATTTACCCTGCTTGGGGGACAATCTGTTCGGAGAACAGATTCAACAGATTGTGGCGGAATTGAAGGATCACCACGAGACGTTGAAACAACTTTCGTCTGTTTCCATCTGAGGTATCCTCCAAACCACCACCTAAGAAGGACTCTAAAAAGTCATTCTTTCGGCCAGTCGTTATTACCCTCCGTCGACTAGGCCTCGTCCGGCTCGATCCTCCACCAGACCTCAGCTACGCCAACCTCGGAAACAAAGACCTGCTGTAGCCCCACCTCCGGGCCTGCGGCAGGCCTTTGACTTCCCGATACGGAGCACATGCCATATCCCACTCCCCCACATCCCTGTGTAGGGGGTCGTCTGTGCCACTTTTTGCAGCATTGGATACGGATTACCTCAGACCAGTGGGTGTGGCAATTATCGCACAGGGTTACCACCTCAATTTCATAACTCTTCCGACAGACTCCCCGCCTCTTCAAGCATGGAGTCTATCCAGCCACTTGACTCAATTACAACAGGAAGTATCCCTTCTTTTGCAATCAAATGCTATAGAAACCTGTCCCTCCCTCTAACGAGGCAAGGGATTTTACTCCAGGTACTTCCTAATTCCAAAAAAAGTCAGGAGGGCTACGTCCAATTTTGGACCTTCGGGCCCTCAACAAGTACCTTCAAAAAGAAAAGTTCAAGATGGTAACCCTGGGCACGTTACTCCCTCTGCTGCAAAGAGGGGATTGGCTATGCTCCCTCGACCTCAAGGAAGCTTATACCCATATTGCGATAACACAATCCCATCGCAAATATCTGCGGTTTCTAGTAGGCCGCGACCATTATCAATACCGAGTACTACCTTTCGGTCTGGCATCTGCTCCACGAGTTTCACCAAATGCCAATGCCTCGTAGTTGTAGCAGCATTCCTCAGGAAGGAAGGTGTCCACGTATACCCCTATCTGGACGATTGGCTAATCAGGGCCTCCACCCCTCAGATTGCCCGGTCCTCCCTACAATTGACAATCAACACACTCCTTTTCTTAGGGTTTCTTGTCAATTATGAGAAATCTTGCTTCGTCCCATCTCAAACCTTATCTTTCATTGGGGCAGACTTGGACACCTTACAGGCAAAGGCCTACCTTCCGCTTCAACGGGTCCAAACTCTCATGTCCCTAGCTCACCAGCTCCAGTCCAAGATACGGCCACGGCTCGCAAGTTCCTCATTCTCCTAGGACACATGGCATCCTCTGTTTCAAGGTCACTCCCATGACCCGACTAGCCATGAGATTAACACAATGGACTCTACGACACCAATGGATTCAAGCTTTTCAGCCTCTGTCCTCCATAGTCACAGTCACACAAGCGCTGCGCCTATCCTATAACCTGGTGGACGACTCAGTCAACCTCCTTCAGGGCTACCCTTTCTTCCACCGGAATCCCGCAAGTAATTCTAACACCGACGCTTCTCACATCGGTGGGGAGCCCATGTGGACAACTTTCAAACCCCAAGGGGTTATGGTCCAACGAGGAAGCCGAACACCAGATCAATTTCCTGGAACTTCGAGCAATCCGCTATGCGCTCCGCACTTTCAAAGATCATCTCTTCATCAGATAATCTTAAATCCAGATCGGACACCAAGTGGCCATGTGGTACATAAACAAGCAGGGAGGCACAGGCTCCTTCCTTCTGTGTCAGGAAGCTGCGCAGATCTGGGCGGAAGCCCTCTCCCACTCCATGTACCTCAGGGCCCACTTACCCTGCCGGGAGTAGACAATGTATGGCAGACCGGCTTGAGCCGTTGTCTTCCGACCGCACGAGTGGTCACTCGATCCTCTGATAGCGACCTCTCTGTTTCACAAGTGGGGTTCTCCCCGCATAGACCTCTTTGCGTCCCCTCAGAACCACAAAGTGGACGATTACTGCTCTCTCATTCGGAGCCAGCACTCTCGGCCGAGGGATGCATTCTCCCTCAAGTGGACAACCGGTTCTGCTCTACGCATTCCCTCCACTTCCTCTTGTGTCAAAGACTCTCGTGTGAAGCTACGCCAGGACGGAGGAAACCATGATCCTGATAGCACCTTACTGGCCACGCCAAGTATGGTTCCAATTACTCCAGGATCTCTCCCATCCGCAGGCACATTCCTCTGGGAAAGGACCCGCATCTGCTCACTCAAAACGACGGATGCCTCCTCCATCCCAACCTCCAAGCCTTGTCCCTGACGGCATGGATGTTGAAAGGTTAGTCCTTCAGCCTTTCAACCTTTCAGATTCCGTTTCTCGAGTCCTGATAGCTTCACGAAAGCCTTCCACAAGAAAAGTCTTACTCATACAAATGGAAAAGGTACACATCATGGTGCACTTCTCAGTCCCTTGATCCCCCTTCCTGTCCAATCTCCAAATTCTGGACTATTTATGGCATCTCTCTGAATCAGGTCTTAAAACCTCTTCCATTAGGATGCATGGTCAGTGCGGTAGACCGCCTTCCATAAAGGTGTACAGGGTGTCCCTATTTCAGTACAACCCCTAGTAACACGTTTTCCTTAAAGGCTTGCTCCATCTGAAGCCACCCTTACGGCCTCCGGCCCCATCCTGGGACCTTAATCTGGTTCTTGGTCGTCTAATGAAACCTCCTTTCGAACCTCTGCACTCCTGTGAGTTAAAGTATCTCACATGGAAAGTGTTATTCCTTTTGGCTATCACTTCAGCTCGCAGGGTTAGTGAATTACAGGCCCTAGTTACCTATCCGCCTTACACTAAGCTCCTGCAGGACCGGGCGGGTACTCCGCACTCACCCTAAATTTTTACCTAAGGAGTTTCTGAGTTTCATATTAATCAATCCATCATACTACCTATCTTTTTTCCCAGGCCCCACTCCAACTCTGGAGAACAGACCCTGCATACCCTAGACTGTAAACGGGCTCTAGCCTTTTACCTAGACCGTACAGTTTCTCACAGGAAGAGCACTCAATATTCGTCTCTTTCCATCCTAACAAGTTAGGACAAACCTGTGGGTAAGCAGGCTCTTTCCTCCTGGTTGGCGGACTGCATTGCTTTCTGCTATGAGCAAGCGGGCATCCCTTTTCAAGACCGTGTCAAAGCACACTCTGTGAGGGCCATGGCTACGTCAGTGGCACACCTTCGATCGGTGCCGCTTCCTGACATCTGCAAGGCTGCAACCTGGAGTTCTCTCCATACCTTTGCAGCCCACTATTGTTTGGACAAAAGCTGGAAGACAGGACTCCATCTTCGGCCAATCTGTCTTGCGTAACCTTTTTCCAACGTGATGTACCAACCCCCTTCCACCTTCCGGTAGGGTGCGGATGCCCTTACCAATTCCACCCCAGTTGTAGTGCCTGTTGCACGTCGTTGGGTGCATTTGGTGCAAGTCAGGACATCCTCAGCTCGGTACTCACCCATTTGTGAGGACAACCATCCTGCTTGTCCTGTGAGAAAGCAAATGTTGCTTACCTGATGTAACAGGTGTTCTCACAGGACAGCAGGATGTTAGTCCTCACGAAACCCGCCCGCCACCCCGCGGGTGTTGGTTTTGTTTTGTTTTTACTTTCTAGGCACTGCCTGTAGCTTTGAACATCAGACTGAAGGGAGACCCCTGCTGGCTGCAGGGTCAGTGCCTTGCTGGGCATGCCCAGTAGGGGCCAGTCAAAGTTCTGTTTAAACTTTGACAGAAGTTTTCCGTGGTGGGCTCCATCCTCGGTCACCCATTTGTGAGGACTAACATCCTGCTGTCCTGTGAGAACACCTGTTACATCAGGTAAGCAACATTTGCTTTCTCTCACTTGAGTTAGTCTCGCAGTTTTTACTGAGGGAATGGTTAAGAGTGCTTTATTTGCCGATCGAAGGTTTCTGTGTGAGACGTGCACTCGTAATGCTGTGTTTAGCCAGTCCGATTTTTCATCATGTATTAGTTTATGTGTGGTACATAGGGCTTTGTATTTAATTCTGTGTTCAATAGGTAGCCAATGTAATTCTGCCAGGGTTTCGGTTATATGGTCCCCCCTCCTTTTTCCTGTTAGTATTCTAGCTGCTGTGTTTTGAAGTATTTGAAGTGGCCTTAATGTTGTATTCGGGAGTCCAAGTAAAAGGGCATTACAGTAGTCTGTGCTGGAGAACCCAAGTGCTTGAAGTACTGTTCTGAAATCAGTTAGTGTTAGTAGTGGTTTTAGTTTTCTGAGTACCATGAGTTTTCCATAGCCTTCTTTTACTTTTAGAGATGTGTTATTTTAGATTGATTTCTGGGTCCATTATTATTCCAAAGTTTCGTACTTTTTCTGCTAGTTCAATGTTCAGGTTGTCTTTGAGGATTATTGGAGTTTGGATGATTTCCATATTTTTCCGTTCTAAGTGTAGAACTTCTGGGTTTTCAATATTGATCACAAGTTCCATTCGGTTTAGCAGTTGTTTTATAATGTCTAGGTACATGTTCGCTAAGGTTAATGTTTTCTCTAGTGTGTCCTCGATTGGTAAAATTAGTTGAATATCATCTGCATAAATGTAATGTATGATTCCTAGACCTGCTAGCAGATGGCATAAGGGCAGCATGCATATGTTAAAGAGGGTTGCAGACAGGGCTGATCCCTGCAGTATTCCTGTTTTGAGATTGACTTTTTCAGATAATACGTTGTTGATCTGAACTTGAAAGAACCTATATTTAGATATGAACTGAATCAGTTTATTGTTTTGCTATGTAATCCGATTTCTTCTAGTCTTTTTAGTAGTATTTTATTGTTTAATGTGTCGAAGGCTGCTGATAAGTCTAGCATTATTAGAATGTAATGTTTACCGCTATCGAAACCTCTTAGAATGTTATCTGTTAGTGAGAGAAGTAGTGTCTCAGTGCTGTAGTGCTTTCGAAATCCATGTTGAGATGGATACAGTATGTTATTGTTATCTAGGTGTTCGGCTAGCTGTTTCTGTACTGTTTTTTTCTATTAGTTAGCTATTAGGGGAAGATTTGAGATGGGCGGGTAGGTAGTTGTTCAGGATCGTGGGGTCACTTTTTTTTTTCTTTATGATTGGTTTTATAATTGCCCCCTTTCAGTATATCTGGCATAGTTCCTTCTTCAAGGGATAGGTTTATGATCTTAGCTAATGTAGGTGAGACTGTGTTGGCTGTTTTCTTAAGTTCAAATGTTGGTATTGAGTCAATTTTGTGTGGAGCCGGGTTTGTGTTTTTTTAGCATGTACTCCACTTCCATCTCGGATATCTCAATAAATGATGACCATTTGTTCACGTATCTTTTCTGCATTTTAATTTCTTGTTTGTTAGTGTTTGGAAGTTTATTTCTTAAGTTAGTAATTTATATAAAGTATTCTCACAGGACGAGCAGGATATTGTCCTCACAAATGGGTGACATCGAGGATGGAGCCCAACCACGGAAAACTTCTGTCAAAGTTTCAGGAACTTTGACTGGCCCCTACTGGGCATGCCCAGCACGGCACCAACCCTGCAGCCAGCAGGGGTCTCCCTTCAGTCTTCTTTTTTCCGCGCAGCAGTAGCCACGCGGTCAAAGAGCTCTTAACCACGTTCCTCACAGGAATTCTTCAATTAAATTTCAGAAAAGAAAATTTGCCCCACAGGGGTCTCCCTTCTTCCACATTTTTCACTCCGCGGAACTTCGGTAAGTTTTTGCCGTCGTTTGGTCGACTACCGTCGAGTTTGGCCCTCGAGGCCCGTTGGCAGTCGACCAGTCCCGCGGCTAAATTTTTGGCCTATGGCGTCGGGGTTCCGTTGGTGTCCGGATTGTACCGAACTATGTCAATATCACAGACCCACATAGAGTCTGTGTTTTGTGCTTAGGAAGCGAGCATGATGTCCTGACTTGCCACCAAATGTGCCCTAATGACACCAAAGGTCGCAAAGCCAGAATGGAGAAGATGAGACTCCTTTTCCATGCTCGTACCCCAACGCCATCGATTGCATCGACGTCATCGGAACCTGGCACCGCGAAGTCTCATCATCATCGACAGCCCTCTGGGTGACCGTCCGCCATCGACGACTTCACGGCCATCGACTCCTGTCCCTTCCCCTGATCATCGAGGGGATCGGAAGGAGAAACATCGCCATCGACGTCATAAGTCTCGGCCCGTCGAGGAACCGATGTCATCGGCCTCTGCACTGTCCGAGCCTCCGCCAAAGAAGTCTCGACCAGAAGTGGCACCGTCCACTCCTGTCTCGCAGACACCGAGGGCAACTCTCACCCCTCCGGGGTTTGGGAGCCGCAATTCCACTGGTGACGGTAGTCCCTCCGGCTCAGCCTCAGCCTCCCTCTCCCGTCGAGCGGGTCTCGTTACCCCCAGGTCTCCGGGCAGAACTGGACCGGCTGGTCCAGGAGGCCATCGACAAGGCGATACTACGGTTCCAGACTCCTCCGGCACCGACTCCGGCTCCGAGAGTGGAACCGGTCACCGATCCGATTCCAGCAGCACTGGCACCGCTGCTTGCCCGGATGGAAGCGCTTATGAATGCCCTTCCACCGGCAATACCCGGAATCACCGACAGCCTTCTCATCAGGTGGAGAAACACCGTACCGAATTCCCCCCTTCGGGGGTAGTTCCATCGGTGCCTTGTCGTCCCTCGCCACCGATACATTCCTCGGGGGCGATACGCACATCAGCTCCACCGAGGATTCCGATGCCGACTCCGATTCCCTCGATGCTGACACCGCTTCCTTCGATGCCGGCACCGATGCTGGCAACCGATTCCATCGAGGATATTCTCGATACCCCCGGTGATTCCTTCCAATTTCTCGGAAGCCTCAACCGGGGCCTTCAGGTATTCAGCCCCCTCATGGTCCTACAGGTCAGCATCCTGATCCTTATGACACCTGGGGTGATGATACCTCTACTGACACCGATGATTTGCCTTCACCACCCTCTCCTGCGGGGAGTAGAAAGCGTTCTCCCCCTGAGGACCTCTCTTTCATAAATTTTGTGAAGGAAATGTCGGAGTTCAATCTGAACAAGATGTCGGAGTTCAATCTGAACAAGATGACAGGCACCAGATGATGGAATTGCTCCAATTCCTGGATGCCCCTAAGGTCATCACCTCTATTCCAATTCATCAGGTTTTTCTAGACCTTCTCAAAAAGAATTGGAATCTCCTGGATCTATTGCTCCGGTAAACAAAAAGCTGACTCTACCTATCTCGTACAGTCAGCACCTGGCTTTCAGAAATCACAATTGGACCATCATTCTGTTGTGGTAGAGTCAGCTCAAAAGAAAGCTAACGACTAAAGCCACATTCTTCCATACCTCCCTACTAAGGAAAATAAATTCCTAGATAGTATAGGTAGAAAGGTGTACCAAGGAGCCATGCTGATCTCTAGAATAGCTTCTTATCAGCTGTATATGACTCAATATAATAGAGTCATCCTGAAACAGATGCAGGAGTACTCAGATGCCTTACCAGAACAGTTTCAACCACAGCTTCAATCCCTACTAAATAAAGGATTTGAAGCTGGGAAGCATGAAATAAGAACGGCTTATGACATCTTTGATGCTTCCACTAGACTTTCTGCTACGGCCATCTCTGCCAGACGCTGGGCTTGGCTCAAGTCATCTGACCTTCGTCCAGAAGTTCAGGACAGGCTCTCTGACTTGCCCTGTCTAGGGGATAATTTGTTTGGTGAGCAGATTCAGCAAATTGTTGCTGAACTAAAGGATCATCATGAGACACTTAAACAGCTCTCATCCATTCCTCCTGACTTGCCTTCTAAACAGCCGTTTAGGAAGGACTCTAAAAAGTCTTTCTTCCGGCCACGGAAGTATTATCCCCCACTAGCCAAGGCTAGGCCTGCGAGGTCTTACCATAAAACTCAACCTCGCCAGTCTCGTAAACAAAAGCCCGCAGCAGCTCCACCACCTGGCCCTGCGGCAGGTTTTTTACTCTCTCTTAGAGAGCACTTGCCAAACCCCTCTTCCAGCCATACCAGTAGGAGGTCGGCTGTGCCACTTTCTAGAAAGGTGGCATCATATCACCACAGATCAGTGGATGATAGCGATAATTGCACAGGGTTACCATCTCAACTTCCTGACTCTCCCTTCCGACTCCCCACCCCTGCAGGCGTGGAGACTCACCGATCACTCTGTTCTTTTAGAGCAGGAAGTTTCTCTTCTCCTACAGTCAAACGCTATAGAACCCGTTCCTCCCTTACAACAAGGACTAGGGTTCTACTCCAGGTACTTCCTGATCCCAAAAAAGTCAGGGGGACTTCGTCCAATCCTGGACCTACGGGCCCTCAACAAGTACCTTCACAAGGAGAAGTTCAAGATGGTAACCCTGGGCTCGCTTCTCCCTCTGCTGCAAAGAGGGGATTGGCTATGCTCTCTAGACCTGAAAGACGCATATACCCACATTGCGATCACGCAATCTCATCGCAAATACCTGCGTTTTCTAGTAGGCCGAAATCACTACCAATACCGAGTGCTACCTTTCGGCCTGGCATCCGCACCACGAGTTTTCACCCAAATGCCTCGTGGTAGTTGCAGCTTTTTTTTTTTTTTTGGCACGAACATTTTTATTGACACAGTAAGTTACAGCAGAACAACAATAAAGTAATCAACAGATAAGTTGCGTCACAGTGTCATCATTTCAGACCCTCCCAAATTCCTTCCCCCCACCCCACCCCTTGTACCAGAAGGAAGCCCCCTCCCGAGAGTACATAAGCAGTGAATACTATTCATAGGCAACAGCATATTAAGGTAACAGCATATTAAGGTAAAAAGGAAACAATGGTTCAAAGAGCCATAGGCCAAGACAGTAAGACTGTATGACGCCTCCCCGCAAGGACTAGATCCCCCAGCCAGAGAATAGAAACCTATAGACAAGAAATATACAGCAGGAAGGTGTACTCATCGCATTCTATCCATAGTCCCAGGCTAAGTAACAGACGTCAAGGAAGCCGCAGTAGTCCGCCAGCTGAGATAAGGATTCCAGATTTGGTAAAACATTTCAATCTCTTATGTCTTTCCGCTGTGAGTTTATTCAGGGTACAGATATGATCTGTCCTCCGTTGAACCACAGCCAAGCCTGGCCCGTTCCTGTCCCTCCACAGACGTGCAATTTCCAAACGAGCAGCTACACACACCTGTACACAACAGTTCCGATGTCCCCTCTGGTTCTAGGCGGTCGAAATCATGCAGTAACGCGCCATTAGGAGTGAGAGTAATGGGTTGGGGAAGCATCTGTTTAACCAACATTCAACTTTCCTCCACACAGTTTGGGATACTAGCCCCCTCCCACCACATATGCAAAAATGTTCCCCTAGCATCACTCCCTCTCCAGGCATTACCATCATGTTTGGATACATTTTCCCCAGCTTGACAGGAGTGATATACCAACGAAATAATAACTTGTACCCATTTTCTACAAGGAGAGATGAGATGGAGGGCTTTACTAAGACGAAGGGTAGATCTGCTCCCATTCAATTGTGGTCAGTTCCCTCCCTAAATCAGCACACCATGCTCTGATATGACTGGGGGCAACCAACAACCTACCATTAAGCAATTTATAGATCTTGGAGAGAAGACCCCTCGTTCCAAGGGGGTTGGAACAAAAGCCTTCAAATAAAGTCTTGCCGCCCCGCAAATCTGCTAACACTCCATTTGTAAGACAAAATGCTCCAACTGCTTGTAGGACAAACATTCAGTAGTCGGGATGTCCACCCTCTCACGCAGCAAGGCGTAGGAAAGGAGTTTATCCCCGCCCCACAAATGCTCCAATCTAGTGATAGATCTGGCCTTCCAGGCTTGAAAGGCGGAGGCATGAAGCCCCGGGCCAAAATTGGTATTATGATATAAACTCGTCATATAAAAGTATTTCTTAGTACCCACCAACTTAGCTTTCCAAGTGGACCACAACTCTAACGTGTGAGAGGTAGTAGGCAAGAAATGGTTTTTACAGGCCCTCCACGTACTCCTAGGTTGCCAGGGCAAGGCAGCTAACTGCAATTCCGGTACCTGAGACTGCTCAAGAGCTACCCAGTGTTTGGGATCTCTATCCACATGCCACTCTATAAGAGAGCGAACCTGTCCTGCTACATAATACCACTGAACATTGGGCACACTAAGCCCCCCTTCCAGTTTAGTTTGATAAAGAACATGTCTACTAACACGTGGTGGGCGTCTTCTCCAAATAAAGCTAAAGATCCGACGCTGCCACAGTTTGAGGGCTATATTAGGGATTGCTATAGGTAATGACTGAAACAGGTATAATAACTTCGGAAGGATATTCATCTTGACAGTGGCTATGCGCCCCAACCAGGACATAGGTAGCCGATGCCAAATATCCAAATCAAAAAAGATTTTTTGTATAAGCGGAGGGTAATTGCAAGCATAAATATCCCTCGGGTGGCTGGGTAGATAAACCCCCAGATACCTTGAGTTTTTGGGAAGCCCAGCGAAAGGGATGAAGAGGTTTTAAGGTGGTGGACGTTGGAAGGAGAACAGGTAAGATTAAGGATCTCTGATTTTTCCCAATTGACCCTGTATCCAGAGACCTCGCTAAACCACCTTATTTCCTGTTCAATGGCCAAGAGGGAGTCATGTGGATCCGTCACCGTAAAGATAACATCATCTGCAAAAAGACAAAGTTTATGTTGGGCATCACCCACCTGCACTCCCCGAATAGCTGAATTACTGCGAATTTTAATTGCTAGAGGCTCCAAAAATATCGCAAAAAGAATGGGCGATAGTGGGCACCCCTGCCTTGTTCCCCTACCCACCGTAAAACTCTCAGAATATCCCCCATTAATTTTGAGGCAGGCTTGAGGATGTTCATACAATTTAAGCAGCCACTCACAGAAAAACGGGCCAAACCCCATTTTACGCAATACCCCAAACAGAAAGGGCCAATGAACCATATCGAACGCTTTTTCTGCATCCATGGAAAGAAGGAGCGCATTCCCCCGGCGACCGTGAACTATCCACATCAGATCTATCAATTTCCGAATATTGTCCCCAGCCATTCTCCCCGGGATAAATCCCGCCTGATCTTGGTGTATGAGGCCCGTGATGTAGTTATTCATGCGACCAGCAAGTATCTTCGCTAGAATCTTGAGGTCCAGATTGATCAAGGAAATGGGACGATATGAGCCGCATACCGTAGGGTCACGCCCTGGCTTGGGGAGAACCGTAATACCCGCTAGGTTAGCTTGAGGTCCCAGATTGACTCCCTGTCTTAAAGAATTATATACTTTTTGCAGATGTGTTACCAGAAGGGGCCCAAATTGTTTATAAAATTTTGCCGTCAGGCCATCAGGGCCTGGTGATTTCCCCACCTTCAACTCATGGATACTATCAAGTATTTCGGCAGCGGTAATCTCAGCATCAATGGCCTCTTGTGCCTCAGTGGTAAGACAGAGTAACTGAAGATCCGCCAGATAGCCATCTACATGTGTTTGAGAGATATTAGCGTTAGGGGCATATAACTGAGCATAGAAATCTAAGAAACACTTCCGGATTTCTGTGTTATTAGTGAGGATAGTGCCCGTGGAGGATTTAATTTTGGCAATATTATTTTGATATTGTATGCGTTTTAATCTAGATGCCAGCTGTTTGCCAGCTTTATTGCCCCCCTCGAAGTAAGTCTGCTTCGCTAGCAGCATGGAGTGGGCAATCTTATTGGTGTCTAAATGAGTGAGATCCTCCCTAGCGCGTGTGAGTTTCAGCCATACCTTCCGGGAGCCACGAAGCTGATGCAGCCGAGACAGATGGCGTATAGTATCCCTCAATCCCTGGGCGGTTTTTGAATCCCTTTTTTTGACAAAAGTACCACGAGAGATCAATAGTCCCCTAAAATAAGCCTTAAATGCGTCCCACACCATGGGCGCAGAAACATCCTCCCCCATATTTAGAGAAAAAAAACTCTTGATGTCTTCAGTGAGGGTGGAGACATAAGCTGTCTCATTCAATAGGGATTCATTAAGGCGCCAGAACCGTACCCCCGCATCATACCCCTGTAAGGATACCTCGACTACCACTGCGGCATGATCCGACCACACCACCGGACTTATATCGGAGTGACGTATCTGATGGAAGAGCCCCTTGTCTGCCAAAAAATAATCGATTCTGGAATAGGAGCAGTGTGGTGTGGAGTAGAAGGTATAGACTCGAGAAGTGGGATAATGTACCCTCCAGACATCCAATAACTGCCAGGTATCCATGAGAGTATTCAGCTTAGCTCTATGAGTGGGAGAAGAGGAGACACTGCCCTTAGAGGCATCCAGGCGGGGTTTCCGTACCACATTGAAGTCCCCCCCGAGCAACAAAAATCCCTGGCTATGCTGTAAAAGCAGGGATCCCACCTGATCAAAAAACCTTCCCTGTTCCTTATTAGGTACATAGATATTCATTATGGTATACACCACCCCGTTAATAGAGAGAACTAAAATAAGATAGCGACCCAGAGGATCCCTAATACAGCTTAGACATTCAAAGATCACTCGTCTACTAAACAAAATTCCAACCCCTGTATACTTCGCCTTGTTTGAGCTGGCTGCATAATATTGGTGCGGATACAGGGGAGAGGCCATGAGTGACTCATACCTGGCTCGGAGGTGAGTCTCTTGGACAAGAACGACATCGGTTTTAAGACTGTCCAGTTCCCTATAGAACAGGCGTCTCTTGTATGGAGTATTAAGCCCCTTAACGTTAAGAGAGGCTATGCGCAAGGTAGTCATTGCATCATAGCTAAAATGGCCGTCACTAAGCTATGAAATTTACGAGACCCCATCCCCCCTCGCCAGCACCGTTGTTTCCCACACGAAAATACCATTGCTGTGAACCTTTCTCATAACCAATAGTGTTACCATATAGCATCGGGCCCCCTCCCCTCCCACACAGCAGATCTACAAACTCCGTACTGTAGATCCACCCTCTCTAGACTCATAGAGGAAGATTATAACTGACTTCACTCCCCCTTCCCTTAAAAACATGAAAAATGCAGTGAATATCTAAAGTTCCCCAACTCTGAACATATACATATCTCAAAAAAAAACATTTGAAACAGTGAAACAGTGAGCGCAGGTTTCATGGGCACTCGGCTCACTCATCCTGAGGTAAAGAATGCAAACAGACCACCAACTGTGTGGGCCCGTATCAGGTCAAGTTGTCCCAGCCGCAGACTTGTTAGCGTCAGAGTTCCTTTTCAGCCTGCTATTTCGGGTACCAACTCTTTGCCACCTGGGATGCTGGCCCTGAGGTAGAGCCTTCCTTGATGGACCCGGTAGCGATGTCACAGGGCAGAACCCCTTTCCTTTCAAAAGCGTAGTCGCCTCCGCCACCGTTTGCAGATGGAAGTCTGACCCTCCCATGTGAAAGTCAACCCAAACGGGTGATGAAGCCATCGGTACTTAACATTGGCACCCCGAAGGAATTGGGTAACTTCCCGGAATTCGTAGCGGCTCTGTAACGTGGCTTGGGAGAGATCAGCATATATAGAAATCTCCTGGGTTTCCCCACACCCATTTCTGTTGTTTTCTTGCCGCCGCAGCTATTTTTCTCCTTCTGTGAATAGCTGTGGAAACATACAATTATGTCTCTAGGGACATTCGCCCTCGGAGAGCGCAAGGCTCTATGTGCTCTGTCAATCTTTATGTCCACCTCTACCTGCGGCCCGTCCGAAGGCTCGCCATTTAATAGAAACATACAGAAGCGGGTAATTAACTGCTCACAGTTCTCGCCGTCAGAATTCTCTATAAAGCCCCGAAAGCGGAGGTTCCCTCTCCTCGCTCTGTTTTCCAGATCCGCTATTTTGGCCCGTACGGCGACATTTTCACTCTGCAACTCGGTGCAAATATCCTGGAGTTGCTTCGTGGCCTCCACCTGCTCATCCATCTTGCCCTCGTGTTCGTCGACCCGCCGGCCCATGGCATGCAGCTCCTCCTGGAAGTCTTCCATCATCTCGCGAATTTCCTTTTTGTAGCTTTTGAGGTCCTGCCGAATGCTACAAAACCATTCGCGGAAACTCTGATCGCGTCGGGGCCACGTCCGATGTTACATTAATTCATCTGCGCATCAGAGGGTTCAGAAAGCATGTCGGAAGTCGCGCTCCGGATCGGGGCTTCCGCCTCCTCTTCCTCCCGACTTCTGGTAGGAATAACAGCGAAAATCAACTGATTTTCGTTTCGTCGCCATCCGAGATGCCTACACGCAAATCTCACCGCCGGGGAAGTACAGATATGCAACTTGCCACTCGTAAGATAGCTTTTGATAGAGAAGGTATCGGGAGCTCAAAAGTTAGGCAGCCATTTCATCGGCTGATGTCACTTCCTCCACTCGGCTGACGTCACTTCCTCCACTGTTGCAGCTTTTTTGAGGAGGGCAGGTGTCCACGTCTACCCCTATCTGACGATTGGTTAATCAGGGCCCCAACCCAGCAGATTGCTCGGTCCTCCCTGACCCTAACAACTCAAACTTGCTTTCTCTAGGGTTTCTTGTCAATTACGACAAATCCTACTTAGTCCCATCTCAGACCTTATCCTTCATTGGGGCAGACTTGGACACCTTACAGGCAAAAGCCTTCCTTCCTCATCAACGGGTTCAAACCCTTGTGTCCCTAGCTTGCCAGCTGCAGTCTCAACACACAGCAACAGCTCGCCAATTCCTCGTTCTACTGGGACACATGGCCTCCTCAGTTCATGTGACTCCCATGGCCCGTTTAGCCATGAGAGTCACGCAGTGGACTCTGAGATTACAATGGACACAAGCTGTTCAGCCTCTGTCCTCCATTGTTCGCATCACCGATGCACTCCGTCTGTCTCTTGCCTGGTGGACAAATCAATCCAACCTCCTACAGGGCTTGCCTTTTCTTCCACCAGATCCCCAGGTAATCCTCACCACCGACGCTTCCAACATCGGTTGGGGAGCCCATGTAAACAATCTACAAACTCAAGGATTCTGGCCACTAGAGGAAGCCAAACACCAGATTAAATTTCCTGGAGCTGCGAGCAATTCGCTATGCTCTCAGGACTTTTCAAGATTGCCTATCGAACCACGCAATCTTAATTCAGACACACAACCAGGTGGCCATGTGGTACATAAACAAGCAGGGAGGCACAGGCTCCTTCCTTCTGTGTCAGGAAGCTGCGCAGATTTGGGCAGAAGCCCTCTCCCGCTCCATGTACCTCAGGGCCACCTACCTGCCGGGAGTAGACAATGTATTGGCAGACCAGCTGAGCCGTGTCTTCCAACCACACGAGTGGTCACTCAATCCTTTGGTAGCGACCTCTCTGTTTCACAAATGGGGTTATCCCCACATAGACCTCTTTGCGTCCCCTCAGAACCACAAAGTGGACAATTACTGCTCTCTCATTCGGAGCCAGCACTCTCGGCCGAGGGATGCATTCTCCCTCACGTGGACAACCGGTCTGCTCTATGCATTCCCTCCACTTCCTCTTCTGTCGAAGACTCTCGTGAAGCTGCGTCAGGACAGAGGAACTATGATCCTGATAGCACCGCACTGGCCACGCCAAGTGTGGTTTCCCATACTCCAGGATCTCTCCATCCGCAGGCACATTCCTCTGGGAAAGGACCCGCATCTGCTCACTCAAAACGACGGATGCCTCCTCCATCCCAACCTCCAAGCCTTGTCCCTGACGGCATGGACGTTGAACGGTTAGTCCTTCAGCCATTTAACCTTTCGGATTCAGTTTCTCGTGTCCTGATCGCTTCACGAAAGCCTTCCACAAGAAAATCTTATTCCTACAAATGGAAAAGGTATACTTCATGGTGCACTTCTCAGTCCCTTGATCCCCTTTCCTGTCCAATCTCTAAATTCTTGGACTATCTCTGGCATCTATCAGAATCAGGTCTAAAGGCCTCTTCCATTAGAATGCATGTCAGTGCGGTAGCCACCTTCCTTAAAGGTATCGGGGGTGTCCCTATTTCAGTACAAACCCCTTGTAACACGTTTTCTTAAAGGATTGCTCCATTTGAAGCCACCTTTACGTCCTCCGGCCCCATCTTGGGACCTTAACCTGGTTCTTGGTCGCGTTATGAAACCTCCTTTCGAACCTCTTCACTCCTGTGACCTAAAATATCTCACATGGAAAGTGTTATTCCTTTTGGCTATCACTTCAGCTCGCAGGGTTAGTGAATTACAGGCCCTAGTTACCTATCCGCCTTACACTAAACTCCTGCAGGACCGGGCGGTACTCCGCACTCACCCTAAATTTTTACCTAAGGTAGTTTCGGAGTTTCATATTAATCAATCCATCATACTACCTTCTTTCCCAGGCCCCACTCCAACTCCGGGGAACAGACTCTCTACATACCCTAGACTGTAAACGGGCTCTAGCTTTTTATCTAGACCGTACAGTTGCCCACAGGAAGAGCATTCAATTATTTGTCTCTTTCCATCCTAACAAGTTAGGGCAACCTGTGGGTAAGCAAGCTCTTTCCTCCTGGTTGGCGGATTGCATCTCCTTCTGCTATCAGCAAGCTGGCATTCCTTTTCAAGACCGTGTTAAAGCACACTCTGTGAGAGCCATGGCGACTTCAGTAGCAGACCTTCGATCGGTGCCGCTTCCTGACATCTGCAAGGCTGCAACCTGGAGTTCCCTCCATACATTTGCAGCCCACTATTGTTTGGACAAAGCTGGAAGACAGGATTCCATCTTCGGCCAATCTGTCTTGCGTAACCTTTTTCCAACATGATGTACCAACACCCTTCCACCTTCCCGGTAGGGTGCGGATGCCCTCTCCCAAATTCCACCCCAGTTGTTGTGCCTGTTGCACGCCGTTGGGTACATTTGGTGCATGTTAGGACATCCTCAGCTCGGTACTCACCCATTTGTGAGGACAACCATCCTGCTTGTCCTGTGAGAAAGCAAATGTTGCTTACCTGATGTAACAGGTGTTCTCACAGGACAGCAGGATGTTAGTCCTCACGAAACCCGCCCGCCACCCCACGGTGTAGGGTTCGTTTTTATTTTATTTTTCGGCACTGCCTGTAGCTTTGAAACAAGACTGAAGGGAGACCCCTGCTGGCTGCAGGGTTGGTGCCGTGCTGGGCATGCCCAGTAGGGGCCAGTCAAAGTTCCTGAAACTTTGACAGAAGTTTTCCGTGGTTGGGCTCCATCCTCGATGTCACCCATTTGTGAGGACTAACATCCTGCTGTCCTGTGAGAACACCTGTTACATCAGGTAAGCAACATTTGCTTATTTATATAAATATCAAACACAGTCACAGAAGTGTTGGTTATATTATTCTCCTAGGGGCAAGCAGGATGGTAGTCCTCACATGTGGGTGACATCATCGGATGGAGCCCTGCACAGAAAGATTTTGTCAAAAGTTTCTAGAAGCTTTGATCAACACATTGAGCATGCCCAGTCCGCTGCTATCCACGCATCCACGTGAGGTCCCCCTTCAATTTCTTCTTTTCCGTGGTGCAGTTGCCTCGTGGTTCGTGGAGCTCTCAATGTTCTTGTTCTTTTCTTGATATTTTTTCGAGTTTCTCTGAATTCCTTGTTGGGTCCCCCTTCACGGTTGGTGCCTCCTTGGTGTAGTAGGTTGTTTTTTTTTAACTTTTTTTCAACTTTGCAGTCGATTCTCAACTTTTTGCCGCACAGTGACCGCCGGTTATTGACCACAGGCAGAGTGTGTTTTCATGGCGTCGACAAGTTACAGTTGCCCCTAGTGCCTGCAGACTATATTCATCACGGATCTGCATGAGGTTTGCATCCTCTGCTTGGGGGCCTCACACGAATTCCTTGGGTGCCGTCTGGGTGACCAGATGACTGCGAAACATGAACAATCAGTTAGTTAAAAGACAGAGATCGGTAAAAATAAAGCAAAATTGTCTCAAAACAAGTAATCAAATCACTGCGATGAAAAAAAAAGGTAAAGGTTAACCGCGTCATAGTTGACAACGTATATCCGTCTCTTCTTTAACAGAGACATAACTGAGAGAGGTCATTCAGTGATTCATGGCAAAGCGGTTCACACAGCCATCATGTGGTGACCATTTCCATGGTAAGAGTAAGGCCAGTCAAATAAGCTTGAAGATCCTCGGGGTTATCATAAGTTTTTATGCTATTTCCATGGGTCACCAGCATCTGGGCAGGATAGAGTAGGCCTACTGCACCCCGACCTCCTTTGATTTAGGGTGCAATGCCAAAAAAGGTTTCTTGCGCTGAGCTGTGTTGGGGGCTTTCTCTTTAGCAGTGGTAAGAATCTGCAAGGCCTGCTGGTAACCCAGAACCTTAAGGATCACTGGCTGAGGGTATTTACAGTGTCTGAGTGGCAGTAATATTGTTCAGTGTGCTCTTTCAATTTCCAGCGAGGGGTCAAATTGTAGGCCCAGGCAGGTGTTGAAGAAAAGGGTAGCATATTCGACCCCTCACGACCTTCCGGTATGCCGAGGATACGAAGATTATTCCTTCTGTTTCTGTTAACGAGGTCTTCCACTGTGAGCTGTAAATCCATCATTTTAGACGTGGCTACACACAACTCAGAGATACCAGCCTCACAGGCATCGGTCTCCATACCAACATCTGCACTCGAGACTGAAAAGCTGCCAGGAATTAGCGGGGTTGGTAAAATCGAGCTTGATAGGTGGAAATGATCAATGTGTGGAGAGAGATGAAGAAATGGCAGAAATATTAAACGAATACTTCAGCTCTGTGTTCACTAAAGAAGACCCTGGAGAAGGACCATCTCTACACAACAAGAAACTGGAGGGAAGTGGAATAGATGAAAATCCTTTTACAGTAGAAAATGTATGGGAAGAGCTAAAGAATCTGAAAGTGGACAAAGCCATGGGGCCTGATGGTATTCATCCAAGGATACTGAGGGAGCTCAGAGATGTGCTGGCGGGTCCGCTGTGTGACCTGTTCAACAGATCCCTAGAAACGGGAGTGGTGCCAAGTGATTGGAGAAGAGCGGTGGTGGTCCCGCTTCACAAGAGTGGGAACAGAGAGGAGGCTGGTAACTACAGACCGGTTAGCCTCACTTCGGTGGTGGGAAAAGTAATGGAGTCACTGTTGAAAGAGAGAATAGTGAACTATCTACAGTCCGGAGAATAGATGGACCAGAGGCAGCATGGATTCACCAGGGAAAGATCCTGTCAGACAAATCTGATTGACTTCTTTGACTGGGTAACCAAGGAATTGGATCAAGGAAGAGCACTCAATGTCATCTACTTGGATTTCAGCAAAGCTTTTGATACGGTTCCGCACAGGAGACTGGTGAATAAAACGAGAAGCTTAGGAGTGAGTGCCGAGGTGGTGACCTGGATTGCAAACTGGTTGACGGACAGAAGACAATGTGTGATGGTAAATGGAACTTTCTCTGAAGAGAGAGCGGTTTTAAGTGGTGTACCGCAAGGATCGGTGTTGGGACCGGTCCTGTTCAATATCTTTGTGAGCGACATTGCGGACGGGATAGAAGGTAAGGTTTGTCTTTTTGCGGATGACACTTAGATCTGCAACAGAGTGGACACGCCGGAAGGAGTGGAGAGAATGAGACGGGATTTAAGGAAACTGGAAGAGTGGTCGAAGATATGGCAGCTGAGATTCAATGCCAAGAAGTGCAAAGTCATGCATATGGGGAGTGGAAATCCGAATGAACTGTATTCGATGGGGGGGGAAAGGCTGATGTGCACGGAGCAGGAGAGGGGCCTTGGGGTGATAGTGTCTAATGATGTGAAGACAGCGAAACAATGTGACAAGGCGATAGCAAAAGCCAGAAGAATGCTGGGCTGCATAGAGAGAGGAATATCGAGTAAGAAAAGGGAAGTGATTATTCCCTTGTACAGGTCCTTGGTGAGGCCTCACCTGGGGTACTGTGTTCAGTTCTGGAGACCGTATCTACAAAAAGACAAAGACAAGATGGAAGCGGTACAGAGAAGGGCGACCAGGAAGGTGGAGGGTCTTCATCGGATGATGTACGAGGAGAGATTGAAGAATCTAAATATGTACACCCTGGAGGAAAGGAGGAGCAGAGGTGATATGATACAGACTTTCAGATACTTGAAAGGTTTTAATGATCCAAAAACAACGACAAACCTTTTCCGTAGGAAAAAAATCAGCAGAACCAGGGGTCACGATTTGAGGCTCCAGGGAGGAAGATTCAGAACCAATGTCAGGAAGTATTTCTTCATGGAGAGGGTGGTGGATGCCTGGAATGCCCTTCCGGAGGAAGTGGTGAAGACCAGAACTGTGAAAGACTTCAAAGGGGCGTGGGATAAACACTGTGGATCCATCAAGTCTAGAGGGCGTGAATAAAGAGGAGGCAGCAAAACACTGCACGGAGCGGCAGTAGCCACAGAGGCATTCACGGAGCGGGATGCCAGTGGTTGGTGTTCCGCTCCGTGAAGGTGGAAGGATGGAGGGCTGCCATCTCCAAAAAAAAAAAAACCAACAACAAAAAAAACACAAAACAGGGGTGGGTAAGAGTATGGGGCAGGGGTGTGGCCTGCTTGTTACAGTGGTTGCTACCCCTAATTGAGCTGGATGTTCACTTGGATGCAGATACGGCGCTGCTGTCTACATTGGTGGTGGGCTGGAGGGTACTGGAAGCCAATAGTAACAGGTGGGAGAGAGAAAAAGGGAAAAAAAAATGGATAAAGTGCGTAGCTTGCTGGGCAGACTGGATGGGCCGTTTGGTCTTCCTCTGCCGTCATTTCTATGTTTCTATGATAGCACATGTGTTCTCTGAGTTTTGCCACAGCATATCTTTAAGGGCCTAAAGCTCTGCCATAATAGGATCAGACATGGCAGAGGTCCTGGGCAGTGTAGATTTCTCAGGCATCAGCGGGTCATGCTTAGAATGCTTTGTGCTGGAAGAAAGGGTAAAGGCAGCCTCTGTTTTGCCAGGTTTTGAAACAGACATATTTCCCCAAGATAATTAAGATCTCTGTCAGTAGCAAAACAAAAAATTGTAGGTTACCAACAAAAGAATAGTGAGGAGTTGAGCTCAGGAATCAGGCTGCCATCTCGAACGGTGCTCACTAATGCATCCTGTAATAGAGCATCAACCAATTGGAAGCATGGGCAGCTTGACTACCGTGCTTGTGGTTCGCTGAGCCTCTGGAGGTTTGAGCGGGCCGAAGAATGTCAGACAATGTGGTGGTGACATACATCAATCATCAGAGTGGAACCAAGACTCAACAAGTCTTGGAGGAAATAGATGTGCCCATGGTGTGGGCGGAGCAACATCTTTTAGGCATATCCGCCTCTCACGTTACTGGAAAGGACAATATCAGAGCAGACTTCCTCAGCAGGAGAAACTTAGACCCAGGAGAATGGGAGCTGGTGGATGAAGCCTTTCAGCTCCTTGTGAACCACTGTTGGTGACCTTCAACAATGAGAAAGTTCCACTCTTTTTTTTTTTTTTTTTAGTCACAGGCGGGACCCAAAAGCACTGAACATCAACGCTCTCGTTGAGGAGTAGTCATATAGTGCCCTGCTGTATGTGTTTCCACCCTGGCCACTGATAGGCAGGATCGTCCAGAAGATTGCAAGTCAAACCAGTGCCATCCTTTTAGTGGCTCTGGATTGGGCTCTGAAGCGTGTATGCTGATCTGCAGAGACTGGTGGGCAGTCCCCTCAGGCTACCACCTTGGAAGGATCTGTTATAGCAGGGCCCCATTGTGCCAGAGGCTCCGGGTCTATTTTGTCTTTCGATTTGGCCTTTGAAAGGGCTCACTTGTTGAAGCAGGTGTATTCACCTGCTGTGATTTCCACCTTACTTCGGGCCAGGAAATTGTCTACTTCTTTAGCCTATGTTAGGGTTGGGGGAGTTTTCGAGGCCTGGTGGTTTGAGGGAGGTTCTCAACCTCTCTTAGTGGATATGCCTTTAATTTTGGAATTCTTACAGGAAGGCTAGCGTAAGGGCTTGGCCCTTAACACCTTGAAGGTTCAAGTTGCAGCCCTTGCTTGTTATAGGGGGCGAGTTTATGGAGGGCTTTTGTGTTCCTATCCCGCGTCCCATTTCTTGAAGGGAGTTAAGCATCTTCGCTCCCTTTGCGGCTTCTGGTGCCTCTGTGGGATCTTAATTTGGTCCTGGAATTCTAAGGCAGATCCGACCTTTCGGTCACTGCATGCTGTTTCCTTGTGGCTGCTTACCTTGAAGATAGCTTTTCTGATAGCAATCTGATCAGCATGTCAGGTCTCTGAGCTGCAGGCTCTTTCTTGCTGTGAGCTTTATCTGCGTACGACTTCGGGAGCGGTACAGCTTTGGACTGTGCCCTCATTTTTGCCAAAAGTGGCTTTGGAGTTTCATTTGAATCAGTCCATTTCCCTGCTCACTTTGGACAGGGACAGAGATGAAAGTGGTATTGTCTTTTGCATTCCTTTGACGTCAAGCAACATTTGCTGCAGTACTTGGAGGTCACTAAATCTGTCCAGAAGTTGGATAGTCGGTTTGTGCTCTATGGTGGTGGAAAGCCCGGAGCACCAGTAACATTGGTAATGATAGCCCGTTGAGTTAAAGAAGACATTATGGCTGCCTATGTGGTTGCTGAGGTTGCTTTACTAAAACAGATTAGATTTCTTTCCACGAGGGCTCAGGCAGTATCGTGAGTGGAACTTCATTTGTTGTTGCCTTCCAAGATTTGCCAAGTTGTGACACTTCTTTGCACACCTTTATCGCTTGGATATTCAGGCTAGGGAGGCCACCGTGTTTACGTGGGCGGTATTAACTGGACCACTGACAGCCTCCCGTCCTCTTCTGGATTAGCTTTGGTACAACCCACTGATAGGCACTAGCCTGTCGGAATGCAGAGGAAGGAGATATTACTCTTACCTGATAATTTCCTTTCCTCTGAGGGCAGGCCAATCCTGACCCTGCCCTAAGCTGCCGATGTTTCTATTTTGATTATTTTCTTCGGGGAAAACTTTGCAGAGTGTGATTCTTGCTCTTCATTTAAACTGGTAAGTGGCTTATCTAGCCCTTAGTTCAGTGAATGCTATTTCTTTTAATTGTGCTCAGTGTTTCCGTTTGGGTTGAAAGCCTGGGTGAGTGGTTGATTTGTTAATGATGATGTTCAAGTATAATCAGTATGTCCACAGTGTGGCTTTTCTAGAGAATACTGGCAGTCTGATGTTGGGCGGGACTAGATATCCGTGATGTCAGCTTTTGCTCTGTCTCCATCTACTGGCAGAGATGCATAACCCACTGGTGGGGATTGGCCTGCCCACATTAGAGGAAAGGAAATTTATCAGGTAAGTAGTAGTTTCTCCATTATCATACCAAGGGCCTGATTGTACTTAAGCATTGCTTTTTTTAATTTTGATTTTTAGCCCACCAGATCACAGTAATGCTCTTAGCAAGTAGCAACAATAAAAAATAAACACACAAATGACGCACATTGTAATAACAGAACAAAAATAAAACCTTGTAACAAATGCATGCTTGTTTGAAAGTTATGATACACAATCTTTGTTAATAATCATTAAATCACATATCTGCTCCCTTCTAAAATTGCCTAGATATGACGAAATGGGGAAGTACCTAGAGGAAGAACTAAATGGATGGGAGAATGAGAGAGATGTGGATCAGCAGTGGATCAATCTAAAAGGAGCAATCACCAAGGCAACTACTCTTTATGTTAGAAATGTAAAGAAAAGCAAAAGAAAAATGAAACCTATCTGGTTCTCAAACGAGGTGGCTGACAAAATTAAAGCTAAAAGAACAGCATTCAAGAAATATAAAAGATCCCAAAGGGAGGAGCACAAAGAAGAATATTTGATTCAACTGAGGGAGACGAAGAAATTAATCAAGTTGGCAAAAAGTCAAGCGGAAGAGAGGATTGCCAAGGAGATAAAAAATGGTGACAAAACATTTTTCAGATACATCAGCGAAAAGAGAAAAGTCCATAGTGGTATAGTGAAATTGAAAGGTGGAAATGATCAATGTGTGGAGAGAGACGAAGAAATGGCAGAAATATTAAATGAATACTTCAGCTCTGTGTTCACTAAAGAAGACCCTGGAGAAGGACCATTTCTACACAAGAAGCTGGAGGGTAGTGGAATAGATGAAAATCATTTACAGTAGAAAATATATGGGAAGAGCTAAAGAATCTGAAAGTGGACAAAGCCATGGGGCCTGATGGGATTCATCCAAGGATTCTAAGGGAGCTCAGAGATGTGCTGGCGGGTCCGCTGTGTGACCTGTTCAATAGATCCCTAGAAACGGGAGTGGTGCCGAGTGATTGGAGAAGAGCGGTGGTGGTCCCGCTTCACAAGAGTGGGAACAGAGAAGAGGCTGGTAACTACAGACCGGTTAGCCTCACTTCGGTGGTGGGAAAAGTAATGGAGTCACTGTTGAAAGAGAGAATAGTGAACTATCTACAGTCCGGAGAATTGATGGACCAGAGGCAGCATGGATTCACCAGGGGAAGATCCTGTCAGACAAATCTGATTGACTTTTTCAACTGGGTAACCAAGGAATTGGATCAAGGAAGAGCGCTAGATGTCATCTACTTGGATTTCAGCAAAGCTTTTGATACGGTTCCGCACAGGAGACTGGTGAATAAAACAAAAAGCTTGGGAGTGAGTGCCGAGGTGGTGACCTGGATTGCAAACTGGTTGACAGACAGAAGACAATGCGTGATGGTAAATGGAACTTTCTCTGAAGAGAGAGCGGTTTTAAGTGGTGTACCGCAAGGATCGGTGTTGGGACCGGTCCTTTTCAATATCTTTGTGAGCGACATTGCGGACGGGATAGAAGGTAAGGTTTGTCTTTTTGTGGACGACACTAAGATCTGCAACAGAGTGGACACGCCGGAAGGAGTGGAGAGAATGAGACGGGATTTAAGGAAGCTGGAAGAGTGGTCGAAGATATGGCAGCTGAAATTCAATGCCAAGAAGTGCAAAGTCATGCATTTGGGGAGTGGAAATCCGAATGAACTGTATTCGATGGGGGGGGGAAGGCTGATGTGCACGGAGCAGGAGAGAGACCTTGGGGTGATAGTGTCTAATGATATGAAGTCGGCGAAACAATGCGACAAGGCAATTGCAAAAGCCAGAAGAATGCTGGGATGCATAGAGAGAGGAATATCGAGTAAGAAAAGGGAAGTGAATAATCCCCTTGTACAGGTCCTTGGTGAGGCCTCACCTGGAGTACTGTGTTCAATTCTGGAGACCGTATCTACAAAGAGACAAGGACAAGTTGGAAGCGGTACAGAGAAGGGCGACCAGGAAGGTGGAGGGTCTTCATCGGTTGACATACGAGGAGAGATTGAAGAATCTAAATATGTACACCCTGGAGGAAAGGAGGAGCAGGGGTGATATGATTCAAACTTTCAGATACTTGAAAAACTTTAACGATCCAAAGACAACGACAAACCTTTTCCAACAGAAAAAAATCAGCAGAACCAGAGGTCACGAGCTGAGGCTCCAAGGAGGAAGACTAAGAACCAATGTCAGGAAGAATTTCTTCACGGAGAGAGTGGTGGATGCCTGGAATGCCCTTCCGGAGGAAGTGGTGAAGTCCAAAACTGTGAAGCACTTCAAAGGGGCATGGGATAAACATTGTGGATCCATCAGGTCCAGAGGACACGTATAAAAGAGCAGGTAGCAAAACACTGCACGGAGCGGCAGTAGCCACAGAGGCATTCATGGAGCGGGATGCCAGTGGCCAGTGGTAGGTGTTCCACCTTCACGGAGCGGAAGGATGGAGGGCTGTCATATCCCAATTAAATAAAAAAACCCAAAAAACAAAACAGGGATGGGATCCATCAGGTCTAGAGGACGCATATAAAGAGCAGGTAGTAAAATACTGCACGGAGCGGCAGTAGCCACAGAGGCATTCACGGAGCGGGATGCCAGTGGCCAGTGGTAGGTGTCCACCTTCACGGAGCGGAAGGATGGAGGGCTGTCATCTCCCAATTAAATAAATAATAAAAAAAAACCAGGGATGGGATCCATCAGTTCTAGAGGACGCATATAAAGAGCAGGTAGTAAAACACTGCATGGAGCGGCAGTAGCCACAGAGGCATTAACGGAGCGGGATGCCAGTGGCCGGTGGTAGGTGTCCACCTTCACAGAGTAGAAGGATGAAGGGCATCCATCTCCCAATTAAAAAAAAAAAATAAAAAAGAAAAAAACAGGGATGGGTTCATGGGCTATAGGTATTACCAATTATTAGGCTTTTCAATATTTGATGATAGTTAATGTGACTTTCAAGGCATGCTTCACTTTCGGTGCATGTCCGGCATGACTCCCTGCTTCAATGACAGGGGAAAAGAAAAACTGATACTTCACACATTTCCAGCATTGCCTCTGCTTCATGGCAGAGAGCTATGCTGCCGCTTACCCAACTAATCAAACTTAATATTTCACTTGGAAGCAGCTCCATCACTGCTCTCTACATTAATAGTGGGGGTGAAAAGGGAATTAGAACATAAGGTTACTAAGAGCCAAGAGAAACAGTTAAGTATGAGAAAAAATAAGTGTAAGGCTTGCTGGGCAGACTGGATGGACCGGTTGGTCTTCTTCTGCCGTCATGTCTATGTTTCTATGTTTCTATATATATTCAAATCTGTGTGGTGCAAATGTCTTCAAAACCTGAATTTGGCTTTTTCTGACATAAATCACTGCATTGATATTATAGCATGCCCAGGACTTAAAGGCAGCTTGAATTTTGTAGTGTAGCATGCCAGGAAAGAAAAGACTGTAATCCTAGACTGGTATACTTTCAATCTTTTTAATTAGATTTAAAAATATATAATGACAAAATGCATGTAGCAGTAGATAGACTGCAAGATCTATGTAATTTGTCCCTTTTCCTTACATACTGCAGTAACACACTCTAATATTGAGCCTTCCCCCCTAATATTGATCCTTCTCCCCCTCTCTCCCTCTATTAAAGATTCTTTGTGTTTGTCTTATGTTTGGTTTTGTATCTCCTTTTCCGCCTGATAAGGAGGAGGTTCTGTTTCTATATGACCCTTTCTGTAAAGAAATATTTTATTGTTACTTTTGCAACTGTTCCTTTCAAACATTTTTTTCTAGAACTTCTTTTGCCTGAAAAATGGTGCTTGTCTCTTTATACTTTAAATTTGTGTCTATCTTCAAAATGCTCATGTGCTTATACAAAGTACACTGAATTCATTGATGGAACATCACTATACTGAATGTATGAAGTATTTTACTGTTTATTTTTTTTCATTTAATTTTTATAAAACAAAGTGTACACTAAAACAAATGATTTTCTAAAAGTGACATGAAATGCTGCATGTGAAAACCATATAACTTCTCTAAAAACACCTACTTAAAGTCCAAAAATTCTGAAGAATCACAAATGTCCTGAAATCATAATTTGGGCTGCTATAAAATTAAACTTTTCTCATCTGCAAACACCCTGTAGTAGGAATGTTCAGCCTATGTCCAAATAAAGCAAAAACAGCCTGAAATCACTTCGAAACCACAATCTTGAAGTGGCAATCACTTGTTTCACTAACCATTTCAGACTGAAAACAGAATTGGTACTTCATGCCCTGACAAAGGTGTCACTTCATGCCGGTGTCTGCTTCTTCAGGGGGGAATAAATATGCACTTCACAGATACAGGACATTGTTAATTAATATATTAAGAAATTGATTAAAAAACAAAATGTTTCCAATAATTTTGTCACAATTTTTGTACTCTATTAAAATATACTCAGTTTTGCTTCGGTGTACATTAATTTACAATAAATACTACTGGTATAGCGTTGTAAACCTGCAGTAGTATATTAATGATTCAGTGTGAGAGAGCGTCTGCATTTTCCGAAAGTGAATGCGCTTGTTTGTGCCATCTGTACAGCGACGACCATCTCTGTGGAGGAAGGAGCTGCCTTGAAGGATGTTCATGATAGAAGAATTGAGGCCATCCTTAAGCAAGCATTTGAAGCAGTGCAGATCGCTTCCTGTTCCCTGGTGGCTTGCTCTTGCTTGCTTCTCTCTCAGGAGGTTTATGACTGGAGTGAATTCCAGTGCAGTTATGGAACCCCCCAGCTTTTTAGCAGATGCGGGCTGCGATTTGGTCTGCACCTCTGCCAAAGGAGTAGGATCGGTAATAGCGGTCAGGTGTCAGTTGTGGCTGAGAAATTGGGCGGCCGATGCAACCTCCAAAGCTAATCTTATGAAATTGCTTTAAAGGCTCGCTCTTGTTTGGGAGCAAGTTGTAGAAGCTAGCCAGTAAGTGGGACGAATCCCCAGTTCCTTGATTGCAGAGAATAAGAAGCAGTCACTGCGCCCCTTTGCTATAGGGGTCGTCTTAGGTGTTCCAGGAATTTTTGTCCCTACAGAGGGGCAACCTTTCAGAGGACTTGACCTTTTGGCAGGTCTCAGTCCTTTCGTCCCACGCAGCCCAAGTGGGGAGCAGGCTCAGGTAGTGGAACTTCCCGAGCCTCCCAATGAAGCTTTGCGAACCCACTCCTGAGAACAGGAGATAGGGAGGTGCCTCTCTCTCTTTTATCAGAGGTGGGTCAAGATTACATCGGATCAGTGGGTCCTGGTAATACAAGAAGGATACGCACTGGAGTTTCAAAGTATTCCTCGGGACGTGTTCATGGTGTCTCCCTGCCACACTCCGCAGAAGAAGCAGGCAGTTGAGAGTACGCTGTCAAGGCTCCTCAGTCTAAGGGCTGTGGTTCCAATGCCCACGTCTCAAGAAAATGTGGGTCGATATTGTATTTATTTCTTTGTGCCCAAGAAGGGAGAACTCCTTTCATTCCATCCTAGATCTTAGAGGGTTCATTTATTTAAAAAAAAGCTTTAAATAAATAAAATAAATAAATTTGCGGGTGACTCACTTTCGCTTGGAAACCATTGCGCTTGGTGATAATGGTCATCCAGTCAGGGAATTTCTGACCTCTTTGTGTCTGTCCGAGGTGTATCTCCATATTCCTAGCCGATTGGAGCACCAGCGCTTTCTGCATTTTGCGGTACTGGGGTGCCGTTATCAGTTTCGGGAGCTGCCTTTTGCTCTAGCCACCGCTCCCAGAACCTTTTCCAAGGTTATGGTGGTAGTAGCGACAGAACTGAGAAAGGATGGGATCCTTGTACCCTCATATTTAGACAACTGGTTGATTTGGGCCAAGTCTCTGGAAGAGAGCCATCTGGTGACCCGTAAGGTGATTTCCTTGTTGTAGGAACTTGGTTGGGTGGTGAACCTAGCCAAAAGCAATCTTCAACCATCTCAGTCAATGGAGTATCTGGGTGTACATTTCAACATGAAGCAGGGCAGAGTTTTTCTTCTGGAAGCTTTATTCAAAAGTTGATGGCACAGGTGTATCTCTTGGTGAGCACTATATTCCCCACAGTGTGGTCCTTATCTACAGGTGACTGGGTTAATGGCGCCAACCCTGGAAGTAGTACCGTGGGCGAGGTGCATATATCTCCACTTCATCATTACTTCTGTCTTGATGGAACTGCAATCTCTGACTTTTTGTTTCAGCTCCACCTGCAAATGGAAGTCTGCTCTCAACTCTAGTGGTGGTTGCAAGCGGATCATTTGAGAAAGGGAGTCTCCTTGACGTCGCCGTACTGGTTGGTACTCATGACAGATGCGAGCATCCAAGGTTGGGGAGCTCACTGTCATGAACTAACGGCGCAAGGGTGCTGGACTACAGAGGAGTCTTTCTGGAACATCAATCGGCTGGAAGCTTGGCAGTCTGGTTGGCATGCTTATAGATCAGCTGCAGGGTCAAGCGCTCTGAATGTCTGACAACGGAACAATGGTGGCTTACATGAGTAGGCAGGGAGGAACCAAGAGCCAACAAGTATCGCAAGAGAGAGACCAAATTATGGAATGGGTGGAAGTGCATCTTCAGGAGATCTCAGCCTCGCACATTGAAGGAAAAGACAATGTAAGAGCAGACTTTCTCAGCAGGGAGTGTTGTCGGACGAGGCATTCCAGCTGATAGTGGATCTCTGGGTTCTTCCATTTATAGATCTGCTGGTGACTTCTTGCAATGCAAAGGTTGCTCGATTCTTCAGTTGCAGGAGAGTTCTGAAGGTCCTTAGGGTTCCATGCTCTTGTGCAGGCTGGCCCCTATTGGGAAGAATGGTTTGAAGGATCGAAGGCCACAGCGGGATGGTGCTTTTGGTGGCACTGGATTGGCGGCATGCAGATCTGAGAAGACTCCTGGTGGAAAAACCCCCTTCATTTTCTGCCGTACAGGAACCTGTTGCAGTAAAGGCTTGTCCTTCACAAGATCCGACTCTGTTTTGTATTCCGGTATGGCCCTTGAGAGGGCTCACTTGTTGAAGCATGGATATTCTGCGATGATTACCACCTTGTTATGAGCACAAAAGTTCTCTACTTTCTTAGCCTATATGCAGATTTGGCGAGTATTTGAGGCTTAGTGTGAAGATTGAGGAGTGCTTCTTCATTCAGTTAGGATCCAGCTTATTTTGGATTTTTTACAGGATGGTTTGAATAAAGGGTTGGCCCTTAATTTCTCAAAGGGTACAGGTAGCAGCTATTGCTTGTTTCAGGGACCAGGTGAATGCTGGATCCTTATCGTCTCCTCCTGATGTGGCCCATTTTCCTGAGGGGAGTGAAACATCTTCGTCCTCCCTTGCGGTTAGCTGTTCCTTTGTAGAGTCTTAAACTGGTGTTGGATTTCTTGGCGGTTGCTGACCTTGTGGTTGCTGACCTTGAAAATGGTGTTTCTGGTGGCAATTTGTTCTGTGCGTCAGATTTCTGAGCTGTAGGCCTTGTCTTGGGAGCTGTTCATTCAGGTGACTCTCGGGGTGATACTGATGCTGTTCCTTCCTTCTTGCCTAAAGTGGTCTCAGATTTTCACATGAATCAGTCCATTTCCTTACTGTCCTTGGATAAGGAAAGTGATGCGGAGGAATACTGCCTGTTGCATCCCTTGGATGTCAAGAGACGTGAGATCTGGAGGTTTCTAAACCTTTCTGAAAGACAGATTGCCTGTTCATCCTTCATGGTGGAAGAAAACAGAGTGAACCAATGTCGTGGGCTACAAAGCTCTCTGAATTAAGGAGGTGGTCACAGCCCACAAGAAAACCCTTCACTTCCATCTTGGACAGTAAATCAACATTCCATAATTCTTCAAGCAGAATTATCCACCCTTCTGAATGCCAGGGCCATAGAACCAGTTCCTGGACCTCAAAAGGGCAGAGGATTCTACTCCAGATATTTCCTCATTCCAAAGAAAACAGGAGGCCTTCGTCCCATTCTAGACCTCAGAAATCTCAACAAATTTCACAAAAAAGAAAAATTCAGAATGGTGTCCCTAGGCACCATTCTGCCTCTTCTTCAAAGGGGAGATTGGCTCTGCTCTCTGGATCTTCAGGATGCCTACGCTCACATCCCATCTTTCCTCCTCATCGCCAATACCTGCGATTTCGGGTATTGGATCAGCATTTTCAATACAGAGTGCTGCCATTCAGCCTTGCATCAGCACCACGAGTATTCACAAAGTGCATGGCTGCAGCAGTGGCACACCTTCACAAACAAAGAGTGCACGTGTTCCCTTACCTGGACGATTGGCTCATCAAGAGTCAATCAAAAGAAGGAGCTCTCACTTCTCTCAAGCTCACTATCCATGTGCTTCACTCCTTGGGATTTCTCATCAACTACCAGAAATCCAATCTGTCACCAAATCATCTTATACAGTTCATAGGTGCAGAACTAAACACTGTGATAGCAAAAGCTTTTCTTCCAAAAGATCGAGCTCAAACACTTGTCCTTTTGACTCACAATCTTCGCAACCAATTCCAGGTAACAGCTCATCAGTGCCTGATTCTTCTAGGGCACATGGCTTCCACAGTTCACGTAACTCCCATGGCCAGATTGACCATGCGGCTACTGCAATGGACACTCAAAGCACAATGGATTCAAGCTACTCAACCAATGTCCACGCCCATTCATATCACACCAGAGCTCAGATCGGCACTCATCTGGTGGACGTCAATGAACAACCTGCTCAAAGGCCTACCTTTCCAGCAACCAGTTCCACAAGTGACTTTAACTACAGATGCATCCACCTTAGGGTGGGGAGCACACATTGGTCATCTAAAGACACAGAGCAAGTGGACAAAGCTCGAAGCCTCTTTTCAAATAAACTTCCTGGAGCTTCGAGCTATACGCTATGCGCTACATGCGTTCAAGGACTGCCTTTCACACAAGACTGTTCTGATCCAAACGGACAACACAGTAACCATGTGGTAAATCAACAAACAAGGGGGGACAGGCTCTTATCTCCTTTGTCAAGAAGCAGCACAAATTTGGGACTGGGCCCTGACACACTCAATTCTTCTTCGGGCCACTTACCTAGCAGGCATCCACAACATAGTAGCGGATCGCCTCAGTCGTCAGTTCCAACCGCACGAATGGTCCTTGGATCCAGCAATAGCATCCAAGATCTTTCAACGCTGGGGTCAACCGACGATAGATCTCTTTGCATCCCAGCTCAACTACAAAGTGAACAATTACTGCTCTCTACTCCGACAGCAGAACAGCCTACCAAGGGACACATTTGCTCGCCATTGGAATTCAGGCCTGTTATACGCGTATCCACCGATACCACTCATAACCAAAACACTAGTGAAGCTACAACAGGACAAGGGGACTATGATACTCATAGCCCCATACTGGCCTCGACAGGTATGGTTCCCCCCACTGCTAGATCTCTCAGTCAGGGATCCAATTCGCCTGGGAGTAGCTCCCAATCTCATAACTCAGGAACAGGGTCAGTTGCGCCATCCCAACCTTCAATCCCTGTCCCTGAGAGCATGGATGTTGAAAACTTGATCTTACAACCTCTCAACCTTCCATCCTCTATATCTCAAGTACTTATAGCTGCACGTAAACCTTCCACTAGAAAGAATTATTCCTACAAATGGAAACGGTTTACTTTGTGGTGCACTCAGAAAGATTTAGATCCTTTCACTTGCTCCACTACTTCGCTACTCGATTACCTTTACCATCTCTCAGACTCTGGTCTTAAGACGTCTTCTGTAAGGGTACACTTAAGTGCAATCTCAGCTTACCATAACAAGCTGGGAGATGCATCTATTTCAACACAACCTCTCGTCAGTAAATTCATGAGAGGCCTAACTCACATTAAACCTCCAGTTCATTCCCCAAGCATACAATGGGACCTGAACGTAGTCTTAACCAGGCTTATGCTTTCTCCATTTGAACCCATAAATACCTGTGACCTTAAATTTCTCACTTGGAAAACAGTTTTCCTTATAGCCATTACATCAGCTAGAAGGGTCAGTGAACTACAAGCTCTAGTCACATGACAGAGTAGTACTCCGTACACATCCAAAATTCCTTCCTAAGGTTGTCACGGAATTTCACTTGAACCAATCCATAGTTTTACCAACATTTTTTCCAAGGCCTCATTCCCATCAGGGTGAAAGAGCCTTACACACTTTGGACTGTAAGCGTGCGTTATCCTTCTATTTAAATCGCACAACAGCCCAAAGGAAATCCAGTCAACTGTTTGTATCCTATGATCCAAACAAACCAGGTAAAGCAGTGGGTAAGCATACTCTGTCAAACTGGTTAGCAGATTGCATACAATTTTGTTATGAAAAAGCAGGCCTTACTCTTCAAGGGCGAGTAAAAGCACACTCAGTCAGAGCAATGTCAACTTCAGTAGCACACCTTCGCTCTGTACCTATTCTGGACATTTGTAAAGCAGCAACATGGAGTTCTCTTCACACCTTTGCAGCTCACTACTGTTTAGACAAAGAAGGAAGACAAGATTCAGCATATGGACAATCTGTCTTAAAGAACTTGTTTCCAGTATAATCCCAACTCCTTCTACATCCAACCTGCTGTGATCTTCGGCTGATTCATTTCATCAACAATACTTCACTGTTGCTTCACTACAAAATGACTCAGCCTCTAGCTTGCTAATCACCCATTTGTGAGGACTAGCATCCTGCTTGTCCTGGGATAAAGCAAAATTGCTTACCTTGTAATAGGTGTTATCCCAGGACAGCAGGATGTAGTCCTCACGAAACCCACCCGCCACCCCGCGGAGTTGGGTCCGTTACGTTTTATTATTTTATTTTTGCTAATGCTTATTGCTACAAAACAAGACTGAAGGGAGACCCCTGTGGCAGGGAATATCATAGAATGCTGGGCATGCTCAGTGGGCACTCCGGTGCCATTCAAAAGTTTCATGGAAACTTTTGAAGAAGTTTTTCCGTATATAGGGCTCCATTACCGATATCACCCATATGTGAGGACTACATCCTGCTGTCCTGGGATAACACCTATTACAAGGTAAGCAATTTTGCTGTACACCAAAACAAAATTGAGTATTTTTTTAATATATAGTACAAAGGTTGACAAAACTATTTGAAACATTTTGTTTTTTAATCAATTACTCAATTTGTATTAATCAGTAGTATCCTGAATCTGTGGAGTGTATATTTCTTCTTATTTATTTATTATTTTATTTATTATTTTTATTATACCGAGTTTCATGATAAGAATCACATCAACCCGGTTTACAATTAACATGTGTGTGGAGGCAGGGAGTAACATAGTGATAAACATTTCCCTGAAGAAGCCGACACCAGTGAAGCAATCAGGCTTTTGTCAGGGCATAAAGAACCAATTCTGTTCTCAGCTTGAAATGGTTGGTGAAACAAATGATTGAAACCACAATCTTGAAATGGCAAAG
This sequence comes from Rhinatrema bivittatum, assembly GCF_901001135.1. NCBI lineage: Eukaryota > Metazoa > Chordata > Amphibia > Gymnophiona > Rhinatrematidae > Rhinatrema > Rhinatrema bivittatum. The sequence continues at coordinate 53,162,063 of NC_042631.1, read as the reverse complement.
TGATTTCAGGCTGTGTTTGCTTTATTTGGACACAGGCTGAACATTCCTACCACGGGGTGTTTGCAGTTGAGAAATGTTTGAAGTTTGTAGTAGCCCAAATTATGATTTCAGGACATTTGTAATTATTCAGACTTTTTGGTCTTTATTTAAGTAGGCCTTTTTAGAGAAGTAATTACCATGTTTTTTGTTCCATAAGACGCACCTAGGATTCAGAGGGGGAAAATTTAAAAAAAAAAAAAAAAAAAAAAAAAGTGTGCTAAACCGGCTCTGTTCCTGGGCGTTTGTGCGTCGTATGGAGCAAATTAGGGGTGTGCATACAATTTTTTTTTTTGTCCCAGTTTCGTTTTCGGGTCTGGGCAGGGCCATTTCGGTTCACTCCCCGGATCAGAAAACTTTTATCATTCTCTTTCATAGAAAAAAACAAAACAAAAACAAAACCCCACCCCCAACCCTTCAAATTTAGTTAACTACAACCCCCCCACCCTCCTGACCCCCCCTCCCCCCCAAAGATTTGCCAAAAGTCCCTGGGGGTCCCAGGAGTGATCTCCTGCTCTTAGGTCGTCCGCTGCTAGTAATCAAACTGGCGCCGGTGGCTCTTTGCCCTTACTATGTGACAGGGGCTACCGGTGCTATTGGTCGGCCTCTGTCACATGGTAGGAGCAATGGACAGCCGCAGCAAAAGGGGAAAGGGCCACCAGTGCCAGTTTGATTACTAGCAGCCGACGGCCCAAGAGCAGGAGATCGCTCCTGGGACCCCCGCTGGACCACCAGGGACTTTCGGCAAGTCTTGGGTTGGGGGGGGGGTCAGGAGGGGGGGGGGGTCTTGTAGTTAATTATTATTATTTTTTTAAATATTCGCTCCATAAGACGCACAGACATTTTCCTCCCACTTTTGGAGAAAAAAAGTGCGTCTTATGGAGCGAAAAATACGGTATGTGGTTTACACTTGTGGTGTTTCATATCACTTTTAGAAAATTAGTTTGTTTTAAGATTTCCCTTTGTATAAAAATTAAATAATGTTAAAAAGAATAAACAGTAAAATACTTTGTAAATTCAGTATAGTGATGTTCCATTAGTGAATTACATGTACTGTACTATATATATATACTATATATAGAGATATTTTTTTTCCTCCTCAAGACTTACCTCAAACGACTTAATGGTGAAGACTTGACACTACTTTGGCAAGATACAGATTAAGAAACAGGGCTATCCGAGATGAGGCCTTTAGAATTACACAATACTTAGGCACCTTCATTTTCAGTTTTTATTTTATTTTTCTTGGGAATTTAAATGCTATAACAAAAATAAATTGGTGAAGAAATTAATTAGCCATGACATGTAGGTGACTTCCAGTGGCACCAAATGGACCCTTCTCTTTTAGCTTATAGAGCTTTTGGTCTTCTGAGCATGTGTGTGAGTTCTCGTGCGTGAGCCCCCTCAGTCTATTTTTATCTGAATTGCTGCACAAATGTATGCCATTTCTCTCTATTTAGTTTAGATTTTTCTTTCTTTGTAGCTAGTTTCTATTTTTTCTCTCAATATTTTTGAAGTTGCCTTTCTGCCTTAGCAATGCCTCATCAGAAAAGAAAAAAAGATATGTCCAGCTCTAAGAAAACCACATGCAGCAGCTTAAAGGACTGCATGTGTAGTAGAAAGATGTTCATCACTGATGGCCATGATATTTGTTAGTGATATCTGAGGCTAGATGCACCTAATTTTTAACATTGTAGCTGGATGTCTCAGAGAACTGGAAGTTGGAGGAGTTATACATTTTGGTGACGAGCTGGTCAATTTTCCTAGAGTGGAGCCTCCTTAAGCTCCCGTGATGCCGAATTGAGCAGGTGCTCCTCGAGCATGGCTTCCCCTTCTGCAGTACAGGACTCTGAGCATGCCACCTCAATAGGATTGAGCAAAGCGAGGAAATGCTGGACAAGGGATTCTCACAAGAGAAGCAGGATGGTAGTCCTCACATATGGGTGACATCATCAGGATGGAGCCCAATCACGGAAACTTTGACTGGCACCTACTGGGCATGCATCCAGCAGGGGTCCCCCTTCAGTCGTTTTTTTTTCCACGCAACAGTAGCCACGCAGGTTAAGGGGCTCTTCAGATACTCCTGACAGGAATTTTTTCTCGCAGAACTTCTTCAAGAAAATTTCAAAATTTTTGCCCCACATAAGTCCCCCTATAGATAACTTTACTTCGTGGTTGAACAGTAAGTTTTTTACCTGCTTGCGGTCGATTCCTGTCGTGTTTTTCCCTCGCGGCCTACCCGCCATTGACTGCACCGCGGCTAAATTTTGTTGAGGCCATGGCATCGGGTTTCCGTCGGTGCCCCGACTGCACTTGAACAATGTCAATCACTTACCCTCATACGGTCTATGTGATGTGTTTGGGGTCCGATCATGATGTCCTAACTTGCACCAGATGTGCCCAAATGACACCAAAAGGTCGCAAGGCTCGACTGGAGAAGATGGAACCTCTCTTTTGGTCTAAAACTCCGACTCCATCGATTGCTTCGACGTCGTCTGAACCAGTGCCGTCTACTTCGCGCCAGCACCGTGAATTCGCTGTTGCCCGACCGGCTTCGACGACTCCATGGTTGTCGACTCCTCCTGCCTCCGCACGGGAAAAGGACTGGGAAGAGCACCATGAAAAACGTCAACACTGCCATCGAAAAGCTTAGGCCACTGATACAGGCAAGCCCTTGGCATCAACGTCATCTGAGCCACCAACAAAGAAATCCTGTCCAGAAAAGGCCCCATCTTCTTCTGTGTCTGGGTCACCGAGGCGTTCCCCACCTGAACAGGTGCCGGGAGCTGCGATTCCACTTTCACCGGTGGACCCTCCGGCTATGCCAGTGCTGCCTCCTACTCCGGAACCGGGGCTCCACGCGAGGAATTGGATCGGATGATCCAAGAGGCCATTGGAAAAGCACTCCAGGGGTTCAAACCTCCATTGATGCCGGTTCCTGAGCCGGTCACCGACCTGATACTTAAGGCTCATGCACCGCTTCTGGCCAGAATGGACGCATTGATCGGTGCCCTTCCACCGGTGGATCCGCGGGAACCAGTGGCCCCGAATCCTTCCACGCCGATACCCATATAGTCGGTGGCAGCTTTTCCGAAGTGCTGCCACCGATGCGTGCATCGATGTCGCTGCTGCCTTCGATGCCTCCATCGATGCCTTCGGTGCTACCTCAGATTCCATCTGTGCCTAGGCCTGGACCTTCAGGATTAGCATCGTTTCTCCCATCTGATGGTCCCTGAGAGCTGGTGACGAGCCTTATGATCCCTGGACCGATGACACATCCCAGGACACTGATGACCTACCTTCACAGCCCTCTCCTCCTGATGAAAGAAGACATTCTCCTCCAGAGGACTTTCTTTCATTAATTTTATAAAGGAGATGTCTGAAACAATTCCATTTCAGCTTCAGACAGAAGAGGACTCTAGGCACAAGATTCTGGAAGTACTCCAGTTCATTGATGCTCCTAAGGAAATCATGTCTATACCAGTACATGAGATCCTTATTGACCTATTGAAAAGAAATTGGGAGCATCCAGGTTCCGTACCACCTGTCAATCGAAAAACAGATGCTACTTACTTAGTACAGTCTGCTCCTGGTTTTCAACGATCTTAGCTAGATCATCACTCAGTGGTTGTGGAGTCAGCCCAGAAAAGAGCAAGACGGTCCAAACCTCATTCTTTCATACCTCCAGGAAAAGAACAAAAGTCCCTGGATGCATTGGGCAGACATGTTTTTCATGATTCAATGCTAATTTCTCACATTGCTTCCTACCATTTATTCATGACACAGTATAATAGGGAACTGTTCAAAAAGATCTAAGATTTTTCTGAATCTCTACCAGAACAGTTTCAAGACCAGCTTCATACCCTTGCTCAAAAAGGTCTAGATGCTGGCAAGCATGAGGTCCGTGCTGCATACGACATCTTCGACACTGCCTTTAGAATCTCTGCAGCAGGAATAAGTGCAAGAAGATAGGCCTGACTAAAGTCTTCAGACCTCAGACCAGAAGTACAGGAGAGGTTATCTGACTTACCCTGTGCTGGGGATAATCTTTTCGGAGAAGAGATTCAAGAAACAGTGGCGCAGCTCAAGGACCACCTTGAGACTCTCCGCCAACTCTCCTTAGTACCTTCTGACTACTCTTCCTTGTCCAAGAGATCTTTCAGAAGAGACTCCAAGAGGTTTGCGTACAAACCAAGGAGGTATTACCCTCCGGCTTCCAGAGGTCGTCCCTCCAGGCCTTACTAAAAAGGCCAATCCAGACAACCTCGGACCCAAAAGACACAGCCAGCCCCTCAGCCAGGCCCAGCGTCCGGTTTTTGACTCCTTCCTGGAGAGCAGTTACCAGCCTCTCCTTCCTTCCGTACCAGTAGGAGGTTGACTGACTGTGCCACTTCACCAACATGTGGCACACGATCACGACAGATCAGTGGGTACTAGTTGTAGTGACTCAAGGTTACCACCTCAACTTCCTCACCGTTCCACCGGATTCCCCACCTTTGCCGAAGTGGAGAACATCCAACTATTCTCACTTTCTCGATCAGGAAGTTTCCATCCTCCTCGAGTTCCGGACAATAGAACCAGTACCCTTCTCCCAGCAGGGCCAGGGATTCTATTCCCAGTATTTTCTAATCCCAAAAACGTCAGATGGCGTTCGCCCAATATGGACCTTTGTGCCTTAAACAAATACCTACAGAGAGAGAAGTTCAAGATGGTGAACTTGGGTTCTCTACTTCCCCTTCTGCAAAGGGAAGACTGGATCTGCTCTCTAGACCTCCAGGATGCTTACACGCACATCTCAATCACTCTGTCACATCGCAGATTCCTGCGGTTCCTAGTAGGCCCAAGGCACTTCCAGTATCGAGTGTTGCCATTCGGCCTAGCATCTGCCCCCACGAGTCTTCACCAAGTGTCTCGTGGTAGCAGCCTATCTCAGGACTCAAGGTGTCCACGTCTACCCCTATCTCGACAATTGGTTGATCAGGGCTCCCACTCATCAAACTGCGCTGACGTCCCTACATCTCACTTTGCATACCCTGATCTCCCTAGGGTTCCTCAAACTATCCGAAATCCAGGCTAGTTCCATCTCAAACCCTATCGTTCATAGGGACAGACTTGAACACTTTTTTTTTAAACCTTTATTTATAAACGTTTCTTATAACATGAAACAGCATGAATACTCACAACTCTTTACCATCATAGCAGGCACACCCGGCTAAGTATAGTACATATGAAATAAGTATACATCTGGATATACTGTGCCTCATAAACATAGAAAACATAGACAAACCGTATGAGTGGTAGATATGGAAGAAACAAACAGCTGTTTCGTGTGTCGTCCCCCCCCCCCCACCAGCGCTGTCCAAATAGGTTAGAACAAGAAGTCTGTGCTGAAGGAACAAAGTGTTCTTATCCAATGAAGAAGTGCTCCACATGTAGGATCCCATGATATTGTATCTTTAATTGGTGGCGTCCAAAATCTTGCTTCTCGCTCTGGAGTTGAGAGACATTGGGTAAGGATGCCATATGGCTAGAAAGAAATCATCTCTCTTAGCAGATATTGAGGATTTTGCGAAAAGCTGCTCATATATCACCAATTGATGTAGTTTCAATCGCCATTGTGTCAGAGTTGGAGGGTCTTTATGTATCCACTGCTTCAGAATAGCCTGTTTGGCTAATAGCAAGGCTTTGCATAGAAACAGACGGTGTGCTCGATTCTGGGCTCCTGGTAAGATGTCCCGCATCACATGCAGCAGACAAAGTGTCATGTCCATCGATATCACTCGCTTTAGAAGGTGGCCCAGGTAGGCCAATACACGCTCCCAAAACTGTCAGGTGAGGTTGCAGTCCCAAAAATTAAGTCGGAAGGTGGCAGGGTTATGCCCACATTTGAAACAAGCAGCAGATGTAGCCAGCCGCCATCGGTAGGCCTGAACTGGAGCCACATAGCTTCTATGTAACAGTTTGAATTGAATTTCCTGTAATTGTATATGTTCCGTATAACTGGCAACTATTTGAAGCAATCAGCAAGTTGTGGTGGAGAAATTTCACACTGAAAGTCTTGAGTCCAGGCAGCAGCCATACGAGCAAGATGCTCGGTAGTGTCCAGGGGCAATAACTTTTTTAACATGGTGGAACATGTCACCTCTTTCATTGAAGGGGAGAAAAAGGATGTCAGTGAAGCTTGGTGGGGGGTGACCAGAGTACCACCAGCCCATGTCTGTAGAAAATGCCTCACTTGAAGATCAGCAAAAAAACTGTTCCGATGAATCCCAAATTTGGATTGTAATTCTGTGAATGAATGAATGAATGGATCCCACCCCCATCATTAAAGAAGTGATGAATATGAGTAAGGCTCAGTTGTTTCCAGCGTTGAAACACCGTATTCTCCCATCCAAGGGTAAATGTAGGAAGACCATCAATGATTGCAAAGGTTACGGTCTGCCAGGAGACATGAAGCTGCGAACAGAGGTGTCTCCATGCTTTACGGCAAGCCTCCACGTACGGGAATTTTTGAATGTGTAGAGGTAACGCAGACTTTGGCGCTGTCAGGAGGTTTCCTAGGGCAAATGGTGTACACCAGTTTTTTAGCAAGTCTATTAGTGTGTAGATGGCTGAGGTACCCAGCCATTCCCTGTCATGGCACAGAAGATTGGCAACATTGTATAGGTGAAGATTGGGGCACATCAGTCTTCCCTCAGGCACTAGACGCATCAAGGTCGATAGTGCAATCCTTGCTTTCTTACGCCTCCAGAGGAAACTTCGCGGTACACTATTCAGTTCAGCAATGTGTGACTTGTGAATCCAAATAGGCAGCATATGCATGACGTAGAGCCACTTGGGTAGTTCAATCATTTTGAAAAGTTGGATCCGCCCAGATGATAATGGCAGAGATTCCCACTCTTTCAGTTTTTGTTTGGTCTTGTGCAACAGAGGATTTATATTAACATCATAGTTACGTCTAACATCAGTCGGTATGTGAATGCCCAAGTATTTCATTTCTGAGGTGACCCATCGTAGAGGGAATTCTCCCGGCCACTGTGCTTGGACCTGACCCGTAACATCTATAGCCTCCGACTTATCACGGTTAATTTTCAAACCAGAGAATTGGCCAAATTGAGTGTGTCTTCCCTTCCCTTAAACCTTTTATGTCTGGGTCGGCATCAATGGCCCTTAACAGAGGGTCCAATGTGAGAATGTATAGCAGCGGGGATAGATGGCATCCCTGCCTACCTCCCCTCTGGAGATCAAAAGGTGCAGACATCACCCCGTTGGCTATAATAATAGATTGTGGCTGCTTGTACAACCATGCAATGTTCTGCAATACACTCCTCTGAAAGCCATACTTCTGCAACTCTATGAATAGGTCGTCCCAAGCCACTCTATCGAATGCCTTTTCCGCATCGAACCCCACTGCCAGTGCTGGGATATTATGGGACCTGCAGTGGGTCATCGCCAACCATAAACTCAACAGGTGGCGGCTGGCTTTCCTACCCTTCACAAAGCCCACCTGACTGTTAAAGATGAGACATGACAATACCCCACTGAGCCTCGTGGCTAAGATCCGGGCAAATAATTTTACATCATAATTTAGCAAGGAAATTGGCCTGTAAGAAGCAGGATTTAAAGGGTCTTTACCACTTTTTGGAAGGACTGTGATATATGCCGTGGTGGCCTCTTTAGTAAACCCTTTTTGAGCAACATCTGAGAAGTAGGCCTGTAAAGGGTCACCGATTTCCGTTTTCAACAATTTATAGTAATCCACAGTTAGACCATCGGGGCCAGGCGCCTTATGGGACTGACTGGACCCAATACCCTCCCATATTTCTTGGGGAGTGATGGGCGTGTTGAGAAATTGCAACTGTTCAGCAGTCTGCTTAGGTAAAGAGAGATTACTAAAGAAACGATTTTCCACAGTAGGTGCATGTGGGTTAGAGTCAGCTTCGAATAGGGATTCATAAAATTTTTGAAAAAGAGCACATATCTGTGACCCTGAAGAGTGCTGCACTCCCTTATGGTCTTTTAGGGCTGCTATAAATGCCGTGCCTTGTTGGGCTCTGACCTGATTTGCTAGCAGTTTTCCCATTTTGTTGCCAAAACTGAATAGTTTGTGTGTGTAATACAATATATCTTGTTGCGTTCTGCGATGTATGTAACAGTTTAAGGTATATGGTAGATCCCTATACTCCTTTTTAACCTGAGCAGTGGGATGTGTTATTAATTTTCTTTTTGCCTTTTGAACCTCTAACCCCAAATCAATGAGCTGTTTACTGACCAGCTTCCTTTGCCTGATAACATATGCAGTTATGTCTCCCCTCATCGTTGCCTTGCTCGCCTCCCAGAAGAGGGTGGGGTTAACTTGGTGTTGCTCATTGTGACGAGCATACTCATTCCATTTGTCCTGGAGATAGACTCGAAAATCCTTATCCTCAGAAAGATGCGCCGGGAACCGCCACCTGGGCTGACCCTGTTTTGGCCCACCCAGATCATGGCATGATCTGAAAACTCTTCTGGTCCTATCTCAGCCATTCCAATTTTGCTAAATCCATGGGAGGAGGTTAATATATAGTCTATACAAGACATGGACATGTGGGCCCTCGCTACATGAGTGTAGTCCTTCTCAGGATGGAGAATCCGCCAGGGGTCTACAAGCTGTAGTTGCTGACACAGATAAGATACTCCCTTGCGCTGATTATATCGCACAGGCGTTCCTGGGTTAGGCCTGTCCAACCCTGGATCCATAACTTGATAAAAAATCTCCTGCTAAAATTAAAAGACCCTTTTGATGTATAGTGAGAAATTGAGTGAGAGTAGTAAAAAAAAACTATGTTGATAAGAATTCGGCGCGTACACACTGCACAAGGTAACCTCCGTTCCAAATAACTTTCCCATTACCAGAACATAGCGCCCTTCTTTGTCAGAGGCTACATGAACCTCTTCAAATACTACATTTTTGCCTAATAATATGGCCACCCCTGCTTTCCGGTACACCGTGCCTACCCAATCCCTTGACAATTTTGCGCTTTCAACAGCTGTTAAATGGGTTTCTTGTAAAACGCTATTTTCGCCTTATGCCGCCGCAGTGTTTGTCACATTTTAGTCCTTTTTGTTGGGGAACCTAGGCCTTCTATATTCCAGGAAATACATCTGAGCCTTTCAGCCATACCCCTTCCTGTGGGTGATGAAAAAACTAAATGTACCCTGTCTCCGAATTAGCATGAGGCCGCCTACTCCCTGCCTAGAGGTGAGGCCCTATGAAATTAATAGAAAGCCCATGATTTGCACTCCCTGTACCAGAAGCAAAATCAAACAGACAATTAACAGCACACTTCTGCTCAAAACTTGGTCCAGCGCTTCGCTGCCCCCCCCCCCCCCCCCCCAAGTTCCCTGTATTTCGTTTATGTCCTCCTTATATAGGAGGTTCAGAGAACCATCTGATTGTTCCCCACTGGCTCCCCCGCCATATAATAAAGGGCAACACCCCTCAGTCGGCCAATTGTAATAAATTTAACCACCATATTTTTGTAAAACATGAAACATTAAGCAGTATCACCATTCCAAAAGAAGATAAATGTCCTCCTCGCTGGGAGGGAAAATAAGTGCTCAAGGCGCAGTTTCTGGCTAGGTTTCACCTTGCAACCATTTTTTCCGCTATGCACTGTTTCACTGCCTCCACGGAATCGAAGCTGTGCCAGGCCCCATTGTGTTCCTTATGTAAGCGGGCAGGATACTGAAGAGTGAATTTTAATTTTCTGTTGAAAAGATCTGCACAAATCGGTGAGAATTCCCTGCGTTTGGCTGATACTACTGCGGAGTAGTCCTGAAAAATCATTATTATTCTTCCCTCATAGGATAAGATTGTACATCTCCTATAGGCTTGCATAATAGCAGTTTTATGACAGAAATTCAGGAAGCATGCAATTACCACCCTGGGTTTAGTGATCTCCTGTTTTTTTGTCCACAATCTGTGTGCTCTCTTAACAGTCACATTGCCTGCTAGCTCCTCCAGGCCCAAAGCAGGGAGCAGCCATGTTTCCAGAATGTTTGCCAAGTCTTTCTCAGGGATAGATTCAGGGAAGCCCACGAACCTCAAATTATTCCTCCACGACCTGTTTTCCAGATCTTCCACTTTTTCTTCCAAGAATGTAACCTTTTTTGTCAAAGATTCTTGTTTTTGTAATAAATGCTGAGTTTGTTTCCACATCCGCTATTAAGAACATAAGAACATGCCATACTGGGTCAGACCAAGGGTCCATCAAGCCCAGCATCCTATTTCCAACAGTGGCCAATCCAGGCCATAAGAACCTGGCAAGTACCCAAAAACTAAGTCTATTCCATGTTACCGTTGCTAGTAATAGCGGTGGTTATTATGTCAACTTAATTAATATCAGGTAATGGACTTCTCCTTCAAGAGCTTATCCAATTCTTTTCTTTGCTGAGTGTCTGCTACCTGCGTTTCTATTTTTTTAAATTTATTTATTTATTTAACGTTTTTATATACCGAGGTTCTGGTAACAATGTTACTAATCACTTCGATTTACATATAACATTGAAAAGACTTAACATGTTTGTCTTACAGAGAACAAGGAAAAACGAGAAACTGGGACAAAATAAATTAACTTAGATTAAATAACCTAGAACATTAAGAAATACATCATTATAAAATGAAATTTAACATACTAGCGATTGGGATCAATCATGTAACAAGTGGTCGATCGTAAGAGTTTCTATGATTATTAAGCAGTGGGCGACATTTGAGTTGACCATGGAGGGAGAATGATTGGTAGAGTCCAGCTCAGGCGTAGGCTTGGATGAAGAGCCAGGTCTGGAGTCTTTTTTTAAAGGTGAGAGGGCATTGTTCGAGCCTAAGGTCTGATGGGAGAGAGTTCTATTGGTTAGGGCCAGCTGTGGAGAAGGCTCTTTTGTTTGAAGATATTTTGGTTGGAGGGGTTTTTAAAGATCCTTTTTGTGCAGCTCTCAACGGACGGGAGGCAGAATGAAGTTGCAAAGGGATCCTGAGATCGAGGTGTGAGGTTTTATAGATAGATTTGTGGATATTTCTTGGAGCATTTCATTTCCAGCATTTATTTTTTGGGCTAGTTCTGAAAATCGGGGTTCTAATGCTTGAACCACCGCCTGTGTGACCTCCTCAACCAAGTCGGGCCGTTTTGCCCGCACGCCGGAGCTCGGAGGGACAGTGGCCATCTTGGGTTCGGCAGGCTTACCCATTGCTTTTTCTTTTTTCTGCTGTTTTGCTACCATCCCAGAGTCGCCGCTAGGAAAAAACAGCCTGATTTTTTTTTCTGCGATGGCTCCGATTCACCTGGGGACGCCACGATGTGATTTTTGCGCCTGGGAAGCACAGCGTTTTGGCGGGGGAGCTGGGAGCGTGGTCTGCCTGCAGCCTACCCGCTCATCAGGTCACGTGGTCTCCTCAGACTTGAACACTTTAAAAGTGAAAGCCTTCCTACCCCGGGATTGGGCTCGCAGTCTCAACAACATTCAACTGCACGTCACTTTCTGATCTTACTGGGTCATATGGCCTCCTCAGTGCAAGTCACTCCGATGGCCCGCCTTGTCATGAGAGTAATGCAGTGGTCTTTAAAATCACAAAGGATTCAGTCTTCTCAGCCAATGTCCACCATTGTCCACATCACCAACCAGCTCTGCTTTTCGCTGGCTTTGTGCATAAACCAATCCAATCTTCTTCAAGGCCTTCCATTTCAGGTTGCAGAACCTCAAATAACCTTGACAACAGATGCCTCCAACCTCGGCTGGGGTGCACATGTTGCAAACTTGCAAACTCAGGGCATCTAGTCTCCAGAGGAAGCCAAACACCAGATACATTTCCTAGAGCTTTGGGCAATCAGATATACTCTCCGCGTCTTTAGGATTACCTCACCAACAAGGTCATCCTGATTCAAACCGACAACCATGTGGCCATATGGTACATCAACAAGCAAGGGGGAACGGGCTTCTACCTCCTGTGTCAGGAAGCTGCACAGATATGGACGGAGGCCCTTTCCCACTGGATGTGCCTCAGGGCCACCTACTTGCTGGGAGTGGACAATGTGTTGGCAGACAAGCTGAGTCGCACTTTTCAACCACACGAGTGGTGCCTCAACCCCACAATAGCGGTCTCAATATTCCAATGCTGGGCTTACCCTCATATCGACCTCTTTGCATCAAACCACAAAGTAGAAAATGTCTGCTCTCTCACTCGCAGCCAACACTTGCAGCCAAGAGACGCTTTCTCCCTCTTGTGGACCAGTGGTCTCCTTTATGCATACCCTCCACTTCCACTCATTTCGAAGACTCTCGTGAAGTTGCAAAAGGACAGGGGATTGATGATTCTGATAGCCCCTCACTGGCCACGCCAGGTGTGGTTTCCAATACTTCAGGACCTATCAATTTGCTGGCACATTCTTCTGGGGAAGGATCCGCTTCTGATCACTCAGAACGACAGATGCCTACATCACCCCAACCTCCAGGCCCTATCTCTGACTGCCTGGATGTTGAAAGGTTAATTCTTCAACCTCTTAACCTTTCAGAGCCGGTTTCCCGTGTCCTGGTAGCTTCTCGAAAGTCTTCCACAAGAAAGTCTTATCGCTATAAATGGAACAGGTTTACGGTATGGTGTACTTCCATGTCCATCGACCCCTTCACTTGTTCCACAGTGAAGTTTCTTGACTATCTCTGGCACCTGTCAGAGTCAGACCTGAAAACTTCCTCTATCAGGGTGCATGTCCGTGCAGTGGCCGCCTTCCATAAAGGTGTCGGGGATGTCTCCATATCGGTACAACCCCTGTAACATGCTTTTTGAGGGGCTTGCTGCACCTAAAACCTCCATTGTGCCCTCCGGCCCCTTCTTGGGATCGTAACCTGGTTTTGGGGCAGCTCATGAAACCGCTGTTTGAGCCTCTCCAATCCTGTGATCTCCGCTATCTCACCTGGAAGGTGATTTTTCTTCTGGCGATCACATCCGCTCGCAGAGTTAGTGAGTTACAGGCATTAGTCACCTACTCGCCTTACACTAAACTTCTGCATGACAGGGTAGTACTCCACACTCACCCTAAGTTTTTGTCTAAGGTAGTATCGGAGTTTCATATTAATCAACCCACTATACTACCCACCTTCTTTCCCAGGCCCCATTCAAATCCAGGAGAACAGGCTCTGCATACTCTTGACTGTAAACGTGCTCTAGCCTTCTACCTAGACCGTACAGCCGCCCACAGAAAGTCCTCTCAATTGTTTGTCTCTTTTGATACCATCAAATTGGGTAAACCTGTGGGAAAGCAGACCCTCTCCTCCTGGTTATTTTTATTTATTTATTTATTTAAAATCTTTTCTATGCCGTTGTTTAGTAGAATACCGTCACAACGGTTCACATATAGGCACATATAGTACAATGTATACGCAAATGTTCCTATTATTAGAAAGGAGGTGCCTCATGATCTCGGTGACATCGTTTCATAGTAATGGCTAAGAGTTTAGTGATGATTAATCTGACCTGTGACTAAGATAAAGACTGTTAAAATATACATTTAATTTAAAAGGTGCAAAAGACAGACCATGACATACATACATATAATGTGCTAGTGCTGTATGAAGATTTTATGTGTACAGCTTTCAGCGTTTTATTCTCTCTCGCTCTCTTTGTGGAAAGGCTTCTCTAAAGAGCCATGTCTTTAAGCTCTTTTTGAAAGTCTTGAAATCTCTCTGTAGTCTTATCTCTAAGGGCATGGTGTTCCATAGTAATGGTCCAGCCAATGATAGTGCTCTTTCTCTGACTTGAGCTAGTTTTGCAGTTTTTACTGAGGGGATGGTTAGAAGGGCTTTGTTGGCGGATCTCAGGTTTCTGTTAGGGACGTGGACGCGGAGTGCTGTGTTTAGCCATTCTGCTTTTTCGTCATTGATTAGTTTATGTATAATGCAAAGGGTTTTATATTTTATCGTGTATTCAATTGGTAGCCAGTGTAGTTCAGCTAGTGTTTAGCGGTTAGCGGACTTTATTTCCTTTTGCTATCAGCAGGCAGGCATTCTGCTCCAAGACTGTGTCAAAGCACACACTATCAGGGCCATGGTGACCTCAGTAGCGCACCTCCGCTTGATGCCACTTACTGACATTTGTAAAGCTGCTACCTGGAGCTCTCTCCATACCTTTGCAGCCCATTATTGCTTAGACAAGGCTGGCAGACAAGATTCCATCTTCGGCAAGTCTGTCCTACGCAAATTATTTGCCATTTAATGTACCAACAGCCTTCCACCGACCCATCAGGGTTCAGGATGCCCTTTTAACCAAATTTTCACCCCAGTTGTTGTGCCTGTTGCACGTTTTTGGGTACATTTGGTGCATTGCTAGGGCATCCTCAGCTCGGTACTCACCCATAAGTGAGGACTACTATCCTGTTTGTCCTGTGAGAAAGCAGAGTTGTTTACCTGTAACAGGTGTTCTCACAGGACAGCAGGATATTAGTCCTCACGAAACCCGCAAGCCACTCCGTGGTGGTGAGTTAATTACGTTTTCTTATTTTTAGCATGTACTTTTACTATAAGACGAGACTGAAGGGGGACCCTTGCTGGTTGCAGGGTTCGTGCTATGCTGGGCATGCCCAGTAGGTGCCAGTCAAAGTTCTAGAAACTTTGACAAAAGTTTTCTGTGATTGGGCTCCATCTTGATGATGTCACCCATATGTGAGGACTAACATCCTGCTGTCCTGTGAGAACACCTGTTACAGGTAAGCATGTCTCTGTGAAGAATTTTTGGAGCAAGGGCTTTCGCGTGGAGACGCCAAGCCCAATATGTCCTGTGGTGTCACTGGTTTCTATGCATCCACTGGTTCAGTTGCTCCTCATAGAGTCCAGAGGGAATTTCTTAGCAAGATGAGTCTATACTGGTTTTAGAAGAAGTTGTCCCTCCCCAAACTCCTAGCCAAAGGACACAGCTGCCCATTGACCCGGTATCAGAGGTGGTGAAGACTTTCTTTGCCTCAGTAGCTAGGGACAGGGAGAGCATTCTTCATCCTCTCCTGTCCAGAGTGTTGCATTTATTTCCCCAAGGGGGTGTCTCCCTTGCCTCCACACTGAGGGAAGTCCCCAGGACTGGAATCTAGTCTCTGACATTCTCTTGCAGCAGATTCCAGCCAGTCTGAGGACATGCCCTAGGAGATGTCTGAGGACATGCCCTAGGAGATGTCTGAGGACATGCCCTAGGAGATGTCTGAGGACCCCAGTCGCCTGCATCATTAAAGGGGTCCTTGGTTAGTGTTTCCTCACCTCTTGAATTGGAGGAAGGATCAATGGGGATTCCCTCTGACTCTGTTGCTGATTCTCCAGAGCCCTCTATACCACCAGAAGGCCTCTCTTATTCCTAGCTCTTGGATACATTGTGGAAGGCCCTGGTTGTCAATGTTTGCAGGGACAAGGACCCCTGCATAGAGGTCTTTGGGTTTCTCTGGATCCTGGAAACTCCAGCTGAACCCACATCGGTCCTGGTGCACTCAATATTGTGGGGTTTACAAACCAAAAGGTGGAAAAATCTGGCTTACTTGTCCCCCAGTAGCCAAGAAGCTGGACATAAAGCTTCAGATTTTAGGTATTTATACATTTTCCAGCTAATTAGGGGCTGTTTGGGTGTATAAAAAATTGGTGTTTATCTGTGTATTTGCAGGACAAGTACCTTTTTCAGTATAATCAAATACCTACATTTGTGCAGCTGAGGAGTCTAGCTTGGAAAAGACAAAAACAAAGTGGAGGTGGGGTAAGAGAGAACTTACGGGAAGTAGTGGTTTTCTGTTTTTTAATAAACACTACTTAATTTTTTATGCATTTGGGGTGTTTTATCGGGATTTATTGGTTAGAACTTAAAATCAGAAGCCCTAAGACTAGAGTTCAGCAAACCCCTAGGTTGTAGTAGAATCAGCGCTAAACGAGCAAAGAAGTCAAGGATCTTCTCAAACACCCTACCAGGCAAAGATGCCAAACTATTGAACAACTTACAGAAAGGTTTTTCAGAGCTCTATGCTGAATGCCCACATCGCAGCCCACCAATTTTATATGGTGAAGTACTTACACAGTTGCATCGAGAAGGTGAAGCTATTAGTAGAGTCAGGGGAAGGAAAACAGTCAGGTTATTTGCAGGCTCTTTGAAATACAGAGGAGTGTGAACATCATCTCCTTTGCTTAGTATACAAATCGCTTGATCCCATGGCCAGACTGGCAGCAGCCATTGGAGCACGTTCAGTGGCTTAGTTGAGTCATGTCTATAAGAAGATGTATATGATAAATTGGCAGATGTAACATGTTCTGGGGAAAAACTCTTTGAAGACAAGGGAGCAGCATGTTGCTCTTCAGACTTTCCATGAACTCTGACCAGCCATCCTCTTTGAGGTGTCCTTTCTTTGCTTTTAAGTGATGCCAATTCCAGTGATATTATGCACACCTGTGTTTCCATAGCAACAGCTTCTGGCTCACGAATGTCGTCATCTTTGTTCAAACAAATGGTGTTGGAACCCACGAGAGAAGGAGCTATACTCGACTTAGTGCTCACTAATGCAGATAATGTCTCAGATGTCCAGGTGGGCGCCCACCTCAGCAGCAGTGATCATCAAACGGTATGGTTTAATATCACTAAAATAATAGGGAAAAGAACCACAAAGACCCGAGTTTTACAGTTCAAAAACACAGACTTTGAGGAAATGGGGAACTACCTGGAGGAAGAACTTAAAGGATGGGAGAACGAGAGAGATGTGGATCAGCAGTGGACCAATCTAAAAGGAGCAATCACCAAGGCAACTGCTCTATATGTTAGAAATGTAAAGAAAAGCAAAAGAAAACTGAAACCTATCTGGTTCTCAATGGAGGTGGCTGACAAAATTAAAGCTAAAAGAACAGCATTCAAGAAATATAAAGGATCCCAAAGGGAGGAGCACAAAGAAGAATATTTGTATCAACTGAGGGAGACAAAGAAATTAATCAAGTTGGCAAAGAGTCAAGCGGAAGAGAGGATTGCCAAGGAGATAAAAAATGGTGACAAAACATTTTTCAGATACATCAGCGAAAAGAGAAAGGTCCAAAGTGGTATAGTGAAATTGAAAGGTGGTAATGATCAATGTGTAGAGAGAGACGAAGAAATGGCAGAAATATTAAACGAATACTTCAGCTCTGTGTTCACTAAAGAAGACCCTGGAGAAGGACCATCTCTAAACAACAAGAAACTGGAGGGAAGGGGAATAGATGAAAATCCTTTTACAGTAGAAAATGTGTGGGAAGAACTAAAGAACCTGAAAGTGGACAAAGCCATGGGGCCTGATGGGATTCATCCAAGGATATTGAGGGAGCTCAGAGATGTTCTGGCGGGTCCGCTGTGTGACCTGTTCAATAGATCCCTAGAAACGGGAGTGGTGCCGAGTGATTGGAGAAGAGCGGTGGTGGTCCCGCTTCACAAGAGTGGGAACAGGGAAGAGGCAGGCAACTACAGACCGGTTAGCCTCACTTCGGTGGTGGGAAAAGTAATGGAGTCACTGCTGAAAGAGAGAATAGTCAACTATCTACAGTCTGGAGAATTGATGGACCAGAGGCAGCATGGATTCACCAGGGGAAGATCCTGTCAGACAAATTTGATTGACTTTTTTGACTGGGTAACCAAGGAATTGGATCAAGGAAGAGCACTAGATGTCATCTACTTGGATTTCAGCAAAGCTTTTGATACGGTTCCGCACAGGAGACTGGTGAATAAAACGAGAAGCTTGGGAGTGAGTGCCGATGTGGTGACCTGGATTGCAAATTGGTTGACGGACAGAAAACAATGTGTGATGGTAAATGGAGCCTTCTCTGAAGAGAGAGCGGTTTTAAGTGGTGTGCCGCAAGGATCGGTGTTGGGACCAGTCCTGTTCAATATCTTTGTGAGCGACATTGCAGACGGGATAGAAGGTAAGGTTTGTCTTTTTGCGGATGACACTAAGATCTGCAACAGAGTGGACACGCCGGAAGGAGTGGAGAGAATGAGACGGGATCTAAGGAAACTGGAAGAGTGGTCGAAGATATGGCAGCTGAGATTCAATGCCAAGAAGTGCAAAGTCATGCATATGGGGAGTGGAAATCCGAATGAACTGTACTCGATGGGGGGGGAAAGGCTGATGTGCACGGAGCAGGAGAGGGACTTTGGGGTGATAGTGTCTAATGATGTGAAGACAGCGAAACAATGCGACAAGGCGATAGCAAAAGCCAGAAGAATGCTGGGCTGCATAGAGAGAGGAATATCAAGTAAGAAAAGGGAAGTGATTATTCCCTTGTACAGGTCCTTGGTGAGGCCTCACCTGGAGTACTGTGTTCAGTTCTGGAGACCGTATCTACAAAAAGACAAAGACAAGATGGAAGCAGTACAGAGAAGGGCGACCAGGAAGGTGGAGGATCTTCATAGGATGACGTACGAGGAGAGATTGAAGAATCTAAATATGTACACCCTGGAGGAGAGGAGGAGCAGAGGTGATATGATACAGACTTTCAGATACTTGAAAGGTTTTAATGATCCAAAAACAACGACAAACCTCTTCCGTAGGAAAATAATCAGCAGAACCAGGGGTCACGATTTGAGGCTCCAGGGAGGAAGATTCAGAACCAATGTCAGGAAGTATTTCTTCACGGAGAGGGTGGTGGATGCCTGGAATGCCCTTCCGGAGGAAGTGGTGAAGACCAGAACTGTGAAAGACTTCAAAGGGGCGTGGGATAAACACTGCGGATCCATAAAGTCAAGAGGCCACCAATGAAGAGTGGGTGACTCGCCAGAATGATGGCTATTGACACAATACCCTTATTAAATAAACATACACATGCTTACTGTGACTCCTACATCGCTCTAAGCTTCAACAGCAAGAGGTAATGGAAAAAAGGATTTGCACTCATAAAGAGGGGAGTAGCTGGCTTGTTACGGCGGTTACTACCCCAAACCAAATATGCCTGATACTTCACTTTCAATGCATATACAGCATAGCTCTCTGCTTCAATGACAGGGGAGAAGAATAACTGATACTTCACACATCCAGCAGAGCTCTCTGCTACAACGGCAAAGGAGAAGAAAAAGGGTTCGCACTCAAAACGCAGGGAGTAGCTGGCTTGTTACGGCAGTTACTACCCCAAACCAAATGTGCCTGATACTTCACTTTCCATGCATATCCAGCATGGTTCTCTGCTGCATCGGCATGGGAGAAAGACTGATACATCACGCATTTCCAGCATAGCTCTCTGCTTCAACGGCAGGGGGAAAAAAAAAAAAAAAAAAAAAAAAAACAAAAAACTGATGCTTCACGCATATCCTGCATAGCTTCAACGACAGGGGTGAAGAAAAAAAAGGATTTGCAATCACAAAGCGAGGAGTAGCTGGCTTGTTACGGCGGTTACTACCCCAACCAAATGTGCCTGATACTTCACTTTCAATGCATATCCAGCATGGCTCTCTGCTTCTACAGCAGGGGAGAAGAAAAAAAAACCCAACAAGAGCTGTACAACATAGTCTAGGTAAAACAAATAAGCATGGGTGTAGCTTGCTTATCGCGGCGGTTACTGCCCCTACTATCCCTAACTAATCAAGCTAGATATTTCACTTGCATGCAGCTCCATCACTGCTCTCTACATTAATGGTGGGGGTGGAAGGGGAATAGAACAAGGAGCTAAGAGTAACAGATAAGAATGAGAGAAAAAATGTGTGAGGCTTGCTGGGCAGACTGGATGGGCCATTCGGTCTTCTTCTGCCGTCATTTCTATGTTTCTATGTTTCTATGTTTCTATGAGAGAAGTCAGCCAAAGATGTTGCAGCAAGCCCAGCCCAAACCTGGGCTTAGTTTTTTTTTTTTTTACCAGCCTTGATTCTTAGGCCTTGACCCTCCCATACAGAGCAGGATCCATCTTTACCTGCAGGATTGGTGGAAGATCATCATGGACCATTGGGTCCTCAAGGTTGTGTAATCTGGTTATAGTTTGTGCTTCTCCCACCTTCCAGTACTACCTCATTGTTCATCCTTCAATCCATATCCATCTCATTTGACTCAACTCTGTATTGAGATGGAGTCACTTCTCATCTTTGTGATCAATGTGGCAAGGGATTCTACATTTGCTGTTGAGGCCTATCTAGATTTTTGAAATCTGAGCAAGAACCTATTGCAGGAGAGATTTAAAATGAACTCTCTCCATACCATCCTGCCCTTCATTCAAGCAGGAGAACCATCTCCAACACCCGTAAATATGACCATATCACTCCCATCCTCAAAGATTTGCACTGGCTCCCGATCCCCTCTCGCATCCTCTATAAAACCCTTATCATGATCCACAAAGCCATACACACAACTCTAACTGGCTTGATGAGCCATTCCAACCCATATGCTCCAACCGCCCCACCAGAGCCTCCACTAATGGGACCCTTCATGTGCCATCCCTAAAAAAAGCACACCTTGTCTCAACGAGGGAACGAGCCATCTCCATTGCTGGACCTGCACACTGGAACTCTTTACCCACCAATCTCCGACTTGAGACATGCACCTCTAAATTCAGAGTCAACTTAAAGACTTGGCTCTTCAAACAAGCCTACCCTCAATAGCCCCCCGCCCCCCTTCTCGCTTCCCTTTCCTCCTTGCCTGCCATGCCAGCACTTAGCTGAACTCCTCTACATAGTTCTGTCACAATTGTTACAATTAGCTGGATGTTCAATGGTTATCTTCTGCGCTCCTTGTAGCCCAATGCGCTTGTACCCTTACATTTTGGTGCTGCTTCACTGTTCCTATACAATCCCTCCCCTGATACCTGCTCATTGTAATTTCCACCCTGCTGTTCTGCTGTAAACCGATATGATGTCGCCACTAATATCGGTATAGAAAAGCCTATAAATAAATAAATATGTGCTTTGAATTTGAAAGATGGTATGACCAGATACATATCCGTCACACCCATTGGCAATACCTGTTTTGTGATGAATTCCTCTCACTATCAGTATGAAGGGCTCTCTTTTAGGTTATCGGGGTCCCCGAGGGTGTTCACCAAATGCCTGACAATAGTAGCAGCACTTCTTCATTATCAGGAGATTTGGTTTTTCTTCTACTTGGATGACTGGCTACTGATTGGGACTTCCCAAGCACGAGTATTGCATTTCGGGCAGAAGACAGTCCAGCTTCTTCAGTAACTGGGATTCATTGTGAACTTTGCAAAATCCAACCTTCTCCTGACTCAAAGAATCAAGTTAATAGGGGCATGGATAGACTGTCTGGAGGAGAAAATGTTTCTTCTCGCAGAGTCAGCGTGCTGCCTTTAAACCTTGATCCAAGGACCTCTATAAAAGGATCAAGTCCCAGCCTCTGTCACATGCTGGCAGCAGTTTATGTGGTTTTCTTAAACTGCCTCAACATGTGGTTTCTTCAGTGGGGTCTTTCCTCCATTCTTTTTGTCCCCAGATTCATGGTGGAAGGGATCATTGCAGTGGTGGCTAGACCTGAACATCCTAGTGATAGGGGCTCCCCTTCAATGTTTTCCCCATCAAGTACTAGCAATGGATGTGTCCACCAGGGGATAGATTGCACACATGTAACCTGGCTATCAACAGAACAATTACATCAGATCAGTCTTCTGGAGCTTCAAACAGTAAGACATAACTTAAGAGCTTTTTCTCACTAGGAAAATTTTTTTTTATCTAAATCGACAGTCAAGTAGCAATGTTCTACATCAGCAAACAAGGAGGCACAGTGTTGTACCAAGAATCTATAAGAATTTGAGAGTAGGTTTGCAGCCGCAAGGCCTTCTTACAAGCAACTTATCTTCCAGGGATCTCCAATACACTGGCGGATTGATTCAGTAGAGTTTTAATCCTTTTGAATAATCTCGATCAAGCAGTGGCAAACAGATTATTTGGGCTATTGATTTGTTCACTTTGGAGGCAAACAGGAAATTGGAAAGATTCTGCTCCATTCTTTGAGCAAGTCCAGGCCTACTCCAGAAGCTTTTATGCTCAAATGGGATGGAAATCTACTGTAGACTTTTCCACTACTTCACTAGTAGCCAGGACAATACTGTGAGGGAGTATTCAGAAAACTCCCTCAGACCACCTTAAGGGACCGGGCATAGCAGTTTCATCTGGCCTTCCTTAAGGTAGAGACCTTCAGGGAATCCTGGGTGAAGTAAGAAGCCCTTCACCACAGGCCCTAGAAGGGTTAAGTTTGCCCCGGGAAACAGACAGATACCCATCATATGAAAAGACCTGCTACATTTAAGGTTTGACATTTAAGGACTGTAAATAACCTAAGTGTAAGAGCTGCTACGTCTAAAGATTGTGAGTTTCCTGAAATTAAGGTGAGCTGCATTGGTGTGTGTTTGGTTTTCATTGTAAATAAACTGCACTTAAGGAAGAGTCAGAGTCTGCTTCCTTTTTTTTCTCTGATTGTCCCTCAGCTGCTACCGCTTAAGTTACTACTTATGGTGGCAGCAGTAGGACTCTCTTGCCTAAACAGGAAACACAGGCAGAAGCCCACAACTGCAGCAGAAAAAAAAACCTGTGCAAAGTTTTTTGGTTTTTTTTTTTCCCCTGGGGCCTTCCAATTCCACTCACCCAGCCTTTGCAGAACAGGACAAGTGGGCCAGCACAGTTTCTATAGTAAGGGGTCAAGCAGTGAGTGAGGGCCAGACAGGCCAGCAGATTTTATTTTTTATTTTCCCCACTTTCTTATTCCTGGAGAGGTACATTGTTTGGAGGAAGCTCGCTAAGCAAGGAAGATGGAGTAGGTGATGCAGGTCCTTGCTACAGGGCAGCAGCAATTACAAACATCTTGCAAACACAAACTGATCAGCAACAGGCATTGTGAGAACAGGTGGTGCAGCAGCAAACAGTGCTAACACAGGTAGCCCAAGATAGATGGCCCAATGTCCTTCTGGCCAGCCTGTCAGTCAGGCTGTGTTCAAAGTTTTTCAAGAAGCCATTGGGGTCTTCTCCAGGGCCATGGCCATCTCCCGTGTCACCAATACTACTTAAGATACCCCGGAGAAGACCCCAATAGCTTCTTGAAAAACTTTGGACACATTCTGACAGGCTGGCCAGAGGACATAGGACAGAGGACATGACAGCAGAAGAAGACCAGTCTGCCCAGCAAGCTTTCCAACTTATTTTCTCATACTTAACTGTTACTCCGACCGCTGAGTTCAGGGCCCTTATTGGTAACTTTTTGATTCTAATTTCCTTCCACCCCCGCCATTGATGCAGAGAGCAGTGTTGGAGCTGCATCAAAGTGAAGTATAAGGCTTAATGTTTGAGGGTAGTAACTGTCATATTGAGCAAGTTACCCCGATATTTGTATACTCATACTACTCAGATCAGTGCCTTGTTAGTTGTTGTCTGGATGTAAATCCTATTTCTTCATCCCCCCCTGCCATTGAAGCAGTGAGCTGTGCTGGATATGCATTCAAAGTGAAGTATCAGGCTTAATTTGTTAGGGGTAGTAACTGCTGCAATAAGCAAGCTACTCCCACGCTTATTTGTTTACCCAGACTGTGCAACTCAGTCCTTGTTGGTTGTCTGAATCTAAATCCTCTTATCTTCATTCCCTCTGCCGTTGAAGTCATCTATCTGGGGAAATCTCCTCAGCAGGAGCAATCAAGATGCCTTCCAAACAGCAAATCCGAAAGGGAGGGGCCCCCTACCAGGAAGTCAAGGCCACCATACTCGAGAGTGGGACTCACCCCTCCCCCCCAGAAGCTTACCGACAGTGATTTAGGCGGGGAATTCTGCCGTTGGGTGAAAACTCAAGGAATCTATTCCATAGGCTTAAAGATATTGCCTGGAAGTGGCTGCACCCGGAAGGGAAAACTGGGGTGGAAGTAGCCAAATCAATTCTGCTCAAACAGTTCCTGGATAGTCTCGAACCACTCATGCATTGGTGGGTTTGCCAACACCGAAGCCTTACAGCCAAGAAGGCCCTGGAAGTAATGGAGGCCTATTGTCCAGCTCAAACCATGCCTGAGACCCCATGATTCAGAGAAAAGCCGTTCTGATAGGGGTCTCAACCAACAGTTGCACAGGTCTGGCTGGACTTCTTACCACACCTGTAGACCTCAGTCGGACTGCCATGTTTCAATTGTGGAGAAAGGGGCTCTTTTGCTTGAGACCGTTCCCGCCAACACTTTTCTAACTTCGTGGATGTTTCCAGCAAGGCCGTTTTGACTTTTGTGATTTTGGTGGAGCTAGATGGTATTCCAACATAAGCATTAGTGGACTCTGGGAGTGTGAAAATGCTCGTTCAGAAAGACTTAGTGAAGTGAGTCCAAATTGACTATGGCAAAATAGTGATCCTGGCATGTATTATGGGGACCATCGACAGTATCCAACAAAGAGGGTGCGACTAAAGACCCGGGCTAACCAAGGTATAGTTGAGGTCAGAGTTCTCCCTTGGCTATCTTACCCCGTGATCATAGGATGGGACTGTGTACAAGCTTCAAGTCTCTAGAACCAGCTTTCAACAGATGTACAGCCACAACTATGAAGAGGATGCTGGGCTTGATGGACCCTTGGTCTGACCCAGTATAGCATTTTCTTATGTTCTTATGTTCTTATGAGTTGGCCTTTCCATCCCTGGATGTCCCTGGTCTCTTTCATAAAGTATCTGCCTCCTATGTCCTGGAGGCAACGCCAACAAGACAAATACACATATATTGCTAATTTAGAGGCAGCTGGGGAGGAAGGTTGGTAGTCTGCGGAAGAACAACCACCCTCCCAGAATATCCAACCTGGCCCCTTTGACTGGTAAAATGGGTGTGACATGGGGAGCTTTAGGCAGGCCTAGAGGAAAAATGAATCCTTTGAGTGGGCCCAGAAGCATATACATATGTGCAGCTGACACATCCTTTTCCTCCCTATTTTATAATGAAAGGGGATTTACTTTACCGAGTCACCAAGGGAAGTGTGGAAGGGGAACTGATAGAACAACTCCTAGTTCCCAAACCCTGTCGTCAGAAGGTCATGTAGTTAGCACAGCTATGTTCTAGGGGTTCACCTATGGGCAGAAAAGACCCTAGAAAATATCCTGGCTCAATTCTATTGGACCTACTTCGGCAGGCCAACTTGCAAAGCCTGCCGAAGTACAGACGGCATCTTTTGTACCAATGCCCGTAATTGAGGCCCTTTTAAAAGAGTGTGTATGGATCTTGTGGGACCACTAGAGAGATCGACTTGAGGAAATTAAATACATTCTCATAGTGGACTATGCCACCAGATATCTGGAAGCCGTGTTACTAAAGAATATGAAGAACCTGACAGTGGTGATTTCCCTAATGGAGTTTTTTCATGACTTGGGCTGCCCAAGGAGATCCTGATAGATCAGGGTACCCCTTTTATCTCCAAGGTAATGAAATAACTCTGCACTTTCCTCCAAGGTAAAAACTCTGAGGACCCCTGTGTATCACCCGCAGTCAGATGGCCTGGTTGAGCGCTTCATTCAGATGCTCAAACAAATGTTGAGGAAACTTGTGGTTGAAGACTGCAAGAATTGGGACGCATTACTACCCTATGTGCTGATTGCAATCCACAAAGTACCACAGAGCTTGATGGGGTTTTCCTCTTTTGAGTTACTATAAGGGAGGAGACTGAGAGGAATCTTGGACATAGCTCATGAGACCGGGGAAAAGGAAGGAAAGCCCGGGAAGAACCTCATTGACTACATGCTCTGACTGCAGGATCACTTAAAAAAGGCTGGAGAGATAGCTTGTTTAGGTTTGGGAAAGGCTCAGAGCTCCCAAGCCCAAGCTTACAATCATACTATGGTCCATCAAGTATTCCAGCTGGGGGACCGCATCCTTGTTCTGCTCTCATCTTTGGAAAGCAAGCTGTTAGCCTGTTTGCAAGGACCCTATGAAACTTTGGAGAAAACATGGCCCATGGATTACAAAATAGCTCAGGCAGAGAAATGAAAGAAACTTAAAATCTACCACATAAACCTCCTGAAGAAGTGGGTTGTACTGGAGCGCAGAGAATTTGGTCCCGAGGTCGGACCAGAAGTGGACCAAATCCAGGTTCCTTTTGGAGAGTAGCTGTCCACTACACAGACTGCTGACTTAAAGCAAATGATAGAGAAAAAAAAAGGAGGTCTTTTCAAAACTGCCTGGTTGTACCCACCTGGTGCAACATGACATTACGCCTCCTGGAGTTGTGGTACAGCAACGACCCTATCGGATTCCTATAGCCAGGTGCTGCGTTATTGAGACTTGAAGTGAAGGAGATGCTCCAGCTCGGGGTTATAAAAGAATCTAAGTGATTGGTCCTCATCCATCGTGTTGGTACCAAAGCTAGATGGAAGCATAATGTTCTATGTTGACTTTAAAAAAGTCAAAAAGGTTTCAAAACTCGATGCCTATCTGATGCTCTGAGTGGATGAACTGATTGAGCGTCTGGGATCAGCTCAATTTATCTCTACCCTGGACCTTTCCAAAAGAGTATTGCAGGTGCTTCTCGCGCCAGTGGCAAAAGAGAAGACTGCGTTCTCAACACTAGGTGGACTTTTCCAGTTCACCATTCTCCCTTTTGGACTTCATGGTGCCTTGCAGTGTTTCAACGATTGGTCAACTACCTGCTCTGCCCACATCAAAGGTATGCAGCTACCTGTTTGGATGACATTGTGGTGCACAGCCCTTATTGGAAGACTTATCTATGCCAACTCCAGGCCATGCTAACCAGCTTGAGGAAAGCTGGACTATTGGTAATCCCAAAAAGTGCGTGCTGGAAGGGCAAAAAGTACAGTATCTGGGTTACACCCCGGGGAAGGGCAAAGTCCATCTGCAGACCAGGAAGATCGAGGCAATAGCCGGGTGCCAGTCTCTCAAACAAAAGCGAAAGTGAGAGCATTCCTAGGCCTTATGGGATACTAGAGAAGATTTACCCCCAACTACTCAGAAGGCAGAGCCTCTCACAAGGTTGCTGTTAAAGCAACAGAGAAGGTCCAATGGTCAGAGGAAACAGAGAAGCCCTTCAGGGCCCTGAAAGAGGCAATATACTCTGAACTGGTCCTGATAAGCCCGGAGTTCACTGAACAATTTATGATGCAGACTGATGCCTCAGAAGTTGGCTTGGGAGCAGTCTTAGTCCAAGAAGAGGGATGGTCAAGAACATCCGGTGGCATACATTAGCTGGAGGTTGATGCCACAAGAAAGGCGATAGTCATGCAAAAAGAGGCCTTGGCAAACAAGTTGGCCATAGAGGCCTTGCGCTGTTACCTGCTGGATTGGCACTTCACACAACAGACCACCAACCACTCCTATGCATGAATAGATACATGGAGTTCAAGACAAGGGTGATGAGATGGTTCCTGGCCCTACAGTCCTTCAACTATAAGATCCAACATAGGGCAAGAAGGGAAAATGCCAGTGCAGGTTTCCTGTCAAGAAAGGTGTCCCTTGTATTTGCAGACACTCATCCCAGCAAGACTGAGCTGAGGAGGAGGGTATGTGAGGGAATATACAGAAAACTCCCTCAGACCACCTTAAGAGATCTGGCACAGCAGTCTTAACCTGGTCCTCTTTAAGATTGAGACCCACAGGGAATCCTGGGTGAAGGGAGAAGCCCTTCACCAGAGAATAAGACCTCAAGGCTGGAAGGGTTAAGCAGGCCCTGGGGAACCGAGACCTGTGAGCCATGGGAGTTGTTTCAGTACTTATTCTTCCTCTCCTTCTTGGGTCAAAGTGCAACTCAGTGCCATAGCAGCTCACCATGTTCAATTGGATGGCAAACCAATATCTATAATGTCAAAGTTCTTGAAAGGCTTATGGCATATAATACCTCTGGTAGCCATGCAATCTCAATGTGGTATTGATGTAACTCATAAAGCCTCCTTATATATCATTAGAGTCTGCTTTCTTAAAGTTCCTTACTTAGAAAGTAATATTTCTAGCTGTGATTACATTGGCTAGAAGAGTCAGTGAACTTCAGGCGTTTGTACATTACTCACAGTGGAATGATGCCCTGCACTCACCCCAAAAGTCTGCCAAAAGTAGCTTCAGCTTTTTATCTAAATAAAGACATCATATTGTCCATGTTCTTTCCAAGACTTCATGCAGACGAAAGAGAGAAAGCTCTATATTCATTGGACTGCAAGAAAGCCTTGGTTAATGATCTGAAGAGAACTCCATCACCTTGTCTGGCTTCACAACTTTTCATTTATTATGATCCTAATAGACAGGGTATAGTGGTTGCCAAGCACACTTTGTCCAACTGACTAGGAGACTGTATTGTACGTTTCTATACTCTGGCTTACCTCCAGATCACAGACTGTGTCAGGGCTCATCAAAGGGAGCTTTGGTTATCTTAGTGGCTCATCTGCTTATCGAAGACATGTGCAAAGCTGCAACTTATTTGTCAGCACCTTCATGTTCTATTATTGTCTGGTCACTCTATCAAGAAGTGATAGTAACTTTTGGAAAAGCTGTTTTGTGCAGCCTTTTCACCCAGTAGTCCACTCTGCAGTGGGGTCCAGGTTGATTTTACAGTAATCGCTCTGATGCAACTTTTAGCTTGGGATTTCCCACATGTCATGACTAATTCAGCCCTGCTTGCTCAGCCCTGCTTGTTGATGGAAAAAGCAAGTTTGCTTACCATAAATGGGGGTCTCCATAGCAGGATGAATTAGCCATGTGAAATATCTGCCTGCCTCCCTGCAGAGTTGACTACTGAGCTAAATCTTAGCTCTATAATCAACTGAGAAGCTCATGAGGCAGTGCCCTCATGGGGACTCCCACACATGCTCAGTAGAACAAAAGATTTATGAGCTAAGAAAGAAGAGCCCAATCAGTGCCGTTGGATGGTGTCGCCCATATGTTATGGCTAATACATCCTGCTGTCTACAGAGAACCCCTTTTATGGAACAGAAAAGGGCGACCAAAATAATAAAGGGGATGGAACTTCACCCCATGAGGGAAAGGGTAAAGAGGTTAGGGCTGTTCAGCTTGGAGAAGAGATGCCTGAAGAGGGGTATGATAAAGGTCTATAAAATCATGAGAGGATTAGAACAAGTAAATGGGAATCAGTTATTTACTCTTTCAGATAATACAAGAACTCGGGAGCAGTCCATGAAGTTAAGAAATAGCACATTTAAAACAAATCAGAGAAAATTGTTTTCCTAGCATGTAGCAGATGGATTCAGGACCAATGGGTATAGTGTACTCCTGATAGCAGTTGGAGACGGATCAGATTTCAATCTGACGTCAGCCCTAGTACATATACCCCTGCAGGAAGTGCAGCTCTTCAGTATTTTCCGGCTCCATAGCAGTTAGGGACTACCTGCATGCTCTCACAGTGTTAGAACAATTTCAACAGAGAAAACCCAAATTCAGAAGAAAACTTACCTCTACAGACGAGTGCTGCTCTTCTGCGGTGATACCCTCGGGTCCCTCCCCCAGTTGAGAATTCCCGAGGTGATTTCCGTGGTCCCTCGGAGGTAAGCCTTGGTCCAGCGGCCGATTCTTGGCGGGGACCTAGCCCCCGAATTAGGGCGCCGCTGAGAGGCAGCGGGTGTATCCTCGAGCGCGGCGGTGAAGGTATTTTCCTTCTCCCCCCGCAGCCGGAGACCACCCGGAACGAAACCGGGAAGTGCCGAAGACAAGGTAAGGTAGAAATCTTTGTCAAAGACTCTGGTCTCCGAGGTCGAGGAGTCGCACATGTCGCCGACCGGGACCAGTGCCGCCGGATTGATCCGCCCTAGCAGGGCTAGGCCCCGGTTAGATCCAAGGGTCCTCTCACATGGAGACCCTCCAAGGTGGTCACCATATTGCCCGCGTGGTCGCTGTCGCTGTTTTGGCCCTATTCGCCGCTCCGGGCGCACAAGGCTTGCCAGGCGCACAAAATACACGTACGCATAACATTACACGCACAAGTACCATGCGCATAAGATATGAGCGCATAACTGCGACTTGTGCGCACACCTGCGCGCACACAACCCGCACGCACATCCTTGACGCACCGGAGTGCATAAAGATTTATGCGCCTATATCCATGGCACCACCGGAAACGGAGCTCAAGGCTCGAGGCCTCTGCCCAGCATGCCACATCAAAGCCGCACAAAACGAAGAGGCCAGCGCTTTGTGCGCCCAGTGCGAGGATGCCCTGGAAGATCCAGCCCAGGGCCAGTCCCACCCAGGACAGAGTACTAGCTCCTCAATGAGTACCCCGGACCTAGCAAATTCCAGCGGGACACCCCCTCAAACGGGGTCCCCCAGGGACACAGCACCCCCTAGCTTGGACCAAGCGTCCATCTCATGGGTGGAATTCTTCAAAGGCCTACACACCTTCGTTCACATGCAGATGGAGCCTCTGGCAAAACAGCCACAGCATCCACCAGAAGACCTTTACGCCCCAGGCCCAGACAAATGATGCCACCGCCCAGAAGTCCCACCTACGGGGACACGGACAACTCTGAGGAGGAATCAGAGCCCCTAGAAGAGGGGGAACTCCTCCCGGGAACAGAGCCTCACCGGACCATGAGACACTTCTTCACCAAGGACGAGCTCCCAGACCTGGTCACCCACAGCCTGATGGAGCTTGCTATCCCGGTCATAAGTGCTTCGGGGGAGCCTAAGACGAATCCCCTGCTAGAGGGACTCCGCCAGACATCCTGCCATTTCCTGCTGTTACAAGCCATCCAGCAGCTAACTGACCTGGAATGGTGTGCTCCAGAGTCTATATGGCAGCCATCTACCCTCTGGACCCGGTGGCCAAAGACCTTCAGACATGCCCAAAAGTGGATGCCATGGTCTGCGCGGTCTCGAAGCGCAGTACTATCCCAGTGGAGGGAGGTGCAGCGCTCAAAGATGCTCACGACTGACGTCTGGAATCCATCCTTAAACAGTCCTTTGAGGTCGCCGCTTTGTCCCTACAAATAGTGGCCTGCTGCACCATGGTGACACCTGCCTGCCTTTCACAGACCAGGAGCAACACCCCTGGGGAAGCCATGGAACCAGCAGTATCATTCCTTGCGGATGCTGCTTCCGAACTGGTGTGCACAGCGGCCAGAGGAGTGTCATCAGCTGTGGCAGCCAGGAGGCAACTCTGGCTCCGAAGCTGGTCGGCCGATGCATCTTTCAAAACGCGACTCACAAGGATGTCCTTCAAAGGATCCCTCCTGTTCTGCAGTGAACTAGAGAAACTGGCTAACAAATGGGGCGAGTCCCCATTACTGCGACGTCCGGAAGACAGGAACAAGAAAAACCATCGACCCTTTCCCCGATCTTCCAGGGGCAGAAGTTCACAGCGCTTCAATCCATACAGAATCACTTATCAAGCGCCTCGCCCTGCAGGCAGGAACCAGTCCTTTCGGAGCAAGTACAACAAAAGGGGAGCCAGCTCGGGCCCCGGCCCCAACCGCACCCCACAATGAGATTCGGCCGACCCGTCCAAAGGAAGAAGCCATAGGGGGCAGACTTGCCCTAATCTACCAAAGATGGGTCGAGATAACTTCGGACAAGTGGGTCCTAACCATCATTCGAGAGGGATACTACCTGGACTTCCTCCGAACCCCTCAGGACAAGTTCGTGGAATCCCCCTGCCACCACCCCTCCAAGAGGGTGGCAGTGGAGGCTACTCTGACTAGATTACTGGCACTAGAGGCCATAACCCCAGTGTCTCCACAACAAATAAATACTGGACACTATTCCATTTATTTTATCGTCCCCAAGAAAGAGGGAACGTTCAGGCCCATCCTGGACCTCAAGTCAGTCAACTGCCACCTAAGGATCCCCCGCTTCCGCATGGAAACCCTACGCACTGTAATAAGGGCGATACAACCGGGAGAGTTCTTCACATCCCTAGATCTGTCGGAAGCCTACCTACACATTCTGATCCAACAATAACATCAGCGCTTCTTTCGCTTCAAAATCCGGGACCGTCCTACCAGTTCCGGGCATTACCCTTCGGGTTAGCCACAGCACCCCGAACGTTCACCAAGATCATAGTGGTGGTGGCGGCAACACTGAGGAAGGAAGGAATCCTTGTACACCCTTACCTAGATGATTGGTTGATCAGGGCGAAATCCCCAGAGGAAAGTCGCCAGGCAACCAGCAGAGTCAAGACTCTACTGGAGAGCCTCGGATGGGTGGTCAACACACAAACAAGAGCGGTCTGCAGCCCTCACAGACTAGAATACTTAGGAGTCTGATTCGACACCAAGGAAGACAAGGTCATCCTGACACCGACGAGGAGATTAAAACTGATGAACCAGTTACGAACCCTGCTGAGCGAACCTTGCCCCACAGCATGGGATCACCTACAAGTCCTCGGCCTCATGGCATCAACACTGGAAGTAGCACCATGGGCATGAGCTCATATGAGACCCCTACAGCGCTCACTCCTATCGCGATGGAATCCACTGTCTCAGAACTACACCGTACGTCTACTGCTCCCTGGCAAAGTTCGAACCCAACTACGGTGGTGGCTACAAGACGGCCACCTGAGTCAGGGAAAGAAACTATCATCCCCAACCTGGATCCTGCTTACCACGGATGCCAGCCTACGAGGATGGAGAGCACACTGTGAAGAGCTAACCGCCCAAGGGCAGTGGAATGCAGAAGAGTCGGGGTGGAACATCAGTCGCCTAGAAGCCCGGGCAGTCAGACTAGCCTGCCTACGGTTTGATCACAGACTCCGAGACAAAGCGGTCAGGGTAATGTCGGACAACGCCACAACAGTGGCCTACATCAACCGTCAGGGAGGAACCAGAAGCCAACAGGTGTCCCTGGAAATAGACCCCCTAATGTCGTCGGCAGAAGGGAACCTCCAGGAGATCTTGGCCGTCTACATCGCTGGGAAAGACAACATCACGGCGGATTACCTCAGCAGAGACCCAGGAGAATGGAAGCTGTCAACCACAGCATTCCAACTGATAGTGAACCAGTGGGGAACACCAACCATGGACCTCCTGGCAAACCGGTCCAACGCCCAAGTACCCAGTTACTTCAGCCGCAGACGGGAACCTCAGTCCCAGGGCATCGATACCCTGGTACAGACATGGCCACAGGAGACTCTGCTATACGCCTTCCCACCGTGGCCCCTTCTTGGTGCGATCATTCACAAGATAAGCCTACACAGGGGACCGGTACTTCTTGTGGCCCCGGACTGGCCAAGAAGACCATGGTACGCAGACATGCGGAGATTACTGACAGGGAACCCCCTGCCACTACCTCCACACAGAGACCTGCACCAGCAGGGACTGATCCTCCACGAGGACCCAGCTCGATTCTCTCTTACGGTCTGGCCATTGAGAGGGCTCGCCTGAGAAAGAGCGGATACTCGGGGGCTGTAATCGACACCCTACTCCGAGCACGCAAGTTCTCCACATCTCTAACATACATAAGGGTGTGGAGAGTATTCGAAGCATGGTGCGAGGACCACAACATCATACCTCGCTCAGTCAAAATTCCTGCAGTCTTGGAATTCCTACAGAACGGCCTACAGAAGGGATTGTCCTTCAACTCCATCAAGGTACAGGTGGCCGCATTGTCATGCTACGGCTCCAAGAACGGGGGCGGCAGCATAGCCTCTCCACCCGGTCGTCTCCCGCTTCCTGAAAGGAGTTAAGCACATCCGACCACCCCTAAAGTGGCCGGTACCGCTTTGGAACCTCAACCTGGTCCTGGATTTCTTAGCAGGAGCCTCGTTCAGACCTCTCCGCGGCCTGTCTCTCCGATTATTAACATTGAAAACAGCCTTCCTGCTGGCAGTTTGTTCAGCCCGTTGCATATCCGAGCTGCAAGTACTGTCCTGTCGTGAGCCATTTCTCAGACTCACTCCTGGCACCATCCAGTTATGCATGGTCCCCTCGTTCCTCCCCAAAGTGGTGTCTCACTTCCACCTTAACCAAACCATCTCGCTACCATCGCCAGATGAACATAAGAATTCGGAAGAGTCCAAAAGTCTACGCCAGCTCAACATCGGCAGACTCCTGGCCAGATACCTGGAAATGTCGGAATCCGTATGAAAGACGGACCACCTGTTCGTCCTTCACAGCGGGAAGAAGCAAGGAGAAACGGCCTCACGAGCAACCATAGCCCGCTGGATCAAAGAAATCATCAAGGCGGCCTATGTAGAAGCAGGCAAGCCGCCGCCTCTACAAATCAAGGCCCATTCTACTAGGGCCCAGGCAGTGTCCTGGGCAGAAACCAAGATGCCCAGACCTGCCGAGATCTGCAGGGCGGCGACATGGTCCTCCAGCCACACCTTTTCCAGGTTTTACCGCCTGGATGTTCAGGCTCGGGAGGACACAGCATTCGCAAGGGCAGTACTAAGTGGATCACGGGCAGCCTCCCACCCGGTTCGGGAGTAGCTTTTATACATCCCATTGGTCCTGAGTCCATCTGCTACACGCTAGGAAATGGAGAAATTACTTACCTGATTAATTTCGTTTTCCTTAGTGTAGACCAGGGGTCGGGAACCTTTTTGGCTGAGAGAGCCATGAACGCCACATATTTTAAAATGTAATTCCGTGAGAGCCATACAAGACCTACCAAATTAATTTACTACAACCCCCCACCCTCCTGACCCCCCCCCCCCCCAAGACCTGCCAAAAGTCCCTGGTGGTCCAGTGGGGGTCCAGGGCTCGCAGACAAAGCTTTAATAAAAAAGTAAAAATCTAACAAAAACCCCCACCCTCCTGATGCCCCCCAATACCTCCAAAATTAATGTACTACAATCCCCCACCCTCCTGACCCCCCCAAGACCTGCCAAAAGACCCTGGTGGTCCAGCGGGGGTCCAGGGCTCGCAGACAAATCTTTAATAAAAAAGTAAAAATCTAACAAAAACCCCCACCCTCCTGATGCCCCCCAATACCTCCAAAATTAATGTACTACAATCCCCCACCCTCCTGACCCCCCCAAGACCTGCCAAAAGTCCCTGGTGGTCCAGCGGGGGTCCAGGAGCGGTCCGGAAGCGATCTCCTGGACTTGGGCTGTCGGCTGCCAATAGTCAAAATGGCGCCGACGGCCCTTTGCCCTCACTATGTCACTGGGGTCGACCAATGGCGGCGGTAGCCCCTGTGACATAGTAAGGGCAAAGGGCCGTCGACGCCATTTTGATTACTGGCAGCCTACGGCCCTTTGCCCTCACTATGTCACAGGGGCTACCGCCACCATTGGTTGACCCCAGTGACATAGTGAGGGCAAAGGGCCGTCGGCGCCATTTTGACTATTGGCAGCCGACAGCCCAAGTCCAGGAGATCACCCCCGGACCGCTCCTGGACCCCCGCTGGACCACCAGGGACTTTTGGCAGGTCTTGGGGGGGACGGGACAGGAGGGTGGGGGGTTGTAGTAAATTAATTAACTCTTGTATTTTTACTCCAAGTGATAATGTATCCCCATTGTTAGAAATGTTCTCCAAGTTCTAAATGTTCCTCCTTTAGCCTTATCCCAAGTTAACTTGTTACAATGTAAGAATAAGCAGTTCATGTCTTATTTGTTATGTTTTGATGTAAACCGATGTGATATCTCGATCGAATGTCAGTATATAAAACCAAACAAATAAATAAATAAATTTAGGAGGTCTTGGGGGGCGTCAGGAGGGTGGGGGGGTTTTGTTAGATTTTTGCTTTTTTATTAAAGATTTGTCTGCGAGCCAGATGCAGCCATCAAAAGAGCCACATCCGGCTCGCGAGCCATTGGTTCCCGACCCCTGGTGTAGACAGATGGACTCAGCATCCGACCCACGGCTGCCGTTACTCTGGGAATTCTCGGGGGACAGCTCCGAGAGCGAGGGAATCAAGGGTAAGCCACGCTTTCCTTCATCTAGGACACCCACCCTACCGGATGTCTACGTTTCCTGGTTGAGGGTACTGGCGGTCTCCATCTATAGCCATTTAACCAATTCAAGTTATTCAATTTAGTCAGTCACACATATATCCACAATGCTTTTCGAGGAGAATACTGAAGAGCTGCACTTCCTGCAGGGGTATATGTACTAGAGCTGACATCAGATTGAAATCTGATCTGTCTCCAACTGCTATCAGGAGTACACTATACCCATTGGTCCTGAGTCCATCTGTCTACACTAAGGAAAACGAAATTATCAGGTAAGTAATTTCTCCATTTTCACTCAATGCACAATTAAGCCCTGGAATTTATTGCCAGAGGATGTGGTTAAGGCAGCATAGCTGGGTTTAAAAAAAAAAAAGTTTGGAGAAGTCCATAAACTGCTATTAGTCAAGTTGATTTGGGGAATAACCACTACTTTTTACTGACATTAGTAACATGGGATATATTTTTATTGTTTGAGTAACCGCCAGGTACTTGTAACCTGGATTGGCTACTATTGAAAACAGGATGCTAGGCTTGATGAACCATGTTTCTCACTCAATATGGCAATTTCTTATATTTTTATGTTTGGTAAGCAAACTTGCTTTTCCACTGATTTTTCTCCTGTCTGGTTTTTAACAAAGTTATTTTTCCACTGATTTTTTTTATTGCGTTGAAATTCTCAGGAAAAATAAAATAAAAACTGAAATGAAAGGTCCCTAATAATACTCCTGATAAACTCTCACCAGTGATTTGTACAGAGGTAATGCCTTTTTTTTCTTACTGGTAATACTATGTACTCTAGTATTCTGCTGATTCTTTTTACTGTCTAGTTACTGTGCTTGCTAAACTCAAAATAATCATATATGATCAACCCCTGTTTAGTGATCCTTATTACAACAAACCCCATCTCAAGCCCTCCCATCATATACTGCTTCTGTAAGTTTGTGTCCTAGATGCATGAGTCTGTTTTTGTATTAAATCTCAGTTGTCACACTGTTGCTTGGTGAAGGGGGGAACACATGGACTTGTGGGTGTGAGGAATATGATTAAGTCTGGTGCTGGAGTTAGTTTTTAGTATCTGGCACTGGATGTGTGAGGGGATTTCAGTAATTACCTATGTGAGTAACTTTTAACTCTTTGCAGGTTTCGACCTATAAAAGGAAGGCAGGAGGAACTGAAGGAGGTGATTGAAAACTTCAAAAAAGATGAACATTTAGAAAAAACCTTCAAATGCCTGACAGCAGGGGATTGGGCACGGCATTATTTCCTTAACAAGAACAAACTGCAGGAGCGACTGTTTAAGGAGCATGTAGGTGGAGACCTGTTTCCTTTTCACCTGGCATTTCTATATTGCTAATTAGGACTTGAAAATACTTTAATGCATGCTGTCCAGGGATTACTGTCTTGCAGTCTATATATTGCTATTGGTAACAATTTAGACTAGAAAAAAGCCATTCTAAGGAGCTTGAACTAGTTAAATAGAAAATGGTTGTGCTGTATGTCAAACCTGACCCTTTGTTCCCACTGTAGTATCTTTCTTTGATAACAGGGGCCAATGGACAAACTTAAATTGTTCTTGGCTGTGGTTCTAGCTTGCAACGGAGAGGACTAATAATAAGAATAGAAGCTTCTTAGAAAATTATAAAATGCGTGGATTGAAGTAGCTTGGAACTCATTTTAAGGAGTCAAGTCTCTACTAGATTTGTTGCCAGCTGCCAACATAGATACCAAATTTCAGAAATCACTGGGGTTAGGGCACAGCAAGAAGAAACTGTTATCTGTTTCCCAACTGCTGGCTTTATTGTTGATGGTAAATTCTCAGCAGAATCTGAAAAATCAATAATTTTTGGATTTTTAGCTTGCCTTTCAAGTAATGTAAGATGTTTGTTTTTTAAACAGTTATATAAATACATTTGAACTTCCTTTTCATCCTGCTAGACAGATCCAGACATGTGAGTTTATGTAACCCTACCAGCAGATGGAGAGAGGACCACAACATTTTTAGTGATGTCATCACTGCTATAAGAAGTGGTTCAGACAAGATATTTGCCAGGTCCTGATAGAACATATTCCTAGCTTCATTCCCAGGACAATAGCTTTCAGCTGCCTTATCTGGTGTAGTATGTCTGCTACTAGGGCGACAATTTCAGTTTGAAATTGTTCCCCTACTAGAGCAGGCCCTCTGTTCTGGCTCACAGAATTCTTCCATTAGACAGTCTCTAGTTGAGCAGTATCTGGTAGGTGTTTCCCAGGTCTCTGGTTTAGCCTGGAGGTAGCAAGTGAGAGCAGAAAGGAACCCCTCTTTTCCCCCAGGTCTGAATAACTACCTCTTCTCCCCCCACTTCCCAATTTATGACCACCTTGCTCTCTTTTCACATTTAGGTCATGCTGGGGAAGGCAAGAAAAAAGTGAGTCTATGGCTGTTCTAGGTAGTTGCCACAGCTACAGGACTTTTTTGTTTATTCCTGCAGGAAGGAGGTTCTTCAGTTTGATAAGACTTTTCTGCAGGCTCCATCAACATCTGGGGGAGCTTTGATCCAACCTTAGATTAGTTTGGTTCTATTTTCATTTTGCCAGCTGTGTGTGTTCATATAGGTGATAGACATCATAGGGGAGAATTGCTGCATGGTAGACTAACTGTTGATTTGAGAGGGGCAGGGGCCAGCATATTTGTGGTGTGGCTAGCTGATTGGCATTTCCTGGGATAGAATGAAGACTGGTACAGGCAGCTGCATAGCTAAATTTTGGCTCTCTTGCACATGAGAGAGCTTTGGAGTGACATGAGCAAGAGTCCCCCACCCCCCTCTACCCAGCAGACTACATTTCTACTGGAATGGGCGCCATCTTGTATTTTGTGTCGCCTGATAGCTTTTTCTTTGTACAGGCTCATAAGAACCTCAGACTCTGCCTCGCCTCCCACCATCGGTCCTGTCTCCCGAGATCCTCATCAGGGATCTCTTTAATCATTTTTAATAAATTGCCTTTATCCCAGGACAAGCAGGATGCTAGTCCTCACATATGGGTGACGTCACTGAACGGAGCCCAGGCGGGAAAGCTTTCTGTCAAAGTTTCTAGAAACTTTTGACTGGCCTGTGAGGCCACTGAGCATGCCCAGCATGCTATGATATTCTCTGCCACAGGTCTCTCTTCAGTCTTCACTTTTCCGCGCTGCCGTTCGCACAGCGGACCGATAGCCCTACCGTTTGGGAATCTCTCTCTTGACTGAAAAGTCACTTATTAATATATTCTTTGTCATAGGAAAATCTCTACCTCGCCGGCTGGTGAGTACTGTACTTTTAAAAATTTTCAGACGAAAATTTTTCTCACACACACACACACACACACACACACACACACACACACACACACACGCTTGTTCATCGACGGCCGTCGATCGAAAATGGCGACCGGTTTCAAAAAATGCCCAGTCTGCAACCGAAATATGTCTATCACCGATCCGCATTTGGAGTGTGTACTGTACCTCGGGGAACAACATGATGTCAGTACATGCACCAAATGTGCAGAGATATGACGGTCAAGGGACGAAAAGCCAGGAAAGAGAAGATGGAACACCTATTTTCTCTTCAGCTAATCCCTTCTCCCTCAAAAGCACCGAGGTTGTCTCCGGCTGGAGCAACAAAAAGGGTTTTACTCAAAAAACCGCGTCCGGATGCATCCGGTGATCGTCTGTCCTCGCCATCGTCTGTGATCTCCACAAAGTCGGCAGAGCGTTCTAAAACCAAACATCACCATCGATCATCGTTCGCATCGGTGTCCCAGGACGAGTCGATGCCGAAGCGGCCTAAAAATCAAGACACGCCGGTGGTTGGGCCTTCTTCTCACCGATACCTACGACATCATCGATGGACATCGCAGCACCGCCACCGCATACACCATCGGTGTCTTCACTCATACCACAGCCAGAATTGTCTACACTTATTAGACAAGCTGTTTTACAAGCTCTACAGGAGCAACAAGTTCCGACAGGCCTGTTGATGCCGACCTCCGGGTCGATGCCGATACCCTCGATATCGATGCCGACCTCCGGGTCTATGCCGATACCCTCGATATCGATGCTGATACCCTCGATATCGATGCCGATTGCCTCCAGCATCGATGCCGATGACTCTGACATCGATGCCAATACCTCCACTGTCAGTATCGATGCTGATGTTTTTTCCTTCAACATCGATGCCGGTGATAACACAGATGACAACAATATCTTTCCTTCCAAGATCCTCGACTGGTTTCATAACCACCACACCGAGGCTACAAACACAATCTACATCGATGTTATCTCAAATTCCATCGATGATCCCAATGACAGCACCCCTGCCACCACCTGATCAACCACTAGAAGTACAGGATGAGGCATTTTACCGTCTCCTCCTACAAAGGTACCAGAATGTCATCGACAACTTGCCACCTATCACACAAAGAACAACATCTACTGATATTTTCATCGATGATCCACAACCTGGACCTTCAGGGCTTCATGTCCCACTAGCACCAGCAACTCAAACAACGTATAGAGAAGATTCAAAAGACTCCTGGGATG
Source organism: Rhinatrema bivittatum (assembly GCF_901001135.1). NCBI lineage: Eukaryota > Metazoa > Chordata > Amphibia > Gymnophiona > Rhinatrematidae > Rhinatrema > Rhinatrema bivittatum. The sequence continues at coordinate 53,121,686 of NC_042631.1, read as the reverse complement.
ATGAACCCTCTCAATTTTCCTCAGAGGAGTTCATGTCCAATCCTTCTTCTCCTGACTGAAGAAAGAAGTCACCCCCAGAAGATCTTTCCTTCTCATCCTTTATACAAACTATGTCTGATTCCATTCCATTTAAATTGACAGCTGAGGAGGTCACAAGAGCACAAACTCTTGAAGTATTACAGTTTGTGGAACCACCCAAACAGGTACTAGCAGTACCTGTACATGAAGTCTTACTGGATCTTCAGAAGAGAATCTGGGAACACCCAGCTTCTATACCTGCAGTAAACAAAAGAGTAGAAACAACCTACATAGTTCAACCAGCTCCAGGGTACCACAAACAACAATTGCCCCATCAGTCTGTCGTTGTGGAATCAGCGCAAAAGAAATCTAAACGTGTGTGCCCACATTCCTCCATCCCACCAGGCAGGGAGCACAGGTTCCTGGACACAGTGGGTAAGAAGATCTACCAGAGTTCCATGCTGAGTACAAAAATCTCTGCATATCAACTCTATATCATTCAACACCAGAGAAATCTCTGGAAAGAGATGGAACAATTCATCACTTCCTTACCCACTCAATTCCAAGAGCCTGCTCAAGCAATCATATCAAAAGGTCTTGAGGCAGGAAAACATGAAGTGAGAGCAGTTTATGATAACTTCGAAACTACTTCAAGAATAGCAGCAGCGGGAATCACTGCTCGCCGGTGGGCCTGGCTCAAGGCATCTGACCTCAGGCTTGAGGTACAAGATAAGCTTGTTGACCTTCCCTGTCTTGGTGACAATCTCTTCGGAGATAAAATTCAAGAGGCTGTGCAACAACTCAAAGATCACACTGAGACACTCAAACAACTGTTTCAAACCCCTCAAGAACCTGCTAATCAACCACCTCGTCGTCCTCCACGTAGGGATGTGAGACGTTCTTACTACAGGCCGCGCAGGTACTACCAACCAACAACTAGAGGTAGATCTACCAGGCCAACACAGCGATCTCAAGCCAGACAATCCAGACCTGCCCGTCCACAACCTCCTGCACAGACAGGGCCTGTAACAGGCTTTTGAGGACTACACCAGAGAACAGATTCAACCTTGCAATCCCAAGTCAAATCTCCCGGTGGGAGGCAGAATATCCCTTTTTCGCACAAATTGGCAAAACATAACCTCAGATCAATGGGTTCTCTCCATAGTTGCCCGAGGTTACAAACTAAATTTCACTTCCATTCCTCCAGAATTTCCACCAACATCCTGCCACCAACAAAACTCTCAACTTCATCAATTACAAACAGAATTATCCACCCTTCTGAGATCCAAGGCCATTCAACCAATGCCTCGAACACAGAAGGGCAGGGGATTCTACTCCAAATACTTCCTCATTCCAAAGAAAACCGGAGGCCTAAGTCCTATCCTAGACATCAGAAATCTCAACAAATTTCTAAAGAAAGAAAAAATCAGAATGGTTTCTCTAGGCACTATGCTTCCACTTCTTCAAGCAAGGGATTGGCTTTGTTCTCTGGATCTTCAAGATGCTTATGCTCACATTCCAATATACCCTCCTCATCGCAAATACCTGCGCTTCACAGTAGGCTATCAACATTTCCAATACAGAGTTCTACCATTTGGACTGGCGTCTGCTCCCAGAGTCTTCACCAAATGTCTAGCAGTAATAGCAGGACACTTGCACAAGGAAGGTGTCCATGTTTTTCCATATCTAGATGACTGGCTCATAAAGAGTCCATCTCAAGAAGGAGCAATAACTTCTCTCAACCGGACAATTGCTCTACTTCACTCCATGGGGTTTCTCATCAATTATCAAAAATCCCATCTCACTCCAACTCATCTACTTCAATTCATAGGAGCAGATTTGAACACAAACCTAGCAAAGGCCATTCTACCTATAGAACAGGCAGAGGCCCTCATTCTACTAGCAAAGTCCATTTCCTTACGGACACAAACCACAGCTCATCAGTTTCTGATACTGCTAGGTCACATGGCCTCTACAGTTCATGTTACTCCTCTGGCAAGACTAGCCATGCAAGTTACCCAATGGACTTTAAGATCACAATGGATTCAAGCCATTCAACCACTTCACTATTCAATTCAAGTGACCTACCAACTAAGATCATCTCTACTTTGGTGGACCAACAAGGACAACCTGTGCAAAGGTCTACCTTTCCAACAACCAGTCCCAGAGATTACTTTAACCACAGACGCATCCACCTTAGGATGGGGAGCTCATGTAGACAATCTCCACACTCAAGGGACTTGGACAAAACTCGAAGCAACATATCAAATCAATTTTCTGGAGCTTCGAGCGATACGTTATGCACTGCATGCGTTCCAGGACTGCCTTTCACACAAGACTGTTCTTATCCAAACAGACAACACAGTAGCCATGTGGTACATCAACAAACAGGGAGGTACGGGCTCGTATCTCCTTTGTCAAGAAGCTGCACAGATTTGGGGCTGGGCCCTGAATCACTCAATGTTCTTACGAGCCACTTATCTGGCAGGCATTCACAATATAGTGGCGGATCGACTCAGTCGTCAATTCCAACCACACGATTGGTCCTCGGATCCTGCAGTAGCAACCAGGATATTTCAACGTTGGGGTCAACCAACACTAGACCTCTTGGCGTCACATCTGAATCACAAAGTGGACAACTTCTGTTCTCTTCACAAACAGAACAATCAGCCAGCCAAGGACGCCTTTGCTCGCCCTTGGAACTCAGGCCTACTATACGCGTATCCTCCAATACCGCTCATAACAAAAACTCTAGTGAAGCTACAACAGGACAAGTGCTCCATGATTCTCATAGCCCCGTATTGGCCTCGACAAGTATGGTTCCCCACACTGCTAGACCTCTCAGTCAGGGATCCAATTCGTCTGGGAATAGCTCCCACTCTCATAACTCAAGATCAGGGCCGGTTGCGCCATCCCAACTTTCAGTCCCTATCCCTGACAGCATGGATGTTGAAAGCTTGATATTACAACCACTCAATCTTTCATCCCATATATCTCAAGTGCTTATAGCTTCATGTAAACATTCCACATGAAAAAACTATTCTTCTAAATGGAAGAGATTTACTTTGTGGTGCTCAGCAAAAGATATAAATCCTTTCACTTGCTCCACAACTTCTCTACTGGACTATTTATAACATCTTTCGGACTCTGGTCTCCAGACTTCATCTGTAAGAGTACATTTAAGTGCAATCTCTGCTTACCATAACAAGATAAGAGATGCACCTATATCCACACATCCTCTCGTAAGTAGATTTATGAGAGATTTAACTCACCTTAAACCACCAGTTCGAAAACCCGTCCCAAGCTGGGACCTGAATTTGGTACTAACAAGACTCATGTGCTCTCCCTTCGAACCCATAGACTCTTGTAATCTTAAATTTCTCACATGGAAGACATCTTCCTCATAGCCATTACTTCAGCTAGAAGGGTTAGTGAGTTACAAGCACTTGTCACATACGAACCTTATACAAAGTTCCTACATGACAGAGTGGTTCTCTGTACACATCCAAAATTCCTTCCCAAGATAGTTACGGAATTCCACTTGAACCAATCCATAAATTTACCCACATTCTTTCCAAGGCCTCATTCCCATCCAGGAGAAACAGCCTTACACACCCTGGACTGTAAGCGTACACTTGCTTTCTATTTAAACCGTACTGCAGTCCATAGGCAATCCACTCAGCTTTTTGTTTCTTATGATCCAAACAAACCGGGTAAAGCAGTGGGTAAACATACCCTATCCAATTGGATAGCAAATTGCATAGAGTTCTGCTATGAACAAGCAGGCTTTCCTCTTCAAGGGCGAGTAAAGGCACATTCAGTAAGAGCAATATCAACATCAGTAGCACATTTTCGTTCAGTGCCAATCTTAGACATATGCAAAGCAGCAACATGGAGTTCTCTTCACACTTTTGCAGCTCACTACTGCTTGGACAAAGAAGGAAGACAAGATTCAGCCTATGGACAATCTGTCTTAAAGAACTTGTTTCCAGTTTAATCCCAACTCCTTCTACATCCAATGTTCTGTGATCTTCGGCTGACTCATTCAACAACAATACTTCCCTGTTGCCTCAATACAACATGACTCAGCCTCTAGCTCGCTATTCACCCATATGTGAGGACTAGCATCCTGCTTGTCCTGGGATAAAGCAAAATTGCTTACCTTGTAATAGGTGTTATCCCAGGACAGCAGGATGTAGTCCTCACAGAACCCACCCGCCACCTCGCGGAGTTGGGCCTCATACCTTTATTATTTTATTTTTGCTAACGCTTTATGCTATATAACAGACTGAAGAGAGACACCTGTGGCAGAGAATATCATAGCATGCTAGGCATGCTCAGTGGCCTCACAGGGCCAGTCAAAAGTTTCTAGAAACTTTGACAGAAAGCTTTCCCACCTGGGCTCCATTCAGTGACGTCACCCATATGTGAGGACTACATCCTGCTGTCCTGGGATAACACCTATTAAAAGGTAAGCAATTTTGCTTTCCTGTACGTACCCGGATCAGTCCAGACAGTGGGTTGAGCCTCCTTTCCAGCAGGTGGAGACAGACTAAAACTTGAAGGATGCCCCATATCAGGACAGAGCCTATCCTCTACCCCTTCAGTATTCGTCTGTCTCCAGCAGGTGCAGCATCTCCCCTTCGGTTCTCTGCTGTAGGCTAGTCAGCCTCTTCTTCTTTCTTTTTCTGCTCAAGCAAGTAGTTCTTTGATTCCCGCTTGTTTTAGAAACAAAGGAAAAAAATCTATGAAGGAAATTTTGCCTTCTTTTAGTGCTTTTACTGTTTTTGTTTTTGTGGGAGACGTCCGACTCCCAGCTCTTGCCCGGCTCAGGGGGGCTTTGCCCCTTTTGCAGGAGGGGGGGTTCCCTGCATAGTCCTGAGTCCGTGGACGCTTCCAGGTGTGGGGACCGACGCTCTCTGGGCCTCGTTCCCCCTCTGGCTGCCGAGAGGGTTTTTAACCTGCTGCTGTGCTCAGTAAAAAAAAAAAAAAAAGGAGTTTCAAAGTTTCAAACTTTCAATAAGTTGCAGGTACTCACCTACCTCTAACTTATTTGCAGCAGTTGACCAGCTTTTTTATTTTTTTCTGGTCAGAGTAGGGCTAGAACCGGCAGCCAGAGAAGCAAAGGCAGCAGGTTTCCCGCTTGCTCTCTCCTGCTGTGCAGGCTGTCAATCAAGCTTTTTTTTCAGCTTTTTTTTCTTCAGCCGCGGCTTAGCTGTGTCCCGACTGGCAGCCTGCCTTTCTTGTGGGCTGCCCTCTTCGCGTTTTTCGCGGCAGGGCCTCTGCACTGCTTGCCTGCCGGGTGGGGAAGGTCCCTCCTCGGCAGGACAAGCAAATTTAGCCTGGGGCTCCACTCCTCCCGGCATGGCTAGGCCTTTCCCGGGTTGGCAGAGCCCGGGAACGGCCGCCATCTTGGATTTTTCATCTGGGCTGATTTCAGTGCTCCCTGGGGCTGGGGGGCCAGAATTTTTTGATTTAACCCCCGATTTTGCCACCGCGAGTGCCGAGGAGGGGGGTCCTGACCTTCGCTCGCCCCCCCCCCCCCCCCGCCAAATCCAGGGTCCCTTTTTCAGCGGATTTAGTCCTCCTCATGCACAAATCTTCTCTAGCTAGCCTGCAAGAGCTGGACGAAAGCCCCCCCCCCCGCCAAAAATCCCTCGCTCAGCGCCGTTGACCACTCGAATGGCCGCGGAGCCCCAGGGACCAGTTTGGGTGCGGGTGGTCCCGGGGGTGCCCCCCCCCCCCGGTGTCTCCCGTGTCCTCGGACCCCGCTGCTTCCTCGGATTTGGCGGATGCCCCCCTAGAGGGGGATGACCCTAGAGCCCTCCGTCTTTTTCGTAAGGAGGAGTTAGAGCCCCTCCTTCCTTTTGTTTTGCCAGGAGCTGGGTCTGGAGAGTCCCTCCGTGGATAATCTCATGGCCTCGCTCCCTAAGGATATGAACCCGGTTCTGGGAGGGCTCCGGCCTCGGCCTTTCCCTTCCACCCCATGCTTAAGCTCCTTATCCTGTGGGAATGGGAGGCTCCTGAGGGTGCGCTTCGGGTGGGGCGTGCGATGGATAAGCTCTATCCCCTCCCGGAGGAGGGCTTGGAGCTGTTGCGATATCCATCGGTGGATTCTTATGTTTCTGCAGTGGCCAAGCACAGCACGATTCTGGTGGAAGGTTCCACGGCCTTGAAGGATTCACAAGATCGTAAGCTGGAGGCTCACCTGAAGCGCATCTTTGACGTTCTGGCCCTTGGGGTCCGGGCGTCTTGCTATAGCAGTCTCATGATGCGAGCGGGCCTCCAGTGGGTCCATCAGTTACTCTGCGCCCGGGAGCTTCCACCAGGTGAGGCAGAACAAGCCGAACGTCTGGAGGCAGTCACTGCTTACTATCGGACGCCCTCTACGATCTGGTCTGTGTCCAGGCGAAGGCGATGGTCTCGGCGTGGCGGCCCGGAGGCTCCTTTGGCTACGCCACTGGTCGGCTGATCAGTCCTCGAAGACTCGGCTGGGCACGCTGCCCTTCAAAGGTAAGATGCTCTTTGGCGAGGATCTTGCGAAGCTTATGGACTCCTTGGCTGACGACAAGGTCCATAAGCTCCCAGAGGACCGCCCTAAGTCTTCCCGATCCTTCGCGGCCTCTCGCTCTCGCTTCAGGGGCCAGCGTCACTTCACTTCTCGGGGGCGGGGCAGTTCTGCGAGGGGGTCTTCTCGTGCGCAGTCCTGGTCGCAGTCCTTTCGTGGCAGACGGCCCTTTCGCGAGGGCCAGCCCGTCCGTGCTGCCGCTAAACCAGCCACGCAATGAAGTTCAGCCGACCCATTCCTCGGTGCCTTTCCTCGGCGGACGCCTCTCCCTGTTCTTCGAGGAATGGGTCAAGATCACGTCTGATCAGTGGGTCCTCGACATTATCAGAGACGGGTACACTTTCGACCTCGTCAGGGAACTTCCAGATCTCTTTCTTTTCTTGCCTTGCGGCCGGGCCAAGAGGGACGCGGTGGTCCAGACTCTCTCCAAGCTTCTGGATCTGGGAGCGGTGAATCCAGTCCCGGAAAGGGAAATTGGCGCCAGCCAGTATTCTATTTACTTCACCGTGCCCAAAACGGACGGGTCCTTCCGCCCAATATTGGACCTCAAGAGGGTCAATCGGGCTCTCAAGATCCCCCACTTCCGCATGGAAACCCTGCGGGCGGTCATTGCGGTGGTCTGCCCCGGAGAGTTCCTTGCTTCCCTCGATCTCGCAGAAGCTTATTTTCATATTCCCAATCACCGCGACTATCAGACGTATCTCCGATTCCACATTCTCAACCAGGACTTCCAGTTTCGAGCTCTCCCCTTCAGCCTCGCGACCGCTCCTCACACCTTCACGAAGTTCATGGTAGTAGTAGCGGTGGCTTTGCGCCGGGAGGGGATTGTCGTCCATCCCTATCTGGACGATTGGCTCATCAGGGCCAAGTCGGAGACCTCTTGCCGGCGGGCGGTGGATCGCGTCTTGGAGCTCCTTGCCTCTCTCGGGTGGATAGTGAACTTTTCCAAGAGCAAACTTCAGCCCTCCCAGGAGTTGGAATTTCTGGGAACCCACTTTGACACCCGAGTAGGCAAGGTTTTCTTACCTCGGGCGCGAGCCCTCAAGCTGATCGATCAGGTCCAGACTTTGATTGTCCTACCCTCCCCGACAGCCTGGGATTATCTCCAAGTCCTGGGATCCATGGCTTCTACCATCGACCTTGTCCCCTGGGCTTTTGCTCATATGCGTCCGTTACAGAAAGCTTTGCTGTGCCGTTGGCAGCCAGTGTCGGAGCAGTTCCACGTAGTCCTTCCGTTCTTGGATTCTACTGCCGAAGAATTACAGTGGTGGCTGTCTCTTCCTCATCTTCTGCAAGGGATGCCTCTTCAAGCTCCACAGTGGACGATAGTGACCACGGACGCCAGCCTGTTGGGCTGGGGTGCGGTCTGCCTTTCTCAGTCCACCCAGGGAACATGGTCGCAGACTCAGTCGCACTGGCACATCAATCGACTGGAAACGTTGGCGGTCCGCCTGGCGCTTCAGGAGTTCCTTCCCCTGATCCGCGGCAAGGCGGTACGAGTCCTGTCCGACAACTCCACCACAGTGGCCTACATCAATCGCCAAGGGGGCACTCGCAGTCCCCTGGTAGCCTTAGAAGCCAGCCGTCTCCTCGCTTGGGCGGAGCGTCACCTACAGTGCCTTGCGGCTTCTCACATCGCCGGAAAAGACAATGTTCAAGCCGACTTCCTCAACCGGCAGTCGCTCGATCTCGGACGCGGCCGAGATCAGAGCTCTCGGACGCGGCCATGGCTCTGATAGTGGACAGGTGGGGTCCTCCTCACCTCGACCTCATGGCGACTCTGCGCAATGCCAAGGCCAATCGGTTCTTCAGCTGCTGGAGGGAGCACGGCGCAGAGGGCGTGGATGCTCTGGCTCTACCTTGGCCAGCTGACGTCCTTCTGTACGTGTTTCCCCCGTGGCCACTGGTGGGGAAAGTTCTCAGGAGAATCGAGCTCCACCGGGGACCGGTGATTCTCGTCGCTCCTGAGTGGCCGCGGTTCGCGGATCTCATCAATCTAGCGGTGGACGGGCCCCTGCGCCTCGGTCATCTCCCTCGTCTCCTCCGGCAGGGGCCTGTATTTTTCGACCAGGCCGATTGCTTCTGTCTTGCGGCCTGGCTTTTGAATGGCGTCGTTTGAGGTGCAAAGGTTATAGGGAGGAGGTCATCTCCACCCTGCTGCGAGCCCGGAAGCAGTTGACTTCTCTGGCCTATGTGCGCATCTGGAAAGTTTTTGAGTCCGCGTGTACGGAGGCGGGTGTCCCTGCGCGCTCCGCCTCGATTCCTTTGATTCTTTCTTTTCTTCAGAAGGGTCTCTCTAAGGGCCTCTCCTTCAGTTGTCTACGCGTTCAAGTCTCTGCGCTCGGCTCTCTCCTGGGTCGGGTGGACGGTCATGCCTTAGCAGCTCACCCTGACGTGATTCGTTTCCTGAGGGGCGTTAGACACCTCCGCCCCCTCCTCTCGGGCCACGTGTCCATCGTGGAGTCTCAACCTAGTCCTTCGTGCTGTCTGTGCGCTCCCTTCGAGCTTCTTCGCCACGCTAGGCTCAAGGATTTTACTCTGAAGACTGTCTTTCTGGTCTCTATTTCCTCTGCTCGCTGTATTTCCGAGCTTCAGGCGCTGTCCTGTTGGGAGCCCTTTTTGCGTTTCTCGGATTCCGGGGTTTCTCTCAGGACGGTTCCTTCCTTCTTGCCTAAGGTTGTCTCTGCTTTTCATGTCAACCAGTCGGTCGAACTCCCAGCGTTCTCTCCGGAGGAGATTGCGGGTACGGCGGGTGGCGACCTTCGTCGGCTAGATGTAAAACGAGTCTTGCTTCGCTATCTCCAGGTCACCAATGACTTCTGGGTATCGGACCATCTCTTCGTCCTTTGGAGTGGTCCCAACCGCGGTAAACAGGCTTCTAAGACCACGATTGCGCGGTAGTTGAAGGAAGCGATTTCCTCGGCGTATCTTTGTCAAGGTCGTCCGCTTCCTGAGGGTCTGAAGGCCCATTCTCTGCGTTCTCAGGCTACTTCGTGTGCGGAGAGTCAATCTGTCTCCCCGCAGGAGATTTGCAGGGCCGCCACTTTGGACGTCTCTGCACACTTTTGTTCGGCACTACCGTCTGGATGTACACGCTCCGGTGTTCGGTTCCTTTGGGCGGCAAGTGCTTCGAGCGGGACTGTCTCGGTCCCACCCAGTTTAGGGAAGCTTTGGTACATCCCACTGTCTGGACTGATCCGGGTACGTACAGGAAAGGAAAATTAGTTCTCACCTGTTAATTTTTGTTCCTGTAGTACCACGGATCAGTCCAGACGCCCTTCCCTGTCTGTCTTCTGTCCTCTCGAAGCTTGTTTTCTTGCAGGTCTGCAGATTTCATATATTTCTTTGTGAAAGATTACTGAGCAATTACACCGGAAGCCTTGGTCGTTTTCTTATACCAAGTTGATGCAAGAGCGTATAGGTATACCATGTTTTCTACATTATTCTATATTTGCTCCGTTGAGCTTTACAGCTACTTGCTTGATCCTATTCTTGGGTTTGTTGTTTTATGCTTTGACATACGTTATACTGAAGGGGTAGAGGATAGGCTCTGTCCTGATATAGGGCATCCTTCAAGTTTTAGTCTGTCTCCACCTGCTGGAAAGGAGGCTCAACCCACTGTCTGGACTGATCCGTGGAACTACAGGAACGAAAATTAACAGGTAAGAACTAATTTTCCTTTCCATTAGTAAATCAAAGCAGTTTACGTTAAAAAAAAATTTACACTCTCTCTCTTATGGCAGTTTTCTCCTGACTTTATCTTGATTATGCACCAGGCTTTCTGTTTTCAGTTTAAACCGATTTTTACTCTAAAACTCCAGGATATTTCCAAAAGTGACTGTTGGTTTAAACCGATTTTCACCCTAATTTTAGGCTGGTTAAAGAACAGCTCCAGAGCTGTAGATTTAGTGCCTCAAGGCTTCCAGCAACTGCTGGAAGTCAATGTAGGCCAAAACAATTGTAGCATTTCAAGTCTCACTCCCCACCAGTGAAATTGCCTGCCCTCCAGTGTCACTGATGTAGTGTTTCAATTCCAACTTCCCCCTCCCACCAAGCAGCCAAAATGTCTGCTGCTTGGTACCATCAATGCAGCATTTGAAATGAGCCACACCCACCAGAAGCACTTCCTGGCAAGCTCCCTGGCCCCCCAAAAATGCAGCGCTGAAGAGCACAGAATCCTCAGCAAGCATGCTGCCGCATGAGATAGGAGAAACCTGGATCCATGACTAATAAGGATGAATGCTGTTGCAATGGTGGGAGAAAGAGGGAGATTCTCAGGGGTGTGTGGTGAGAAAGGGAAGCTAGGCAGGGGATGGGGGTAGACAGAGATGCTGCTGAGTCAGTGGGAGAATCTGCTTAATATTCTTTTATTGTCCTGGTTTCTGTCCACCAAAATAAATTCCAATATTTACCCAGAAAAATGAGTGATTTTTTTTTTTTTTACTTATTTTCTCCTGTTTTTGTTCTTGTCATTATAAACGTGAATAAATTCCTGGTAACAAAAATGAGGATTGTAACCATGTTGAAGCTTATTGGGATAGGTGTCTCAGGAGCTTCTCAGTCTGGGTCTTTTTTTAGCCTTCCTCCATGCAAACACTCAGATTGGCTAGGGAGATTTTGGATCTGTTGGAAAGGCCTACTTCCTCTGAATTGCCCCGGATTCAGGAGGAGGTGGATAGTCCTTTGGGGGAAGTTTGGAGGTAGGAGAGTTATCCTTGGAGGGAGATGACGTATCTCAGGACAAGCAGGATGATACTCCTCACATATGGGTGACATCATCTGATGGAGCCCTGATATGGAAAACGTCTGTCAAAAGTTTCTAGAAACCTTTGGCTGGCACACTGAGCATGCCCAGCATGCCATGATATTCTCAGCCATAGGGGTCGCCCTTCAGTCTCTTTTTTTCCGCCTTGCTGTAAGCAAAGCAGATTAGGAGCTCTGGGAAATTTTCCCTCACTTTTTTCCTCAGGGAAGAAAACTTTTTCAGTCACAAATTGTCATCGGGTTTCCCTTCGACATAGTTTCGGTGAGTACATTTTTTAAATCATTTTTCGGTCGATTCCGGTCACCCTCACTTATCGGTATCCGCTGGTCATCGACCGTTACTCGGCCTAACTTTTTATCATGGCCTCCGGATTCAAGAAATGTCCGGATTGTAACCGGACTGTGATGATCACCAACCCTCACAATGTTTGTGTTTTGTGCCCGGGATCAGACCACGATGTCCGGGCTTGTACAACCTGTGCCCAGATGACACCAAAGGGCAGGCGTGCCCGTTGGACAAGATGGAGGAATTGTTTAAGAAAACCCCATCGACATAGTCTCCAAGAATAACACCTCCCTCGGTCGCAAAACATCGAGGAGAAAAAAGGACCGGTGACTGTTTGTCATCGGCATCCTCCATAGCATCTTCCTTGGCATTGAAGGAACATGGAGAGAAAAGACGCCATCGACATCGTTCCATCGATCCATTGGATGGAAAGACACAGCCGTCGAAGGACATTGAACCGATACCCAAACGAGTCCGGGTACTGGAACCAACACGCCCTACTGAACCTGAGGAACCGAGGCACTCTCCACCGGGCTCAGTGTTTGAGATTGTGCCACCACGCTCAGTCGTGGAAGTGCCAGTAACGCCAGTCTTACCTTCCCCAGTGACAGTGGACACAGTCCCAGTTTCTAGGGAAGAGGTGACTACCATGGTCCAGCAGGCCATCGTCAAGGCTTTTCGAAACTTCCAGCCTCCTTCCCGTACCATCTGTACCCACACCACCCCTGGCATCAATATCGGATCCGTCGATTTTTCAGCCTTTGCTGAACAAAATCAACGCCTTGATCGGAATAATTCCTCCGGCACCGACGACGCCGGTACCACCGATGCAACCATCGACGCAGACACATCCACTGGTGACTCCTTCCATTCCGATCCCTGGGTCATTGGAGGAAGATGATAGGGACTCGGATTCCGTCCCAGGGCCATCGGGCCTTCACAGTCATCGAATACCGGAAAAATCATCGATGCCAGTAAAAGACCTCTTGATGCCAATGCGTCCCGGTCCATCGGGTGACACCCGACATCGGTTCCCATCGAGGCCCATCGATTCTCCATCGATGCCTTCATTACCTCCTATGTTGCCTAAGCAGATTCCATCAAAATCTGCTTTTAAGACAAAACATCATATACAACCAGAGGATCCTGAATCGCCTTATCATCCTCAGTATTCTCCCTGGAAGGATGTAAATTCTGATACTGAGTCAGAAGAATTACAACCTGAGCCTTCTCCACCAAAAGAGAGGAGAAAGTCCCCATCTGAAGATTTGTCCTTTACAAATTTTATTAAGGAAATGGCAGACACAGTTCCTTTCGAATTAATGACTGAGGAGGACACAAGACACAAGGCCCTAGAAGTCCTTCAATTCGTGGATGCACAAAAGGAGGTAATGGCAATTCCAATCCATGAAGTCCTTTTAGAACTCCAACAAAGGATGTGGGAACATCCATATTCAGTACAAGCAGTGAATCGAAGAACAGATGCCACATACCTGGTGCAATATGCTCCAGGTTTCCAAAAGTCCCAACTGCCTCATCACTCTGTAGTCGTTGAATCGGCTCAGATAAAAGCCAGGAAACAGAAACCTCACTCTTCTGTCCCACCAGGAAAGGAGCAAAGGTTCCTAGATACCTTAGGAAGAAAGGTTTTTCAGGGATCCATGCTGGTGGAAACAAGTTCAAGGTATTGCCGATGAACTTCCTCAGCAGCAACTGGCTTTGAACACACCCATTGCAAAGGGGCTGGAATCTGGTAAACACGAGGTACGGGCAGCTTATGATGCTTTTGAAACATCTAATCGCCTATCAGCATCAGCAATTAATGCAAGGAAGTGGTTAAAAGGTCATGGTTAAAAGGTGAGGTGAAAGAGGCTATTTTAGCCAAAAAAAATATCCTTCAAAAATTGGAAGAAGGATCCATCTGAAGAAAATAGGATAAAACATAAGCATTGTCAAGGTAAGTGTAAAACATTGATAAGACAGGCGAAGAGAGAATTTGAAATGAAGTTGGCCATAGAGGCAAAAACTCATAATAAAAACTTTTTTAAATATATCCAAAGCAAGAAACCTGTGAGGGAGTCGGTTGGACCATTAGATGACAGAGGGGTTAAAGGGGCTCTTAGGGAAGATAAGGCCATTGCAGAAAGACTAAATTAATTCTTTGCCTCCGTGTTTACTAATGAGGATGTTGGGGAGATACCAGTTCCGGAGATGGTTTTCAGGGGTGATGACTCAGACGAACTGAACGAAATCACTGTGAACCTGGAAGATGTAGTAGGCCAGATTGACAAACTAAAGAGTAGCAAATCACCTGGACCGGATGGTATGCATCCTAGGGTTCTGAAGGAACTAAAAAATGAAATTTCTGATCTATTAGTTAAAATTTGTAACCTATCATTAAAATCATCCATTGTACCTGAAGACTGGAGGGTGGCCAATGTAACCCCAATATTTAAAAAAGGCTCCAGGGGCGATCCGGGTAATTATAGACCAGTGAGCTTGACTTCAGTGCCGGGAAAAATAGTGGAAACTATTCTCAAGATCAAAATTGTAGAGCATATAGAAAGACATGATTTAATGGGACACAGTCAACATGGATTTACCCAAGGGAAGTCTTGCCTAACAAATCTGCTTCATTTTTTTGAAGGGGTTAATAAACATGTGGATAAAGGTGAACCAGTAGATGTAGTGTATTTGGATTTTCAGAAGGCGTTTGACAAAGTCCCTCATGAGAGGCTTCTACGAAAACTAAAAAGTCATGGGATAGGAGGCGATGTCCTTTCGTGGATTACAAACTGGTTAAAAGACAGGAAACAGAGAGTAGGATTAAATGGTCAATATTCTCAGTGGAAAAGGGTAAACAGTGGAGTACCTCAGGGATCTGTATTGGGACCGGTGCTTTTCAATATATATATAAATGATCTGGAAAGGAATACGACGAGTGAGGTTATCAAATTTGCGGATGATACAAAATTATTCAGAGTAGTTAAATCACAGGCAGACTGTGATACATTACAGGAGGACCTAGCAAGACTGGAAGATTGGGCATCCAAATGGCAGATGAAATTTAATGTGGACAAGGGCAAGGTGATGCACATAGGGAAAAATAACCCTTGCTGTAGTTACACGATGTTAGGTTCCATGTTAGGAGCTACCACCCAGGAAAAAGATCTAGGCATCATAGTGGATAATACTTTAAAATCGTCGGCTCAGTGTGCTGCAGCAGTCAAAACAGCAAATAGAATGTTAGGAATTATTAGGAAGGGAATGGTTAATAGAACGGAAAATGTCATAATGCCTCTGTATCGCTCCATGGTGAGACCGCACCTTGAATACTGTGTACAATTCTGGTCGCCGCATCTCAAAAAAGATATAGTTGAGATGGAGAAGGTACACAGAAGGGCAACCAAAATGATAAAGGGGATGGAACAGCTCCCCTATGAGGAAAGGCTGAAGAGGTTAGGGCTGTTCAGCTTGGAGAAGAGACGGCTGAGGGGGGATATGATAGAGGTCTTTAAGATCATGAGAGGTCTTGAACGAGTAGATGTGACTCGGTTATTTACACTTTCGAATAATAGAAGGACTAGGGGGCATTCCATGAAGTTAGCAAGTAACACATTTAAGACTAATCGGAGAAAATTCTTTTTCACTCAACGCACAATAAAGCTCTGGAATTTGTTGCCAGAGGAGGTAGTTAGTGCAGTTAGTGTAGCTGGGTTCAAAAAAGGTTTGGATAAGTTCTTGGAGGAGAAGTCCATTAATGGCTATTAATCAATTATACTTAGGGAATAGCCACTGCTATTAATTGCATCAGTAGCATGGGTTCTTCTTAGTGTTTGGGTAATTGCCATGTTCTTGTGGCCTGGTTTTTGGCCTCTGTTGGAAACAGGATGCTGGGCTTGATGGACCCTTGGTCTGTCCCAGCATGGCAATTTCTTATGTTCTTATACTGTTTCACTAAACTTGTGTTCACTCTCCTTCCTTCCAAGAAGGATTTGTTCTTATGTTGGCTTAAGGCCTCAGACCTCAGGCAAGAAGTCCAGAAAAGATTGGCAGATCTCCCTTGTACTGGAGAGAATCTTTTCGGAGAAAAGATTCAGGCTACCGTCTCTCAGTTAAAGGATCACCACGAGACACTCCGCCAACTCTCCAAACTACCATCAGATCAGCCATCCTCCCTAAGAAAATCAACTAGAAGGGACACCAGGAGACCCTTCTATAGGCCTAGAAGATATTACCCACCTGCTTCTTCAGCGTGTCCATACCATCCACCACAAAGGGGACGTGCACGCCAGCCAAAACAACAAAAAACCCAACCACCGCCACAAACTGGTCCAGCAGCGGGTTTTTGAAGTCAGTCAAGAGAACCAGAGGTCTTTCCATCAACCCTATGCCCCACTTCCCAGTAGGAGATCGACACCATCATTTCAAACACCACTGGAGTCCGATTACAAGGGACCAGTGGGTATTAGCCATACTAAATCGGGGATACCGTCTAAGTTTCAAAACAATACCCCCGCATTTTCCACCCATTCCACTATGGACAAACATGGTCATTACTCATCAACTCCAAGTAGAACTCTCTACTTTGCTGACTGCCAGAGCTATCGAACCAGTTCTCCGGTCTCAACAAGGAAAAGAGTTCTATTCCCGCTATTTCCTAATTCCAAAGAAAACAGGTGGCCTTCGCCCTATCTTAGACCTCTGCAGTCTCAACAAATTTCTTCACAAAGAAAAATTTCGGATGGTATCCCTGGGAACCATCCTTCCATTGTTTCAATGGGGAGATTGGCTCTGTTCTCTAGATCTTCAAGATGCTTATGCACACATACCAATTTCCACACAACATTGTAAGTATCTACGATTCGTAGTGGGAAGAAATCATTACCAGTATCGAGTCCTATCATTTGGACTTGCCTCTGCTCCTCGAGTATTCACAAAATGTCTAGCAGTGGTTGCTGCACATCTAAGAAAAAACAGCATTCATGTTTTTCCATACCTAGACGATTGGCTAAACAGAAGTCCATCCAGGCAGGGAGCTCTGTCTGCCTTAAAAAGCACAATAACACCGTTACACTCCCTGGGTTTTCTAATCAATTATCAAAAATCCCACATCGACCCATCTCAAATCCTCACATTCATCGGAGCAGACCTCGACACCACAGTGGCAAAAGCTTTTCTTCCAAACGACCGTGGCAACAATCTAGCACGTTTGGCGAATTCTATAACTCAATACCAGTTCGCATCTGCCCATCAACTTCTGGTGCTACTAGGACACATGGCCTCGACAGTACATGTTACACCTATGGGGAAGTTAGCCATGAGAAGAACTCAATGGATTTTGAAATCTCAATGGCTACAAGCTTTCCAATCACTGTCATACACAGTTCAAATCACCCACCAGTCGCTCCACTGGTGGACAAATAAAACAGCCTTGAAAGCTGGTCTTCCATTCCAACAGTTAACTCCGCAAGTCATTCTGACCACAGATGCCTCCAACTTGGGATGGGGAGCTCACGTCAACAACCTTCAAACACAAGGGACGTGGACTATGCTCAAAATGAAGTGTCAAATAAACTTCTTAGAGCTTCGAGCGATGCGATATGCCCTTTATGCCTTCAAGGACTGCTTCTCAAACAAGACTGTGCTGATACGGACAACACAGTAGCAATGTGGTACATAAACAAACAGGGAGGCACAAGCTCTTATCTGCTCTGACAGGAAGCAGTGCAGATTTGGGCTTGGGCTCTAGAGCACTCCATGCATCTCCGAGCAACTTATCTAGCGGGCATACAAAACATCCTAGCAGACGATCTCAGTCGACATTTCCATCCCCACGAATGGTCCCTGGATCCACGTGTAGCGAGCAAAATCTTTCAATGCTGGGGTCGCCCAACCATAGACCTCTTTGCGTCCAAACTGAACCACAAAGTGGAAAGGTTCTGCTCCCTCCACGACCGTCGACAAGCATTCCCCAGGGACGCCTTTGCTCGCCCCTGGAACACAGGACTTCTATATGCATATCCTCCAATCCCACTCATAGCCAAAACTCTCGTGAAGCTACACCAGGACAGAGGAACAGTGATCCTCATAGCCCCGTACTGGTCTCGACAAGTATGGTTTCCCATACTCCTCGAACTCTCGATCAGAGAGCCAATTCGCCTGGGCACAGCGCCCATTCTCGTAATTCAGAATCAGGGCAAGTTGTGTCATCCCAACCTGAAAACTCTTGCCCTGACAGCTTGGATATTGAAAGCTTAATTCTGCAACTACTTAATCTTTCAACACAAGTCTCTAAAGTTCTCGTAGCTTCACGAAAGCCTTCCACACGTAAATCTTAACACTTTAAGTGGACTAGATTTACCAAGTGGTGCACGCAAAAAGGTTTTGACCCTTTCTCTTGCCTCACTCCTGCTTTATTAGATTACTTATGCCACCTTTCCGATTCTGGTCTCCAGACATCCTCTGTAAGGGTACACCTAAGTGCCATAGCGGCATATCACAAGGGCATAGAGGATGCGCCAATAACAGCACAACCCTAGTAAGTCGGTTTATGAGAGGCTTACTTCACCGTAAGCCTCCCATTCGACCACCAGTCACTGAATGGGACCTCAATATAGTACTGACGAGACTCATGCGGTCAGCATTCGAGCCTCTACATTCCTGTGATGAAAAATTTCTTATATGGAAAGTATTTTTCTTAGTAACCATTACATCGGCTAGGAGGGTCAGTGAGTTACAAGCTCTCGTCACATACTCACCCTACACAATGTTTCTGCATGACAGTGTCCTTCGCACTCACCCCAAATTCCTACCAAAAGTGGTAACTGATTTTCACATCAATCAGTCAATAGTCTTGTCTACTTTCTTTCCAAGACCTCACTCTCACCAGGGAGAGAGAGTCTTACACACATTAGTCTGTAAAC
Organism: Rhinatrema bivittatum; assembly: GCF_901001135.1. Taxonomy (NCBI): domain Eukaryota; kingdom Metazoa; phylum Chordata; class Amphibia; order Gymnophiona; family Rhinatrematidae; genus Rhinatrema; species Rhinatrema bivittatum. The sequence goes on along the minus strand of NC_042631.1, from coordinate 53,103,124 downwards.
GTGCGCTAGCTTTTTACCTGAACTGCAGGGCAGTCCATAGGAAATCCACCCAACTCTTTTTGTTTCTTTTGACAAAAATAAACCAGGAGTTGCGGTAGGAAAACAGACTCTCTCCAACTGGCTAGCAGACTGTATCGAATTCTGTTATTAAAAAGCAAACATTCCTCTCCAGGGGCGAGTAAAAGCACATTCAGTAAGGGCTATGTCTACATCAGTAGCACACTACCGTATCATTCAGTGCCCATTCTTGACATATGTAAAGCTGCAACATGGAGTTCCCTTCACACCTTTACAGCTCATTACTGTTTGAACAAAGAAGGACGACAAGATTCAGCCTTTGGACAATCTGTCTTAAAGAACTTATTTCCAGTATAACACCAACTCCTTCTACATCCATCCTGCTGTGATTTCAGGCTGCCTCATTTTTTCCAGCAATATACCCGTTGTGCTCGTTGTACAAGTTGTATGCTGTTGGTATAATGTAAGAATGACTCAGCCTGTAGCTTGCTAATCACCTATATGTGAGGACTATCATCCTGCTTGTCCTGAGATAAAGCAAAATTGCTTACCTTGTAATAGGTGTTATCCCAGGACAGCTGGATGTAGTCCTCACAGAACCCACCCGCCACCCCGCGGAGTTGGGTCCGATACGTTTTATTATTTTATTTTTTTAGCTCACGCATACTGCTACAAACGAGACTGAAGGGAGACCCCTGTGGCTGAGAATATCATGGCATGCTAGGCATGCTCAGTGTGCCAGCCAAAAGTTTCTAGAAACTTTTGACAGAAGTTTTCCATATCAGGGCTCCATCAGATGATGTCACCCATATGTGAGGACTACATCCTGCTGTCCTGGGATAACACCTATTACAAGGTAAGCTATTTTGCTTTCTCCTAGGACAAGCAGGGTGACAGATGGGTCTCATCAGATGGAGCTCAGCATGGAAAACTTTTGTCAAAGTTTCTAGAATTTTGACTGGTATACTGAGCATGCCCAGCATGCCACTATCTGCACGCTCCTCACAGGGTCCCGTTTCAGTCTCTCTTATTTCCGTTAAGTAGTTGCCTTGCGGTTCTGGAGCTCTGCTCCTTTTTTTCTCTAAAAGAAGTGTTCCTGGTCGGTTTTTTTTTCTACTTTTTTCCTGCGCCGGGTCCCTCTTTTCCAGTCGGTGCCATCCAGTGGCTTGGTAGGTACTTTTTTTCCCCTTCGATGCGGTTGATTCCCGGCGTGACACTCCTTGATGGCCGCCGGCCATAGACCACTTGCCATCTGCTTTTTATGGCGTCATCCGGTTTTCGACGGTGCCCCCAGTGCCCGCAGACCATATCTATTTCTGATCAGCACGAGGTTTGTATTCTCTGCCTGGGGGTGATCTCAGAGCTTTGAACAAATTCCTTCAAAAGGAAAGTTCAAAATGGCCTCTCTGGGCACCCTGATCCCACTCCTCAGAAGAGGAGACTGGCTCTGCTCCCTCGACCTAAAGGATGCCTATGCCCACATTGCGATCTTTCCGGGTCACAGGAAGCTTTGTGGTGGGAGAAGCTAATATCTAGTATTGAGTACTGCCGTTTGACCTGGACTCAGATCCTCGAGTCTTCAAGTGCCTGGCAGTGGTGAAGGTGCACCTCATGCATTAGGGGGGTACATGTGTCCCCTACTTGGATGACTGGCTGGTCAAAAGTGCCTCCCAACAGGAGGCGCTTCACTTTTTAAGTCTGACCATCCAAGTGCTGCAATCTATGGGGTTTGTCATCAATTACCCCAAGTCTCACCTCTGCCCGTTGCCCCATCTGGACTTCATAGGATCCAGACTGGTCACAATTTGGCCAAGGCGTTTTTGCCTTGTGATTGGGTGCTTTCCCTGTCATCACTGGCGAGCTTGGTCCAAAGCCCGTCAACAGGTTTCTGCGCGTCTGCTGTCTTGCCTTTTGGGCCACTTGGCTGCGTCTGTCCATGTCACCCCATTGGTCCGCCTCTGCATGCGCAGGGCGCAATTGACATTTCAGTCTCAATGGCAGCAGGTATCCCAGGACCTCGAGGCACGTGTTTACATCACACCACCTCTGCAGGTCTCCCTGTCCTGGTGAGAGAATCTCTCCAACCTAGAGCAGGGAATCCCCTTTCAGCTTGCCCCGCCTCAGATGGTGCTTTCTACCGATGCCTCCCCCCGCAGTTGGGGGTCGCATGTGGACAACCTCCACACGCAGGTTTGGTGGACGTATCAGGAATTTCCATATCAAATCAACTTCCTGGAGCTTCAGGCGCTTGTCCCACAAGGCAGTCCTGATCTGGGCAGACAATCAAGTGCAGTGTGGTACATCAACAAGCAGGGAGGCACGGGGTCGTTCCTTCTCTGTCAAGAGGCGGTGCAGATTTGGTTCTGGGCTTCTGAGAGTGATGTACCTGGCTGGAGCAATGAACATGGTGGCAGACTGTCTGAGTCCTATGTTCCAGCCTTATGAGTGGTCACTGGATCCAGCAGTGGTGGCCTGGATTGTCAGCCAGTGGGGAACACTGGATGTGGTTCTCTGCCTCCCCCTGCAATTATAAAGTGAGAAAAGTTTGCTATCTGTTCAGGATGAACGGACTTCTACCCTTGGACGCCTTTGCCCAGTATTGGGGCACAGGTCTCCTATACGCATATCCTCCTCTTCCCCTGGTCATGAAGACTCTCTTGAAGCTCCAGCAAGACCAGAGGACCATAATTCTCATGGCCCTGTACTGGCCCAGAAAGGTTTGGCTCCCATTACTTCAGGACCGGTTGGTTACAGCCTATCCATCTCAGGAGCTCATCCGATCTGATAACACAGGATCGGGGCAGACTGCGCCATTCAAATCTCCAGGCATTAGCCTTGATGGCCTGGATGTTGAGCACCTAGTTTTGCAGCCCCCGAACCTCTCTGACGGTGTCCCAGGTGCTGGTAGCTTCCAGGAAGCCTTCTTGACTGAAATGGAGGAAGTTCTGGTGCGAGGGCTTGGCTTCGATCTCTTCACCTGTCCCAGTACGAAGTTACTGGATTGTCTGTGTTACCTCTCTGATGCTGGGCTGAAAACCACGTTGGTCAGGGTCCACCTGAGTGCCATCAGCGCCTGCCATCAGGATAATGCTGGTGCGCCCATCTCTCTGCAGCCCATAGCAGGACGGTTTATGTGGGGCCTGCTTAAGCTGAAGCCCCTCCTCCAGCCTCCTGTTGTGTCCTGAGACCTCAACATGGTGTTGGTGTGGCTTGTGTGGGATCCTTTCAAGCCTATGTGCTTCTGCAATCTGACCTGGAAGGTTCTCTTCCTGGTGATGATCATTTTGGCTTGCAGGGTTAGTGAGCTTCAGGCCTTGGATATGTACCCACCCTATACGAAATTCTTTCATGATAGTGTGGTCCTACGCACACATCCCAAGTCTCTGCCTAAGGTGGTGACTGATTTTCACCCCAGTCCATCGTTCTACCCACGATTTTTCTGAGGCCTCATTCACACCAGGGCAAACAGGCTCTCTACACACATTGGATTGTAAGAGGGCCTTAGCTTTCTATTTAGAACGCACAGCAGGCCACAGGCAGTCCACTCAGCTCTTCATATCTTTTGACAAGAATAGATTGGGAGTTGTGGTGGGCAAGCAAACTCTGTCCAATTGGCAGGCGGATTCTGTCTCCTTCTGCGATGCACAAGCAGACCTTCAGCTTAGAGGCCTTATTAAAGCTCACTCTGTGAGAGCTATGGCGGTGGTGTTGGCCCACTTACGGGAAGTTCTCATCATCGAAATCTGCAGGGCTGCGACGTGGAGTTCTCTACATATGTTCGCTGCCCACTACTACTTGGACAAGGATGATCAGCAAGACAGTAGCTTCAGCCAATCTGTCCTTCACAACCTCTTCCAGGCTTAAAACCAAATCTCCATACCTGAGGTCCCTAGTTTGGGATCAGGCTGCCTCCCTATCTTACCAACAGCACAGCAGTTGTTTTTGTGCCCATTGGCACTCGGTTTGGTGCAGCTTGGTCATACTTGTTGCTGAGTGCAGCCTATAGCTTGGTATTCACCCATCTGTGAGGACTACCATCCTGCTTGTTCTAGGAGAAAGCAGAGTTGCTTACCTGTAACAGGTGTTCTCCTAGGACAGCAGGATGTTAGTCCTCAGGAAACCTGCCTGCCTGCCTGCCCGCAGAGTTTGATTCTCTGTTTTATTTTATTTTTTAGCTCGAGAATTCTGTTACGAGACTGAAGAGGGATCCTGCATGGACGTGCGGATAGTCGCAGGCTGGGTATAATCAGTATGCCAGTCAAAGTTCTAGAAACTTTGATAAAAGTTTTCCATGCTAGGCTCCATCTGATGATGTAATCCATCTGTGAGGACTAACATCCTGCTGTCCTAGGCGAACACCTGTTACAGGTAAGCCACTTTGCTTAAGCCATCATCAGACTGTTTTGAAAAGAGGAACTCACTTTTCTTATCTCCCAAGTTGTTTCGTCATTCCATATGTCAGTTTTGAGGATCGAAGAGACTCCTGAGGGAGATCGATCCTGAAAGGGGTCAGGAAACTGCCTTTCTCCTCCACAAAGCAGTTAAGCAAATGGTCTCGTTTGACTGGGAGTCCCCAAGGTTCTCAAAGGAGCAAAAACATGAACAAAACTGTACCTCTTCTGGCATGTTGCAGCTTCACACTGTGTGGTTGTGATAAGACACAAGACTAGTATCCCCCATGCAGCTCCCCTGGCAAGATCAACTACCCCAGACAAAAGACCGGTGTCAGCCTCCCTTACCCCCCTCCCCCCCCAGAATAATTTTTATTCTGTAATGGGAAAAAAAATGTAAATACAACTACGATCTTATAGAGAAAAGCATCAAGAACAGTAGTAATAAACATTTACTATGTCTGGACAAATACCCAATCACTGGAAAATTTTAGTATATTTTTCAATCCTTGCACACCATTTTGTAAACTACCCATGCTCATAACGTAAGATATGCCGTACTGGGTCAGAATAAGGGTCCATCAAGCCCAATATCCTGTTTCCAACAATGGCCAATCCAAGTCACAAATACCCAAACATTAAATAGATCTCAAGCTACTATTCCTTATTTTTGAATAGCAGTTTTTGGATTTTTCCTCTAGGAACTTATCCAAACCCTTTTTAAACCCAGTTACACTAACTGCCGAAACTACATCATCTGACAATGAATTCTAGAGCTTAACTGTGCACTGAATGAAAATGAATTTCATCAATTTGTTTTAATTGAGCTACTTACTAACTTCATGGAGTGCCTCTAGTTCTTCTGTTATGAGAGCGTAAATAACAGATTTACATTAACCTGTTCAAGTCCTTTCATGATTTTGTAGATCTCTATCTATTTATCTATCTAGCAATTTACAAAGCAGATTACTCTGCTCTTGTTGACGTCATACATATCCACCAATCCCTACGCACTACAAGAACAACTAGTAAAATACAACTTGTGATTTCATCTCTCCCTCTCGCCAAACTCTCTTCCACCAGAAATAGAGCCATTTCCATCATCGGCCCAAAATTATGGAACTCACTCCCTCAGTACCTCGCTGGTCAAGAAAACCCTAAATCTTTTAAAAAAGAACTAAAATCTTGGCTACTAAGCCAATCTCTTACTGACAGCTCGGACTTTTGATCTCATAACTATCAGTCTACTGATAGGACAATTTATCCCGCCCTCTAACTACAGATATATCCTATTATCTATGAACCCTGTTTTTTCAGTATACCTTACTTGTAATATATCCTGCTGTTTGTTAGACTAATTTTTATGTCTGTTTCTCAGTCTGATTAATGTAATCTGTCAAATTTAAATGTAACTGGTTTGTTATAATGTAAACCGGAGTGAAGGCGACTCTGCTATACCTCGGTATATAAAAAAACGCTAAATAAATAAATAAATAAATATCTTGTCCCCCCCCCCCTCAGTCTTCTCTTCTCCAAACTGAACAGCCCTAACCTCTTGCCTCTCCTCATAGGGGAGCCGTTCCATGCCCCTTATCGTTTTGGTTGCCCTTCTCTGCACTTTCTAGGTAAACATCCTGCATCTCATCCTGCAATGTATACCGTATTTTTCGCTCCATAAGACGCACTTTTTTTCCCCCAAAGGTGGGGGGAAAATGTATGTGCGTCTTATGGAGCGAATATAAAAAAAAAACCAAACAAAAATCTAACAAACACCCCCCCCCCCCGACTCCCCCAAGACCTGCCGAATTAATTTCCTGCAACCCCCACCCTCCTGACCCCCCCAAGACCTGCCAAACGTCCCTGGTGGTCCAGCGGGGGTCCAGGAGCGGTCCGGGAACGATCTCCTGGGCGTGAGCCGTCGGCTGCCAGTAAACAAAATGGCGCCGACGGCCCTATGCCCTCACTATGTCACTGAGACCGACCAATAGCAGCGGTCGGTCTCAGTGACATAGTGAGGGCATAGGGCCGTCGGCGCCATTTGTTTACTGGCAGCCGACGGCCCTATGCCCTCACTATGTCACTGAGACCGACCAATAGCAGCGATCGGTCTCAGTGACATAGTGAGGGCATAGGGCCGTCGGCTGCCAGTAAACAAAATGGCGCCGACGGCCCTATGCCCTCACTATGTCACTGAGACCGACCAATAGCAGCGGTCGGTCTCAGTGACATAGTGAGGGCATAGGGCCGTCGGCGCCATTTTGTTTACTGGCAGCCGACGGCTCACGCCCAGGAGATCGTTCCCGGACCGCTCCTGGACCCCCGCTGGACCACCAGGGACGTTTGGCAGGTCTTGGGGGGGTCAGGAGGGTGGGGGGTTTGCAGGAAATTAATTCGGCAGGTCTTGGGGGGTCAGGAGGGTGGGGGGTTGCAGGAAATTAATTCGGCAGGTCTTGGGGGGGTCAGGGGGGGTGGAGGTTGTTAATTTAAAGGGTTGGGATGGGGGGGGGGGGGTTTGGGGGGTTCCCACAGAAAAGAAAAATTTTCTGATCTGGGGGGTGGACCGAAATGGCCCTCCCCAGACCCGAAAACAAAATGGGGAGAAAAAAAAAACTATGCACTCCCCTAATTTGCTCATAAGACGCCCAGACGCAGAGCCGGTTTAGCACAATTTTTTTTTTTTAAATTTTCCCCCTCTGAATCCTAGGTGCGTCTTATGGTCAGGTGCGTCTTATGGAGCGAAAAATACGGTAATTTTTTATGAAATAAAATAGTATCTATAATAGTTTTTTACATATATTTCAGAGATAGAAAATAAAAAATTTATGAACACAGTTGGTCATATGTGACAGACATTACAGTGTGAAGGGAGAAGGTTTGTTGTAGCTGATCGAGACCAGAAGAATGCACTTTCAATCTCATCTCCCATTTTCTTATAGCGGGATCTCAGCATTAGATTCATTTATTATCAGGACATACAGATTAATACACATATCATTCTGATGCAGAATGAAAAAGTAGAGTGTAAGCAAAGCATACATTATATTCAGGAAAATGGACAAGATAGGCTTTTCTCTCTGTATCTGATCAGAGCCATTCACATTCCTGGGGCAGTTCTGATCTGGCTCATATTGTCTTAACCCATCTCTTAAAGTGAGCAGCACTTAGATGGTCTCCTAAAATCCATTCTACGGTGCAGTGCTCTATAAAAGTACATAGAAGGGCTAACAATTGTATGGCTATAATACTTTCAGCTATAAAATTTAATTGTTTCTTTGAAAGAGAGGAGCGTTTGTCAAGGTATAGTTTGTGCAAGAATTCTATGATAGCTATTAGGGGGGGCCATATCTCCCTCCCAGTCACTTTGACGAATTGCAGATCTCACTTTTGTCCAGGCAGAGCTGGAAGTACATAGAAAATTCACTAAATTCAGTTGATCTGCTGTAAAAATCAACTTACTTTTCCACATTTCTTAACCCTCTGTCAGTCTGTTTATAACTTTTTTAAAAAATCTTTTATTTATGAATTTTCCAAAATACATTCAAGAAAATACACTTGAATTTGCAAGTACAGAGAAGAAAGGAAAATAAAATAGAAAACCGAATCCAATGTAATAAACTTAGTCTTCTCTGCAATATCAAGTCCACAAGGAGGGGGAGATCCAATCACAGCCCCAGGAATATTCCTTAAACTCTCAGGAAATGAGGACTGACTGTAGAGGAGGCTCTACTAAATTATTGTATAAAACTTCAGGCATGGTACGTTTACTAGTCAGTTACAGAAATGGAAGTAGATGCAGAGGGTGCTTTATCTTGTAAGAAATTAGAAAGTTGTAAAGGCGTCAAGAAACGTAGGTGGTGGTTCTGAAATTTAATTACACATTTGCATGGAAATGTTAATATAAAGAAAGCTCCTATATCAAGGACCTTAGGCCCTTAATAAAAGGAACTGTCTTCTCTTAAGCTGTGTGGGTCTAGACAAATCAGGATATATACTAATTGTTATGGTTTTGAGGTGTTTGAGTGGATTCTTGGGTACTGTGGTGATGGCCACTCCCACGGGAAGGAGCCCCGTGAGGAACCACAGTACTAGGCTAGACTTGAGACACACAAACACAGAGATTTTGTCTTTTATGTACAGCTGAGAGATACCATCAGACGGTGGTGGCAAGTAGTGAGGTGATCCAGAGAGAGCAGTCCAGGGACCCTCAGCATAGGAGACTGGTCTCACAGATAGTATAGGGGAGTTCCGGATGCAGGTTCCCAATGAGGCAGAGCTGTTAGATGAGACAGACTGACAATGTTAGATTACTCACTAAGTTGGTAGCTGTATAGGTGGAGATCCCAGCAGGCAGAAGTAGTTGAATACAGACACCGAGCCAGGCAGAGCAGGCCCTCGAGGGGTGAGTACCTGATCTCAGATAGGCACCTGAAAGAAAGCAAAGGGCCCTCGAGGAGTGGGTACCCAAGGTTAGGAGAATACCCCGAAGGGCAGAGAGAGCTTCCAGCAGCAGCACAGCTCAGACCGGAGGTCAATCCAATCCTTGCTAACTCGATTAGCTAGCAAACAAGGACAGGCTAAATACCTGGATGGCATGACGTCACTCAAGGGGGACGCCCCCGAGGTTCCCCGCCATATCGTGGATAAAGACATGTGGTGGCGTGCGCACACGCACCCTAGGAGGCCCTTAGGAGAAACATGGCGTGAGGCTTTGCCATCGCCGTTCCGGGGACGCCAGAGAGAGCCGGCATGCAGACGGCGGTGGCAGCCATCTTCCCAAGGCTAGCAGGGAGAGCAGAGAGGTGAGGCACAAAGGTCTAAGCCGTCTGAGACAGACGGACGCAACAGTACCCCCCTTCAAAGGGCCCCTCCAGACCTCCTACCTGGTCTTGGTTTTTGAGGATGCGATCTGTGGTATTGCAGAAGCATCTCTTTATCCATTATATTTGCCAAAGCTTCCCAAGAGTTTTCTTCAGGTCCGTAACCCTTCCATGACAGGAGGTATTCCCAAACTCTGCCTCTCTTTCTCACATCAAGGATGTCTTCTACCTTGTTGTACGCGATGTCGTCTTCTGCATCAATAGGTGTAGGTTCAGGTGTCTTGGTGGAAAACTCGCTAAGGACTAGCGGTTTCAGTAGCGAGACATGGAACGCCTTATGAATCTTCATAGCCGGTGGAAGTTTGACTGTATGTGAGAGTACCCAGTTGGAGGATGGGAAAAGGTCCGACAAAGCGTGGAGCAAAACGAGCTGATGGTAGCTTGAGTCTTAGATGTTTAGTAGACAGCCAGACTTTGTCACCAGGCTGCAATTCAGGAGCCTTGCTGTGGTGAGCATCATAGCCTTTCTTTGCTCTTTGTCCTGCTTTTTGGAGCATCTCTTTAGTCTTATTCCATAGTAGTTGGATATCTTTGGCAGTAGATTGAGCTGCCGTGGACGACACTGAAAGTGGAAGTGGTAAGGGTGGTAATGGTAGTCGTCCACAGACCACTTCAAATGGTGTGGATCCAGTTGATTTTGCTGGATGAGAGTTGATGGCGAATTCAGCCCATGGCAACAGTTCAGCCCAATCATTATGACGTGAATCAACGTAGGCTCAAATGAACTGCTTGAGTGTTCTATTCATTCTCTGTTTGCCCGTTCAACTGAGGATGGTATGCAGAGGTGAAGTCGAGAGAGATATCTAACTTCTTACATACAGCTTTCCAGAACTTTGCTGTAACTTGAGCTCCTCTGTCGGAGACTATGTGCTTTGGCATGCCGTGTAGGCGAAAGATGTGGGGTGATGAAAAGTTTAGCAAGCTCCATGGCTGAGGGCAAGCCAGGGAGAGCCTCGAAGTGAGCCATCTTTGAGAACAATCCACTGTAACCCAGATGGTATTGTTACCTCTAAAAGTGGTAAGTCTACCACAAAGTCTGTAGCAATGTGAGTCCAGGGCTCATCTGGTACTGACAAGGGATGAAGCAGGCCCCAAGGACGTCCGGGCGGAGGTTTCTGTCTGGCACAGTTGGAACAAGAAGCAACATAGACGAACGTGTCTTCTTTCATGGTGGGCCACCAGTAATACTTCTGTAGCTTAGCCAGAGTTCTTCATTGACCTTAGGTTACCGGGTACAATGGTTTTGCCTGCAGGTACCGAATGTGTAGCTGACAGGATAACTCTCTTTGGGTCGATGATATGCTGGGGTTCATCAGGTACGTCTTCAGAGAGAAATGAGCGAGATAGGGCATCTTCTCTGACGTTCTTATCTCCAGGGCAATATTTCAGCACAAAGTCAAATCTGTTGAAGAACAGGGACCTTCTCGCCTGCCTATGGTTTAGGCGCTGAGCATGACAGAAGTACTCCATATTTTTGTGATCCGTGAAAACAGTGATCTGATGTGTACCTTCAAGCCAGGGGGCGCCACTCTTCGAACGCCGTCTTTATTGCCAGTAGTTCTTTATCCCCAATGCTGTAGTTCTTCTCCGTTGGTGAGAAACGTCGGGAGAAAAAAGAACATGGATGCAAGATCTTAGAGTCATTGGACTGGCTTAGCACGACCCCTACGCCCACATCCGAGGCATCGACTTCCACGATGAAGGGCCATGTCGGATCGGGATGGCGGAGACATGGTTTACTCGAGGATGCGTCCTTCATTTTCAGAAATGCTGTCACAGCTTCCATAGACCAATTGGCGACGTTGGCACCTTTCTTAGTCACTGCTGTTAGTGGAACAGTTAGTGAAGAGTAATTCTTGATGAATGTTCTTTAGTAGTTGGTAAATGCCAGAAATCGTCTAAGAGCCTTTAGACCAGTGGGTTGTGTCCATTTTTGAATGCTCTCAAGCTGCTGTGGGTCCATCTGAAAGCCTTTGTTTGAAACAGTTTACCCTAAGAAAGGCACAGATTCTTTGTGGAATTCACATTTAGACAACTTGACGTATAAATGATTCTCGCGAAGTCTTTGCAGCACTCTTTTGACATCTTCCAGATGGGTATTCATGTCCTGGGAAAATATCAAGATGTCGTCTAAGTACGCAACGACATATTTGTAGAGTAGATCATGCAGAATGTCATTCATCATGTTTTGGAAGACAGCCGGGGCATTGCACAGGCCGAAGGGCATCACCAGGTATTCAAAGTGCCCATCCTGGGTATTAAAAGCCATCTTCCATTCATCGCCAGACTGGATGCGAACTAGGTTATAGGCTCCTTTGAGATCAAGCTTGAAGAATATCTTGGCTCCTTGTAGTCTATCGAATAGCTCCGAGATGAGAGGGTAAGGGATAGCGGTCTTTCACAGTGATCTCGTTTAAACCTCTGTAGTCAATGCATGGATGTAAGTTTCCGTCCTTCTTCCCCCACGAAAAAGAAACCTGTGCCAGCAGGAGACTTGGAGGGTCTTATGAAGCCTTTCTGAAGATTCTCCTGTATGTACTCTGACATAGCTTTATTTTCTACTATGGAGAGAGGGTAAAAACCCTACCTTTGGGTAGTTCTGTATCAGGCTTTAAATTGATGGCGCAGTTGTAGGATCTGTGTGGAGGTAGTACGTCTGCGGCTTCTTTGGAAAATACATCTTGAAAAGATGCGTATTGAGGTGGCAACCCAAGCATCAATGGAGTAGTTGGCATGCAGGGTATTGGAGAGACCTCCATCAGACATTTACCATGGCAATCTGGACCCCCAACGTGAAAGCTCCAGAGTGGCCCAGTTGAATTGAGGCATATGCTTCTGCAGCCACGGTAACCCCAGTACTAAAGAGTGCATGGCCTTCTCTAGCACAAAGAAGGAAATAATCTCTGTATGAAGAGCACCGGTATGTAAGGTCACTGGTTCGGTGAGCAGGGTTACTTTGCCCGATAAGGGCTCCCCATGAATAGAAGATAGGAGTAATGGAGACGTCATGGTAGTGGTGGGGATCCGCAAGTGTTCCACTAGACCAGAACTTCTCAACCGGTGTGCCGCCAAGCACCGGCAGGTGTGTCGCGTGCTCCCGGTCTCTCCCGCTGCTCTTCCTTCCCTGCTGCCGTTGCCGCCGGGCTATCAGCAAATTCAAGCCCAGTGGGAACGGCAGCGGTGCAAGAAGAAGCTGTGGCACCTGTGGCTGGCCTTTTCTTCTTCCCGCGCCTGCCCGCCCCGTAACCCAGAACAGGAAGTGATACACAGTGCGGTGCGCGGGAAGGAGAAAGAGCCGTGCCACGTGGACAAGTAGCGGCGGCAGCAGCATAGGCCCCCGTGTAATCGAAGCAGCTGGTAATCGGGAAACGAGACAGCAGCATGAGCCTCCCGCGGCCGATGGGATTCTTCTTTCTTGGCCTGCGGGGGCTGGAGGAGGAGGCTGCTGCAGCTACCATTTGTGCTCGGGTGGGGGGGGGGGGGGAGTGAAAGAGAGAGAAGCAGCCAGCCAGTCTGTAAATGAGAGAATGTGTGTGTGATTGAGAGCATGTGTGTGATTGAGAGAAACTGGTCAGAGAGGTGATGTGTGTGTATATGTGAGAGACAGTGAAAGTGACTGCTCAGGGAGATGACTGATGTGTATGTGACAGTGTGAGACATTGGTCAGGGAGGTGACTGGTGTGTGTGTGTGTGAGAGAGAGAGGGAGAAAAAGCATGGAAGTGAGAGAGAGAGGGAGTAAGAAGCCTGGTGTTGTGGGGGTGTGTGTGAAAGAAAGCATGGGAGTGAGAAGCCTGATTATGTGAGAGAGAGCATGGGAGTGGGAAGCCTGTGTGTGCATGCATGAGAGAGAGACTGGTTGGTAAGGTGATGGTGTGTGTGAGAGAAAGAGACTGGTGTGTGTGACTGTGAGAGAGAAAATGTGATTCAGGGAATGAGAAGCCTGTGCCCACTCTCCTGTGTGTGCGATACAGTATTTTAATTTATTTAAATTAGGCCCGGCGGTAAAAAGAGGTGCTAGGGACACTACCGCGTTCCTAGCACCTCTTATTTGACGGAAGCGGTGGCTGTCAGCGGGTTTGACAGCTGACGCTCAATTTTGCCGGCGTCGGTTCTCCAGCCTGCTGACAGCCACGGGTTCAGAAACTGGACACCGGCAAAATTGAGCGTCCGGTTTTTGACCCGCCAGCTGCGGGCCCATTTAAAATTTTTTTTATTTTTTATTCTTTCGGGACCTCCAACTTAATATCGCCGGTGCCCGGAGAAATTAGCGCCTACCTTTGGGTAGGCGCTAATTTCTGAAAGTAAAATGTGCAGCTTGGCTGCACATTTTGCTTTCTGAATCATGCGGGAATACCTAATAGGGCCATCAACATGCGTTTGCATTTTGCGGGTGCTATTAGGTTCGTGGGGGTAAAGCTAGCACGTCCAAATGCTGGCCAACTGTATCGGCCCACTAATAAGAGGTGTATTGGTTTTTAGGGCCTGATTTAATATTTGTAGTGTTGCCTTTTCATAGATAGGGTTGCTCCTGTTTGAGTGTATTCCATAATACAGGTGTATCTATGTGCGGATTAGTTTATGGGCATTACTACAGATCCTGGGAGTATGTTAGGTCGTTTTTGTGTCTGTTACCGAGATGAGATATTTTACTAGCATGTAAGTGTTTGTATCAGTCTTATTTGTTGTATTTTCTCAAGAGGACATGCATTGGTGGTAAACTGCTGTCTTTTTCATAAGTAGGGCTATTGAGCCTGGAAGTAGAAGGAGTTTGAGTTGCTGTTACTGAGATGACACCAGAACAAGAATATCTTTTTTGTAGGGTGAGTTGTATGGGGAATGTCATAATTTTGCTTTACATCCATTATTGTGGGTCAGGGGGGGGTTCCCATGGATGCAAACTGTACTTTTACATCTAGCCCCATGACGATCATGGGTCACTGTGTCATACATGTAAGAACCATCTGTCAGGTGTGTCCTGACAGAAAAAAGGTTGAGAACCACTGCACTAGACGATTCAAAATGAAATTTCTCCTGCCCCAGAGTCCACTAAGGCAAGAGTCTGGTATTCTAGAGGTCTGCAGATTAAGGATACAGGAAGAGAGAATGGAGGAGAGGGTGCAGTTAGACCTAAGAAGAGTCTTCCCACAGGACTTAGGTCTGCCAGTTTCCCGGACATATAGGGCATGTTTGTACAGCTTGTCCACAATACATGCATAGTTCCAACCTCTTTCGCGTTCTTCTCTCTTTTGAAGTCAAGTGACTGCGGCCTAATTGCATTGGTTCTTCTTCGCCAGCAACTGGACCAGAGGGAATAGGCCTGGGTGTGGACTTAACTCGAGTTTCTTCCTGAATTGGTCTTCTGGAAGTCTTGGCCTTTGAACCTTGTCATGAAGTTGGCGATCAATCCTTGTTGCCAACTTCATTAGTTCTGCCAAGGACTCAGGCATCTCACGAGCCGTCAGCTCATCTTTCAGCCGGAAGTTCAGTCCTTCAAAGAAAAGGATCTTCAGGCATTTAGGGTCCCAATGTAATTCTGACACCAACGTCTTGAATTCTATGGCGAAGTCTGGTAAAGGTTTGTTACCTTGCTTCAGGTGAATCAACGTAGATCCTGCAGTCGTGTACCGGGCAGGGTCATCGAATACTGATCTGAACAGTTCAAGGAACCCGGTGAGATCATGGGTCTCTCCCACAGTGGAGAGACCCAAGCCAACGCTCCTCCGTCCAGATAAGACAGGATGTAGGTGGTCTTTGCATAGGCACACGCTTATCTAGGTTGCAGAGAAAGTGCATGCAACATTGATTGATAAATCCTCTACATTTCCAAACTTCTCCTGAAAAGCGTGTTGGAGCAGATAGAGGTACAATTGTCTTGACTGTCACTTCTGTTGGTGTAACTTCTTTACCTGTGGTGGTCGGTGTATTCATGTGTGCGTGCAACTGGTTAAAGGCAGCAGTCAAGTTATCCAGCGAGTTCTGTTGTTCGGAGATTCGCTGGGCCAGGCCTGGAATGGCCTGCAATTCGGTGAGCTGAGCCAAATCCATGGAGTTAGCAATCTGTTATGATTTTGAGGTGTTTGAGTGGATTCTTGGGTACTGTGGTGATGGCCACTCCCACGGGGAGGAGCCCTGTGAGGAACCACAGTACTAGGCTAGACTTGAGACACACAAACACAGAGATTTTTTTTATTGTACAGCTGAGAGATATCACCAGAGGTGGCAGTAGTGAGGTCATCCAGAAAGAGCAGTCCAGGGACCCTCGGCAGAGGAGATCTGTCTCACAGATAGTATAGGGAGTTCCGTATGCAGGTTCCCAATGCAGCAGAGCTGTAGATGAGACAGACTGACAATGTTAGATTACTCACTAACAGGCCGATTCAGTAAAGTGCGCGGGAGAGCGGGCGAACAGTATTCAAATGAGGCCCGGCGGTAGAAACGGGCAAAAGGAGGCGCTAGGGACACAGGAGCGGCGGCTGTCAGCGGGTTTGACAGCCGACGCTCAATTTTGTCGGCATCGGTTCTCGAACCCGCTGACAGCCACGGGCTCGGAAACTGGATGCCGGCAAAATTGAGCGTCTGGTTTTCGACCCGACAGCCGCCGGCCGACTTCAAATTTCTTTTTTCTTTTTTTTACTTTTCGGCACCTCCGACTTAATATCGCCATGATATTAAGTCGGAGGGTGCACAGAAAAGCAGTTTTTACTGTGCACTTTCCCGGTGCCGGAAGAAATTAGCGCCTACCTTTGGCTGCACATTTTATTTTCTGAATCGCGCGCGAATACCTAATAGGGCCATCAACATGCATTTGCATGTTGAGGGCGCTATTAGGTTCGGCGGGTTGGATGCGCGTTTTCTGCCCCTTACTGAATAAGGGGTAAGGGAAAACGTGCGTCCAATGACAGGTTAACAGTGCGCTCCATTGGAGCGCACTGTACTGTATCGGCCTGTAAGTTAGTAGCTGTATAGGTGGAGATCCCAGCAGGCAGAAGTAGTTGAATACAGGCACCGAGCCTCAAGGGGCTCGGTGCCTGTATTCAACTATTAGGCACCTGAAAGAAAGCAAAGGGCTGCCGAGGAGCGGGTACCCAGATTAGGAGAATTACCCTGAAGGGCAGAGAGAGCTTCCAGCGGCACCACGGAAGCGGCAGAGTAACTCAGACCAGAGGTCAATCCAATCCTTGCTAATTCGATTAGCTAGCAAGCAAGGGCAGGCTAAATACCCGGATGGCGTGACATTACTCGAGGGGGACACCCCCGAGGTTCCCGCCATGATGTGGATAAAGACGTGGGTGGCGTGAGCGCGCGCACTCTAGGAGGCCCTTAGGAGAAACATGGCGTGAGGCTTTGCCATCGCCGTTCCGGGGACGCCGAAGAGAGCGGCATGCAGACGCGGTGGCAGCCATTTTCCCAAGGCTAGCGGGGAGAGCAGAGAGAAAGGTGAGGCACAAAGGTCGAAGCTGTCTGAGACCAGATGCAACACTAATCTCAAGACCCCAAAATTTCTCTAACCGATGACAAAAAAAAAATAGCTTCAGTATCCATTCCTTGTCTGACTCCATGAAATGATTAACGTGGAAGGCATCACAAGATCTTTCTGGGTTGTTTCCAAGGCATTAGTTATGTCCAAGACTGGAGATGCAGGAGGTAAGGACTTGCATACCTTGTTGATTTAGAGATTCTTTCTTAAACGGAGGAATTTAATAGGCCCTAGAAATAATAGGTAGGGCTTGCTCATGGATTTTCAAAATCTGAATCATATATTTCTTCCACATGTCTTTAGGGAGAACCAGTGGATCTTTAGGAGATTTATCGTGCAAAGATTTCTCCCCATGTATTTGGTTCTCTAATTATTCCATTTTGTAGGATAGTGATTGGTTTTGTTTATAGATATTCTGTTGAAGCCCAGAAAAACTATTAACTTCCTTTTTCAAAGAAGAACAAGAAATTCTATTCTCATCTACTGTCTTTTCAACTAGTTCCAAATGCTGTTCCATTTTATAAGCGACTAAAGGGTTAATTTGAAGGAATAAATTCTTGTTGAAAGACTGAATCATTTTCCAAATAGATTCTAATGTAATACAGTCTGGTCTTACCAAATGAAGCTTCTGAATAGAAATTGTCAATGTTCCACTCTCCACCTGTCAAGTCTCCACATAGCCTGCAGTCTCTCTGGATCCGACAGAGGTCCCGGGGAGCTTCAATGCAGCTCCAGCAATGCTTGCGGCTTCCAAGCACAGGGCGACATTTTCCAGCGTGCTGCCCTGCTGCATACCGCAAAGTTGTTCCGTGTGTCATGCCTCAGCCAGATTCTCCGGGGCCCTATGATCTGCTAGGGACAAGGATGTTTGTAGTTCCTGCAGGGCAGTGAGTTCTGCTTCCTCTTGACCACCCCGCTGTGAACTTCCTCCCGGCATCAGAGCCTCCCAGAGCAGATGAGCATCCATCGGACTGAATACTTGTGGTCAAGAAGAAGAAGATGTCAAATCGTGCTCCTTGGCGCGATGCTTCCTCACCGAATGCGGTATTCCTGGTAAGAATGGAAGAGGTCGTACAGAGCCACTTCAAATGCGTCCCATCAGATCCACATCTTGGATCAACCGATCCTGTTTATAACTTTTAAACAGAAAAACTAATTCTTTAATGCTATAGAAATCAGAGTTTTCTTCTGTTTGCGTGTGTCTATGGAAGAAACATTCAGTGTCATCTGTCCTCCACTTTCTTAGTGTTCAGACAGGTGGATCCAAAACCAGTGAGTTATACGCCTCTACCAGCAGATAGAGGCGGAGCAAAGCTGACGTCATGGTATATATACTTTTGTACTGACAGCCTGCCAGTATTCTCCGTCTCCAACAGATGGTGGACGTGCATGTCTCTGTTGGGGATTGCTTAAAGTTTTAAAAGGAGAAAAGAAGGAAATGTATTTGCCCCGCTCTTCTCTGGTGATACCTTATAGTCCCTCCCTCAGTTGAGAATTCCTGGGGTGATATCTTTAGATCCCTCCCTCAGATGAGTGCCTTGGTCCGGTAGCTGTTTTTTCAGCTGATGTGGACTTAGCTGTAAAAAAAAAAAAAAAAAAAAAAAGCTGAAATGCAAGCGGTTGCAGGAAGCCGAGCGCAGCGGCAAAGATATGACCTCTCCCTCTGCAGTTGGAGACTGACTCTATACTTGGCCAGGATGGGCTGAGCTCAGGTAAGGAGGTTAAAAAAACCAAAACAAGAAACACAGAGAAGGAGGGGAGTTTTGTAGGGATTCTTTCTCCCTCCGGTTTCCATGTTCTGTGCGCTGATTTAACATTCGTTCCTGCCTTCAGGGGAGCATAGGGGACATGGGCAGCCTGGTGGTTTGAGCAGCCTTTTGGCTAGGCCCCGCTCTCAGGCTTTTCTTGTTTTCTGTGTGGTAGGTCATGATGGCATTTTACACATTTTTTTCCTGCACGTTAGGCTGCCCTCTTAAGTTCTGTTGGTTCGTGCTAGTGCATCCGGCTGTGTGCCTAGTTGGATGCTTGGTTGGGTGTCCAGTTGGTTAGGGGCACCTAACTGCGTGTTCACACGCACACGCTTATCTACGCACGCAATCTGAGTGGCCTTGGGTGAGCTCAGCTTTTGGATGCTCATCAAGGCACATTGTTGAGTTTCTAAATTTTGGATGCCTAAATTTTGGGCACCTAGTTTTTTGCAGCATGAATACAGCTGGACACACACTTCTCAGATGCCTGTTAGAGCATGCTAATAGCCTGATGGTGCCTATAGCAAAGAAGCCTAAGCGCCTTACTCTCTGTGCTGCTTTCATAATTGGGCATCTCAGCCTGGCATTCCTTCTAACTTGTGTCAGCGCTGCTTGGAGGCTCAGGAAAAATTTCCTTCATCTGGTTTTACTAAGCCAGGTTCTTCCCAGCCTGATGCAGGACTGGAAAAGAGCTGCCAGAAGGGCCACCTGACTTTGGAGCTCCCCTAACTAGTTTGTCAGCAGGGGAAGGTATTTCAATGGGCATGGGTCAGGTGGCCCCTGGTTTTGGCATGGATCCTTCTATCTTTTCTTGGGTAGAATTTTTTTCAAATAGTGTAGTCTGTCTTCAGGCAAGGTCCTCAGCTCCTGCCAATCTTAACAGGTCAGGGTCACAGGCAGCAAAATCCTGCACACCTGGTGCTGTGGGTAAGCATCGAAGTATGTCTAGATCTGCTGCCAGTCTTCCCGATAGGGACCCAGATGACACGGATGATGAAGCTGATCCTTATTCCCTGGAGGATGGGGAAATTCCTCCAGAATTGGAGCTGTATAGACCTATGTTGCGGTTCTTTCATAGAGATCAGTTACCGGCTCTGATTTCCCAGATATTGAAGATGCTGGGAGTATCTAGTGCTGAATCCATGTCCGAGCCAAAGAAAGATCTTATTTTGATTTCCTCAAGTAAAGCGTCATGTTTCTTCCCTATTATGGAGGCCATTCAAGAATTAATTGATCTTGAATGGGGGACGAGTCTTGGAAGGACTGTACCCTCTGGATCCAGCTGCGAGAGAGCAATTGCACTTTCCGAAAGTGAATGCGCTTGTGTTTGCCATTACTAAATGGACAGCTATTCCCGTAGAAGGGGGAGCGGACTTGAAGGATGCACAGGATCGGAGAATTGAGGCTATCCTTAAACAGGCCTTTGAAGCAATGGCGATGAATTTGCAGATAGCCTCATGTTGTTCCCTGGTTGCTTGCTCTTGTTTACTTCTCTCGCAGGAAGTCAATTAATCTGGTGTGAATTCCAGGGCAGTGATGGAACCAACAGTTGCCTTTTTGGCATATATCGGGCTGTGATTTGGTCCACATTTCAGCTGGGAGGGTGGCTTCGGTAATAGCAGCCAGGCGTCTGTTATGGCTGAGAAATTGATTAGCTGATGCAGCCTCCAGGCCTAACCTTACAAAGTTGCCCTTTATAGGCTCGCTCTTGTTTGGGAGTGAGGTGGAGAAAATGGCCAATAAGTGGGGTGAATCCCAGGTTCCTTGGTTGCCAGAAAATAAGAAACAGACTCCACGCTGTTTCAGCAGGAGAGGTCGTTCTAGGGGATCCAAATGTTTTCGACTCTACAGAGGAGTGGCCTTTCAGAGGGCTCGACTTTTAGGTAGGTCTCAGTCCTTTCATCCCAGGCAGTCCAGAAAGGGCGCAGGCTCGAGTAGTGGTGCCCCTAGAGCCTCCCAATGAAGGTATGCTGACCCACCCCCAGGAACAGGAGATAGGGGCTTCATCTCTCTCTTTTATTGGAGGTGGGTCAAAATCACGTCTGATCAATGAGGTTTGGAGGCGATACGAGATGGCTATGCACTGGAGTTTCGCAGTGTTCCTCGGGATGTGTTTATTGGTGTTTCCCTGCAATTCCTCAGAAGAGACACTAAATGTACATTATCAAGACTTCTCAGTCTGCGGGCTGTGGTTCCAGTGCTCACGTCTCATGCAAATAAAGGCTGATATTTCATTTATTTCATTGTGCCAAGAAGGGAGGGCTCTTTTCACCCCATCCTGGATCTCAAGGGGTCAACCATTACTTGTGTGTGACTTATTTTTGCATGGAAACCTTGTGCTCAGTGATAATGGAAGTACAGTCGAGGGAGTTTCTGACATCTCTGGATTTGTCCGAGGCATATCTGCATTATTCTCATCTGGCTAGAGCATCAACTATTTCTGTGTTTTGCAGTTTTGGGGCGTCATCAGTTTTGGTTTGGCCACCGTACCCAGAACTTTTTCCAAGGTTATGGTGGTGGTGGTGGCAGAGTTGAAAAAGTATGGGATCATGTTACACCCGTACTTGGACAACTGGCTGATTCGGGCAAGAGTCTGGAAGAGAGTCTCCAGGTTTCGCGCAAGGTGATCTCCTTGTTGCAGGAGCTAGGTTGGATGGTGAACCTGGCCAAGAGCAATCTTCACCAATAAGAGGAGGAGAGAAAGTTCCAAGAATGCATGTTTTTTTTATTGTATATAAGCAAGCAGAAAAGTTCAAATTGTCAGCATCAAGCCAATAGTTTACATCAATAAATCAACTGTCCTCTGACACGGGCCATGTTTCGAAGAGACTGTCGGGAGGGAGCCCATAAATTGTAAGTAACTCAGGTCTAAGTAAAGGTTGTAGGAAAATAAAAGGATTAGATGCCAAGGTCTTTTTCAATTCTTTATTGAAGTGGAGTCGTGTCTAAATTAATACAGCCTGACTCTGGCTGAGTTTTGCCGCCCTCACAGCGGCTGCCTTGGGCTATAAATAAATCATACAAAACACTGTGTTTAATAGAAATAAAACAAATAAAATAATTAATAAATAATTAAATATTACCAAAATCCAAATAAACATTAAAAACAAAATATTAAAAATCTAAAAATTGAAAATGGTGACATTTGAGATGAAGCTATATTTTAAATCCTTACAGATGCAATTTACCTATATCAAAACCAAACTCCATTAAAAGAATTACTATTTAAAATGTTTTTCAATATAATCTTCTATTTAATGTCCAGGGTTTATTGGCAACTGTGAATATAATTTAATAATTTTACTTTGGATATATATGTTTTGGACTCAGGTTAGCTGATCAAGCTGTTGGCTTGTATATCAATATTGTTTGTACAAACATAATCCGCAATAGCATTGAATCTGTAAAAATGTACATTATATTGTTACTAGTCAGGTATCTGCATATCAATATGAATGTTTATTTGAAAAATATGTAAACAAAAATTGTCTCATTTTGTATGAACTAACCTTCTCTTTTCAAATGTAAATCATAATCTTGTGTATATGATTCATGTATTGGCTCCTAAATAAAAAAAACATTGATCATCAAAAGTTATTTATGGCAAAACTCTATTATTAAATAAAATGTTTGTTTCTAAGTTGCCTACTTATGAATATATATGTTTCAGGAAACAAATAAAGACCTGGCTATTTGAACAGGCCTTTTCCAACCAATCATGATCTTATTTTATTTCTATAGATGGAGCAGTTATAGCAACTATAGCAAGGGGAGAAGGGCGAAAAGGGAGATGATTTGATGGACAAGGGTTTGGCGAGGAAGGGTAAACTTATGAATAATAGGGATGACAGGAGGGGTTAAATGTATAAAAAGTAGGGTAATTCTACTAGTAATAAATAAATGGGTGGCTTTCTATGATAATTTTGTAATATGTTTTAGTTTAATTATATATTGGCTATGTAAGAAACATCAGGGTATGTTATATGTTTGTGTATTTACTTGAGCTTTGCTACTGCAACTCAACTTTATTGTAAACCGCCTTGAAATGAACTTGAAAGTCGGTATATAAGGATATATATAAATAAATATAAATAAATAAATAAATATGAGTAAATGAATAGATAAATAATTTCTATAAATAAACTGAGTAAAGAGATTCAATTTAATAGATTGACTATGCTTGTACTCCTTAAATGAAAAATGGATATTCCAATTCTGCAGTGGTAAGCAAAGCATGGGTAGTGAAAACAATGAGACGCAAGCAAAATATGACTAATGCAGCATGTTTAAACACAATAAGAAGGGCTAAAGCGATATAGTGAGAGCTATACTAGTGCTCTTTAAATGAGAAGTCAAAGTTAATATCTATCGCAATGAGCATAGCAACTATTATGAAAAGTTAGTCATATTACTTTTTAAAGTCCAGCGATATAGTGTGCATAATTTACAGAGCAAACAATCTAAAAGGAAATTTTGACAAGAAAATTTGATTCATATAGTCAGCACGAATCCTTACAAACACACGTAGAAGAGAGCATATTACACCTATCCTAGTTGACCTGCCCTGGCTGCCCATCCAATTCCGCGCCCAATATAAGACCCTAACTATTCTACACAACACTCTCTACAAAAACAACTCCCCCTGGCTTAAGGAAATGCCCCACTTCCACCTCTCAACCCGCCAGACAAGATCCACATCTACAGGCACCCTCCACACCCCCCCCCCTCAAAACAGCCCGCCTCTCCACCACCAGAGAAAGAGCCTTCACCATTTCAGGCCCCGCCCTCTGGAACTCCCTCCCCACACACCTCCGTCTTGAACCCTCACTACCCAACTTCAAAAAAGGCATTAAGACCTGGCTCTTCAGACAGGCCTACCCCGAACCCAACCCCTCGTAGCCAACCCCCCCCTTATCCCCCCTAGTCACAGTACCCGCCCACCACCCACCCACCCTATACCCCCCCACCTTACACTTTACCGCACCCCATCTACCTTACAACCTGTACAATCTGCATGTTAAAAGTTAAAACTAACTGTCTTTCTTCTCCTGCCATAACTGTTGTAAATAAGCATATATATATGTTTCCTCATAACTTGCTATAACTACCGTAAATAAGCCTCCATATATATACTCCATACAATCCATATTTCCTTTCATTATCCGCTGTAACTTTGTAACAATGTTTATCCCTCATTTATTGCCTCTCATGTAAATAATGTTACGTTCCTTTTAATTTCTCAGCTGCTATCTTCTTCCTCCTTTACTTTCCCCCCTCTCCCCCCTCTCCCCCCCACCCTTTCTCTCAAACCTGCTCCATCCCCCACTCCCTGTTTTTTGTAATTTCCTCCTTTCGCAAGTTTATTGTAAACCGGCGTGATGTGCTCGCACGAACACCGGTATATTAAAAGCTGTTAAATAAATAAATAAAAAAAATAAAAATAAAAACTCAAAAATATTACTTAAAGCGGTGTGCACAACTTGTCAGAAAATTCATAATATTAGTTATAAGAATAAAATTACCTGCAACAACTAACTAAGCTGAATAAATCTTTATTTACCTTGAGCTTTGCGTTCGGATTGTGGGCTCCACTCGTAACGACAAACATTAAAGCCCTAACTTTGAACTATTTTTAAAGCAGAGTTTGGTGCCAAAAAGCTGTCGATCATTTCACCAACTACAGAATGAGAAAACAGCAGAACAAAATAAAAATTATGAAATATAAATCTCTCCACTAAAGAGGCTCACTTATAGTGTTTTCAACAATCAATATTTCTTATTTTATTTTTCTATTTTCTATTTTAAATTTTTAAAATTTAAGTCAAAGTTCACGCGAAAAATACTGTCAATCATGCTGGGGGTGTGTCTGTGACGTATCGTTCCAAGACGATGTGTACTATGTGTAAATGTAATCCTATGAGTGTCTCTAGAACTTGTTAATAAACCAAAGAATGGTATATGTTTTTATATTAAAAAATAAGAAATGGAATTTAGAATTGAAAATGTGATCTTAATGATATTGAGTTGAAATGAAAAAATATAACAAAATATAAAAACTTAATGTTAGGATTATAATTCAATATTGCAGATACTTAAACATATAAAACCTGGTCCAAAAGTAAAAAATGCTAAGGTATAAAAATGCTAAGGTATAAAAAGCAGAACAATTTATTAAAAAGTGAAGTAACACATATTCATAAAATGTACCAGTATACCTATAAAAAATTATAAAACATATTGTAAAAAAAAAAAAAAAAAAAGTAAAACCGAAAAGATAAAAATATTTGACATAACATTTATAAAAAAAAAAAAAAAAAAGAGTAATCAATTTCAGCATTTCAAACCATTAGGTGTCATAGTGTCAAATTCAAATATATACTTTTGTTCTAATTGCAGTAACAAACTGTCTAAATTAACTTCTCTCCAACTTAATGTAGGTTTCTGAATGACACAAAAGTTATCATTAAATTTATGGTTATATTGTACAGAATGTTCTACTAATGGTTTTGAAGCTATCCTTAGTTTTACAGATGGTGAACTCAATGAACTCCTTCCTTCAGAGCCATTTTTTAAGAACGATGAAGTATTTGATGATTTCCTTAAGAAGTGGGAACACACTATTAACATTAGTAAAAGCCTTATCAGAAGTTCTCTATATGCCTTAACCCTACTTGACTATTGCCGGTTTAAACGCATACCAAGAGGACAGCATATCAATAAACCACCGAGCATGTATCGTGAAGACTCAGAATTCATCAACTGTTGGGAAGCCATTCTCAACAAATGCTCTCTAGACTTAATGATATTAGTGATTAAAACATCTAGAAAAAGAAAAGAAAAACTTAAAAGCGAACTCAACATCCAATTGGATTATTTGAAGAAACATGATTTATGTTTTGACATACATGAGGATTACAAGAACAACGTCGACAGAGTCACCAAGGAATTGAAAACCACCAAGTTTGAGAAATTCAAACGCGATGAGACTGATTATAGAAATAATCGCGTTTATTCTTGGCAATATTCCAATAAGCAGTTATACAAGAACATTTTTTACTTTTGGACCAGGTTTTATATGTTTTTTAAGTATCCGCAATATTTAATTATAATCCCAACATTAACGACCTTATTTCCCAAGACTATCGCAGGCTTGCGCTAACAGCGCAAGCCTGTGATAGCTAGTGAAGGTAGCGCACGCCTGCGCTACCTACATCGGGGCGGAGTCGGCCCCGGAAGAGGAGGAGTTGGGGCGTCACTGGGGCCGACTCTGCGACGATGGTGCGGACAGCAAAAAGGTAAGGGCCTTTTCGCTGCCTATTTTGCACCCAATAACTACACCTTCTATGGTGGAGTTATTGGGCGTGATGCCGGCAGCGATTGCTGCCGGCTAGCGCAGGACTGCCCCCCCCCCCGTTTCAGCCCCCCGCCCCTCATTACCGCATTTTTCTAAAGTATCGCAGGCCTGCGATACTTTAGAAAATGAGGCTCTAAGTTTTTATATTTTGTTATATTTTTTCATTTCAACTCAATATCATTAAGATCACGTTTTCAGTTCTAAATTCTGTTTGTCTTGTTATTTTTTAATATAAAATCATATATACCATTCTTTGGTTTATTAACAAGTTCTAGAGACACTCATAGGATTACATTTACACATAGTACACATCTTCTTGGAACAATACTTCACAGACACACACCCCCCGCCAGCATGATTGACAGGTATTTTTCGCGCGAACTTTTTGACTTAAATTTAAAAAAGTTAAAATGCAAAATAGAAAAATAAAATAAGAAATATTGATTATTGAAAACACTATAAATGAGCCTCTTTAGTGGAGAGATTTATATTTCATAATTTTTATTTTGTTCTGCTGTTTTCCCGTTCTGTAGTTGGTGAAATGATTAAGTAACACAAGAATAGATGCCTTTATCTTTTCCAATAGAGTAGAAACGTATATGTAAAAATGCCCAACTCGGGCCGAGTTTCGCAGCTCAACAGCCGCTGCCTCAGGGGCTTAAACAATCCAAAATCTTCAATTGAGTTTAAGAATGTCATCAAGCAACAAAACCTGCATTTCTACTTGTATTCCATCCTTCAATACGCAAACTCTACTTGTATTGGTGAAATGATTGACAGCTTTTTTGGTGCCAAACTCCACTTTAAAAACAGTTCAGCGTTAGGGCTTTAATGTTTGTCGTTACGAGTGGAGACCACAATCCGAACGCGAAGCGCGAGGTAAATAAAGATTTATTCAGCTTAGTTAGTTGTTGCTGGTAATTTTATTCTTATAACTAATATTATGGATTTTCTGACAAGCTGTGCACACCGCTTTAAGAAATGTTTTTGAATCGACTATATGAGTCAAATTTTCTTGTCAAAATTTCCTTTTAGATTACATTGTTTGCTCTTTAAATTATGCACACTATATCACTGGGCTTTAAAAAGTAATATGACTAACTTTTCATAATAGTCGCTATGTTCATTGCGATAGATATTAACTTTGACTTCTCGTTTAAAGAGCACTAGTATAGCTCTCACTATATCGCTTTAGCTCCTCTTATTGTGTTTAAACATGCTGCATTAATTAGTCATATTTTGCTTGTGTCTCATTGTTTTCACTACCCGTGCTTTGCTTACCATTGCAGAATTGGAACATACACTTTTCATTTAAGGAGTACAAGCATAGTCAATCTATTAAATCGAATCTCTTTACTCATTAGTTTATTTATAGAAAAAAATTTGTATTTATTCATTTACTCATATATATTCATAGGTAGGCAACTTAAAAACAAACATTTTATTTAATAAGAGTTTTGCCACAAATAACTTTTGATGATCAATGTTTTTTTATTTAGGAGCCAATACATGAGTCATATACACAAGATCATGATTTATATTTGAAAAGAGAAGGTTAGTTCATACAAAAGGAGACAATTTTTGTTTATATAATTTCAAATAAATAAACATTCATATTGAACCATATGCAGATACATGACTAGTAACAATATAATGTACATTTTTACAGATTCAATGCTATTGCAGATTATGTTTGTACAAACAATATTGATATACAAGCCAACAGCTTGATCAGCTAACCCGAGTCCAAAACATATATATCCAAGGTAAAATTATTGAATTAGTAAATTATATTCACAGTTGCCAATAAACCCTGGACATTAAATAGAAGATTATATTGAAAAAAATTTTAAATAGTAATTCTTTTAATGAAGTTCGGTTTTGATACAGGTAAATTGCAACCCTAAGGATTTTAAATATAGTTTCATGTCAAATGTCACCATTTTTAATTTTTAGATTTTTAATATTCTGTTTTTAATGTTTATTTGTTTTTTGGTAATATTTAATTATTTATTATTTATTTTATTTCTGTTTTATTTCTATTAAACAGTGTTTTGTATGATTTATTTATAGCCCCTGAGGCAGGCGCTGTGAGGGCTGTGAAACTCAGCCAGAGTCGGATTGTATTAATTTAGACACGTCTCCACTTCAATGAAGAATTGAAAAAGACCTTGGCATCTAATCCTTTTGTTTTCCTAATGGCTTTTTTAGATCGCCTGCCTTCTTACGTTTTGGGACCTAAGTAAAGGTTGTAGTCAGACATCATTAAATCCCCAAAAAGCCCAAAGGGGTCAAGATAGTTAATAAATGTATAGATAAATACTTCAGAAATCTTTGTAAAGTGATTACATAACGGACTTACAGGTCGGGATTCACAGTTAAGTGTATGGGGAGACACTGGCAAAACTTGCAAGAGCAATCTTCAGCCAGCACAGTCACTACAGCATCTTGGTGTTCAGTTTGACATGAAACAGGACAGGGTGTTCCTGCCGAAGGGCTCTATTCAGAATATGATTGCACAGGTTCTCTATTGACGAACACAATATGCTTGACAGTGTGGTCCTATGTACAGGTGCTCAGATTGATGGCAACCCTAGAGATGTTGCCGTGGGTGAGGGAGAATATGTGGACTCTTCAGCGCAATCTGCTGTCTCATTGAAATGCACAGTCTCAGGACTATTCAATTCGGCTTCACCTTCCGATGGAGGTCTGCACTTACCTGCAGTGGTGGTTAAAAGCAGATCTAAGAAAGATCACCGAACTGGCTAGTACTCACAATGGAGACAAGCCTCCAAGGTTGGGGAGCTCACTCTCAGGAGCTGACAGCGCAAGGGTGCTGGAGCGCAGAAGATTCTCTCTGGAGCATCAAACAGCTGGAAGCCCTTGCAGTCCAGTTGACCTGCTTGTGGTTTGGCAACCAATTGCAGGGTCGAATGGTCCGGATAATTTCAGACAATGCAACGACAGTGGCTTACATCAATCAGCAGGGAGGAATCAGGAGCGAGCAAGTGTCGCAGAGAATAGCCCAACTTATGGAATTGGCGGAAGTGCATCTTCAGGAGACCTCAGTCTCACACATTGCAGGAAAAGACCATGTAAGAGCTGATTTTCTCAGCAGAGTCTGGATCCAGAAGCATGGGAATTTGTAAAATGAGGCATTTTAGCTATTAGTGCATCGCTAGGGCCTTCCATTTCTGGACCTGCTGGCAACTTCTTGCAATGTGAAGGCTCCTCACTTCTTCAGTTGCAGGAGAGATCGAGTCCTTGGGCATCGATGCTGGAGTGGCTGGAGCGGAAGCTGCTGTATTCTTTTCCCCCGTGGCCCATGCTGGGCAGAATGGTTCAGAAGATCAAGTCACAGGGGGATGCTGCTTCTGGTGGCACCAGATTAGCCCAGGAGATGTGATATGCAGATTTGAGAAGGCTCATGGTGGACTCTCCCCTCCAGTTTACACCGCACAGTAATCTGCTATAGCAGGGACCTGTTCTTCATGAAAATCTGATTCCATTTTGTCTTAAGGTATGGCCCTTGAAAGGGCTTGGTTGGTGAAGCATGGATATTCTACTGCAGTGATTGACAACATGCTACAAATGAGAAAGTTGTCCCTTAGCTGTGTGCGGGTTTGGCAAGTGTTTGAAGATCGGTGTGAAGATCGAGGGGTTCTTCCTCTTTCAGTTAAGATCCCGCTCATTTTGGAATTTTTGCAGGATCAATGAATAAACTGTTGGCCCTTAATTCATTAAAGATACCAATGGTGGCTCTTGCCTATTTCCAAGATCAGGTGAATGGTGGACCCTTGTCAGCTCATCCAGATGTGGCCCGTTTCTTGAAAGGAGTGAAGCATCTTTGTCCTCCCTTGTGGTTACTGATGCCCTTGTGGAGTCTCAATTTAGTTTTGGATTTTTTTTAGCAGGACCTACTTTTTGACCGATGCGTCACCTTTCCTTGAGGTTACTCACCTTGAAAATGGTGTTTCTTCTGGCAGTTTGTTCTGCGTGTCGAGTATCCGAACAGCAGGCCTTGTCTTGCTGGGAGCTGTTTCTGTGAGTGACTCTGGGGGCAATGCAGCTGTGTACTGTTCCTTCCTTTTTGAAAAATGTGTTCTTGGATTACCACTTGAATCAGTCCATTTCCCTGCGGTCTCTGGACAGGGAAAGAGATGAGGAGAAATAGTGCCTGTTATGGCCTTTGGATGTCAAGAGGCATATCTTGAGGTATTTTTAGGTTTCTAAACCTCTTAGGAAGGTGGATCACCTGTTTTGTTCTCCATGGTGGAAGTAAACAGGACGAATCTGTGTCGTGGGCTACAATAGCCTGCTGGATTAAGGAGGTAGTCATGGCCACGTATGTGGATATTGATCTGCTGTTGCCTAGTCGGGTAAGGGTTCATTCCACTGGGGCTCAGGCAGCATCATGGGCGAAGGTTAGATTGTTGTCTCTCATCAACATTTGCCGAGCTGCGACGTGGTCCTCTTTACACACCTTTTCCAGGCATTATCGCCTGGATATACAGGCCCTGGAGGAAGCAGCACGTGCAGTTTTGACTGGACTGCGGTGTTCTCCCGCCCTGTTTGGGAGTAGCTTTGGAAGATCCCACTGGTTCTGGATCCACCTGTCTAAATTCTGGAGAGGAGAAATTACTACTTTCCTGATAATTTCCTTTTCTTTAGTACAGACAGGTGGATTCACCTTCCCATCCTTGGCTTCTGAATGGTTGTGCTATGGTCCTCCTGTGTGGCTGCGTGTTCCAGGGTGTAATGGTAAGTGTCAATCCAGTCCCTAGACTATTGTTGTTGTACTCCTTGTCTGAGCTCAGTGGTTT
Organism: Rhinatrema bivittatum; assembly: GCF_901001135.1. Lineage (NCBI taxonomy): Eukaryota > Metazoa > Chordata > Amphibia > Gymnophiona > Rhinatrematidae > Rhinatrema > Rhinatrema bivittatum. Next base: position 53,072,435 of record NC_042631.1, on the reverse strand, counting down.
CCTGTTGGCTGAGTTCTGTAGTAGTTGTTTGTTAATAATCAAGTTTTTGTTAGTTTGTCCACAGTTGACCTTTGAGAGAATACTGGCAAGTTGATGTCAATGCAGGGGTATATATATATACCATGATACCAGCTTTGCTCCATCTCCATCTGTTCAACATCTTCGTGAGCGACATTGTGGAAGGGATAGAAGGTAAAGATTGTCTATTTGCGGATGATACTAAGATCTGCAACAGAGTGGACACGCCAGGAGTACAGAGAATGAGACTGGATTTAAGGAAGCTGGAAGAGTGGTCGAAGATATGGCAGCTGGGATTCAATGCCAAGAAATACAGAGTCATGCATCTGGGGTGTGGTAATCCGAAAGAACTATATGCATTGGGGGATGAAGGGCTGATGTGCACAGAGCAGGAGAGAGACCTTGAGGTGATAGTGTCTAACGACCTGAAATCGATGAAGCAGTGTGACACGGCGATAGCCAAAGCCAGAAGAATACTGGGCTGCATAGAGCGGAATATCTAGTAAGAAAAGGGAAGTGATAATCTCCTTGTACAGGTCCTTGGTGAGGCCTCACCTGGAGTACTGTGTTCAGTTCTGGAGACTGTATCTCAAAGGAGACAGACAGGATGGAGATGGTTCAGAGAAGGGTGACCAGAATGGTGGGTGGTCTCCATCAAATGACTTATGAGGAGAGGTTGAAGAACCTGAATATGTATACCCTAGAGGAGAGGAGGAGCAGGGGTGATATGATACAGACCTTCAGATACTTGAAAGGTTTTAATGATCCATGGTCGTCAACAAACCTTTTCCATTGGAAACAATTTAATAGAACTAGGGGTCATGATTTGAAACTCCAGGGAGGAAAACTTAGAACCAATGTCAGGAAATATGTTTTCACTGAGAGGGTGGTGGATGCCTGGAATGCCCTGCCGGAGGAAGTGGTGAAGACTAAAACTGAAGGATTTCAAAGGTGCATGGGATAAACCTATGGATCCCTAAAAGGCTAGAGGATGGGAATAAATAAAAAAGCTTAACCGGCATGGAGCGGCAGTTACTACCCTTAAAAGAAACATGGGGATAACCTGCACGGAGCAGCAGTTACTACCCTTAAGAGAAACATGGGGGTAATCTGCACAGAGCGGCAGTTACTACCCTTAAGAGAAGCATGGGGGTAACCTGCACGGAGAGGCAGTTACTTCCTTGGGAAACTTGCTCGGCAGACTAGATGGACCATTTTGGTCTTTTTCTGCTGTCATTACTATATTACTGGCTTTGGATCCACCTTTCTGTACTAAAGAAAAGGACATTATCAGGTAAATAGTGATTTCTCCTTGCCCCCCTTCTTCTCTGCTTCTTTCCCCTTATCAGTAAACTCCGTTAACTCCTCAACTCCCTTTATACTTTCAGGTTCTAAAACTTCATTAATGGTAATCACTTCTGTAGCAACTGAATCATTAATGTCCTCAGAGGGATTTTCTTGTCCCTTTATGACCAGATTCTGAATTTCTACATAACTATGTCTCAACTGCGAATGCACATGGACACTGAGCACTGATCAGGACTTGAATACACAGCAGTTCTTAAACTTCGTGCTGTTACTCAGCCACACCCTTCTTAAGTGTATTTTGACAATCAAAACGCTGGTGGCAGACAGACAAAAGCATCAAACATGCCTGCAAACAGTCCCTAACACCTTCCAACTTAGAGCTCTGTCACAGCCTTATAGTCTGTCACATTAGCTGTCTTTTTTGCTCAGTAACTCTGCTACTGCATTCCATTTGTTGTGACTGGTCCAGCCAGACATAGTAGCAGAAACCTGGTCAGCGGGAGTATTACTGGACTTATAAATAATACCAATATTAACAACAAGAAGGAAATGTATTCTTTTTGTCACACTCTGGCACTTTCTCACTGTATGGCAATAACTAGAAGACAAAGACTACCATCCCACCCTTGTCGCCAGATGCAGTAGGTTGTAAAAATAGTGGTTTTTGCTTTGTAGTTTGGGTCATAAAAAATACACTGACACTGATTCCAGCTTATGTGAAAGTATGGAAAAGATATATTATGTCATAGAACGCACAACACAGATTTATAAAAACAGTTTACTAAATACTGTAAAATATGGTAAAAATCAGCAAAGAAATAGTATTACAGTGAATATTTGTAAAAGCAAACAGCATTAAAATAATAAAAGAAGGTAAAGATTTATATAAAGAAGAAAAAGATTTATAAAGAGATACCTCCCTCACAGGCCTCCTGTTGTGAGTCAATGTATATGTGAAAAAATCGAGGGATACAGGCTTGGAGAAACATAAAGAAATAGCTAATGGCTATCATTCTCTGATGAATCTGACGAACACTATTAGTTACAATTAACTTTATACTCTGTAGTTTGTTTTTGCAAGGCCACATCTAATTAGAATTAACAATTTCAGCAAGATTTATTATTATTTATTAATTCAACACTGGACCTTTTTCTGTCTGATAAGGTCCAGATAAGGACTGTTTATTTGTTTTTCTAACGAATGTTTCTTGTTCTTACCTCAGCTTGTTACTACCGAGCAGACTAAGGAAAAGAAAGAGACATCATGCTGTAGTGCCATGCCTAATGATTCTATACTTAGCTATGCACTATATATTGATCCACATTTATTCATTTATTTATTGGTGTTTGCTTTGTTCCTCCCTCCCAGCTGTGCTCAAAGTTCTTCCAGTCCACTTTAAACTCCCTACAGCTTTCCACAGTTATCCCCATGCCTTTTGTTAAGAGTAGTAACTGCAGCTCCATGAAAGTTACCCCATGCCTTCTGTTAAGGGTAGTAACTCTTGCTCTAAACATGTTACCCCCATGCTCCCCTTTTTTCATTTCCAACATCTAATGTTGAGGGCTCTGCATTGTCTGTCCCATGCCCTTTTGAAATAATTTACCATTTTTGTCCTTATCACCTATTCTGGGAGGGCATTCCAGGCATCCACCACTCTTTCTGTGAAGAAATATTTTCTGATGTTGGTTCTGAGTCGTCCCCTTAGAGTTTTATTTTGTGACCCCTAGTTCTACAGTTTCCTTTCTAACAGAAAAGGTTTGAAGTTTGCACATCAATACCTTTTAAGTATCTGAAGATCTGTATCATCGCTCTCCTACACCTCCTCTCCTGCAGGGCATACATATTTAGATCCTTCAGCTTCTCTTCATCAGCCTTCAGATACAGACCCCATACCATTTTGATTGATTTTCTCTGGATCGCTTCTATCCTGTCTCCATCTCTTTTGAGTTACGGTCTCTAAAACTGAAGACAATATTCAAGGTGAGGCCTTGCCAAAGACTTGTACAAGGGCATTATCACCAATGGCAGATGAAATTTAATTTGATAAAGTGAGAATTGTTGCATCTAGGGAAGAATAATCCTAACTAGGATCTTGGAATCATTGTGGACAATGTTTTGAAATCTTCAGCCCAGTTTGCTGCAGCAGTCAAAAAAGCAAATGATGTTAAGTGGTATTAGAAAAGGAATAGAAAATAACAGAGGATATTATAATGCTTCTGCATCAACTCATGGTGCATGGTATTGTGTGCAGTTCTGGTAACCCCATCTCAAAAAAGATATTAGCAGAACTAGAAAAGGTTCAGAGAAGGGTGATCAAAATGATAAAAGAGATGGAGTGGATCCCCAGTTAGGTGAGGCTAAACAGGTTAAAGCCTGGAATAGAAACGACTAAGAGGAGATGTGATAGAGGGCTATAGAATCTTGAGTGGAGTGGAGCAGGTAAAGATGTAATGCTTATTTATCCTTTCAAATAGTACTTAGACTAAGGGACACTATGAAGCTCATAGGTAGCATATTTAAAACAAATTAGAGGGTTTTTTTTTAAACGCGGTGCATAATTAAACTGTGGAATTTGTTGCCAGAGGATATGATGAAAGCAGTTGGCGTAGCTGTGTTTAAAAAGGGTCTTGGCAAGTTCTGGAAGGAAAAATCCATAAACAGTTGTTATGAAGTTGTTATGAAGACTTGAGAAAGCCACTGCTTATCTGTGGTTATGAGCAAGAAGGACTAGGTCTATTTATTGGTCTCCTGCTATTGTGGCCATTGTCAAAGACAGAATGTTGGGTGTGATGGACCTTTGGGGTCTGACCCAGTATAGCATTTAAGATTGTCCATTTTGAAAGCACACTACATGTTACAAATTGCTGTGCTGGACTATTAGGTGAGAGCAGAACTGTTTTGAAATATTAGGGCTTTTGTACTGCTGAATATGTACTTAATTACTTTCTACTTATCTGAATTGAGTGGCTGGCTGCTAAAAGCTTAGCTCTACCTTTGTAATAAAAGTAGTGTTTTACTGCTCTTCATCAGAGGGCATTTTCTTATCTCTGTTGTGCTCCAAAATCTATAACAAAAATGGTCATGGGCCCTGATAATGCAAAAGAAGATAGAGAAAGCTAGAACAGATAAAGATATCCCACTGCCTGAGCAGAGTGGGAAGCTGTGAAACATAAAAAAAAACAGTAAGAGAAACTAGATAAGCAAGTGGGGGAGAGAGAATTTGCTAAACAGTAACCTGTGCATAAAAGATTTTCTGTGAACAAAGTGAAAATAACTCAAAATGTCTGAATTCCAGTAATTATCCAACCTGGAGATTTAAGATGATGATTGGAAGTTAGAGAATTTTATCAGTTTGATGTTACAGCTATGTCGGAAGCAGAAAAAAATGCCTTGAAAGAAGAATGATCAAGATGCCATCAAATAATTGTTCAGACATTAGGCACATTGCAGACAAGCCATCTGGTAACATTTGGAACAGACAAATAGAGGTTGTATCCTTGAAAATAAAAGCTAAATCTCAAGCATGAAATAAATACTTCTTTGTGGGGGAGAAAAAAAATCTGTTACTTGGGTAAGATTGAATTGAGGAGGAAGAAGTTGCATTACTAGTAATTCAAGGACTCCCAAGAACACACTTTGGAATAGCCAGAAGTTTGATGTGTGCAACATGTCTGAGCTGATTTCAGAAAAGGTCCATCATGCTCTTCCACAAGAAGAATGCTGCTAGAAAAAAGATTCTTCAGATACTGAATCCACATGTATTGCACACAGAGTGTGGAGAAGCTTGAAAAATGACACTCAAAATTATAATGCTATCTCTGCAAGAAATGTGGTCATTTTGCAAGGGATTACAAATAGAAGAAATAATCCTAAAAATGGAAAGGGGACTAAATATTTTCCAAGCAATGAAAGGTATTAAAGAAAAAAAATCAGAGCATAGATCATCTAACGAGATCAACATTGGATAAGAGAATGGCAAATGACACATTCTAAGGAAGCAGTGGGTCTAGGAAGTGTCAATTCAAGCCATTTGGAGATAGCTGAAGATGTATTATATGTACCTAAATTAGTTAACAATATATCAGTTTCTAAATTAACAGTTGCTGGATTGAAAGTGATTTTTTGACAGACAGTCGAAGTTAAAACAAAAAAGGCAAAGAACTTTTGTTTACTGTATCAAGACTGTAGCATTTATGGAATGAATATCAAGGCTTTACCAAAGAGTGATCATACAAATATTCCAAAAGTAATTAATATTCAGTTGTGCTATCAACACCTTACACATTTGAATTATGACAGTCTAAAATCTATGAGCAAAAGTGGGGAAAATTTAAGAGTATTCACTTGAAGATGGGAGTCTTAGATATATGTGAAGATTGCATCAAAGGTAAACAGTCAAAGTGGTTTAAGACAATTTTCCAGGAACTAAGCAAAAATCCATTGGCGGTAATAGGCATGAATTCTTGTGGACTCATGCCAGTGGAATCTATTGGTGGTAACTGGTGTATATTTTTCATTGTAAGTTACTGCAGCCAGAAGTTGAATGTATTTTTTCTTAAGCACAAAGATGAAATCCTAGATATTTTCATTGATAGGTCGAACAAGCTGGAAGCTGAACTGAGTCCAATAGATATGAGTATGTTGCGTACAAGATTGAGAATTTCATGGAGTATGAAATTCATCATGAGAAAACTGTTCCATATTCACCACCCCAAATGGAATTGCAGAACGTGTTGCTTGAACAGTGTGGGATAAACACAGAAGATCCCTAATGGCTAGTGGATGGAAATGAAGAAAAGGGATAACCTGTGTTAAGTGGTGTAATCTGCCCATAGCAGCAATTGCTGCCCTTAGTAGAAGGCACGTGAACAAAAAAACGTCCTTGTGGGCTGGATCCTGCATCAGGAAGGCAAAGGATGTCAGGCTGGAATAATGAGCTCCCTGGGCCAGACCTAGTCTGCGATTCCTGACCTAGCCAGACAAGTTTTTAGATAGCTATAGAATAATTTTTGGCTGAAAATTAATCAAAACTGACCCAAATTTGTTGAACTAGGTCAGCTGCTCAAGTACAGTTGAAAATGTATGGTGGCTATGGTTAGTGCTAGTGTATGTGCTAATGCTTTCTGCACTTTACAGAGTTTAGAAAAAGGAGCTGACATTTTAAAAAATGAAGTTAACACTGAGAAAAATACTTATTTCTCAAATGAAGAGAACAAGGGACATCATATTGATGAAATACCAAGAAGTGACAAAAAAGGTCAATTGATAATGGGACAGTCATTACATGAACTTCATCTATGGCAGGAAGGTATAGTCAAATCACATTTCTATAAGAATAGAAAAATAGCAGCTAAGCAAGAATTATGCCATTCAGTGTGTAAGTTCTGATCCCCTGTACCTAAACCACAGTATTTTTGCGACTGTGTATCATAAAGTGAAAGAATCAGTGTGCAGTGAAGATGCAACAAAGACTGACCAGCATGTGATCAGAGGCTATTGCTGAAGAACCATCCAGGACCTCACTCACTCACAACCGCCCTCTTTTACAAAATGACACCACAAAAGATTGGGTAAAAACAGGGCCGCAGCTTTATTGACCAGGAGACCCGAGCCTTATAACATTTAACGCTTAACAATAACTTATCCAAACCTCCCCCATTGACCGCCGCCTTTCAGCCAGGCGGTCAATACCAACCAACCGACTCAAACACCCCCACTGGCCCTACACCAAGATCAGACCTCCGCCGCCATTAAGCAAGAGGTTAATCCGGTGGACTCCCGCCGCTGGAGAGCAAGGAATCAGGCCAATGCGGCCCCCGCCTTCTCCTAGCAAGGGGCCTTCCACCCGGACAACAGCCCCCAGTTGCCCCCCTTAAATGGCGACCATCCTTACATAACAATATTTGACTTGCATTGGCTCGGGCCATCCGCCATAACCACCCCGCTGCGACGACAAACCCCCAATAATTGAACAAACCACAACATAATCAACAGAAATAACAGAAATAACAGGGCGGGTGGGAGGGAAAACGAAGCCTGCCGCTCAGATGCAACGAGCAACTGAGCAAGCCGGCTCAACACCCGCATAACCCCTCCCCCGGAGACCCCTGCAGCCCCAATCCCTGCCCGCCAAACAGCTTTGTCCCGCCCCCCCCCCCAGCCAATTAAAACCCCCCTACTTCCCGGCTCGAACGCACGTGCGCTCGCACCCAGCCCGTGCCCCTACCCCCGCCTAGCTGTCGCCGCCTCGCGACCTCCTGCTGACCCTTCCCCCCCCCCCACATCCTGGCCTCTCAGGTGCCCACCGGGCACTCTGACTCGGCCCGGACCCGCCTTTATTCGTGGGCCTGGGCCCCCATTACCCCGGCCGACCGGACACTGCGATCCGGTCGGCCTTTCAAAAAGATGAAAAGGTTTGCTTTTTCTTGGCACTAATTCCCTAATTGTTATAAAGATAATGTGCAGTTATACAGTATAAAACACAATTAGTAGCAGTGATAAAGAAATACATTCATCAGTAATGAAATTGACAGATTATTATTGAATGATGAAAATGTAAGTGATAATTTGATATAAAAACAGCGTATCATCATGGAGAACTATAAGAAGTTTATTTGGAGTAATCCCCAGGTATTGATGAAGAGGAAAAGTTGACGAGCTTGCAAGCTCAAACAAGCAATGTATGAGTTAAAGTTTTTGGATCATTCATGGTGTATGACATTAGATCAAATATGCAAGAGAGAGGTTAACAAATAGATTAGTGTGTGTGTATATTACTAGAAGAAGAATATTCTATATTAGTTTTTCATGTTTATGACATGCTAGTATAACAAGTGACGTTTCTACAAAGAGTAGAAACGTATTTAGAGAGACCAAGGTTGAACTAAAAGATTTAGGAGAGCCAAAAGTCTTAGGTATTGAAATAGGCAGAAATGCAGGCAAAAAAACAATTATCAGTCAAACGAACTATATGAATAAATTCTATAAAAAAAAAAAAAATTAGAATGAATAACTGTAAGCCAGTAAGTATCCATGCCCATTGAGCTAAATCATAAAAAGAGTGAACATACACAAGGAATAGATTATCTAGATATTCTAAATCAGTGTTTTATTGGAAATTTGATGTATCTGGTACAGACAACAGGACCAGATATTGTATTTGCAGAACACTTGAACCATTTCAATACTCACTATTCATGAAAGATATCTTCTCAGATATCTTCAAGGAACAAAAGATATTTTATGCTGCAAAGCTTCTGGAGAAAGAATAATTGGTTATTCAGATGCAAACTGGAACTTGCTGACTCAAGATGTAAAATCTCCCAGAGATTGTGTACAAACTATCCCAAGCAGCAGTTAGCTGGAAAACTGTTAAGCAACAGATGGTGAACTTTTCTACTTGAGAAGCTGAATACATCACACTACGTGAAACTATCAGTGAAGGAAAGTTAACTAATATCTGGAAGGACTTGAATTTATTTAATTTATTTTAAAAGTATTTATTCACCACACAATCCAGCAATGGTGACAGTGTACAATATAAAAACATACATAAAAGTACTAAAAATGGCAAAAAAAGAAAGTGACCGGATCATCTTAACAAAAACTGTTCTTTGACATAATAGCAACCAGTCTCTAATTCTATTCCTTGAAAACCATAGTATAATCTTCATGGCCCCAAATGTTTGCTGAAAGCCATGTTTTCAGGGATTTTTTTTTTTTTTTTTTTACCAAGTACTGTTAAAACCCAGATGACACAAAAACCAACAGCCAATCTGTGATACAACTTAACATCAGCAAAACATTTATTTATTTATCTGTCTTATATTCCGCTATTTCTACAAAAGTCCAAAGTGGATTATAAAAAATACACAATTATAATGCTGTGTCTCACAATGGAAGGTATGAAACACCAAGTAATAACTAGCAGTTCCCCCTATCTATATTTTAATACATATTAATGTCCATTCATAATAGGTACTACTGGATAGTGACAGCCTTCTTTGATGCCTTTTTAATCAGTCAAACATTTACTCAGTTCTGTGCTCATATTTTTTTGTAATATTTATGCATATAAAACTGACATCTTCATCGCTTGAATCCTTCATGATTTACCATAATTTGCCCGATATGGTCTGTGGTTTCTATCACTGCATCGGGGGAATATGAATGAAATCTTTACTGAGACAAGGATTGCACAATAGTCAGAAATCTACCAATAATGCATAATACTCGATTAGAAACTCTTCAGCATACCATCATGACTGCATCCTGAATCTCCTTGGCACCATGAAACTGGAAGTGGTACAATACAAGGTAAGGTATTTATATGCATTCAAATAAAAATGTTTGCAAGAACAGAAACTACTTTAAATAATAGAGTACCATTCTATATCCAGGAGAAACTTTTAAAAAATAAAATATCCAAAAATGTTCACGGCAATGTATGTATGCATCACAATCACCTCCTTGTGGGCTCAGATATATTCAGTGATGCCCCATTGTAAATCTTTGAACTGATACTTATATTCCACAAAATGTGCTACAATTGGCATTTGAAGTTTTTGTATCACAGCTTTTAAATTCCGTAAGCCTCGTTTAAATCATCTTTTTAGTCTTTCCGATATACAATTTCTGGCAAGAGCACCTTCACAAAAAATATATACATAAAAAAATACATAAAATAGATAAAACAGGAATTAAAGCAAGTACATTGATCTTAAATGTTTATTCAGAAGGGATGAACTGAAAGGGGGAAATTTTCCACTCAGCTACATCCCAACAGAAAAAATGATCGGTGATTCATTGATCAAACCACTTCTGAAGAATCAGTATATTTTGTGTGCTAGGATTTAAACTCATTATGGGAGATTTATCACAGCAAGTGACATGTCACTTGAGCTAGACAGAGTTGAATGCATATTGCTTTGCTGGACTGTAGTGTTAGCAAGTACTGAACTGTTTTGAGCTATTAGGGTTTTGTTGCCCAGCAAGTTTCATATGATAGTGACTGACACTCCATGCAGGTTATCCCCTTATGTTAAAGGTAGAAATATTAACAATCAAAACCAAGCAACTGTCAAACCTATTACAAAATTACTGCTAACATTTTTATAGGGTGAACTGCCTTCTTGATAATTCAGACAGCTTTACAAATATAACAAAGGTTAAACTTTGCAATGAAAATGAGAGAAATTAAAAGAAAAATGAAAAAATTAACCAAACACATAAGAGGAAACTACAATAAAACAGGAAACAATTTCTCACATATAATAAAAGAAAAAGGGAGAGAAGGGGGAAGGAAAAAAAAGAACAATGGAACATATCACTGTAGAAAGACCGTAAATTACCCCATATAGATGGCCCTTACAAAATCTATTGGTTGATTACAGGATTTGTCACTAGCATCTAAAAATTCCCGCAACTGCTCCAGACAAAAGGAAATGTATGTATTAGCATTTAACTTAATTACGCATTTACATGGATATCGACGTGAAAAATTAGCACCTAGAAGCAATAACTTTATGATGAAGTTGTGTAGCTTTGGCTAAGTCAGGATAAATCCGAACTAAGCCACCATGAAAAGAAACATTTAAACTTTTGAAATAAGATTTCATCCCAAGGCTTAGATCTTGTTCAGAGAAGAAGGGGGCAAACAAAGTAGATCTCTCAGTCACTTCGACTGTTGAATTTTCTAAATATAATTGTTGGAAACAGGATACTGGGCTTGATGGACCCTTGGTCTGACCCAATATGGCATATCTTATGGTCTTATAAACAATATCCTGAGAGTGGGAATTCAATCAGAGGAAATTTAAAGAGCTTCAACCAGATACCTCTTAAACATAATTAATGGCATTTTACCAAGAACTTTGGAAAAGTTCAACAATCTCAAGTTTAAATGTCTCAAAAAAATTTCCCATGGATTCAAGCCTTCTAAGAGAAGACATATGCTCATGAACAATTGTGGCTTTGGAAGCCTGCAAACTTTTAATATCATTCCTCAAAGCCAGAATAGAAGAGGAATGTTCCTGAAGAATTTGTCGGTGATCCTGTGCAACAGACTCCAACTTCTGAGAAACAGTCTCAGTGATCAATCCTGGTGCTTTGAAAGTGAGAGACATACCAGCAATCAAGTCCCAAAGAGATTCAAGATTGACCACAGCTGGTTTAATAATCTCCAATGGGGGTCGTGGGGCTGAACAAAAAGCTTCAGCTCTATCTCCAGCCACAAACACATTCCCCTCTGATGACTCCAGGGGTAGGACTCCACCAACAGCTCCCTTCTCCACAGGCATATCAAACTGCAGAGAGCTGGAGAAACTCGACACCAATCCAGGCAGAATGCCGACAGCTCCATCCAACTGAGGCTGCTCACTGAGATCATTACCTGGCACTTCAGCGAAGTCGGTGACACTCTGGGGAGAAGCTAAGAGCGGTGGTCTCGGGTCCAGAGGGCTTAATGATATCTCCCCAGGCAAAAGCAAAGCTCCTCTCTCAGCCACGCTAATGGGTCTAGAAGCCCCCAAATCCAGGGTAGGGGCGGCAAACTGAACAATGGAACGCTGGTCCAAAGGGAAAGAGGGTTCAGAAGGAAAAACCCAAATTTTTCCTTTTCTCTCATGAGGCATAGTGGAGGAAAATTGTGTAAGGAAATCCTAAGAAAAAATCAGAGCAGTGAGAGATGCGTCCTCTCACGCAGCCATCTTGGATCCTCACTGGCAGAGACAACGCTGCTTGAACGTGCTTTGCTTTTGGAATTGGCCTTATAAGCAGTCCTGCGCTTTTTCCCTAATGTCTACGTATCAGTGTACCCTGGACTATAAAAGTCAGGGCCCAGTGTTGGCTATCAGCAGAATGTGTGCTTATTTGCTTTCTGTTTGAGTCAGGTGGCTAGCTGCTTACAACTTAGTTTTACCTTGTTAATAACAGCATTGTTTTACTGCTTCAGCAGAAAGAAAACTTGGTTCATTTGTTTTTTCTTTAGGTATTCTCTTATTTAAATGTTGTGCTCCACAATTTCTAATAGTCCAGCTAAGTGATGATTTTGACTCTGCTTGTGTGAGCTAGCCTGCCTAAGAAAGACTTCTGTACTGCTAGCAGAAGCATCTATTTTGTGCTAGCAGCAGAGCAGAGAAAGGCAGCAGAGAAAGGCCTTCCCATTTTATGAAATAGAATTTATTTTGGTAATGGCTGCTACTGGTGCTGCTTGTACAAAAAGGATGCTTCCAGCAGCAGAGAATACTTGTCCAGATGCAAGCATGTAGATAATTCTAAAGAAAATGGCAAATCTATACACATATTCACTGATACATTGTAGAAGTAATTGTCCGTTTTTATTTCACCTTCATGTATGATAGCACAGACATTCTTAAGAATTTGTTTGGCTCAAGAGTATCATTCACATAGTGACACAAAGTATCAGTTTGGCCGAATCCTTCATTTCACCTAGTATATAATTAAGCATATGACTTCTGTAGTTCAAGAGAAAGGTACCACTTAATATTTTTGTTTCCACTAGAGTCATATTGAACCTATGCATCAAGGAGTAGCCTAGTTGTTAGAGCAGCAGACTGTGAACCAGGGAAACCAATATTAATAATGTAAAAAGTCGCCTTACTAGGCCAGACTGAGGGTCCATTAAGCCCAGAAACCTGTTTCAAATAGTGACCAATCCAGGTTAAAAGTACCTGGCAAGTACTCAAACATTAAATAGATCCCATGCTACTACTGCCTATAATATCAGTGGCTATTCCCTAAGTCATCTTGAATTTATCCAGACCTTTTTTTTTAAACCCAGCTCCACTAACTGTCCTAACCATATCCTCCGGCAACAAATTCCAGAACTTAATTGTGTGTTGAGTGAAAAAGAATTTTCTCCGATTTGTTTTAAATGTTACTTACCTACTTCATGGTGTGCCCCCAGTCCTATTATCTGAAAGAGTAAATAACCGATTCGTATTTACTTGTTCTAGTCCACTCATGATTCTATAGACCTCTATCATATTCCCCTTCAGCCAATTCAAATCCATCTGATGCTCTTTTGACGGGCAAGCCACTTCACCCTCCATAGCCTCAGGCACAAACTTAGAGCCTCATATACTAAGCATTGTTCTCATAGAGACCAAATGAGAGGAAGGCCCTTAGATTATAAACCTTCTGGGGAGAAAAAAATACCCAATGTAATCCACTTTCAAGTGTCATGAAAGATGGAATATAATTATTATTGATATCATAACCCTGGAAACTTATCTAAATTTCATATACTACTACTAACTGTTTAAAGCCATCATAATTCTTTTTATTTTTGCCATTGTTGGCAGGATGTTTTATCTTTTAATTCCATCCGCTCTTTGTATTTTACCTGTCTTTCTCCAGATAGTTATTTTTTTTTGTCTATTTAGGCCTTGTTTCATTTTAGTGTTTTTTGACATGAGTATTTCTTGTCAGTTGTGCCAGCGGCCTGTTTAATTTCTCTTATGTTATATCGAGAGCATTGAATATATTTTTCATTTTTTCTGAAATGATTACGTTTTTTAGATTTTTCAGTATAGCTTCAGCTCTTGTCATAGCAGACGTGTCATTCAAGAATGCCAGTGACTTGAGTGACCTGATTCTGATGTGGGTTGAATAGAGTCAAATTGAATAGTAGTGTGGAAAAGAGAAACCAACCAAAACTCAAAAGAAACAGTCTGTAAAATAATGGATTTTCATATATACTAAGCAAAAAATGCTTAATATATTTTTCTTTTTTTGATTTCTGCTGATAATTGTAATTAGGGCTTCTGATTTTAGGTTTTAACTAATAGATTGATATAACACCTTAGTCTAAAAAAATTAAATAAATGTTTGGTGGATAAACACCAGAAAGTATCACTTTCCCTAGAATTCCTCTTTCCTGATTTGGATCCTTCATTTTGTTTTGTGCCTTGTCAACATTAATGACTCTTCAACTGCACAAATGTATATATTAATTCAACAGATAAAGTACCCAGCTATAGTATCTGAGCTGCAAGAACACTGATACACAAATATGTGTATACTTAAAGAACCCCTAAATATCTAGAAAAATAATACCTAAGAAAAGCCCTAATTATAATGTACACATTTTTGCTCTAGGTTTACCTGAGCTCATTTTCACAGACTTTCTTGTAAGTTTTAGTTTGTTTCTATTTTCCACAACTCTATTAGTCAAATTTTGTAAGAGCAAAAGGTTTATGAGATTGCCATGTGTGTGTCTATGTATCCTTTCCTATTAACTTTTCTATTTGGTATCCTATTGATTTGAAATTGTGAGCATATATGGAGGAGGGGGGAACATGAGGATTCTGACCTGGGTATGGTATTTTATTTTTTTCTTTTGGATTCATGCATATGCAGGAACTATGTATTCATGTCCCAGAAGATAGTCTGGAAAAGTTCTAGGTTGAACTTCAGTTTTTTTGCCAAGGACAAGCAGAATACAATAGGTTTCATATAGGGATGACATATGTCTATTTTTAGAAAGCTTTATTAAATTAAGCATGTGCATGACTCCTGCAACAGTGAGCACACATGAGGCTCCTCTCAGTTCTGCGTTGCATGGAGTCAACAAGATAATTTGTTTAAAATAGCCGTTTTCCAATCACAGATGCCTTTCTCTCTGTCTTCAATTCTTGTCTTACCTGTGCTTAGGTTATTTTTTGTCATTTTTCAAGCTTACTTAGTTTTTTTTGTGTCAGCTCTGCCTGAGGCCTAGTAGTACAAAGAGCATAGTTGGTCTTTATTTTTGGTCACAATTGATTCCTTTGGTTTTATTGTGGATATTTGTTTGCCAATCCAAAAAGAACTGAAGACCATCAGCTTCAGCAAGTGTGTCCTGGGCAGCCACATGATTTTTGTTATTGATCTGCATGATGTCTGTGTGGTTTGCCTGGAGGATGGACTCAATGTCTCTAATTTTAGTTCTTGTCATAAGATGATCCCCAGAGGTTGTCAGATCAATTTAGAGCTCATGAGGAAGCTCTTTGGGTCGAATAAGACTGGCCCATAGGCATCAGAGTATCAACATCAAAAAGTCCCAGAGCTGCATCAGATACTGGCAGCACATCAACATTGGGGGATTATTGTCCTTAATTGAAGTTGGACTGGTAAGTTAGTAAGGGCCAAAGAGACAGACTTTTTTGTCTGACTCCTCCCAGCTAATGAAAGTGAGAGATTTTGTTTCTTTGGTATGGGCATCAAGGGATTTTGCATCAAGCAAAGGCAAAGAAGTATCATTATCGATCCTCATTGATGTACGATGCTGGGAGCAGGGAACTACTGGTTATGGCCATATGTCGTACTAAGCAGCCTTGCCACTTACCCTTGAGACACTCTGGGGCTATGTAAAAGTCTCCAAAGGCTTATGGTGAAGCCACTAATACTCTGCAAGTAACATAAGAAGATGTGACTGCTCATACTGCTTCCCAAAAAGATTTGGCATTAGGACATTTTGAGGGGGAATTGAATAAAACATTGACTTGGGGGATACGATTCAGTGTATGAAGCCTATTCTGCACAGATGGAGTTTACAGCTCTGGAAGATCTCTCCTTCACAGAGTTTAAGGAAATGGCAGAGACTGTTACTTTTGGGCTGTAAAAGAAGGTTGAGCCCAGGCTACAAAAATTGAAAATTCTCCATTTCTTAAATCCTTCCAAGGATGTTATGACAATGCCTGTCAATATTCTTAAGGATTTACAGATGAGAATGTGGAAGACACCCCCTCCCCACAATATCTCCAATCAGTAGGAAGGTGGACTCGATATGTTGTGTCCAGAAGACTCTGGGATTCAAGAAACAGCAATGCCTCATCTATTTGTTGTGGTGGAATCGGCCCTCAAGAAGGCCAAGAGGGTAAGAATTCACTCCGATATGCCATGGGCATGAATCATGCACTTTTGACTTTTAGGTGGAGGTTTTACCAGAATGTTATGCTCTCTTCTCACCTAATGTTCCACCAGTTGTTCATGGGCAAATACCGGTACATGCAAAATATTTTGTAAAAGATAAAGGTTCAATCAAGTTCTCTCCCTCAGAAGAAGCATGATAAGCTGAAATCCCTAGTGGGCAAGAATTAGGAATGTGGGAAAACATTTGGTCAGATTTATCTACAATGTTTTCAAAAAAGTATTAAGAACCTCTGTCATTGGAATTGGAGCATGCAGTCTCTCATGGCTATGATCTTCAGATATCCGTAGGGACCTGCAGGACTGGCTTGCTGTTCTACCCTGCAGTGGATGAAATAACAGTACAACTATCCTTGCTGCAGCCATTTCTGACCTGTCCTCTACTTCAACTAGTAAATATTTATTTATTTATTTATTTTATTTATTTAATAGCTTTTAATATACCGGTGTTCGTGCAAGCACATCACGCCGGTTTACAATACAACTTGAGAAAGGAGGAAATTACATAAAACAGGGAGCGGGTAATGGAGCAGGAGCGAAAAAGGAGAGGGAGTGAGGGAGAAGGGTTCCAGGAGGAAAGGATAGCAGCTGAGAAAGTATAGTAGCGTAACCGTAAATGCAGAGGGATATATAACGTGACTTAATTAACGTAGGTTAAATCTAGTTGCTAATTTACAGCTTATAAAGAAAGGTCATATATGATAACTTATTTACAGTAGTTAATGCAGGTTATAAAGATAACTTATTTACAGCATTTATAGCATGTTGTACATTTTAACTTGAACTTACAGTGGAGTGGGGTGTCAGTATCTGAGTAGGGTGCTGAGGTGGTATCCTATGCTCCATCATCCCTATCAGCAACAGGGGCCTTGCTCTCGTCCCAGACAGCAGAAGATTCCTAAGTCACGACTGGTACCACAGTCAAAACCAGAGACAGGGTTTTGATTGGATCCAGGAAAACATAACCAGTATTCCAATATCTGTTCCAGAGAACATATCTATGGGAAAAAGGCTGAGGTTTTGTATAAACCATTGACCCAGTATGACTTCAGACAGTTGGGTTCTCAGTATAATTCGGAATAGATTCAGGTTACATTAATTGGAAACCCCATCAGATTGTCTACTGAGAAGCTCTTGATCTACCTTTCAGTATAAGGAACTGCTACTAAAGGGCTTGCTTCTACTGAAGCCACCCATCAAGCCGCCTGATGTGTCATGGGACCTCAGCATGGTACTAACCCAGCTCTTGGAAGCTCCCTTTAAGATATTAGACTCCTGTGAACCGAAGTATCTGACTTGAAAGGTCATATTTTGGTGCAGTCCCTGTGGTATGCAGTGTGTTCCAGGTCCTAGTGAATTATCTGTCCTACACCATTTTTCCATGATAGTGTGGATGCATCCTAAGTTGTTGCTGTTATTATTGTCATTGCATTCCATTTGCACCCCAGTCTGATTTACATTCACAATAAACACAAACAATATTTATTTATTTTATTTAAAACCTTTTTTATACCGGTGTTAGTGTGAACATCACATCGGTTTACAATATAACAAAATGAATAGAAAATACAATTAACAAGGGAATAAAACAGGTGGGCGAAGAGAAATGTGGGAAAGCAGCATAGAAAGATAGTACAACTGGTGTAGAGTTCTTAACAAAGGTAACTATTGGAACATATCATGTTGGATAATATCATGAATGCTAGTTATTATATACATTATATATTTATTTATTTATAACTTTTCTATACCGAAGTTCAAATAACAGAGTTAATTATCACTCCGGTTTACATTGCAACCATAAAAAACAGTGACAAAGTTGTCTTACATAGAACAGGGGGAGAGAAAAACTTGGATACAGCTTAAGCATGGGGATTAACGTGTCAAAATTGGTAAGAACTGATAAGAGTTGGCTTTTTGGGGTAACAAGGTATTCCGAGGGAGGGGGTAGGAATGAGGGATTGGAAGGGGGGTTGGAAGGTGGGGGGGAGGGTAGCTGAGGGTTACCATAGATTTAATGAAACTAATATCCATATATTAAATAGCTTAGGCAGCGGAAGAAAAAGTGCTTAGGCATCTGAGCTTAGGAAGAGAAGGTCCGTGGAGGATGAGGCAAGGACGAGTGTTATGGGAAGGCTTGTCTGAATAGTAGCGTCTTAAGTCTCTTCTTGAATGTAATTGGGCATTGTTCCAGCCTAAGGTCCGGTGGGAGCAGGTTCCACTGTTTGGGGCCTGCGGTGGAAAAGGCTCTTTTACTAAAGGAGGTTTTGAATGTAGGTGTTCTAAGAGTCCCTCTTTGCGCTAATCTCAGAGGATGAGTTGAAGTATGAAGTTGCAGGGGGGTCGATAGGTCCAGCGGAGAGATGTTAAGAATGGCTTTGTGGGTGATTACTAAAAGCTTGTAGAAGATTCTGAATTTGACTGGGAGCCAATGGAGCTTCTTAAGGATCGGTGTTATGTGGTCCCTTTTGTTAGACTTTGTGAGTATCCTTGCAGTTGATTTCTGAAGCAACTGGAGAGGTTTAATGGAGTTGTCTGGAGGGCCTTGAAGAAGAGCATTGCAGTAATCTATTTTTGAAAAAATGATCGCTTGTAAGACAGACCTGAAATCTTGAAAATGAAGGCGGGGTCTTAGTCTTTTTAATACTTGAAGTTTGAAGTAGCACTCCTTTATTGTGTTGTTAATGAAGCCTGTGAAGCTCAATTGAGTGTCCATGATTACTCCTAGGTTTCTGACTTTGGGAGAGATGGTTGGGAGCGTTGTAGGGGGTAGGTTGTTTAGAGAAAAGTTACCATCCTGTGTGATTAAGAGGAATTCGGTCTTGTTTGTGTTGAGAATCAGCTTAAGATTTGAAAGGAGGTTATTAATGGAGTATAGATAGGTGTTCCAACGACGTAAAGTACTGTCCAGAGAATCTATTATCGGTAGGAGGATTTGGACATCGTCTGCATACACGTAATGTGTTAATTTGAGCTCGGAGAGGAGTTTACAAAGCGGGAGTAGCTAGATGTTAAATAATGTTGGTGCTAACGACGAGCCTTGAGGGACTCCGAGGGTGGAACTGAATGGAAAAGATTCTTTGCTGTTGATCTTGACTCTGTAATATCTGTTCTGGAGGAAGGATTTAAACCAGTTTAAGGCTGTGTTTTTGAAGCCGATGTCGGTTAATCTGTCAATGAGACAGTCGTGGTTAACTGTGTCGAATGTGGCGGTTAAGTCCAGAAGGATGAGCAGGCAGGGCTCATTAATAGAACATAAAGATCACAGTGTACGATGGTAGAAGAAGATGATTGATGGTTATAGCAGGGGGGGTTGCTAGTCAGGAAATGCCTGTTTAAATAACCATGTTTTTAGTTTCTTCCTAAATTTGAGAGAACATGATTCGAGACGGAGTGCTGAGGGCAGGGTATTCCAATGTGAGGGGCATGTGATAGGGAGGGCACGAATTTTCAATAGAACTGAAAATTCCTAACATAATACTAAATAAGTGTAAAAATATATAACAGTAGTAGGAGTGGAGGAGTAGCCTACTGGTTAGAGCAGTGGGCTATGTACCAGGAGACCAGGGTTCAAGTCCCACTATCACTCCTTGTGATCTTGGGCAAGTCATTTTACCTTCCATTGCCTCAGGTACAAACTTAGATACAAACTTAGTCAAAAGTAACCCAGCATTGCTCAAGTTATCTGTTTCAGCAGGCAGATGCAATTCTTCAGCTACAACTGGAACTTCTCACAGACACTGCCCTCTCTTGGCTCCTCCAGAACTCCAAAACAGTTTCTCACTTTACTCCAGTCCTCTCTGGCCTTTGTCTCCTCAGACACTCTCACTCTCTGCTTCTTCTACCTGACAGCTTCTCTAGGGCTTAGTGAAACCCTAATTCTCCTTTCAGCTTCTTACCTCTTTAACTCCTTCTGGAACCCCTTAGCACCTGTTCTTCTCCTTGGCTCAAGCTCCTCCAGAGCCTTCCACTCTGAGATTTCTTCAATGACCAGTAATTTCCTGGCCCTCCCTTCAAGACCTCTTACTATGTGCTTTCCTTCCTGTGTTTTCTTAATTTTTGATTCGGAAGATGAGATGCAAATTCATTGCAAAGCTTGGGAGGAGATGGTAAGCATAAAAGCAGTCCCCACGGGCATAATCAAAGAATTTACAATTTAAAAGGTTTCCCAGTCCTATTATTGGCCTGAGCCAATTTTTTTATAAACATGTACCTCCTGCTCTTCTTCCATGGCTCCTTCCCACATGCCTTCCTGCTTTCCCTCACCATGGCAGCTTCCTGACTGCCTGGCTTCCTATCCTTTTCTGCTTGTGGCCTTTCCCTGGTCCTCTCCCCATGGCCCCATCTCATGTGTTTTTATTTATTTAGATTTATTACTCACCTTTTTGAATAGGAAATTCACCAAAGGTGGGGTACAATATATTTGCAAGGTAACATACAGTCTGCGGACTTCAGAAGACACAAAACGGATGAGCTCAGTGGGCCCCCTAGCCATACTTCGCTCCTCGCATTTATTTGGCATTTACCATTGGCGGAACTGTCCCTGAAGCAAAATACAGACTTAAACGGATGTTCTGTTGATTACTGTACTGAGTTATGAACATTAAATTGGCCCGGGCACCAAGAGAAAAACAGCAAGTGGTGAAAGCTAAAATGGCACCAAATTCACCAAAGCATGCAGCCGAGAAGGTGACGACGGTGGTGTCGGAGGAAACAATCCACTCCCTTTCTAGGAGCATTACGGCAGTCTTAGAGGATTGCCTTTCTAGACTCCAGTTAACTATTAATGAGATAAAGGAAAGTCTAGAATTGCATGGTAGATGGTTATTGGAAGTTGAGCAATGCGACTCTGAGCATGAGGACCATACAGTGCAAGTAGATATACAGAAAGCTGCATTTCAAAAGGAAAACGCGGCCCTAATTGAAAAAGTTGATGACCAAGAGAACAAAAACAGGCACAATAATTTGCATGTGATTGGGCTGTCAGAGAAGCTCTTTGAACAATGGCTGCCAGAGACCTTGGGCCTAAATACCATGGTAAGGCCTATCATATGCAAATGTCCACACAGAGTGGGCCAACTGTGGGGGCTGGTTAATAATCACCCGATTCTGGTAGTAGCTGGTATGTTGAACTGGGTGGATAAAACAAAACCTTTTACAGCTTTCAGAGCTAAAGAGTCGGTGGAATACGAGGGATCCCGAATTCTGCTCTTTAATGATTTCTCAACACTCATAGCCATGCAAAGGAAGGAGTTATCACTGCTTGAAACAAGCTGAAAAAAACGGGAGATAAAATTATCTGTCTTATATCCTGCCATACTTTGAGTGCAACATGCGGGTAAAACACTATTTCTGTCTGGGAAGTAGCAGATTCAAAATTATTTACAGAAAGGAAATTCGAAATGGAGTAGCAAAGAGCTGCATTATGGTATTACTGCAACTTTGAATTACATGATGTATTTTTCTCTTTCTTTTCATGTTGGATTTAATTGGAGAGGTGGACAAAATACATCGAACTCGTATATGTATCTTGACCTCTGAGTGCTGAGTCGTGTGGGTCACTTGTAATATAATTTGGATTCATAAGTTGCTATATTTCATACCAGAGAGATTTGCTAGCGGAGATGCTAACTGAATATTTTGCATAACTTATTTATTAGTTGATGGCCTCCAGAGAGTGACATGGGGATCTTGGCTTTGAAGGACCTCAAAAATGAAATTTCAGACATTAGTAAAAATTTGTAACCTATCATTAAAATCATCCATTGTACCTGAGGACTGGAGAATGAGACGGGATTTAAGGAAACTGGAAGAGTGGTCGAAGATATGGCAGCTGAGATTCAATGCCAAGAAGTGCAAAGTCATGCATATGGGGAGTGGAAATCCGAATGAACTGTATTCGATGGGGGGGGGGGGGGGAAGGCTGATGTGCACGGAGCAGGAGAGGGACCTTGGGGTGATAGTGTCTAATGATATGAAGTCTGCGAAACAATGCGACAAGGCGATAGCAAAAGCCAGAAGAATGCTGGGCTGCATAGAGAGAGGAATATTGAGTAAAAAAAGGGAAGTGATTATCCCCTTGTACAGGTCCTTGGTGAGGCCTCACCTGGAGTACTGTGTTCAGTTCTGGAGACCGTATCTACAAAGAGACAAAGACAAGATGGAAGCGGTACAGAGAAGGGCGACCAGGAAGGTGGAGGATCTTCATCGGATGACATACGAGGAGAGATTGAAGAATCTAAATATGTACACCCTGGAGGAAAGGAGGAGCAGAGGTGATATGATTCAGACTTTCAGATACTTGAAAAACTTTAATGATCCAAAGACGATGACAAACCTTTTCCGTCTGAAAAAAATCAGCAGAACCAGAGGTCACGAGCTGAGACTCCAGGGAGGAAGACTAAGAACCAATGTCAGGAAGTATTTCTTCACGGAAAGGGTGGTGGATGCCTGGAATGCCCTTCTGGAGAAGTGGTGAAGTCTAAAACTGTGAAGGACTTCAAAGGGGCGTGGGATAAACACTGTGGATCCATCAAGTCTAGTGGGCGTAAATAAAGAGGAGGCAGCAAAACACTGCACGGAGCGGCAGTAGCCACAGAGGCATTCACGGAGCGGGATGCCAGGGGCCAGTGGTTGGTGTTCCGCCTTCACGGAGGGCTGCCATCTCCAAAAAAAACAAAAACAAAAAACAAACAAAGCAGGGGTGGGTAAGAGTATGGGGCAGGGGTGTGGCCTGCTTGTTGCGGCGGTTGCTACCCCTGATTGAGCTGGATGTTCACCGGGATGCGGATACGGCGCTGCTCTCTGCATGGTGGAGGGGTGGAAGGGAGTTGGGGCCGGAGGGTGCTGGAAGCCAATAGTGACTGGTGGGAGGGAGAAAAAAAGGGGGGGGGGGGAATAAAAATGGATAAACTGCGTGGCTTGCTGGGCAGACTGGATGGGCCGTTTGGTCTTCTTCTGCCGTCATTTCTATGTTTCTATGAGGGTGGCTAATGTAACCCCAATATTTAAAAAGAGCTCCAGGGGCGATCCGGGAAACTACAGACCAGTTACACTGACGTCAGTGCCAGGAAAAATAGTGGAAAGTGTTCTAAATATCAAAATCACAGAACATATAGAAAGACATGGTTTAATGGAACAAAGTCAGCATGCCTTTACCCAAGGCAAGACTTGCCTCGGGAATCTGCTTCACTTTTTTGAAAGAGTTAATAAACATGTAGATTAAGGTGAACCAGTAGATGTAGTGTATTTGGATTTTCAGAAGGCGTTTGATAAAGTTCCTCATGAGAGGCTTCTAGGAAAAGTAAAAAGTCATGGGATAGGTGGCAATGCCCTTTCATGGATTACAAACTGGCTTAAAGACAGGAAACAGAGTAGGATTAAATGGACAATTTTCTCAATTGAAGGGAGTGGGCAGTGGAGTGCCTCAGGGATCTGTATTGGGACCCGTACTTTTCAATATATTTATAAATGATCTGGAAAGAAATACAATGAGTGAGGTAATCAAATTTGCAGATGATACAAAATTATTCAGAGTAGTTAAATCACAAACGGATTGTGATAAATTGCAGGAAGACCTTGTGAGACTGGAAAATTGGGCATCCAAATGGCAGATGAAATTTAATGTGGATAAGTGCAAGGTGATGCATATAGGGAAAAATAACCCATGCTATAATTACACAATGTTCGGTTCCATATTAGGTGCTACAACCCAATAAAGAGATCTAGGCGTCATAGTGGATAACACATTGAAATCGTCAGTTCAGTGTGCTGTAGCAGTCAAAAAAGCAAACAAGGTTGGGAATTATTAGAAAGGGAATGATGAATAAAACGGAAAATGTCATAATGCCTCTGTATCGCTCCATGGGGAGACCACACCTTGATTACTGTTGTTGTGTTTGTGGCATTGTGGACCCTTGGTCGCAATGGAGATGACTCCGCCCATGGGGAGGAGCCCCGTGGGGAACCACTGCGATAGGCTGACACAGATAGCAGACACAGAATGGATTGAGTCTTTGTTGTACTGCTTGTAGATAGATGGTGAAAGCAGGAAGGCAAGGCACTGATTCACGAAGTGCCAGAATGTTCAACAGGCTCAGAAGTAAAGTCTCACCCAGTTGTTCACGATAGGCGGGAAACGCCGTGGCTGGTGGGTGGAGTTGGAGCGCTGGATCATAGAAGTACTCACTGAATGAAGGCGTCTTCATGGTGGTAGAATGGTGGGACCGAAGGTCCGTGGTGCAGGATATAATGTAGATAGTCCCTCGAGGAGCGAGTACCCAAGGTCCAATATCCTGAAAGTAGAAATAGAGAGAGACTCCCGAGGAGCGGTTTCTTAGTTGAGAAGCCCCAAAGGGAAGCTGGAAGCGAAAGACCCCTGAGGAGCGGATGTCTAGAGCTTCTTGCAGGAGCGAGGCCCTTAGCAAGAAAGGGGCGTCTAAGCGTGCAGCTTAGAGCAGGCAGAGTAGTGAAGCGAAGTCTTTGCTAACACAATGTGGTAGCGGAGGCTTAGATATTCCCGGAGGTACTGACGTCATGCGGTGGGGCCGCCCCCGAGGTTCCCGCCATGACGTGTATTTGAGCGTAGGAGATGTGCACGCTCACACTCTAGGAGGCCACAGGAGTGAGCATGGCAGATGGGGACACCCATGCTGGTCTGGAGACGCCGAGGCCTTCAGCACGGCACCGGAGATAGCCATCTTGCCCAAAAAAAGAGAAAGGGGGGAAAAAGAGGTAAGACCAACGGACGCAACAACTGTGTACAATTGTGGTTGCCGCATCTCAAAAAAGATATAGTTTATTTATTTATTTAAAGGCTTTTATATACTGGTATTCGTAGGAACATCATATCGGTTTACAACGAACTTAACGCAATACACGGAACATTGTGTATAGTAACTTGGAGGAATTCAATAAAACATGATAAAAGGGAAATATACAAATAATACAATTACAGAGGTGATAATAGGGAAGATACGATGTAGAATAATTGGTAAATCAGATATGAGGGAAAATATAATATTGCATAATTAGGGTAATTAACATGAGGTACAATAAATATGTATTTACAAAAACAAGGATCAAGAGTGTTAATGAGGGTATTGAAGAGTCAGTTGCGGCATATTACGGGTTAATGGGGGAGGAAGGGGGCTATGGACTCTTTTCAGAGGGGGTGATGGGAGGTTTTAATACCTGGAGTAGATTTTAATTTAGTGGGGAGCTGGGTGGTTGGTTCTAGGAAGGGGGAAGAGGTGGGAAAGGTATCAGGGTGGTTGGGAGGTAATAGTACGGGGTGTTGAGGAGGAAATAAGCACTATTCCGGGAATGCCTGTTTAAAGAGCCAGGTCTTTAGTTTTTCTTGAATTTCTGGGTGCATAGTTTTAGACTGAGGTCAGGAGGCATGGAGTTCCAGAGGGCGGTCCTGCAATCGATAAGGCTCGATCTTTCATGGAGTTGAGGTGGGTGGTCTTGGGGGAGGGTGTGTGTAGGGTTCCTTTGTAAGCTGATCTGGTGGGTCGGTTGGAGGTGTGGAGGCAGAGGAGTTAGTTGCAATGGAGAAGGTACAGAGAAGGGCAACCAAAATGAGTAAAGGGGATGGAGCCGCTCCCCTATGAGGAAAGACTAAAGAGGTTAGGACTTTTCAGCTTGGAGAAGAGATGGCTGAGGGGGGATATGGTAGAGGTGTTTAAAATCATGAAAGGTCTAGACCGGGTAAATGTGAATCAGTTATTTACTCTTTCGGATAATAGAAGGACTAGGGGGCACTCCATGAAGTTAGCATGTGGCACATTTAAATCTAATCAGAGAAAGTTCTTTTTCACTCAGCGCACAATTAAACTCTGGAATTTGTTGCCAGAGGATGTGGTTAGTGCAGTTAGTATAGCCGTGTTTAAAAAAGGATTGGATAAGTTCTTGGAGAAGAAGTCCATTACCTGCTATTAATTAAGTTGACTTAGATAATAACCACCGCTATTACTAGCAACGGTAACATGGGATAGACTTCATTTTTGGGTACTTGCCAGGTTCTTATGGCCTGGATTGGCCACTGTTGGAGACCGAATGCTGGGCATGATGGGACCCTTGGTCTGACCCAGTATTGCATGTTCTTATGTTCTTACAGTGTGTGGAGAGGTCAGGGTGCTTGGGGATAGCTGCAGTTTCTGAGCGCTCCACTTGGTGGTGTGCTACAAAGTTCTTTGTGCAAAGATGTGCAAACTTCATGGGTGTGGTGAGCCTTTGGAGCCAAAGTAAAGGATCTTGGACCTTTCTTGAACTCTCTTGGAGGTTACAATCATATTATTAAAAATAAATAAATAAATTAGAAACATAGAACATAGAAACATAGAAATGACAGCAGAAGAAGACCAAACGGCCCATCCAGTCTGCCCAGCAAGCTTTCACACTTATTTTTCTCATACTTATCTGTTACTCTGACCACTAAGTTCAGTGCCCTATTGGTAATTTTAGGGTTCTAATTTCCTTCTACCCCCACCATTGATGTAGAGAGCAGTGCTGGATCTGCATCAAAGTAAAGTATCAAGTTTAATTGGTTAGGGGTAGTAACCGCCACAATAAGCAAGCTACTCCCACGCTTATTTGTTCACCCAGACTATGCAATTCAGTCCTTGTTGGTTGTTGTATGAATGTAAATCCCCTTATCCTCATTCCCCCCCTGCCGTTGAAGCAGAGAGCTACGCTGGATATGCATTGAAAGTGAAGTATCAGGCTTATTTGGTTTGGGGTAGTAACCCCCGCAACAAGCAAGCTACTCCCCCACTTATTTGTGAATGGCAAATCCTTTTTTCCACATTTTCTCTTGCCATTGAAGCATAGAGCAATGTTGGAGTTGCATTAACTGTATGTATGTTTGTTGAATAAGGGTATTAATCACCAGGTAGTAGCCGTCAAAGCCACCCCCATGCTTCTTCACTTCATTCACATCCTCTAGACTTTATGGATCCACAGTGTTTATCACACGCCCCTTTGAAATCCTTCACAGTTTTAATCTTCCCCACTTCCTCCGGAAGGGCGTTCCAGGCATCCACCACCCTCTCCGTGAAGAAATACTTCCTGACATTGGTTCTGGGTTTTCCTCCCTGGAATTTTAAATTGTGACCCCTGGTTCTCACAGGACAAGCAGGATGGTAGTCCTCACATATGGGTGACATTATCAGGATGGAGCCCAATCACGGAACACTTTTGTCAAAGTTTCTAGAACTTTGTCTGGCACCACTGACCATGCCCAGCATGGTATCAACCCTGCATCCAGCAGGGGTCCCCCTTCAGTCTGTTTTTTCCGAGCAGCTTTTGCCATGCGGAGTTAGGAGCTCTTCCACGGTTTCCTCACAGGAAAATATTTTTCAGGAAAAAGTTAGTTTTTCAAAAACTTTCATCCTGGCTGGGGTCCCCCTTGTATACCGTCGATACTCGTGTCCGTTCGGTAAGTTTTATTGCCTTTTTGGTCGGTTACCGACGGTTCCAACTTTCAGGCCCAGAGGTCACCGACCACGCTGCGGCCTAAATTTTCGACAACGACGATGGCGACAGGTTTTCGTAGGTGCCCAGACTGTCCAAGGACAATGTCCATCACTAACCCTCACCAGGTTTGTGTGTTGTGCTTGGGCCCTACGCATGATGTAGATTCATGTACCAATTGTGCCCAAATGACCCCTAAAGGGCGTTGGGCTCGTTTGGAAAAGATGGCTTTATCGTTCCATTCCAAACAGGTTTCTTCATCAAAAGCTTCGAAGTCATCAACACCATCGCCAGCCAAGTCCCATCACCGGTCGGATACAGATGACTCTCGACCCGCATCGAGGATTCAGCTTCCGCTTCTTCAGCGCCGGACATCAGTAAGGGAGACCATAGGGAAAAGCATCGGCATCGCGAACACTTACCATCTGATCCGAGCGCACTGATGGCCTCTACTTCCAAGGAGCCACCGAGGAAGAAGGCCCATGCCGAGGAGCCCCTAACCTCCTCAGTGCTGGGTTCACCGAGGCGTCCCTCGCCTTCGGGAGAGGCACCGACCGATGCTCCACTGATACCGGTGGTTGTTCCGGCGGGGCCCATCTAGCCTCCCACTCCGGACTTGGTTTTAACAATGCCAGCGTTCCGTGAGGAACTGAACCGGATGATTCAGGAAGCGGTGGTACAAGCTCTCCATGGACACCCGATTCCATCGGCACAGATACCAGCACCGATTCAGACGCCTGATCCGATGCCACTGATGCTTGCACTGTTGCTGAACAGGATCGATGCCCTCATCGGTGCTTTGCCTTCAGCACCGGGGAAAACACAGTTACCTCATTCGCCCATTCCCCTCTCTTCAGATGAGGGTGAATCGCTGATGCCAGACCCGATGCCAGGCTCTTCTGGAGTGTTACCACCGAGGAGGCCACCGAGATCATAGAGTCCTTCAGCACCGCTTTTGCCACCGATGCCCCATCTACCTCTACTGATGCTGACACTGATGCTACTGATACAGCCACTGGGCCCTTCGGTGCCCCAACCTCCTCCGGCCGGGGGAGGTCCATTTTTACCCTCTGGAGAACCATTGGGTGCTGGGGATCAGCACTATCATCCTTGGTTTGATGACTCTTTGGATTCCCAAGAAACGGGGGATATTCCATCAGAGCCTTCTCCTCCTGATGAGAGAAGAAATCTCCACCAGAGGACCTCTTTTATAATTTTCATCAAAGAGATATCTGAGTCTATTCCATTCACTCTCCAGACTGAAGAAGACTCCAGACATAAAATGTTAGAAGTCCTTCAGTTTGTTGATGCACTGAAGGAGGTAATGTCCATACCTGTCCATGAGGTCCTCCTAGAACTCCTTCCATGCAATTGGGAACATCCAGTAGCAGTCCGTGCGGTAAACCGTAAGACTGATGCTACATATCTGGTCCAAGCAGCACCTGGATTCCAGAAGGCTCAACTTTCCCACCATTCAGTGGTGGTCGAGTCTGCCCAGAAAAAAGCCAGAAGGCCAAGACCTCATTTGTCCACACCTCCAGGAAAAGAACAGAAATTCCTCGACGCTTTTGGGTATAGGGTCTTCCATGGAGCCATGTTAATCTCCTGTATTGCAGCTTACCAGCTTTAAGAACATTTAAGCTTGATATTTCACTTGGATGCAGCTCCATCACTGCTCTCTACATTAATGGTGGGGGTGGAAGGGAAATAGAACCAAAGAGCTAAGAGAAACAGATAAGTATGAGAAAAAAAATGTGTGAAGCTTGCTGGGCAGACTGGATGGGCCGTTTGGTCTTCTTCTGCCGTCATTTCTATAACATGCCATACTGGGTCAGACCAAGGGTCCATCAAGCCCAGCATTCTGTTTCCAACAGTGGCCAATCAAGGCCATAAGAACCTGGCAAGTACCCAAAAACGAAGTCTATTCTAAGTCAGTGGTTCTCAACCGGTGTGTTGCGACACACCAGTGTGTCGCCAAGAAACACACAGGTGTGTCGCCACACTTCTCGGTCCCCCGCTGACCCAGCTGCTCCCCGGTCCTCCTCTGCCCGGGCTTAAAATGCTGTCAGCCTGGGCGGAACGCAGCAAGACAGCTGGAGTAGCGGCATCGGCACCGGCATGGTCTTTTCTTCCCGCCCCACGGCCCGGAAAAAGAAGTGGTGAGCATCGGGTGCGTGCGCGGGAAGAGGAACTAGTGTGGTTAGAATTGGCCCGAAGAACAGAAGAGAGGCGCAGTCTGAAGAATGTGCAGCGCGACTCGGAGGAAAATAAAGAAGAGCGTCAACCCCCGCGGCCGATGGGACTCCTCCTCCGCGAGGGCTGAAAATGAAGGAGGGTTAGGGTTGGGAGGAGGCTGCTGCCGCCGCTAGTTCCGGGGGAGGGGGGGAGAGTGAGTGAATGAGCAAGCATGTGTGTTTGAGATCCTTTGTGTGTGAGAGAGATCATGTGTATGTATGATTAAGAGCCTGTGGGGCGGATTTTCAGAGCCCTGCTCGCCTAAATCCGCCCAAATCCGGGCGGATTTAGGCGAGCAGGGCCCTGCGCGCCGGTGAGCCTATTTTACATAGGCCTACCGGCGCGCGCAGAGCCCCGGGACTCGCGTAAGTCCCGGGGTTCTCCGAGGGGGGCGTGTTGGGGGCGGTCCCGGTCGTCGCGGCGTTTTCGGGGCGTGTCGGCAGCGTTTTGGGGGCGGGTACGGGGGCGTGGCTACGGCCCGGGGCGGTACGAGGGCGTGGCCGCGCCTTCCGTACCCGCCCCCAGGTCGCGGCCCGGCGCGCAAGAGGCCCGCTGGCGCGCGGGGATTTACGCCTCCCAGAGGGAGGCGTAAATCCCCCGACAAAGGTAAGGTGGGGGCTTAGACAGGGCCGGGTGGGTGGGTGGGTTAGGTAGGGGAAGGGAGGGGAAGGTGAGGGGAGGGCAAAAGGAAGTTCCCTCCGAGGCCGCTCCGATTTCGGAGCGGCCTCGGAGGGAACGGGGGTAGGCTGCGCAGCTCGGCGCGCGCCGGCTATACAAAATCAATAGCCTTGCGCGCGCCGATCCAGGTTTTTAGCAGATACGCGCGGCTCCGCGCGTATCTACTAAAATCCAGCGTACTTTTGTTTGCGCCTGGAGCGCAAACAAAAGTAGGCCTATTCGCGGAGTATGAAAATCCGCCCCTGTGTGTATAAGTAAGAGAGAGAGAGCATGTGTGTCTGTATGTGATTGAGAGATGGTTTAGGTGAGGGAGCATGTGAGTATGTGATTGAGAGCCTGTGTATAAATGAGAGAGAGTATGTTTGTAAGCATGTGAATGAGAGTCTGTGTGTGAGAAAAAAAGACAGCATGTATGTGTGTGATTGAAAGCCTGTGTGTGTAAGCGTGAAAAGATAAGACAGCATGTGTGTAAATGTGTAATTAAGAGCCTATATAAGTGATAGAAAAAGCATGTGTATATGTGAGTGACTGAGAGCATGTGTGTATAGGTGTGTAATTGAGAGCCAGTGTGTGAGAGAGCGCTGGTATGTGACTGAGAGAGAGGAGAAAGTTCCAAGCAAACCACCCCTCCTCCTGCTAATTCAAAACAATCTCAGGACACCTGGATATCAAACGTTTCCAGGAATGCAGAGCAAAAACATTTTTGTATCCTTATTTTTCATTACTGGGTCTTTTGTCTTCTATTTTGAAATATTTTATTGGTATCTAGAAATATTTTATATGAGTTTTTAATTATTGGATATCCCACTCACCAGCTGTTTTGAAATAATCTGTTCTTTTTGTTAATATGGTTTTACTGCTACTGATTTTATATTTCTTGATTTGTTTTATAAGGATGGGTTATGTTTCTTTTTTCCTTTATTACACTGCATACAGAGACTCTGGCTTGTTGCAGTTTCCAATTCAGTTTTTCTGCATGCTTCTAGTTATGCGTTTTGGTCTCTTTATTTTTTGTTAGGTGAGGGCCAGCACATGTGATTTAGGTGAGGTTTTCTGCTGGCGTGCAGTTTCTGTGCAGGGCTCTATAGCAGCCTGACTTGGTCCGTTTTCGTAATAGGAGATGTATTGGTGTCTTAAGGCCTGGTATAATATTTCAGTGTTGCCTTTTCTTAGGTAAGGTGGTTACTGTTTCAGTGCTGGAAATTGGTGCTGTTTTGGTGTGGGATGTTTACTATTTATGCAATTTCTATTCAGACAGAATATGTATCTTTTCCTTGTGTCATTTTACTTTTTATTTCCGCCGTGAATTGTAATGAGCAGTGTGTCACACATGTGAGCGTGACCTGTCAGGTGTGTCACGATGGGAAAAAGGTTGAGAACCACTGATCTAAGTCAACTTAATTAATAGCAGGTAATGGACTTCTCCTCCAAGAACTTATCCAATCCTTTTTTAAACACAGCTATACTAATTGCACTAACCACATCTTCTGGCAACAAATTCCAGAGTTTAACTGTGCATTGAGTGAAAAAGAACTTTCTCCGATTAGTTTTAAATGTGCCACATGCTAACTTCATGGAGTGCCCCCTATTTATTTATTTAAAAACTTTTCTATACCGTCGTTTAGTAGTGCACCATCACAACGGTTTACATTTAGGCACGAAATAGGTTTGATAGTTTTCTAAGTTATCCAAGCGGTGCCAATATTTTACGGTTACATTGTTCAATAATATACTCTAATTGAAAAGTGGGTTGGAGATGCTATCCGAAAGAGTAAAAAACCAATTCACATCTACCCGTTCTAGACCTCTCATGATTTTAAACACCTCTTTCATATCCCCCCTCAGCCATCTCGTCTCCAAGCTGAAAAGTCCTAACCTCTTTAGTCTTTCCTCATAGGGGAGCTGTTCCATTCCCTTTATCAATTTGGTCGCCCTTCTCTGTACCTTCTCCATTGCAATTATATCTTTTTTGAGATGCGGCGACCAGAATTGTACACAGTATTCAAGGTGCGGTCTCACCATGGAGCGATACAGAGACATTATGACATTTTCCGTTTTATTCACCGTTTTATTTACATCTCGCAATACAACAGGAACTTGTTCAAACAGCTCCAGGATCTTTCTGATACTCTTCCTGACCAGTTCCAGGACCAGTCAATGCCATTCTGAAGAAAGGTCTGGATGCTGGTAAACATGAGGTGTGCTCCGCTTATGACATCTTTGACACAGCCACCAGAGTGTCAGCAGCTGGGATAGGTGCTCAGAGATGGGCCTGCCTCAAGTCTTCAGATCTGCATTCAGAGGTTCAAAAGAGGTTAGCTGACCTCCCCTGTACAGGAGATAACCTCTTCGGTGAGAAAATTCAGGAGACTGTTGCTCAACTTAAAGACCATAACGAGACACTATGGCAACTCTCGGCTGGGCACATGGAGTTCTCCACTTCTTCTAAACGTCCATTCCGTAAGGAGGCTAAGCAAACCACCTTTAAGGCACGCAGGTACTACCCACCTCAGACTCTGTCTCGCCTGTCTAGACCATATCAGAAGTCTGAATCTCGCCAGCCTAGGCCTCAGAAGACACAGCCTCCTCCACAGCCTGGTCCTTCCTCTGGTTTTTGACTGCCCAATAGAGAGCAAATGTCGACCTCCGCCACTGCCGCAATTACCAGTGGGCGGCCATCTCTGCCACTTCATCAACATCTGGCACACGATCACCACAGACTAGTGGGTCCTGTCGGTAATAGCTCAAGGTTACCATCTCAAATTTCTGTCCATTCCATCTGACTCCCTGCCTCATCCGATGTGGAGTTACGCCGACCACTCTCCACTTCTAGAGGAGGAAATGAGATACCTTCTTCAAGCCAGTGCCATAGAACAAGTTCCTTCTCTGCAAAGGGGAAAAGTTTTCTACTCCCGGTACTTCTTGATACCAAAATTGTCCAGAGGCATTCTTCCGATATTAGATCTTTGGGCCTTGAACAAGTATTTACAAAAGGAAAAGTTCAGGATGGGCTCTCTACTGCCTCTGATTCAACAGGGAGATTGGCTGTGCTGTCTGGATCTAAAAGACGCGTATATGCACATAGCAATTACCCAGTCCCACAGAAAATAACTTTGGTTCCTCGACAGAAACAAGCACTTCCAGTAGAGAGTGCTTCCGTTCGGCCTGACATCGGCCCCTCGTGTCTTCATGAAATGTCTGGTAGTAGTAGCCACATACTTAAGGTGACTGGGCACTCACGTCTATCCTTATCTAGGTGACTGGTTACTGAGGGCTTAGTCTGCGGAGGCAGTTCTTCAGTCCCTCCATCTAACCTTGCGACTACTACTGTCCTTGGGATTTCTAGTGAATTATCAAAAATCCAATCTGACTCAGTCCCAATACCTCTCCTTCATTGGAGCGGATCTCGACACTATCCAAGCAAAGGCTTTTCTTCCCAGGGACTGAGCTCATACACTTGCAGTGCTTGCACACACTATACAGTCTCACCGAACCACGACTGCTTGTCATATTCTCCTCTTACTGGGCCACATGGCGTCCTCGGTCCATGTTACACCGATGGCTCGACTCGTCATGTGAGTAACACAGTGGACTTTAAAATTTCAGTGGTCTCAGGCCCACCAGCCGATGTCCAACACTGTCCAGGTCACCAGGCAACTTCGTGTCTCACTAGCTTGGTGGGTCCAGGAATCCAACCTGCTCATGGGATTAC
This sequence comes from Rhinatrema bivittatum, assembly GCF_901001135.1. Lineage (NCBI taxonomy): Eukaryota > Metazoa > Chordata > Amphibia > Gymnophiona > Rhinatrematidae > Rhinatrema > Rhinatrema bivittatum. The sequence goes on along the minus strand of NC_042631.1, from coordinate 53,038,080 downwards.
CCTTCCAAGCTCCAAAACCTCAGATTATTTTGACTACAGATCCTTCCACCCTGGGTTGGGGAGCACATGTCCACAACCTACAGACTCAGGGAACCTGATCTGCAGCAGAAGCACGACATCAGATACATTTTCTGGAGCTCAGGGCAATCAAATATGCCCTAAGAACATAAGAAATTGCCATGCTGAGTCAGACCAAGGGTCCATCAAGCCCAGCATCCTATTTCCAACAGAAGCCAAACCAGGCCACAAGAACCTGGCAATTACCCAAACACTAAGAAGATCCCATGCCACTGATGCAATTAATTCTATAACATATACCAATACAAGGGACGCTTGTGTTCTGGTATTACTTATGTACGGTGGCTGTTATTCAAGGACAGCCAATTTTGTGGGTGTCCTTCTTCTTAGCCCCGTCTATTAATCTTTATTATCCAAAATTCAATGTAGATTTTCGTGTTTTTCTATTTTTTCATTTCCTTTTTATCTAAAAAGATCCCCTTATCTCCCCGTTTTATGAGGCGACCCGCTACTTGTTTGTCAATACTTATCAGGGCATCCGTCTCAATTGCTTCTCGCGGGAATCGCGTCTGCCTGCCCGACATGGGCCATGTTTCGGCACTCTTGTGCCTGCTTCAGGGGCTACGGGGGGGGTTGTGCTGTGTCCTAAACAGGTACTCGATATCTGTTAGTTCTCCAGCTATAAAAATAACTCAGTTAATTCTCATCTTTGGTCTATTGCAGCAGACTTTTTCATATACCGATTACACATTCAAAAAATACTTACTGTCATGTTGATAATGTTCCTACTCGTGGACGGCGCCTACCTTCTGTGTCTGGGGCGCACTCGCCTATGCCACTTTTTATACTAACCATGGGTCACAGCGTTGTATACTTCAATCCCACAGAGTGAAGCAATAGAGGTCATCAAGAATACCCTCATCACATCTCAAACACCACAGAGAATTCCGAATGCCTTCATAGGAGAATTGGCCAGTATAGCATTACAGGAAAATTATTTCATGTTCTTAGGGACTTTCTACAAGCAAATAAAAGGGACAGCAATGGGGGCCACCATGGCCCCAGACCTGGCTAATCTGTACATGGCAACATTTGAACAACAATGGGTATACACGAGCCCATATTACACACACATAGAGAATTGGAAGAGATTTATTGACGACATCTTTTTCATCTGGCGAGGAGATGAAGAACAACTAACTGAGTTCATGACATGGTTAAACAACTGTAACCCGCACCTAAGGTTTACCAGTCATCATCATCGTCACACCATTGCCTATTTGGACATCCAGATCACATTAACAGATACAGGATTTGATTTTACTATCTTTAGAAAGCCCACAGACCGCAATACATTGCTGCATTATTCTTCATTTCATCCCCATCACCTTAGAGATAACCTGCCAGTTGGACAATTTTTACGTCTAAGGAGATTATGCTCCACCACAACAGAGTACAAAATACAGTCAAAAGACATGACAGACAGGTTTTTACAAAGAGGCTACCCGCAAGCAGTAGTAAAAAAAGCGTATAAACGGGCCAGATGGGCTAACAGAGACCTACTTCTGGAACCCAAAATCCAACACAAAAATGAAAGGATGGTGTGTGTATTACCATATACACCACAAACACAATTGTTGAAAAAGAGTATTCTAAGACATTGGGCCATTTTACAGATTCATCCTGAATTTCAAGAAAAACCTATGTTTGCTCTGACCAAAGCCAGAAATCTGAAAGATCTCGTAGTCCATTCGAATTTGCTGGCCGCCAGAGAAGAGAGTGGTGGACAGCAGGGCCACCATAAAAAATGCGGCAAATGCAGTGCATGTAGTTTTGTCTATGAAGGCACATCACTCATTATACCAGGAAGGAAACCCTTTCGATTTCAGCATGTATATGATTGTGAGTCAACAAAAGTCATCTATGCGCTATGGTGTACATGTCCAAAAATCTATATAGGGAAGACTATGAGAAAGCTGAAGAACAGAATCCAAGAACACGTGAGTCGCCTCAGACACCAAGTGGAAGGAGCGCCTCTCACTGACCATTGGTTGGCATCAGGTCACCCACCAGAAGATTTCCAGGTAGCAGTGATTTTCCAATTACAAACACACCCAAGAGGGGGAGACCTAAATCTAAAACTCACACAAATGGAACAGAAGTTCATCTACACTTGGAACACCACCATCCCCAATGGACTTAATCGTGAGATAGATTGGACAGTATTTAGTTAAGCGTACTGATATAACCAAGTGGAAAGATGTAGTAAGGAGTGCAGTTTCTTGAACATCACGACACGACCAGGAAGAAGCCATCCATATATATATTTCTACATCACAATGCCACACAGAGTCAACGGACATTATAAAACAAAAAAGGACTATATATGTAGCCCTAGCCCACACACAAGCCCGAAGCATGTGGAGATCAATTAACAGTCGACAGCCGATGACAGCCGGGATCTCATATACAGAGAGACATAATCAAGAAAGTTGAGTAACTTTAATAAAGATATAAAGATCAGAGAGATCAGCTCATCGTAAGGCTAAACACAGGACTGACACATCGAAACCTGAGTACATTCAGCAGAATATCCAGTGCCAAAGCCATAGATGACTCGCAGAGGCTGCAGCGGCATCAATTGAGGCGGGTCCAAGAAAATAAAAAACAACGAACACACCCCTAAGGTGACAAAGAGGGCGGGTGTGGGAGGGGCCAGCTGTCCATCAAGCCCTCAGAGGCGGGCCCATGACACTAATCAACCTGATTAAGATCACTATAGTTAGTCTCGGTTTCACGAAATTAATGGGTGTGGACCCATGGTTAGTATAAAAAGTGGCATAGGCGAGCGCGCCCCAGACACAGAAGGTAGGCGCCGTCCACGAGTAGGAACATTATCAACATGACAGTAAGTATTTTTTGAATGTGTAATCGGTATATGAAAAAGTCTGCTGCAATAGACCAAAGATGAGAATTAACTGTGTTATTTTTATAGCTGGAGAACTAACAGATATCGAGTACCTGTTTAGGACACAGCACAACCCCCCCCGTAGCCCCTGAAGCAGGCACAAGAGTGCCGAAACATGGCCCATGTCGGGCAGGCAGACGCGATTCCCGCGAGAAGCAATTGAGACGGATGCCCTGATAAGTATTGACAAACAAGTAGCGGGTCGCCTCATAAAACGGGGAGATAAGGGGATCTTTTTAGATAAAAAGGAAATGAAAAAATAGAAAAACACGAAAATCTACATTGAATTTTGGATAATAAAGATTAATAGACGGGGCTAAGAAGAAGGACACCCACAAAATTGGCTGTCCTTGAATAACAGCCACCGTACATAAGTAATACCAGAACACAAGCGTCCCTTGTATTGGTATATGTTATAGAATTATTATTGAAGGGAAGAGGTTGGTTGATGAACTGATGCAATTAATAGCATAAGTAAATTTGATTAATAGATGTTAATGGACTTCTCCTCCAAGAACTTGTCCAAACCTTTTTTGAACCCAGCTACACTAACTGCACTAACCACATCCTCTGGCAACAAATTCCAGAGGTTTATTGTGCGTTGAGTGTGAGAATTTTCTCCGATTAGTCTTATATGTGCTACTTGCTAACTTCATGGAATGCCCCCTAGTCCTTCTATTATTCGAAAGTGTAAATAACCAATTCACATCTACTCATTCAAGACCTCTCATGATCTTAAAGACCTCTGTCATATCTCCCCTCAGCCGTCTCTTCTCCAAGCTGGACAGCCCTAACCTCTTCAGCCTTTCCTCATAGGGGAGCTATTCAATCCCCTTTATCATTTTGGTTGCCCTTCTCTGTACCTTCTCCAGCACAACTATCTCTTTTTTGAGATGCGGTGAATTGTACACGGTATTCCAGGTGCGGTCTCACCATGGAGCGATATAGAGGCATTACGACATTTTCCGTTTTATTCACCATTCCCTTTCTAATAATTCCCAACATTCTATTTGCTTTTTTTGACTGCTGCAGCACACTGAGCTGACGATTTTAAAGTATTATCCACTATGATGCCTAGATCTTTTTCCTGGGTGGTAGCTCCTAATATGGAACTTAACCGTGTAACTACAGCAAAGGTTATTTTTCCCTATATGCAACATCTTGTACTTGTCCACATTAAATTTCATCTGCCATTTGGATGCCCAATCTTCCAATCTTGCAAGGTCCTCCTGTATCACAATCCGCTTGTGATTTAACTACTCTGAATAATTTTGTATCATCCGCAAATTTGATAATCTCACTCATTGTATTCCTTTCCAGATCATTTATATATATATATATATATATATATATATATATATATATATATATTGAAAAGCACTGGTCCTAGTACAGATCCCTGAGGCACTCCACTGTTTACCCTGTTCCACTGAGAAAATTGACCATTTAATCCTACTCTCTGTTTCCTATCTTTTAACTAGCTACAGGCACTATAACAGGGGTGACTTTGGAAGAGGGCAGCCCTGCTAGCTTTCAAAGATTGCTTAGCCAAGAAGGCAGTCCTAACTAAACGGACAATCAAGTGGCAATGTGGTATATCAACAAGCAGGGTGGAACCGGTTCCTACCTGTTGTGTCCGGAGGTAGCGCAAATCTGGGCTGTAGCTCTGTTGTTCCATGCTACGGAGAGCAATTTACCTGGCGGGCGTGGACAATGTACCAGAGGACAAACTCAGTCGCAAATTTCAACCCCACCAGTGGTCCCTGACCCCTGCGGTGGCAGAACGCATATTCCAGAAGTGGGGGTATCCAACGATAGATCTCTTTGCATCGATCCACAATCACAAAGTGGACAACTTCTCCCTACGTCGCAGCCCCAGGACTCCACCGAGGGATGCGTTCGCTTTCTCTTGGACAACAGGTCTTCTGTATACCTATCCCCCCTTCTACTCATAAGCAAGTCTCTCGTGAAGCTACGTCGAGACAAGGATCTCATGATTCTCATAGCCCCATACTGGCTGCGACAGGTGTGGTTTCCCATCCTTCGCAACCTCTCCGTCCACCCGCAAATTCACCTGGGTGCTGATCCGTCACTGATATCTCAGAACTCTGGGCACCTGCGACATCCGAACCTCCAGGCAGTGGCGCTGACAGCTTGGATGTTGAAAGGCTAATTTTACGGCCTCTCAACTTCTCAAACTCTGTATCCCAGGTCTTAGTAGCTTCACGAAAGCCTTCCACTAGAAGATCTTATCATTCTAAATGGAAACTGTTTTTGTTGTGGTTCACATCAAAGGAGTTAGAGCCCTTTACCTGCCCCACAGTGACGTTTCTAGACTACCTCTGGCACCTCTCGTAGTCAGGTCTCCAAACTTCCTCCATTAGAGTACATGTTAGTGCAGTGGCCGCCTTCCATAAGAGTATAAGGAATGTCTCTATTTCGACGCAACCCTTAGTAGTGCGCTTTATGAAGAGCTTGCTTCACCTCAAGCCCCCTCTCCATCCCCCGGCCCCTGCCCATAGGAAGTCCACCCAGCTATTTGTCTCCTTTATTAAAATTAAACTGGGAATCCCGGTGGGAAAGCAGAGCCTGTCCTCCTGGCTGGCGGACTGTATTTCCTTCTGCTACCAGTAAGCAGGCCTTCTGCTTCAGGGACGTGTTAAAGCGCACTCCGTTATAGCAATGGCAACGTCGGTAGCACATCTTCGGTCTGGACCTCTTGCTGACATCTGCAGGGCTGCTACATGGAGTTCTCTCCATACCTTTGCACCTCATTATTGCCTGGAGAAGGCTGGCACCCAAGACTATCTTTGGCCAGTCTGTTCTACACAATTTATTCTCATCTTAATACCCAACTTCCTTCCAAAGGCCCGCTGGGAATTTTAGGCTGCCCTCTTCCAAAGTCACTCCTGTTGTTGTGCCTGTTGCATGACTTTGGGTGCTTTTGGTACATTGCTCGGGCATCCTCAGCTCGCTATTCACCCATATGTGAGGACTACCATCCTGCTTGTCCTGTGAGAAAGCAGAGTTGCTTACCTGTAACAGGTGTTCTCACAGGACAGCAGGATGTTAGTCCTCACGGAACCCACCCACCACCCCATGGAGTTGGGTACACTTGAGATTTATTATTTTATTTTTCGCACGTACTTTTTACTATACACGAGACTGAATGGGGACCCCTGCTGGATGCAGGGTTGGTATCATGCTGGGCATGCTCAGTGGTGCCAGTCAAAGTCCTAGAAACTTTAACAAAAATGTTCCGTGATTGGGCTCCATCCTGATGTTGTCACCCATATGTGAGGACTAACCCCTGCTGATTTTTTTTCCAACGGAAAAGGTTTGTCGTTGACTTTGGATCATTAAAACCTTTCAGGTATCTGAAAGTCTGTATCATATCACCCTTGTTCCTCCTTTCCTCCAGGGTATATATATTTAGATTCTTCAGTCTCTCCTCATAAGTCATTCGATGAAGACCATCTACCTTTTTGGTCGCCCTTCTCTGGACCACCTCCATCCTGTCTCTGTCCCTTCGGAGATACGTCTCCAGAAATGAGCCCAGTACTCCAGGTGAGACCTCACCAAGGACCTGTACAAGGGGATAATCACTTCTCTTTTCTTACTCGATATTCCTCTCTCTAGGTAGCCCAGCATTCTTCTGGCTTTAGCTATTGCCTTGTCACATTGTTTTGCTGAATTCAGATCATTAGATACTATCACCCCAAGGTATCTCTCCTGTTCCTTGCACATCAGCCCTTCACCCCCCCATCGAATACATTTCTTTCGGATTTCCACACCCCATATGCATGACTCTGCACTTCTTGGCATTGAATCTCAGCTGCCATATCTTCGACCACTCTTCCAGCTTCTTTAATTCCCATCTCATTCTGTCCACTTCTTCTGGCGTGTCCACTCTGTTGCAGATCTTAGTGTCATCCGCAAATAGACAACCCTTACCTTCTATCCTGTCCGCGATGTCGCTCATAGATATTGAACAGGATCGGTCCCAACACTGACCCTTGCAGCACTTCACTCTTCACCGCTTTCTCTTCAGAGTAAGTTCCATTTACCATCACACGTTGTCTTCAACCAGTTTGCTATCCAAGCCACCACCTTGGCACTCACTCCCAAACTTCTCATTTTATTCACAAGCCTCCTTTGCAGGACCATATCAAAAGCTTTGCTAAAATCCAAGTAGGTGACATCGAGCGCTCTTCCTCGATCCAATTCCTTAGTCACCCAATCAAAAAAGTCTTGTCAGATTCATCTGACAGGACCTTCCCTTGGTGAAACCATGTTGCCTTTGGTCCAGCAATTCTGCTGCTTGTAGATAGTTCACTATTCTTTCCTTCAGCAGTGACTCTAATACTTTTCCCACTAACGAGGTGAGGCTAACTGGCCTGTAGTTTCCAGCCTCCTCTCTGCTCCCACTCTTGTGAAGAGGGACCACCTCTTCTCCAATCACTCGGCACCACTCCCGTTTCCAGGGATCTATTGAACAGGTCATGCAGCGGAGCCGCCAGCACATCTCTGAGCTCCCTCAGTATCCTGGGATGAACCTCTTCAGGCCCCATGGCTTTGTCCATTTTCAGTTTTCCTAGCTCTTCCCATACATTCTCTTCCATAAACGGAGTTTCATCCATTCCACTCTCCTCCATTTTCTTGTTAACTAGTGACTGTCCTTCTTCGGGGTCTACTTTAGTGAACACCAAACTGAAGTATTCATTTAATATTTCTGCCATTTCTTCATCGGTTTCCACCCATTGATCCTTTTCACCTTTCAATTTCGCTATACCACTTTGGACTTTTCTCCTTTCACTGATGTACCTGAAAAATGTTTTGTCACCTCGCTTTACCTCTTCGGCAATCCTTTCTTCTGCTAGACTTTTGGCTTTCTTGATTTCTTTCTTCGTCTCCCTCAGTTTTACCAGATATTCTTCCTTTTGATCGTCCCTTTGGGATTTTTTATATTTCTTAAATGCTGTTCTTTTATCTTAAATTGAAATACCAGGTGCGAAATCAGCTATATGAAAGCAGCATATCTGTAAGAGTCAGATGGTGTAGTTCGACTTGCTCTTTCTCACATTTAGATGTCCTAACTGTGAGACTGGTTGGTTTGAGCAAATGTTGATGATTTGCCAGACAGCTCTTTGGTTGGAATTATCTAGTTATTACAATGTTGTTTTCATGACAGCCTATTTTTTTGTTGCTACTTTATTAACATTTCTTATACTATGAGTATATTGTTTGAAGGGGATCATTATCTTACATGAGAGTCCCACAGGGATCATTATCTTACATGAGAGTCCCACAGGGAATCCTTCAATATCAATACTCTCTTCTTGGGAATGGGGGATAATTTTAAGCTGATCACGCTTAACGTAGATGAGATACAATCTCCAGTGAAGAGAACTAAGATGCTTGACATGTTAAAGAAATACAAGGTGCAGATGGCTTACTTGCAAGAGACATTGACGTATTGTCCCTCTTGGGATTATAATACAAAAAGCAGCACTTCAAAGATAAGTTGGTTACTACTTTGATTTGCACCCCCCCCCCCCCCCCACCACCACCACCACAATTATAGGGCCACTGTTTATTTTAAAAGCAATGAAGGTATAAGACTGGTAATGCTTAATATGATTGTCCACAAGTTAGTTTATTTTCTAATTACAATAAGTATGATTTTTGGATATTGGTTGTTAGAGCATATATTTAATTGACTCTTGTGAGTGTTACTTGCAAGAGACACATCTTTCAGATGAGGAACAATCTAAGTTAAAAAGGGAATTGTTGTTTTGTTATTATGCCTCATTTTCTCATAGGCAGGGAGTAGTGGCTATTCTCCTTCATAAAGATTTGCCATTTATTTTTTTAAAAGCATACAGGATTTAGATGGCAGATATGTCTTTCTAATGGGAAGTCTCTATGGGGTGAAATTTCATTTTGGTAATATGTATGCCCCTAACACATACTCTTCAGAGTTCTTTTCTTCCCTAATTATGATTATGAGGTAACCTTACTATAATTTGGTACTGGGCGGGAGTTTCAATTTAGTGGTGGATATTGCAGAAGATTGCAGACCAGCTAAACAAACTAAAACTCAGGAAAAATGTAGGGGGAAAAATCTTTTAGGATGGGGGTCTGGAGTGATTGATATTTGGATAAAATTGTACTAGGGCAAGAAGGATTTTATTCTTTTCTAACCCACATAATAGCTACTCTAGAATAGATTATATTATGACAGCAGAGATGTTATTTCCAAAAGTAAGTGGCTCCTATATTGGGAATGCCACTATTTTCAGACCATGCCCCAGAAGGTGTCCTTTTAAAGTTGAGAGAAAGATGAAGTAAAAACTCCCTCTGGCGAATGAGTCCAGGGCTCACAAAGGATAATGGATTTTGTGAGCCATTAAGAATGAAATGGAAGGAATATTGCCAGTTTAATGATACCTCAGAAATTACCCCCAAGGTGCTGTGGGAGGTGGGGAAAACAGTAACGAGAGGTGAAATATTGGCGTATGCATTTTAAAAAATAAAAGGGAAACGATGTAATACAGTTTACTAAAAGACCTAAAAAGATTGCATATGTCTTTGATGTTAGAGAGTCATAAGACAGATATAGATGCCATAACGGCTTCCTTAAACCACTTGGTTTATCTTAAGGCTAGTTGTTCCCTCAGCTTGTTTAAATTTCAGTTCGATAAATTTGGTAATAAGGTGGGAAAAGTGATGTCACATTTGATAAAGGGATGGTCCAAGGAAACAAACCGGTAACCGATCCAAGATGGCTGACAGCAAACACACAACAAGGTGGAATCGGTAAAATGGACTTTATTGACTCTTGCCTGCCCGACTCTGGCCGAGTTTCGCTATACTAGCTGCTTCAGGGGCTATTTCAAACAGATAAAAATATGTAAAAGAGACATACAAACATGTAAATTTGTATCAACAAATAAATTGTAATACAAAAATCATAAAAATATTAAATAATGTAAAATAAATAAAATCAAAATCAATAATAAACATATTGTATTATAGAATGAAAAAGTAGACATATATCTCAAATGTTTGTATGTATATATTAACCACTATGTATCAATTCTGTAAACCACATGTACAATTGAGTGTACAAATACCATTTCAACACACTCATAAATATAATAACATAAGCAAAGGGAGTGTTTGTGTATATCTTATAAAACTACCTTTTGAGCGATCATACATTGGATATTCAATATGACCCACAAAGTGGAAAATAGGAGGAAAAAAATAAATAATAAATAAAAAAGAAGAAACAAAAGAAAATAAAAATAAAATAAAAAAACAAAAAAAGGAAAGTAAACTAAAAAATTAGCTAAATTAAGATATGAAAAAATATAACAATAATGTGCTTCAGTAAACAAAGGGTATGTGTGACTAGTGTTCAATTCTTTTCCTTACATATAACAGTGTGAAAAGGAAATATTTAAAATATTCAATAGTACCTTTTGAGTCACTCGGATAGGTTCAAATGAGCATGGACGTCACATGTACTGTGATCTCAAAAATTCAAACAGCGAACTGACTGGAATAAGAAATAAATCTTAACAATGAATATCGCACCGGAATGCATTCTTTTTTTGTACTCTTTCAGAATGTTGTTCTTTACAGCGGATCGCTATAGCCGAAATAATATCACGTTTATTAAGAAAACCCAAATAATTTCCTATATATCCAATTGATCAAAGGACCCATATTATCCATATCTTCCAATGAACATTCAAACTTTAAAAGCTGGTGCCGTGGGGAAGTGATGATACTAAAAATATTCTATTTAAGATATGGTACCCATAAAGCTAAACATGTGCTGTAACCGCTTAATTAAAAATCACTTAGAAACCAAATATTGAATGAACACCGTTTTAGTAAATAATATAAACCACGTTGAGTTTACATATGGCTTCCATATATTTCATTTTTATATTTTTAACGGCACTTATGCGTTTATTATTCAGTTACTGTGCAGAGCTGCACCAGGCTGGTTGACAGCCTATATAAATTAATCTAAAAGCAGGAACCACTAAGCATCGTTGTTTAAAAACAGGATCTTATAAAAATTATGCCGCTAAAAGCAATATGTAATATACAAAAATGAAATCTCTAAAACTAAACAGAATTAGCCTACAGTAAGTGATTAAAACAATAGATTTTTACCATTCATAGATACGGCACTCCCGCGTTCGCTTTATAGACGCTGTACAACCCTGAAACACGCTGACAGACAACGTTTTTTATAGTGCCACCTCGTTGTTTAAAAAAGCCCGATCTTATAAAAATTCTGCCGCTAAAAGCAATGTGCAATATCCAAAAATAAAATCTCTAAAAATCAGTGGAATTAGCTTACAGTAAGTGATTAAAACACAATGGATTTTTAAGTATATTTACCATTTGTAGATACGGCACTCCCGCGTTCGCTTTGTAAACGCTGTACAGAACTGAAACACGCTGACAAACAACGTTTCTTATAGTGCCACCTCGTCTTCCAAATCTCGCGATAGCAGCACATCTGTATTTAATCTTCTAAGTGCATACAGGGCAATGTGTGCATCCAACTCATTTAAAAGGTACAGATGATATATTAACCTGATAAATCTAACTTATGGGCTCCTTCATATATTTTATAATACGTGCAAGTACTGCCATCTTTAATAGTAAATCCCAAAAAAACGATTAAATATGAACATTAATGAGAGAAGGAACACTATATTCAATGAATTTTCACAACTATATCAAACTATAGACTCTTTTAACCTATTAATATCAATATACCTTAATGTTACAATATAAAAAGGAAGACCATAATAAATATTAATTTCTATTTTTTATGTTGTCCTGAAATATTGAGTGTCAAACTAATATTAAAAGGTACTATGTAAAAAGCATTTGTGGTAAATTTTGAATGGAAGTATTGAGGCTTCTACCATTAGCAGAATTCAAAACCAGGGGATCCTGCCTTGATAGAAAACCCCCACTTCTACTCTATTTCCCTACCCTTTCTGCCTTGAGACAAAAAGTTTACTTTCAGAGGTGTGTTCGAATCTACCACAGAAATTTATTCATCAATAATTCATGCAGCACTTCATGCAAAATAAACCAGTCAGTTTATTGTAAAAATATTTTCTTTATTTCAGATAAAGAAAGGCATGAATAAAAATCTCTAAATGACTAAGAAACACTTTTATGTTCAAATCTTAACTTTACCAGAGTATATCCTACAATCAATGTCACAGCCATTAATAAGGAAATTGAAATTATTAATATCAGATAAATGTCTATCAATGTCATCTTTTAGAAATCAATGCATTTCTAATACATCTGCCAATCTAGAAACATTAGCAATTTAAAGGTTCTCATATACTTGAATAAATGATTATATATTTACCAAAATCTGAAGCACCCGCTCTGTGTCTCTCTGTATCACGTGCAAAGAAAGTCAAAGTAGCACTCCTTCTTTCCTTCCGACTGCTCTCAGTTTTATACTCTTAAAACCCTTTGATTTCTTTGATCCAGGGTAACTGTTTCTTTTCTATCTATACATCTATCTTTTAGCCTTTGAAGAACTTCATTTCTAGAGACCTTGACTGAGGTTCAATCAATTTTTCATATCACAATATTAAAAATTAGGAGTTATTCTTACCCTGTTTTTAAAGCTTTGCCCATTCATTAATTTGATGCCAAACTAACAATCTTTTAGTCTTTATTTAGCTTTCTTTGTAGTATTGAGAGAAAATCTTTTTCACTCCCTTCTTTCCCAAGATTCACGCTTGACTGACTGACCATCTGTTTTTAGGATGCTCAAGGTCATAAAATGCAGATGCTTTCTTTCTTGAGATAAGCATTAGGTGGTAAACAAGTTTCTCAAGGTCTGAGAAGGGGGCAGTGTGCTGGAGTTTTTTTCAGCACAGGCCTTGACTAAAGTCATGGCTTTTAAAAGTAAAGGCTTATGGGTATTAAATGCTAACATGTCTCTTTATGGCTAATTGATTACTGACTTCACTAAATATTAGTAATTATCAATAAAGCACAAAATATTAAAATATTTTCTGACACATTAGAGGAGCTATTCCAACATCAAAGGTCACACATGAATAGTGTATTCACTGAATAGTGTATTCACTTTGTATATATCACACACATAAACAAATAGAAACAATCAAAAAATAAAAATATAAAAAAGTGAAAAAAGATAATAAAGTAAATACATTTAAAGAAAAATAGAAAAAGTAAAAAATAAAAAAATAAAAATGAAAAATGAAAAATAATAAATAAAAAATGAAAAATAAAATAATAAATAAAAAATGAATAATGAAAGAATACAAGTTTGAACCTCAGAGGTAGTCTAAAGATATACACTAAGGTCAGTTTCTTCATTAAGACCCATCGGGGAAATAGACATAAATTCAAATATGAACTGTTGTTCCAGCCTAAGTAAATGATTATCAAAATCTCCTCCCCTCCAATTCTTAACTGGCTGTTTGATAACGCAAAACCTGTAATCTTCGAAAGTGTGACCCATCTGTATAGAATGTGTGACCAAAGGTTTTCCTTCACATTTTCTATTAATCGCACTTTTGTGCTCAATTAACCTTCTATTCAATTGTCTAATAGTCTTGTCTATGTAGATTTTATTACAAGGACAGATGGCAATATAAATAACGCCTGTACTTTTACAGTTGGTTAAACTTCTGAGTTCAAAAATTTTTCCCGTAGTTGGAATAGATAAGGTTTGTGTTTTAAGATTCACCGAACAAACACTACAATTCCCACAAGGGCCATGTCCAAATCTATTGTTCTTAAGATATTTAATCGGTGGTAAGGCTGATGGTGACACACATTCTTTCAAATTTTTGTCGCGTTTGTTTGCAACCATTATATCTTTATCTTTAAAGAAAGGAAGAGACTGCACTATATGCCAATGTTTCCTGATAATCTTCATGATATCTTGAGAAAGGCCTGTGAACGTCAGAGGGCAAATTACCTTTTCATTTTTAGTCAATTTCTTAACCGGTTTTAACAAAGCAGAGCGTTCTTGTCTTTCGGCCTTTTTGAAACAACTGTTAATGCATGCTTGTGGATAACCCTTTTCTCTGAATCTCTTTTTCATCTCAAATGATCTTAATTCAAAACTATCATTGTCAGTACATATTCTTTTCAAACGTAGAAATTGGCTGTATGGCAGGTTTCTTATCTGTGGGGGTGTTCTTAATTAATATGTCTAACCAGATTGCGTTTTTAGACATATTAATTAAGAACACCCCCACAGGTTTCCAGACAGATTTATATCGAAAACCAATTGATATGAACAAACTTTTGGCATATGACAGTTGCCATAATAAATCATTGATAAGAAACCTGCCATACAGCCAATTTCTACGTTTGAAAAGAATATGTACTGACAATGTAAAAGTACAATATAATTTAGCAAATTTTTTAGTTTACTTTCCTTTTTTTGTTTTTTTATTTTATTTTTATTTTCTTTTGTTTCTTCTTTTTTATTTATTATTTATTTTTTTCCTCCTATTTTCCACTTTGTGGGTCATATTGAATATCCAATGTATGATCACTCAAAAGGTAGTTTTATAAGATATACACAAACACTCCCTTTCCTTATGTTATTATATTTATGAGTGTGTTGCAATGGTATTTGTACACTCAATTGTACATGTGGTTTACAGAATTGATACATAGTGGTTAATATATACATACAAACATTTGAGATATATGTCTACTTTTTCATTCTATAATGCAATATGTTTATTATTGATTTTGATTTTATTTATTTTATATTAATATTTTTATGATTTTTGTATTACAATTTATTTGTTGATACAAATTTACATGTTTGTATGTCTCTTTTACATGTTTTTATCTGTTTGAAATAGCCTCTGAAGCAGCTTGTATAGCGAAACTCGGCCAGAGTCGGGCAGGCAAGAGTCAATAAAGTCCATTTTACCGATTCCACCTTGTTGTGTGTTTGCTGTCAGACATTTGATAAAGGGTACAAGGCAGAAAACATATATTACGGGTATTGGGGATGGCACTGGATTTCCTCTTACCAACTGAAGAGATCCTGGAGATTTCTCGGACTTATTATCGTAGACTGTATAGTGTTGAGGCCTCCGATCAGGAGGCAAGAGACATTCTTTCAGGGCATTTCATTACCTAGAATCTCCCAGGAGCAAGTGACAAAATTAAACATGTCTATATCTGAAATGGAAGCGTTCAGGGCCATCACTTGCCTCAAGGGGGTAAAGGCACCTGGGGCAGATGGTTTTGGTCTGAAATTTTATAAAATTCTTAAGTTCCAACTGTTATTAACTTTTACAACGTATGTATAATTATGCTCTTCAGCATGGTTTCGCTTCCCCCTCTGTGAACCAAGCTGTTATAGTCTTATTTATTTATTTATTTGTTTAGTTTTTTTATACCGGTGTTGGTACATACCTTCACACCGGTTAACAATGTTTCTTAAAATAGTAAAAACATAAAATACATAAAAAGGAATAAAAAGTACATAAAATTCATAAAAAAAAACCCAAGAAAAGCAATCATAAAAAATCTAATACATAAGTAAATTAAAAAAGATGCTCAAATCTAGAACTAAAATTATAAAAAAGAACTAAACTAAAATGATGCTTCTAACTAGCTACTACTTGAAAAGCTTGAACAAATAACCAGGTTTTCAAAGCTTTCTTAAACTCTTTTAAGTTACCCTGAAGCCTTAATTCAACGGGTAGGGAATTCCAAAGACCTGGACCTGCTAATGACACCGCCCTTTCTCTAACAGATGTAAGTCTGGCTGTGGAAACCGAGGGGATTGCCTGCTGACTGTAAATTTTGCTGGGGAGTATGGATGCGAATAACAGCATTCATCCAGTCTACCTGTTCGGCATAGACCGCTTTATGTATTAAGCATAAAGTTTTTTATATTGAATTCTAAATTCAGTTGGCAACCAATGTAGCGCTGCAAGGACTGGGGTAATGTGATCTTTTTTGTTGGTGCCAGAAATGAGTCTGGCAGCAGAATTCTGCAAAATCTGAAGAGGTCTAATCAATGTTTTTGGAAGACCCAACAACAAAGAATTGCAATAATCTAAATTTGTAAATATTAATGCTTGCCTAAGAAGGAGAGAGATTTGGGGAGTCCTGCATCCTATCGTCCAATATCATCTTTAAATGTGGATACTAAGATGCTGGTCTCTATCTTAGCCTGAGATTAGGGACAGTTGTTCCCTCATTAGTAGGTTCAGATCAAACAGGATTCATGCCAGGTAGACATGGAGCTAACAATGTTCATAAAGTGTTGGCGAATCAGAGTAGAAAGAGGGCATGTCTTGAGGCAGGAATGATTCTCAGGCTGGATTCAGAGAAATCCTTCTGATACGGTTAATTGGCAATTTTCCTAGCATGTAGCAGATGAACTCAGGACCAATAGGTATAGTGTACTCCTGATAGCAGTTGGAGACGGATCAGATTTCAATTTGACGTCAGCCCTAGTACATATACCCCTGCAGGAAGTGCAGCTCTTCAGTATTTTCCGTCTCCATAGCAGTTAGGGACTCTATGCATGCTAGCATAGCGTTAGAGAAATTTTTACCAAAGAAACCCAAATTGAGAAGAAATCTTACCTCTACAGACGAGCCCCGCTCTCCTGCGGTAATACCTGTTGGGTCTCTCCCCCAGTCGAGATTCCCAAGGTAATTTCCACGATCCCTCTGAGGTGAGCCTCGGTCCGGCGGCCAACCCTCGGCAGGGACCTAGCCCCCAACATCGGGTGAGGCTGAGAGGCAGCAGGTGCAACCTCGAGCGTGGCAGTGAAGGTATTTTCTCTCTTCCCGGAACGAAACCGGGAAGCGCCGGGACAAGGTAAGGTAAAAATCTTGTTAAAAGTCTCCGGTCTCCGAAGCTCGAGGAGATGCACAGGTTGCCAGCCGGGACCAGTGCCACCGGGTTGATTGGCCCTAGCAGGGCTAGACTCCGTCAGATCCGAGGTTCCTCCCTCGTGGAGACCCTCTGGGGTAGTCGCCATATTGTCCGCGTGGTCGCCGTCGCCATTTTGGCCCTGTTTGCCGCCCTGTCCGCTGTCTCGATTTGTGCGCAGAGGCAAGCTGTGCGCACAAATACCTTGTGCACACAAGCGAAGCGCATTGCCACGCGCTCACTGTGCTGGGCGCATAACTTTGACCCGTGCACACAACAGTGCGCACATCGCTCTACACGCGCGCGCCATACCTACACGTGCATCTTCGATGCACACCGGAGCGCACAACTGTATTGTACACGCACAAACCATGGCACCGCCTGCATGCCCAGCATGCCACATTAGAGCTGCACAACATGAGGAGGCCACGGCCCTGGGTATACAGTGTGAAGAGGCCTTAGGGGACCCAACTCATGACCCTCCCCAACCGTTACCGGACCCCAGCCCCTTGAGCGGTAGGTAGGACCTAGCATCACACAGTGGGACCCCCCCTCAAATGGGGCTCCCCAGGGACACGGCTCCCCCTAGTCTAGACCCAGCTATCTCCTGGGTGGAATTCTTCAAAGTTCTGCATACCTTCGTCCACAGGCAACCGGGGCTTCCTACAATGCAGCCACAGGCACCACCAGAGGACCTCGACATGCCAGGACCCTCTATGCCCAGGGAAGTGATTCCACCGCCCAGAAGCCCCACCTTCAGGGACACAGACATCTCAGATGAGGAGTCAGAACCCCTGGAGGAAGGGGAACTCCCGGGGACAGAACCCCATCGAACCATGAGATGCTTCTTCACCAAGGACGAACTTCCAGACCTGGTCACGCACAGCTTAAAAGAGCTTGCCATCCCGGGCACTAGTGCCTCAGGGGAACCTAAGATGAACCCACTACTAGAAGGACTCCGGCAGACCTCCTGCCATTTCCCATTATTACAAGCCGTCCAGCAATTAATTGACCTGGAATGGGATGCCCCAGAAACCACGTTCAAAGGGGGCCGGGCTCTGGCAGCTATGTACCCTCTGGACCCTGCCACCAAAGATCTCCTGGCATGTCCGAAACTGGATGCCATGGTCTGCGCGGTCTCGAAGCGCACTACTATCCCAGTGGAGGGAGGAGCAGCACACAAGGTTGCTCAAGACAGACGTCTTGAATCTATCCTCAAACAATCCTTTGACGTCTCCATTATGTCTTTATAGATCGCGGCCTGCTGTGCCGGGGTGACATGCGCCTCCTTAGCACAGACCAGGAACAACACTCCTGGGGAAGCCCTGGAACCAGCTGTATCATTCCTCGCGGACGCCGCTTCAGATCTGGTGCGCACAGCAGCTGCAGGAATCTCATCCGCCGTGGCAGCCAGAAGACAAATCTGGCTCCAAAACTGGTCAGCCAACGCATCCTCCAAAACGAGACTCACAAGGATGCCTTTCAAGGGAACACTCCTGTTTGGAAGCGAACTAGAGAAACTAGCCAACAAGTGGAGCGAGTGTCCACTGCCGCGGCTACCGGAGGACAGGAATAAGAGAAACCAACGATCCTTCCCCCGAACCTCCAGGGGCAGAGGATCACAGCGCTTCAACCCATATAGAAGCTCATATCAAACAGCACGCCCCCCAGGCTGGAACCAGTCCTTTCGGAACAAGCACAATAAAAGGGGAGCCAGCTCGGGCCCAGGCCCCAGCCACACCCCACAATGAAGATCAGCCGACCCATCCAAAGGAAGAAGCCATAGGGGGCAGACTGGCTCTATTCTACCAAAGATGGGTCGAGATACCTTCGGACAAGTGGGTCTTATCCATCATTCGAGAGGGATATTACCTGGATTTTCACCCCCCCCCCCCCTCTGGACAAGTTTGTGGAATCTCCCTGCCACGACCAGATTACTAGCCTTGGAGGCTATAACACTGGTTCCTCCACAACAAATAAATACTGGCCATTATTCCGCGTGCACCCTTATCTAGACGAATGACTGATCAGAGCGAAATCCCCAGAGGAAAGCCACCAAGCAACCAACAGAGTCAAGACTCTACTGGAGAGCCTCGGGTGGGTGGTCAACACAAACAAGAGCTGCCTTCAGCCTTCCCAATCTCTAGAATGCCTGGGAGTCCGGTTTGACACCATACAAGACAAGGTCATCCTGACACCGACAAGGAGATCAAAACTGATGACCCAGTTACGAACCCTGTTTAGCGAACTTTGCCCCACAGCATGGGATTACCTATAAGTCCTCAGCCTCATGGCATCCACACTGGAAGTAGTCCCATGGGCACGAGCTCACATGAGACCCCTACAACGCTCACTACTGTCACAATGGAATCTACTTCCCAGAACTACACCATACGGCTTCAGCTCCCGGTCAGAGTTCGGGCCCAACTACAATGGTGGCTACAGGAGGCCCATCTGAGCCAGGGAACGAGACTATCCTCCCCAACCTGGATCCTACTCACCACGGATGCCAGCCTATGAGGATGGGGAGCACACTGCCAGGAGCTAACCGCCCAAGGGCAATGGAACAAAGAAGAGTCGGGATGGAATATCAATCGCTTAGAAGCCCGGGCAGTCAGACTAGCCTGCCTATGGTTCGGTCACAGACTCAGAGGCAAAGCGGTCAGAGTAATGTCAGACAACGCCACAACAGTGGCCTACATTTATTTATTTATTTATTTGAGGTTCTTTATATACCGCCATTCGTTTAGTAACATCATGTCGGTTCACATTTAACAATATTTTAGCAGCAGCGCTAGAACAGGTAGCAATTAGCAGCAGTGCTTTACAATTAATGTTCAACTTAAGAAAAGACCATTAGGATATTATAACAACACTAAGTTTCTAACAACGCTGAGAAAGAGCGAAGTAAAAGTTGATACATGGCAATGCAAACAGGGAGGGGGGTGACTGGGGGGAAACTGAATTTGAAGGGAAAAGATATTTACATTAGATTAATACATAGAGTAAATACATTAGATTAATACATAGAGTAAATGCATGGAGTACAATAAATAACTAGGCGTCAAATTTAAAAGGAGATAAAAGGAGTGTCTTAGGTAACTCAGAAGGATAAGGCATATTTACAAAAGATTAGTCTCAGGTAAAAGCTTGTGGGGATTTGTTGGATATGAGGTTGGGTATTTTATGTAAAGGCTTTTAAGAATAACCATGTTTTGAGTTTCTGCTTGAATTTTTTCGGGCATAATTCCTGACGAAGATCAGGTGGCATACTGTTCCAGCAGGAGGGGCCAGCTATGGCAAAGGCACGTTTTCTGGTTGTGTCGAGTCTGGTAGTTTTGTGAGGGGGTAAATGAAGTGTGGCTGCATGTTGCGGTCTGGGGGTTCTGGAGTGTTTATGGAACCGAATGGCATTATTGAGCCAGGTCATGTTCTCAGTGTATAGGGTCTTATGTATTAATGATAGTACTTTGAAGGTGATTCTTTGAGCAACAGGTAGCCAATGTAATTCTTTAAGTATGGGAGTGATATGATCTGACCTTCTTGTATTGGTGAGGATGCGGGCCGCAGCATTTTGTAACTCTTAGCGAACAGCTAACTAAAGATCTCCCTAATTTGGACTGCTCCAACCCCAACTCTGCGCTTTTCACTTGGAGCAGTATCACGGAAACAATTGCCAACAAACTATGTCCGAAAATGACAAAAATCATCAATTGGTCACAAAAAACGAAACAACCATGGTTCTCCCCAGAACTTAAACAAATGAAGCTAGACCTCAGACATAAAGAAGGCACATGGCGTAAAAACCCTAACACCAAAACTCTATCAGACTACAAACGCTTCCTCCATCTCTACAAGACCTCTCTGCTACAGACTAAAAAGGAATTCTACGCAAACAGAATCCATGATATACAATATGATGCCAAGGCTCTGTTTTCTTTTGTTTCACAACTCACAAAACCCTCTGCCCCCACCATCCCTGATGAACAGGCTCAATCTAAAGTCAATGATCTTGCACGCTTCTTTCAGGATAAAATTGCAAACACATTGGCACTTCTCCCCACTAATACAATAACCCCAGTTTTCAACTCCAACACCATCTATCACCCCAGAAACACCCTTGACTCCTTCGAACCTACTACCACCATGGAGATAGAATCCGTTCTCAAAAAAAAACAAAAAACTTCTGCTTCTCATCCCCAGCACCATCTCCAGTTCACTTACCAATATCATAAACTGCTCCCTGGCCCAAGGAATCTACCCCGACGAGCTAAAAACAGCATCTTTCAAACCCCTCCTAAAGAAACCCAATCTAGACACAAAAGAACTTGCCAATTTCAGACCCATATCGAACCTGCCGTTTCTAGCGAAGCTCACAGAGAAAGTTGTTAACACACAACTCTCTGACTTCCTTGAGGAAAATAAAATTCTTTACCCTGCACAGTATGGTTTCCAAAAATCAGCCAGCACAGAAACCCTCCTCATCTCACTATCAGACCACATCCTCATGGGACTAGATAAAGGGCTTGCATACCTACTGGTCTTTCTAGATATCTCATCGGCATTCGATACGGTAAACCATGCCATCCTCCTAAATCGTCTTTCAGAAATTGGAATCACGGGTCTTGCCCTCAATTGGTTCAACTCATTCCTCAACAATAGAAGCTACAAGGTGAGAGTCAACAACATAGAATCACCAAGTTATATATCAACGCTAGGCGTTCCACAAGGCTCATCATTATCTCCAACCCTTTTCAATATCTACTTACTACCCCTCTGCCAACTACTCACTAACCTACAATTAACATACTACCTCTACGCAGATGACGTTCAGATATTGATCCCCATAAAAGAAACCCTGACAAAAACACTCGATTACTGGGAAAATTGTTTGAAATCCATAAAAAGTCTCCTTTCCAGCCTGAACCTGGTGCTCAACGCATCCAAGACAGAAATCCTGCTCATCTCCCCTGAACACTTGACTAACACCGATTCTACTTCCCCGGACACACATATTTCTCACACAAGAGATTTAGGAGTCATACTAGACAATCATCTAAACCTAAAAAAATCAATCAATAATATCACCAAAGAATGCTTCTACAAGCTTCAAGTGTTGAAAAGAATTAAACCTCTCCTCCACTTCCAGGACTTCAGAACTGTCCTCCAATCTACTCTATTTTCAAAGACGGACTACTGCAATGCATTGCTCCTGGGGCTCCCCATCTCGGCAACAAAACCGCTACAAATGCTCCAGAACGTAGCAGCCAGAATCTTAACTAACACTAACCGAAGCGCCCACATTACCCCTATCCTCCGTAACCTACACTGGCTGCCAATAAAATACAGAATTCAACATAAAGCACTCACCATAATACACAAAACCATTCACAAACAATTCACCCTAGAACTACAGGCTCCACTCAAACTCCATGCCTCAGACAGGCCCATCAGAGAGGCATATAAAGGAATGCTGCAAGTCCCACCTACCAAATCCACCCGGCTAACAACCACCAAAGAACGTTCCTTCTCTACAGCAGGACCAGTCCTCTGGAACAAACTACCGCCTGATCTAAGACTGGAACCATGCCTCCACACCTTCCGAAGGAAACTTAAGACGTGGCTTTTCCTCCAAGCCTTCCCCTAACACAAATTAACTCGTCATACCCAGATCAAGGAACTTAATATCTATTAATTTCATAACATATTAGTTGATAATTACCTAGTTAATCTCTATCGCTCTTACTCCTACTTCACTTATTCCTAGCTACACTAGCTCCCAAGTTCAATACCCCTGTTTATTGTAACTTTGATTTTTCGACCTTTCTTATTTATGTTTACTTTGGTTTTATTTTTACTTTTGGTTTCCCCTGTTCCATGTAAACCGGCCTGATATGAATCCCATTCATGAAGGCCGGTATAGAAATGTTTTAAATAAATAAATAAATAAACATTTGTAGCGGCAGGGTGGTGGAATTGGGAAGGCCTAACAGGAGGGCGTTACAGTAGTCGATTTTAGCAGATAATAGGGTTTGAAGTACTGTACGGAAATCACATTGGTATAGGAGGGGTTTTAGTTTCTTTAGGGTGTGCAGTTTGAAGTAACCATCTTTTATAGTATTATTGATGTGTTTTTTAAAATTAAGATGGTTGTCTATAGTGACACCTAGGTTTTTGACATTTTCAGTAGAGATAGTCAAAGGGAGAGGAGAGAGAGTGGAGGATTCTTTGTTGTTGTTTTTGTTGGGGGTGATTATCATAATTTCTGTTTTGTCAGGATTGATGGCTAAGTTAATGCTGGTAAGGAGTGCGCTGATGTCTGTGAGGGCAGTTTCCCATTTTTTGAGGGCATTGTTCAGAGAGTCAGTGATAGGGATGACAATTTGTACATCATCAGCATAGATGAAGTACAAGATACCAAGTTCAGAAAGGAGGTGACAGAGGGGGAGGATGTATATATTAAATAGGGTAGAGGATAGGGCAGATCCTTGGGGTACTCCATGGTTTATGTTGTATAGTTGTGATTCTTTGTCCCCAAAGTTGACTTTGTATTGTCTATTTTGAAGGTAGGACTCAAACCAGCGCAGTGGGGGTATTAGCTATACCTATTTCACTGAGTCGGGTAATGAGGATATTGTGGTTTATGGTGTCAAATGCTGCCGATATGTCAAGCATGGCTATGAGGTAGGAGTGCCCTTTGTCAAGCCCAGTGAGATGAGATGAGAAGGGTTTCGGTGCTAAAATGCTTACGAAAGCCAAATTGAGTAGGTGCGAGAAAATTATGCTTTTCCAGGTAATCTGTAAGTTGTGTGTTTACAATTTTTTCAAGAATTTTTGCTAGGAAAGGTAGATTGGAAATGGGACGGTAATTAGCGAGGTCAGAAGGCTCAGCTTTGGGTTTTTTGAGTATGGGTTTGATGATGGCTTGTTTCATTGGGGTGGGAACTTCACCATGGTTAAGGGAGCAATTGATAATGTTAGAAATGTGGGGAGCAATGATTTCGGGGATAGATAAGAGGAGTTTTGTAGGTATGGTGTCACTTGGGTGTGTGGCTGGTTTCAATTTTTTAATAGTGTTTTCAATTTCTAAGGAGCCGGTGAGCTCAAAGGAGCTGAAGGTGGCATGAGGTGTATTGGGAATGGGTTTGGTTGGAGGATTATTATTAGGAAAGCGGGTCATGATTTTTGCGATTTTCTCATGAAAGAATTTGGCAAGTTCTTCACTTCTCTTTTCAGCATCTTTATCAAGGCAAGGTGTAGTGTTGGGTTTTGTCAATTTGGTTACATATGTAAAGAGCGCATTTGAGTTATATTGCAAGTCATGAATTCTTTTGGGATAGTAGTTCTTTTTAGCATTGTGAGTTTGTTCACGGTATTTGTTTAAGGTTGTTCTGTAGGCATTGTGTCGTGTCATCAACCGTCAGGGAGGAACCAGAAGCCAACAGGTGTCTCTGGAAATAGACCCCCTAATGTCATGGGCAGAAATGAATGTTCAAGAGATCTCTGCCGTCCACATTGCCGGGAAAGACAATGTCGCAGCGGACTACCTCAGCAGAGAGAGTCTAGATCCAGGAGAATGGAAGCTGTCAACCACAGCATTCCAATTGATAGTAAACCATTGGGGAAAACCAACCATGGACCTCCTGGCAAGCCGGTCCAACGCCCAGGTACCCAGTTTCTTCAGCCGCAGGTGGGAACCCCAGTCCCAGGGAATCGATGCCCTGGTACAGACCTGGCCACAGGAGTCTCTGTTATACGCCTTCCCGCCGTGGCCCCTATTGGGCTCGATCATCCACAAGATAGAACACCACAGGGGGCCAGTACTTCTAGTGGCCCCGGACTGGCCAAGAAGACCATGGTACGCAGACATGCGAAGACTGCTGGCAGGGAACCCCCTGCCGCTACCTCAACACAGAGACCTGCTTCAACAGGGACCGATCCTCCACGAGGATCCAGCTCGATTCTCTCTTACGGTCTGGTCATTGAGAGGACTCGCCTAAGGGAGGAGGGGATACTCGGGGGCAGTAATTGAATGTGCATAGAATTAAATATTTGGGAGTCTGGATACCTCAGACTTAAGGTCTCTTTGAGTTCAACTTTAGGGATTTATTGGTTGGTTTTGCCCATCAGCTACAAATCTGGAAGGATTTGCCTGTCTCTCTATTTTGGAAGGAATGGTCTTTTCAAAATTGCCAAAACTGTTAATGTTTGCAGATGTGCCATACTGGTTAACACTGACTGATTTGGCATATTTGAAATCTATGTCCTTGCAGTGTCTATGGCGGGGTAAGCAGCCAAAAATAGGTTATGACTAACTAGTGCAATCAAAAGACCAAGGCGGAATATACTGGAGATAAATTTAAATATGACACATTCCAAATATTGGAGGAAATGACTACCCCTTATTCCCTGCTGGGGCTTATCCATCTCTTGGATGCCTCTCTGCCTAAGGAATTAAGAGGAAATATATTGCTGAAGTCTATGATGGGTGTGTGGAGGTACTTGCGGAAACAATTGGGTTTGCAAGCAAAAGCATCAATTCTTTTTAACCATTTTGAATAATATACATTTTGGGGCGGATTTTAAGAGCCCTGCTCGCCTAAATCCGCCTAAATCCGGGCGGATTTAGGAGAGCAGGGCCCTGCGCGCCAGTGCGCCTATTTTACATAGGCCTACCGGCGCGCGCAGAGCCCCGGGACTCGCGTAAGTCCCGGGGTTTTCAGAGGGGGATGGGTCGGGGGCGTGTCGGGGGCGGGCCCGATCCGCGCGGCGTTTTCGGGGCGTGTCGGGAGTGTTTCGGGGGCGGGCCCGGGGGCGTGGCCGCGCCCTCCGGACCCGCCCCCAGGTCGCGTCCCGGCGCGCTAGCGGCCCGCTGGCGCGCGGGGATTTACGTCTCCCTCCGGGAGGCGTAAATCCCCCGACAAAGGTAAGGGTGGGGTTTAGACAGGGCCGGGCGGGTGGGTTAGGTAGGGGAAGGGAGGGGAAGGTGAGGGGAAGGTGAGGGGAGGGCAAAAGAAAGTTCCCTCCGAGGCCGCTCCGATTTCGGAGCGGCCTCGGAGGGAACGGAGGTAAGCTGCGCGGCTCGGCGCGTGCCGGCTATACGGAATCGATAGCCTTGCGCGCGCCGATCCCGGATTTTAGCGGCTACGCACGTATCTACTAAAATCCAGCGTACTTTTGTTTGCGTCTGATGCGCCAACAAAAGTACGCCAAATCGCGCTATTTGAAAATCTACCCCTTTGTATCTGGGATGGATAATCAAATTTTTCGGGACTGGAAGAGGTGGGGGCTGCATAGTATTCTTCAGAAGATGAAGATGATGGTGGCTTTATAAGCTTTCAGCAAGTTGAGTATTTTCTCCATTCCCACTGAGCATTTCTTTGGTTCTTACAAGTAAGACATTTATTTTCTCTTTCTGGATATTTTTAAAGCATCTTTCAGGTTAGACATTCGTTTGACTGCGGAGATGGAGCACATTTCAATGGGAAAGAACTTCATATCGCACTGGTATAGGTTTTGTAAAAAAAAAAAAAGTCATGTTGCCCCTGAGTTCATAGAGTCTAATAGATTATTGGAAGCATGAAAGTGAAGTGACCTATACTTTTAATGTTAATGCCCCATATTGCTTATAAATTCTGAAGCCATCATGTCAAAAAGCCTGACACTGAACCGTGTTTCGAACCATCATTCTTTCACAAGGGCTCGAAATCCGCGTCTATAAAACACAAAAATTATATTAAGTAATTTTACATAGCATTATTGATGCAGGCAAAAAGTGGACCCATACTCAGACTTAATACTTTAACACCCGGACATATTAGGCATGCATAGACCAGCCATTAGCTCACTGTTTTGACGACTCTCCCGACAATCATGATGGTAGCTTAGCATTCTTTTTCCAGCTGTTAACCCGGAAGTCCTTGCATCTCAGCTATTTAACGTACGCTGCTGTCACTCATACTACATGACGTCATTCAGTCCCTCCATGGGATTGGTGGATCTTCAAACCTCATTTATATCCTTAATATAATTTTTGTGTTCACCCTCCCGTCTTACAACCCTCCCCTCCTCTTTCTCACACCCCCTCCTCTTTCTCACACCCCCTCCTCTTTCTCGCTCCCCTCTCCATCTTCTCACACACACACACTATCTCTCTCTCTCTCTCTCTCACTGGGGCTTTCATCTTCGCCGCGAGCGGAGCGCGTCCTGCGGTACTCGGGAGCCTTCATCTTTGCCGCAAACGGCACTTTCATCTTCGCACACTCCATTCGCGGCATGCTGGGGTCTCCTCTGCCATTTTCTGCAATTCTGTGCAGGGGGGGAATTCTGCACAAATTCTGTGCTCCGCAGTAGTGCAGAATTCCTCCAGGTCTAATATATATGTCTTCAGAATAAGAACATAAGTGCCATGCTGGGATCAGACCAAGGTCCATGGAACCCAGCATCCTGTCGCTGACCATGGCCAATCTGGGTGCAAGTACTTGGCAGATCCTATAAAGTAGATCCAGTTTCTGTTACTTATTCCCAGGATAGCAACAGCATTCTTTAATTTATCTGGCTAATGTTTTATGGTCCCAAGAAGCACGAAGGTAGGCGATCTAAAAAAGCCGTTAGGGAAACAAAAGAAATAGATGCCTCGGTCTTTTTCAATTCACCTAATCTTCCTCAATACCCCCTACCCCTTCCTCCCCCCCCCCCTTGAAATTCTTAAAGTTCTTGTAAATCTCTTGTAAATTCTTGTAAATATTTGCCTTCATTCCTAGTTATCAATCTCCATAACTTGTAGATCTCTTGTAAATACTTGTACATTTTTGCCTTCATACCCAGTTATCAATCTCTATTACTTGTTTCCTGTTGATATGTTTTGATATGTGTTCTCTGTGAAGCTTCTTGCTATCTTTAGTTAAATGTAAACCGAGATGATGTTCCCAAAGTATTTCGGTATATAAAAATGCTTAAATAAATAAATAAATTCTTTATTGAAGTGGAGACTCATCTAAAATATTACAGCCCGACTCTGGCCTAGTTTCGCCGTTCGTCATAATCTCGTGAATAATTGTTACGAGTGGAGACCATAATCCGGACATGAAGTGCAAGGAACCAATAATTGAATCGTATTCACGAGATTATGACTTACTTTTAAAGTGACAAGATTCAATGCCATTGCAGATAACATATGCACAGACATAATTGATATACAAGCCTACAGCTTGTTGAGCCACCTTGAGTCCAAATAAAAAAAAAATATATATCCAAAATATATATATATCTAAGCCCCTGAGGCAGCCTTTGTGAGAATGGCGAAACTCGGCCAGAGTAGATACGTCTCTACTTCAATAAAGAATTGAAAAAGACCAAGGCATCTATTTCTTTTGTTTCCCTAATAATGTTTTATGGACTTCTAGTCTAGGAACTTGTCCTAACCTCTTTGAAATCACACTATGCTAGTTGCCTTTCATCATGTCATCTGTTAATAGAGTCCACAGCTTCATTGGATGCTAAGGGAAAAAAGTACTTTCTACAACTAGTTTTAAATCTGTTGATTGCCAGTTTTATGGTGTGTTCCTTTATTTTTACATTAGAAAGGGTTAATAGCGTTCTTTATTTACCCTTTCAACTCTATACATTCTACATCATATCTCCTCTCAGCCCCCTCTTTTCCAAGCTGAAACATAGAAAATGACGGCAGAAAAAGACCAGTCTGCCCATCTATTCTGCCCAGCAAGCTTCCACACTTATTTTCCCATACTAATCTGTTTCATCAACCTTGTTGGTAACTGTTTGATTCAAATTTCTTGCCATCCCCTTTCATTGATGCAGAGAGCAATGTTGGAGTTGCATCAATAGCGAGCATAAGGCTTATGGTTAAGAGTAGTAATCGCCGCATCCAGCAAGTTACCCCGTTGCTTGTTTGCCCAGACTGCACAGATCGATGCCTTGTTGGATGTTGTCTGAAAGTATATCATTTTTTCCCCCCTAACGTTGAAGCAGAGAGCAACGCTGTATATGCTTTCAAAGTGATGTATTAGGCTTAATTGGTTTAGTGTAGTAACCGCTGTAATAAGCAAGCTACCCCCACACTTGTTTGTTTACCCAAATTATGAAGTTCAGTCTTTGTTGGATGATGTCTGAATGCAAATCCTCTTTTCCACATTGCCCCCTGCCGTAGAAGCAGAGAGCAACGCTGAATATGTATTCAAAGTGATGAAGAGCCCTAGCCTGTGAGGCTTCTCATCATAGAAGAGCCATTCCATCCCCTTTATCATTTTTGTCACCCTTCTCTGTACCATTTTGAGTTCTGCTAATTGCACCCTCCTCCCTAGAGGTTGGTTCAAATTTTTTATAGCTTTATATTGAACTGTTAATTGTCAATTGTTAGAGCAATACATAGATGCAGTTTTTTACTATGTTGCAATGTTACAATGTAAAGATAATTTGACCTATGGTCACACTATCACTTAAGTTATTATGTAAAGCGATGTGATACTTATGTTTGAATATCGGTATATAAAAACAAATAAAATAAATAAACTGAGACTAATATCTTACATGCTCAGTAGAGCATTCTAAAAAGTTTGAACTTGACTAAATGCTGTGATCTGGGCTCAGTTGGCTGACATTACCCCTGTCACAGGTAAGTAATTCTGCTATCCTTGGTATAGTTATCCCTGCCTCTTTTGTTGCCTTTTCTGTGGATAGAATAAGTCTAAATGATCTGCTATTAATGCCTAGGAAAAAGATGTGGCATTATAAAGTACCAGATCTTAAGAATATTGGCTCAAGATCTTTGGGCCTGTTATGGAAGGTTGAGTTCTGTGTAAAGAAGGTAAGTCACACCTGATAAAAAGATCTATGGGCTGTGTAAAAATCCACTGGCATTCAAGTTTTGTTGAAGCAGTCCTTAAGTACTTTGATGCATCAGAGTGACTTGATTCAATATGTGTTTCTTGGGAACGTATTTATTTACTTATAATTGTGACTTTCTAAAGATATTATTAGATTTTCTTTAACAGCTCACCACCTTTGTAGAGGAGGAATAGCCTAGTGGTTAGAGAAGCGGGCTGCGAGCCAGGGCAGTTAGGGTTCAAACCTGCTGCATCTTGTGACCTTCGGGTAACTCACTTCACCCTCCATTGTCTCAGGTTCAAGATTGTGAGCTCTCTGGGGACAGGGAAATACCTACAGTACCTGAATGTAATCCACTTTGAAGTACCTGAAAAAGATATAAATATATCTGACTATTGCATGCACCCTCATAAAAGCAGAATATAAATCAAATAAATAGAATTGAGAACAGTTTGTTTTCCATGGCTCTAATGCCATCTATGCAGAAGTGAACTTTATGAAAGTGTTAGAACTTGGAAAAAGCTTCTTTTGGACAAGGCATGCAGCAGGTCACAAACAACGTTACTGAATGACCACTCTTAAAATGTTTTCTGTTCTTTTCTTCCTGCTACAGGTGTTTATTTATTTACGAATGTTTGCACCTGAGAGTGGATTTGAAATATTGCCATGTAATCGATATTCATCAGAGCAAAATGGAGCCAAAATTGTTGCAACAAAGGAGTGGTAAGTATATAGCAGTTGTGTGTTTCTTCTGAATCTTGCTGTGCAGTAATATTGTGAGAATATAGCAGGCACAGGAAAATTTCTGAAAATACAGACTTTGTCTCTCATTGACTAACTCACAAATGTATATACTCAAGCCAGTACACCGCAGCTAAAATAAGTTTAGGTAACTTAGCCAACATGCAGCAAGAGGAACAGGATGAAAAGGTATAAACGATATTGATTTGATGGGGCAGATCAAATTGGTGGAAGTATGGAACTATATGTAAAATGTGGCATAGAATCAAGCAAGATAAAAAACCTGCAGGAAACAAAATGCACCATGGAAGCCTTGTGGATAGAAATTCCATGTTCAACAGGTAAGAGTACAGCAGTGGGTGTTTACTACTGGCCTCCTGGCCAAAATGAAGAACATTTCTGTGAAATCTAGCTGAAATTAAAATTTGGCAACACAATATAAATGGGAGATTTCAATTACCCTAATACTGACCGAGTCAATGTCTTATTGGGACATGCTAGAGAGGTTAAGTTTCTAGATGTCATAAATGATTGCTTCATTGAGTAGCTGGGCCTAGAATAGACGAGAGGTCAGCCATTTTAGATATAGCCCTCAGTGGGAATCGTTTAAATTTTTTTTTTTAATGTTTCATGTATCATCATTCCATGTAAGAATCATTAGTTCATAACTGTTTACAGGTAAAACATTCATAACTAATGAGTGTTGCAAGGTGGATTGTGACCTGATATCAGAGGTTATGGTGGTGGGAGGTGCTAAACATAAGTGATCATAACGCATCAAATTTGTCTCATCACTGGAGGAAGGACATTAAGTAAAGCTACTATAGTAGCATATGACTTTAAAAAGGGAGTCTATGATAGAATGGGGAAACTAGTTAGAAAAAACTAAAAGGAGTGTTTGTAAGGGTTAAAAGTTTGCATGAGGAGTGGACGTTGTTTAAAAACACCATTTTTGAAGCCCAGATAAAATATTCCATGCGTTAAAAAAGATTGAAGAAAGACCAAACAACTGCTAGTGTGGTTTAATGGTGAGGTAAAGGAGGCAGTTAAAGCTAAAAGTGCTTCTCCCTCATGAGAGGCTTCTAAGAAAACTAAAAAGTCATGGCATAGGAGGCGAGGTAATGTCATGGATTACAAACTGGTTAAAAGACAGGAAACAGTAGGATTAAATGGTCAATTTTCTCAGTGGAAAAAGGTAAAGAGAGTGCCTCAGGGATATGTACATAAGAACAAAGGACTTGGACCAGTGCTTTTCAATATATGTATAAATGATCTGGAAAGGGATACAAGTGAGGTGATCAAATTTGCAGATGATACAAAATTGTTCAGAGTAGTTAAATCACATACAGGCCGATACAGTACAGTGCGCTCCGACGGAGCGCACTGTTAACCTGCCCTTGGACGCACATTTTCCCTTACCCCTTATTCAGTAAGGGGAGGAAAACGCACGTCCAACCCGCGGCACCTAATAGCACCCTCAACATGCATGTTGAGGGTGCTATTAGGTATGCCCGCGGGATATAGTAAGTAAAATGTGCAGCCAAGCCGCACGTTTTACTTTCAGAAATTAGCGCCTACCCAAAGGTAGGCGCTAGTTTCTGCCGGCACTGGGAAAGTGCACAGAAAAGCAGTAAAAACTGCTTTTCTGTGCACCCTCCGACTTAATATCATGGCGATATTAAGTCGGAGGTCCCGAAGAGTAAAAAAAGTTAAAAAAAAAAAAAGAAAGAAAAATGTAAAATGGGCCTTCGGCTGTCGGGCCGAAAACCGGACGCTCAATTTTGCTGGCGTCCGGTTTCCAAGCTTGTGGCTGTCAGCGGGCTCGAGAACAGACGCTGGCAAAATTGAGTGTCGGCTGTCAAACCCGCTGACAGCCGCTGCTCCGAGCTAAAAGGCGCTATGGACGCGCTAGTGTCCCTAGCGCCTCCTTTTGCCCATTTCTACCACACCACCTAATTTCAATACTGAATCGCGCGCGCCGGGAGAGCGGGCATTCGTCCGCTCTCCCACGGACTTTACTGAATCGGCCTGATACAGATTTGTGATAAATTGCAGGAGGACCTTGCCAGAATGGAAGATTGGGCATCCAAATGGCAGATGAAATTTAATGTGCACAAGTGCAAGGTGATGCATATAGGGAAAAATAACCCATGCTGTAGTTACACGATGTTAGGTTCCATATTAGAAGCTACCACCCAGGAAAAAGATCAAGCCGTCATAGTGGATAATACAATGAAATCGTCGGCTCAGTGTGTTGAAGTCAAAAAAGCAAACAGAATGTTAGGCATTATTAGGAAGGGAATGGTGAACAAAACGGAAAATGTTATAATGCCTCTATCGCTCCATGGTGATCCTGGGGGAATTCTGTGCAGAATTTGCGCAGAATTTCCCCCTGCACAGAATTGCCATTTTCTGTGCAGAAAATGGCAGAGGAGACCCTGGCATGCCACGAAAGGAGCACCGAAAATGAAGGCCCCAGTGTGCTTTGCTCGCGGTGAAGATGAAGGCCCTGGTAAGAGTGAATGTGTGTGTGTGTGTGAGAGGAGATGGAGAGGGATGTGATAAAGGGGAGGGGGTGTGTGAGAGAGCAGGGGGGAGAGCATGGGAGGTGAGGGGGGAGGGGCGCTGAGAGAAGGAGCCTATATGAGGAGATTGTGAAGGAGTGTGTATGTGTGTGAGAGATTGGGAGCTCGTGTGTATGTGAGGGTGGTAGCCTGTGCAAAGGGATTGTGTGAAGGGGTGCATATGAGAGAGACATACGTAGCCTGTGTGAGGATGTATGTGTGGGTGTGTATGCAAGAGAGAAGAGACCCTGTATGAGGGGATGTGTGTGTGTGAGAGAGTGCGGGAGCCTGCATGAGGGTGTGTGTGTGTGTGTGTGTACTAGAGAGAGGGAGCATGTGTGTGAGAGAGGGAGGGACAGAGAAGGGGCAGTACTGAGAATGGGGTCAAACTCTCGGACTGGCGATAGAGTGGAAGGGGTTGAGCCTAGAGGTGGAGGGGAGAGATACTGGTAAGTGGAGGAGTTGGGGCCTGAGAGGGTAAAGTGGCCATGGGAGTAGGGAGAGCGAATGGAAGGGACACTATTAGAGCGAATTTCTAGGGAAATTGTTAAAAATATTTAAAATTCTACATCTCTAAGTAATAACTTTTTTCTGTATTAATTTAAAATGTAATTCCTGAACATACACAGATCAGTCCAGAAAAGTGGGTTGTGTATCCCTACCAGCAGGTGGAGTCAGAGAACAATTAGAACTTTGGGCACTGCTACATAACGAGAGCGCCACCTGCAGTCACTCAGTATTTCTCTGATTCCAGCCGGTGGTACAGATGCACACCTGCAGTCTTTAGTTATATATTTTATTTAGTTAGTTTGAATTTAATTTTTTGGTTTACGGTCGCTTCCTGAGGTGTTAGGTGCCTTCGTGGGCCATCCCTCAGTAGAAGCTGGGCGTCCGGGGAATTGGATATTCTTGTCAGGGTTTCGCCCGCCACAGTTAGGTGTCTGACGACCAGGAGCTCCTGGCTACTCACCACCGTCTCTGCTCAGCTGCTCCCTTGTCTCCTGCAACAGCTTTTCTCTGTGTCTTGGTAAAGTTTATTTAAAAAAAAAAAAAAAAGCTGTTTTCAGCTGTTTTCAGTGCAACTGACTGACAGTCTTCAATGCTGAGGTAAGGAGAGGTGCAGGAGGGACCCGGACTTTTAAGGCTGGCTGGGGAAGCTGTCAGCAGTGTTCCCCTCAGCTCCCGGGGCTCCGGGCCGTTTTCTGAGGGCAAGGGTGAGTTTTTCTCCGTGTGCCTCGTTTACTCGCTGCTTCCCTGCTGTGGGGGCCTTGCGATTTCACTATAGACAGGCTTCTTTCCCGCAGCACGGCTGCACGCATTTTTTTTTCTCCTCAGCCGGTATAGTCTCTAAGCCCAAGGCATGAAAAGTTTGTTTTTCTGGTCCTGCCTGACTGAAATTTTCTCCGTGTCGCAGCTCCAAGTGTTTCTTTTTTTATTTCTGCCCTTTTCTATTTCACTTCAGACTATCGGCGCGCTGCTACAGATGGGACCGAAAACAGAATCACAGGTCTGCCGGCGTGTGGGTCACACGGTCAAGCGTTAGATGCTGCCTCCTTATGGCGCAGCGTGTTCCCCGGGGTTAGAGGGCTCTTCAGGGCTTCTTGCCTCCTACCTCGGGGAGGGAGCGTCTGTCTCACCTTCGGCTTCGCGGGAAGAGGATTCTCCGCCTGATTCTACGACGACTTCTCGAGCTCAAAGCTATTGTCCCAGTTCCGGAGGCTCAACAGGGACGAGGTTGGTACTCTGTGTACTTTGTGGTCCCCAAGAAGGAGGGCACGTTTCGGCCCATCCTTGATCTTCAGAAGGTGAACTGTTGCCTTCAGGTTCCTCGCTTTCATATGGGAACCCTGAGGACAGTGATGGCCACGGTTCGAAACGGGGAATTTCTCGCTTCTCTGGACCTCACGGAGGCGTATTTACACATTCTGATCCGGCTGAATCACCAGAGGTTTCTGCGGTTCAAGGCCTTAGGATGACACTTTCAATTTTGAGCCCTCCCATTTGGTCTCTCAACATCTCCTCGCACGTTCACCAAGGTGATGGTGGTGGTTGCGGCGGCCTTCCTTCGTCAGGAGGGAATCTTGGTCCGCCCGTACCTGGACGACTGGTTGATTCACGCGAAGTCTCGGGAGGACTGCGAGAGATCAGTGCACATGGTGATGTTCACATTGCGATCCCTAGGTTGGATAATCAATGTGCAGAAGTCACTTGGAACCCACTCAGAAGTTGATTTATCTCTGAACACAATTTGATACCTTGCTGTGCAAAGTGTTTCTAGCGGCGGAGCGAATAGGGAAGTTACAGGAACAAATACATTCCCTTCTTCGAAGGAACAATTCCACAGTGTGGCATCATCTTCAGGTCCTGGGCTCCATGGCTTCAACCTTGGACTTAGCTCCTTGGGCAATTGCTCACTTAAGACCTTTTCAGCGTGCACCTTTGTCTTGCTGGAGCCTGGTGTCGGAGCAATTCCATCTACCAATGCCTCTACTTCCAGAATCCAGAGCCAGTCTGTCATGGTGGTTGTCACTGGACAATCTGGAACGGGAGGTGGAGTTGGACACTCTGACTTGGCTGATAATCTCCACCGATGCCAGCCTCTCAGGTTGGGGGGCAGTGTGTGCAGACAGGTCCGCCCAAGGGCTCTGGTCGGCGATGGAAAGATCCTGGTCCATAAACTGGCTTGAGACCAGGGCTGTACGTCTGGCCCTGTGGGCATTTCTTCCCTGGATCCAGGGCAGAATGGTGCAAGTCTTCTTGGACAATGCGACAACGGTGGCGTACATCAACCGGCAAGGCGGGACTAGAAGTCCCGCCATAGCACTGGAGGTACATCTTCTGTTCACCTGGGCAGAGCGCCATCTCGAGGGCCTTGCTGCATCCCATGTCGCAGGAGTAGAGAATGTGCAAGCCAATTATCTCAGCCGTCTGCAACTAGACCCAGGGGAATGGGAACTATCTCTCGAGGCGTGGAATCTCATTTGCGCCAGATGGGAACGCAGGCAAACGCAAAAACAGTTCGTTTTTTCAGTCGTTGCCGAGAACAGGGCTCGGTGGGCATAGACGCTCTCGTGTGTCCTTGGCCCACGGGGATTCTTCTGTATGCCTTCCCGCCCTGGCCCCTCATAGGTCAGCTTCTCTGTCGCATAGAGCGGCACCTGGGAAGGGTGACTCTGGTGGCGCCAGAGTGGCCACGTCGTCCGTGGTTCGCGGATCTGGTACGCTGGCTCATCTAACGCATCTGCTCTGTCAGGGGCCCATATTTTTGGATCGGGAGGATCGCTTCTCTCTCGCGGCTTGGCTTTTGAGAGGCGATGTTTATGCTTGAGGGGTTATTCAGAACAAGTCATTTCCACCCTCCTACAGGCAAGACATCCAGCCACTTCTATGGCCTATGTGAGAGTTTGGAAGCTTTTTGAGACATGGTGTCGTCAGCATTCCTGCGACCCTTTAGCGGTGCATGTTCCTCGAGTGCTTGACTTTCTGCAACAGGACCTCGCTAAGGGCTTGGCGTTCAATTCCCTTCGTGAACAAGTCGCAGCTCTAGGTGCCTTGCAGGGAAACTTTGACAGCTATTCGCTGGCAGCGCATCCGGATATTGCTCGGTTTTTTAAGGGGAGTCAAACATTTGCGCCCTCCCATCCGTTCGGTGTGTCCGGATTAGAGTTTGAATTTAGTCCTGCGAGTTCTATGTGGCACTCCTTTCGAACCTCTTCGTGGAGTTTCCCTGAAAGATCTGACTTTGAAAACGGTGTTTTTGGCGGCCATTTGCTCGTCCCTTCGGATCTCAGAATTGAAGGCGCTGTCTTGTCGGGATCCTTTTCTTCGGATTTACGATGATTGGGTATCGTTACTTACGGTTCCGTCCTTTGTCCCTAATGTGGTTTCAGCCTTTCACGTCAATCAAACTGTGGCGCTTCCGGGGTTCCCTAACTGGTCCCGGGAGTCTTCTCAGAACAGCGACCTTCATCTTTTGGATGTGCAGCGTGTCTGGAGGTTACCAATAACTTCATACGTTCTGATCATTTGTTCGTTCTCTTTGGTGGCCCAAAGAAGGGGGACAAAGTGTCAAAGGCGACCATATCTCGGTGGATTAAGGAAGCTATTTGCGTGGCATTCATTGCCCGAGAGTGTCAGGTGTCTTTGGGTCTCAGAGCTCATTCCACTAGGGCTCAGGGTACCTCCTGGGCAGAGTGTCAGATAATGTCTCCTCAGGAGATCCGTAGGGTGGCGGTGTGGTTGTTTATTCACACTTTTGCTAAACATTACTGATTGGACGTTAAGGCTTCTGATGATCCATCCTTCAAGGAGAGTGTGCTTTGTGCGGGTCTTTCAGGGTTCCCGCCCAGTGTAGGGTGGCTTGGGTACATCCCACTTTTCTGGACTGATCTGGGTATGTTAAAGAAATGAAAATTGGTTCTTACCTGCTAATTTTTGTTCCTGTAATACCACAGATTAGTCCAGAGGCCCACCCCTTTCTTCAGATACCGAAAAACTGTCTTGGTCAGAACCTGCTTGTTTTTTATTGTTGAAGCTCCTTTTTTGCAGACATGATTCATGGAGCAGTTTTTAGCAGTTGTTCGGTCTGGTTTTTGCCAGTGGCGAAGTGGTAGTCCGTAAATTTGGTTGGGTGCTACCCTTCGTTATTTAGTTCTGTTAGCATGGGCTTGGGTACAGGTCAATACTGAGTGACTGCAGGTGGCACTCTCGTAATGTAGCAGTGCCCAAAGTTTTAATTGTTCTTTGACTCCACCTGCTGGTAGGGATACATAACCCACTTTTCTGGACTGATCTGTGGTATTACAGGAACGAAAATTAGGTAAGAACCACTTTTCATTTACCTAAATACTGTCATGTAAATTGTTAGTTTGACCAATATTAAGTTTGCAGAATTTTAAGTTTTTGTGCATAGAATTTTACATTTTTCTGCCGCAGAATTCCCCCAGGAGTAATGGTGAGACTGAACCTTGAGTACTGTGTACAGTTCTGGTTGCCACATCTCAAAAAATATATAGTTGCACTGGAGAAGGTATAGAAAAGGGTGACCAGATTGATAAATGGGATGGAACTGCTCCCCAATGAGAAAAGGTTAAAGAGGTTAGGGCTGTTCAGCTTGGAGAAGAGACGGCTATGGGGGATATGATAGAGGTGTAGAAAATCATGAGAGATCTAGAAAGATGGGTAAATGTGAATTGGTTATTTACTGTTTCGGATAATAGAAGGACTAAGGGGCACTCCATGAAGTTACCAAGTAGCACATTTAAAACAAATCAGAGAACATTGTTTTTACTCAATGCACAATTTAGCTCTGGAATTAGTTGCCAGAGGATGTGGTTAGGGCAGTTAGTGTAGCTGGGTTTAATAAAAGGTTTGGATAAGTTCCTGGAGGAGAAGTCCATTAACTGCTATTAGTCAAGTTGACCCAGGGAATAGCCACTGCTATTACTGGCATTAGTAGCATGGGATTTGCTTGCCAGGTACATAGAAACAGAAATGATGGCAGAAAAGGACCAGTCCATCTAGTCTGCCCAGCAAGCTTATGGTAGCATCAGCTGTCCTGAAATGGTAGTATCAGGGAGTGGCATCTAGCGTGCCATACAAGTTACTCCCATACTTAGTTTCCCCAACCATCAAAGTCAGGGTCCTTGTTGGTTGCTGTCTGAGTCCAGTTCCCCATTCTCTCTTGCCATTGAAGCAGAGAGCAGTGTTGTAGTGACATCACAAGTATAAGGCTTATTGTTTAAGGGTAGTAACAGCCGCATCAGCACGATACCTCCATGCTTATTTGTTTTCCCAGATCGTAAAATTCAATGTCCTTGTTAGTTGCTTTCTGAAACTAATTCCCCTTTACCTCTTTCCCCCTGCCGTTAAAGCAGAGAGCAATAATAAGTTGCATCAACAGTATGAAAGCTTATTGATTAATGGTAGTAACCACCGCACCAGCAAGTTACCTCCATGCACTCTTTTCCTTATCTCCATCCTCTAGCCTTTAGGGCTCCACAGTGTTTACCCATGCCCCTTTGAAATCTTTCACCGTTTTTATCTTTACCACCTCCTCCGGAAAGGCATTCCAGGCATCCACCACCCTCTTCTTGAAGAAATATTTCCTGACATTGGTTCTGAGTCATCCTCCTTGGAGTTTCATTTTGTGACCCCTAATTCTACTGATTTCTTTCCCACAGAGAAGGTTTGTCGATTGTGCATCATTAAAACCTTTCAGGTACATGAAGGTCTGTATCATATCTCCCCTGCACCTCTTCTCCAGGGAATACATATTTAAGTCCTTAAACCTCTTCTCATAAGTCATTTGATGGAGACCTTTCACCATTTTTGTCGCCCTTCTCTAGGCCAACTTTGTTCTTTTTGAGGTACAGTCTCCAGAACTGAACACAATACTCCAGGTGAGGTCTCACTAAGGACCTGTACAAGGGAATTATCACCTCCTTTTTCTTACTGGTTATTCCTCTGTCTATGCAGCCCAGCATTCCTCTGGCTTTAGTTATCGCCTTGTCACATTGCTTCACAGTCTTCAGATCGCTGGACACTATCACTCCAAGGTTCCTCTCTTGCTCCGTGCACAACAGCCCTTTATCCCCCATCACATACAGATCTTTTGGATTATTATACCCCAGATGCATGAGACTGCATTTCTTGGCATTGAATCCCAGCTGCCATATCTTTGACCACCATTCAAGCTTCCTTAAATTATGTCTCATTCTCTCTACTCCTTCTGATGTGTCCACTCTGCTGCAAATCTTAGTATCATTTGCAAAAAGACAAACTTTACCTTCCATCCATTCCGCAGTGTCGCGCCCAAAGATTTTGAACAGGACCGATCCCAACACTGATCCTTGCTGCACTCTGCTTAACACATCCTCTTTTCATAGTAGCTTCCATTTACCATTACACGCTGTCTTCTATCTGTCAACCAGTTTGTAAATCACGCCATCACCTTGGCGCTCACTCCCAAGCTCATTTTATTCACAAGCCTCCTATACGGGACTGTATCAAAAGCTTTGCTGAAATGCAAGTAGATCACATTAAGCGTTATTCCTCGATCCAATTCTTTAGTCACCCAATCAAAAAATATCAATCAGATTTGTCTGACAGGACCTTCCCCTGGTGAATCCATGCTGCCTTGGGTCCAGCAATCCTCACTATTTTTTCCTTCAGCAGCATCTCCATTACTTTTCCCACAACTGAGATGAGGCTAACCAGCCTGTAGTTTCCAGCCTCCTCTCTGCTCCCACTCTTGTGAAGCCGGACCACCACCGCTCTGCTCCAGTCACTCGGCACCACTCCAGTTTTCAGGGATGTATTGAACAGGTCGTGCGGCAGACCCACCAACACATCTCTTTTATTTAGAAACTTTTATATACCGGCATTAGTGGGTACATCATACCGGTTCACATAATAACTGAAAGTTTGGAAAATACATTTCAACATCTCTTGAGCTCCCTCAGTACCCTGGGATGAACCTCATCAGGCCCCATGGCTTTATCCACTTTCAGTTTTCCTAGTTCTTCCCATACTTTCTCTTCTGTAAACGGAGTTTCATCTACTCCATCCCCCCTCCATTTTCTTGTTAACTAGCGATGGTCCTTCTTCAGGGTCTTCTTTAGTGATCACTGAACTGAAGTATTTAATATTTCCGCCATTTCTTAGTTTCTTTCCACATATTGATCCTTTTCACTTTTCAACTTCACTTCGGATCTTTCTCCTTTCTCTGATATATCTGAAAAATGTTTTATCAACTTGCTTTACCTCTTTGGCAATCCTTTCTTCCGCCTGACATTTTGCTTTCTTGATTATTTTCTTAGTCTCCCTCATTTTCAACAGATATTCTTCCTTGTGTTCTTCTTTTCGGGATCCTTTATATTTCTTGAACGCTGTTCTTTTTGCTTTTATTTTATCAGCCATCTCCTTTGGGAACCAGATAGGTTTCTTATTTCACTTGCTTTTGTTTACTTTTTTAACATAAATATTAGTTACTTTTGTAATTGCTCCTTTTAGATTGACCCACTGTTGTTCCATCTTTCTCATTTTCTCCCAGTCTTCTAGTTCTCTCTCCAGGTACTTCCCCATTTCAACAAAGTCCAGATTTTTGAAATTCAAAACTCCAGTCTTATGATATCCCCGAATCCTATTTGCGATATCAAACCATACCTATACTGTTTGAACGCTGGTTATGAGGTGGGCACCCACCTGGACATTAGAGATATCCACGTTAGTGAGCATTAAGTCGAGTATAACTCCCTTCCTCATTGATTTCATTACCATTTGTTTGAACAGAGCCCCTTGCAGGGCATCCACTATCTCTCTATTTCTGTTAGGTTCCGCAGATGGGATTCTCCAGTCTATCAGGTCGATACAGTAAGGCCGCGGTAGAAACAGTGCGGCAGTGTCAGGCGCACCCTTCCTCCCCACACGCACAGTTCTCTTCACTAACTCCCCGATACTCTCTTCTAATTGCATGCAAATGCATGCCGCGGCTTTAAAGCGTTAGGGAAAGGTTATGCCCGCGTAACCCATTTTACTGAATAGGCGCTTAATACAGCGCCTATACAGTAACCTGGGTGCGCTGGTACCTGTCATTTCAAATGTCATTTCAAATGACATTTGGAATGACAGGCACCAGGAAGTGTAAAAAACACGAAAAGTCTTTGTTGCTTCGTCGCTGTGTCTCTCCTCCTCCCGGAGCAGGGCGCGAAAGCAGCCTTGCTCCGGGAGGAGGTGAGGCACAGCGGCGAAGACAGACGGGAGAGGAAAAAAAGCAGAGCCGAGCAGAGCCGAGCAAAGCGAAAGCGTGCGAGCAAAGCGAAAGCGTGCAGCAAGCCGGCGAAATAGACCTGCGAGCAGAGGCAATAGCAGCGGTTCGGTAAGCCTGGCACCCTCCTTGATGTAGTACGTCCCGGATGCCCCCCCCTCCCCAGCGCGCCCGCCACTACCCCTTTCATCAGCTGCATCCACTGCGATCCGGCAGTCCCGTGAGGCCTACAAAAAAAAAAAAAATCCCCGGCTCCCGCGCCCCCGCACTGGCCCGCCGACTCTACCCCCCTCCTCCCGATCGGGTGGGTAGGCGGCGGCGAAAACCAAAGCAATTTTTTTTTTTTCAAAAAGCGACATCACACAATGCATAAAATAATTTCTCCAGCCTTAAAGCGACTTACTTTTGGGATCTGTCAAGTAAGTCGCAAAAGTAACTTACTTTTCTGAAGCCATCACGATCGTAGCTCAAGACGAAGATGGCCGCCTGCACGGGGGAAAGCGTGCAATTGGCCGCTGAAGACGTGACGTCACATCTCGTGACGCCAAACGTCGTGACGTCACGTCTTCAGCTGCCAATTGCACGCTTTCCCCGTGCAGGCGGCCATCTTCGTCTTCGTCCGGAGGAGCTAAGATCGTGTTCCTGATGGCTTCAGAAAAGTAAGTTACTTTTGCGACTTACTTTTGGGATCTTGACAGATCCCAAAAGTAAGTCGCTTTTGGAAAAAACCAAAATTGTCGCTTTAAGGCTGGAGAAATTATTTTATGCATTGTGTGATGTCGCTTTTTGAAAAAAAAAAAAAATTGATTTTGGTTTTTTTTGCTTTTCGCCGCCGCCTACCCGCCCGATCGGGAGGAGGGGGGTAGAGTCGGCGGGCCAGTGCGGGGGCGCGGGAGCCGGGGATTTATTTTTTTTTGTAGGCCTCACGGGACTGCCGGGTCGCAGTGGTAGCATGGCGCTGTGAGGGGGGCGAAAGGGTATATACCCATGAACGGATTTGAGTGGGAGCGCTCTGTGAAGCGGGACATGCCCGTGAGGGGCATAATGGGTCGATGCAGCTGATGAAAGGGGTAGTGGCGGGCGCGCTGGGGAGGGGGGGGCATCCGGGACGTACTACATCAAGGAGGGTGCCAGGCTTATTGTTTTATTGTTTTTGAGTATCTTAAGCGGTGTCGATGGATTTGTTACTAGACTCACAGTCCTAACTCCTACTAGGGGGAGGCGGTAAACTAGCACGTTAAGGCCGCGGCAAAACAGCGGGTTCCTAAGGAGATAGTATCAGCGCCCGTTACAGTATCGGAGGGGAATAGCTAATTCCTTCATTATACAGCTTTTTCGTTCATTTACATGCTGGGTGCGGAAAGGATAATGTGTCTATTTTACAAAGCGCTAAGGACGCGTGAAACTGGAGACTGTATCGCTGGATGGCCTTACTCGTCTGTATTGTGCGCTCCCAGCACGTTACAGACGGGCAATCTTCGACCGGACGATACTGTATCGAGCTGTAAGTCTGGCAGATTAAAATCTCCAACAATCAACACTTCTCCCTTCTTTCCTACATTTTGGATGTCCCATCAGATCTCTGTCTAGTTCTTCCATTTGAGTCAGAGGCCTGTAAACCACTCCAGTAAAAATGGATGCACCATCTTTTTTAGAATGGCCCATAAGGCTTCTTCTCTCCCCTACCTTCCTTGTAGTTAAGTTGATTGGATATTGTATTTGACATAAAGAGCTACTCCTCCCCCTTTCTGTTCTCCCTGTCCTTTCTTATCAAGTTTTAGCCCGATATGGCCATATCCCAATCATGAAAATCCGTGAGCCATGTCTCCATGATAGCAGCAATGTCCAAGTCCGCCTCCACTATTAGGGCTTGTAGGTCTGGGATTTTATTGCCTAGACTATGAACATTTGTGCTCATAACTTTCCAGTTTCTCTCATTCAGGTTACTTCAGGTTACTGCTTTTCTTGGATTTCTTTTGTGCCTTATTTAACTGACTTTTTCCTAGCGTGTAGCAGATGGACTCAAAACAAGTGGGTATAGTGTGCTCGTGCTAGCAGTTGGAGACGGATCTGACGTCACCACGGGTACATATGCCCCCGCAGGAAGTGCAGCAATTCAGTAATTTCTGTCTCCAAAGCAGTTTGGAGCTACCTCACGCTCGCTGAGCGTTTTTCCAAATTCTAACGACTAAATTCATAGAAGAAACCTACCTGAAGACGAGCCCTGCACTCCTGCGGTGATACCATTCAGTCCCTCCCCCAGTTGAGTTTCCCGAGGCGATTTCCATGGTCCCCTCGGAGGTAAGAGCCTCGGTCCGGTGGCTGACTCTCGGCAGGGACCTAGCCCCCGAGCGAGAAGGGCTCGGGAGCGGCATAGAGGCAGCCTCGGTCCCGGCGTGGATTTGGCCCTCGAGCGAGACGAGTTCGGGCGCGGCCTAGAGGCAGCGGGTGCACTTCCTCGAGCGCGGTGGTGACGGTAATCACCCTCTCCCCCCGCAGCCGGAGACCGCTTCGGGAAGCGCCGAAGACAAGGTAAGGCGTACATCTTTACTTGTTGGTTTCCGAGGAAGCGAGGATTAGCAGAGTCTGCCTACGGGGCAACCCGCCAAGGTGGTTGCAATTTTGCTTGCCTGCTCGCCTTCTGCCCTGGTTCGTTACCGTGCTACGCGCACATTGATAGGCATATGTTGTTAGGCGCCCGTTGCTAGGCGCCCGTTGCTAGGCGCCCGTTGCTAGGCGCCCGTTGCTAAGTGCCTGTTGCTAAGTGCCCGTTGCTAATCGCACGTTGATAGGCGCCCGTTGCTAAGCGCCCGTTGATAGGCGCCCGTTGCTATGCGCCCGTTGCTAAGCGCCCGTTGCTACGCGCACGTTCATAGGCGCACGTGGATAAGCGCAGATTGGTAGGCG
Source organism: Rhinatrema bivittatum (assembly GCF_901001135.1). Lineage (NCBI taxonomy): Eukaryota > Metazoa > Chordata > Amphibia > Gymnophiona > Rhinatrematidae > Rhinatrema > Rhinatrema bivittatum. Next base: position 52,993,310 of record NC_042631.1, on the reverse strand, counting down.
CACATCTTTCGCGCATATTACAAAGCGCAGACTCCAGCTGGGTTCACAGACGAGATGGAGCGTAAGAGAGCCCATGCGTCAGCGGAGCCGGCACCTCCAGAATCAGGCATAAGCCTCTGCTCTGCATGCAACCTCAGAGCCACTCAGAGCGAGGAAGCAGACTCCCTATGTACCCAATGTGAAGAGGACCTGGGAGTTCCAGGCCAGGACCGGTCGCAGCCCAGCGTACTTGCCAGTTCCTCAGGGAACATCCCGGACCTAGCAGGCAGCAGCCAGGGAACCCGAGAGACCTGGTGCCCCTAAGGTCAGATCCGGCTTCGCTCTCCTGGGTGGAATTATTCAAGGGGATTCATGCCTTTGTCACAAATCAGTCTGCTCCCCGAACGGGTCCATACGTACCGAATGACCCGGCCCCTGGACCCTCAAGGCCTAGGCACAGCCACTCGCCACCCGGAAGCCCCACTTATCGGGATTCAGATTGCTCTGAGGAAGATGACGAGCCCCCCGAGGAGGGAGAACTTCCCTCGGGGATTGAACCATATCGGACCATGCGGCGTTTCTTTCTGAAAGAGGATCTCCCAGGCCTGATTTCACAATGCCTGTCGGAACTGGCTCTCCCGGGCCATGACACCCCAGGGGAACCTAGAATGAACCCCCTGTTAGAGAGCCTGCGCCAAACGACTCACCATTTTCCCTTCCTACGAGCAGCACAGCAGCTAATCGATCTGGAATGGAATGCGCCGGAGGCCTCATTCAAAGGGGGTCAGGCCTTGGCTGGCATGTACCCCTTAGACCCGGCAACCAAGGAGATGCTGGCGTGCCCCTAGGTAGACGCCATAGTTAGCGCAATTGTGAAGCGCACCACCATTCCGGTGGAAGGGGGGACGGCCCTCAAGGATACACATGACCGGCGCATTGACGCCATTCTGAAACAAGCCTTTGAGGTGGCAGCCATGTCCCTACGAATTGCGACCTGCTGCACCGTGGTGACGCGTTCCTGTTTATCACAGGCTAGGAACAGCACCCTGGGAGAAGAAATGGAATCAGCTCTCTCGTTCCTCACTGATGCAGCCTCCGACCTAGTCCGTATGGCAGCCAAGGGAGTGTCATCCTCAGTGGCAGCCAGGAGACGGCTCTGGCTACGTAATTGGTCGGCCGACTCCTCCTCCAAGACATGTCTCACGAGAATGCCCTTTAAGGCATCCCTCCTGTTTGGCAGCGACCTCGAGAAACTGGCCAATAAATGGGACACCTCTCCGTTACCCCATCTACCAGAAGACAGGTCAAGGAGGAGCCAGCGCCCTTTTCCTAGACCATCCAGAGGTAGAAACTCTCAGTGCTTCAGCCCTTACAGGACTCGCTACCAAGCACCTCGTTCGCAGGCCAGGAACCAGTCCTTTCGGACTAAGCGCAACAAGAGGGGAACCGGCTCTGGTTCGGGTCCCGGCCGTACCCCACAATGACAATCAGCCGACCCATCCGGGGGTAGCAGCCATAGGGGGCAGGCTAACCCTCTTCTACCGCAGGTGGGTCGAGATTACCTCGGACCAGTGGGTCCTCGCCATCATCCGAGAAGGGTATTACCTGGACTTTCTTCAGCTCCCGCCGGACAAGTTTGTGGAATCTCCTTGTTCGCCCCTCAAGAGGACGGCACTAGAAGTTACCTTGCGGAGGCTCCTGTCCCTAAAAGCCATAATCCCAGTGCCTGCAGGGGAGATAAATTCTGGGCATTATTCCATTTATTTCATAGTGCCCAAGAAGGAGGGCACTTTCAGGCCCGCCCTGGACCTCAAGTCAGTCAACTGGCACCTGCGGGTCCCCAGCTTTCGCATGGAAACTCTGCAGTCTGTCAAAAGTTCAGTACAGCCAGGGGAGTTTCTCACATCCCTAGATCTGTCGGAAGCCTACTTGCATATCCCAATCCATCGGGATCACCAGCGCTATTTACGCTTCAAGGTCCTGAACCAACACTTCCAGTTCCGAGCTTTACCCTTCGGGTTAGCCACCGCACCGCGGACCTTTACCAAGGTCATACTAGTAGTGGCGGTGTCACTCAGGAAGGAAGGAATCCTCGTCCATCCTTACCTGGACGATTGGCTGATCAGGGCAAAGTCACAGGAGGAGAGCCACCAGGCAACCAACAGAGTTATAGCTCTTCTGGAAAGCCTAGGATGGGTAGTAAACGTGAACAAGAGTTCCCTACAGCCTTCTCAGTCGCTGGAATACCTAGGAGTCCGATTCGACACCCAGGAAGACAAGGTCAGTCTGACCTCCAAGAGGAGATCAAAGTTCTGGAATTGTCTGCTGGCCCTGGTGAGCGCCACCCGGCCCACAGCTTGGGATTACCTACAGGTCCTCGGCCTTATGGCATCCACTCTGGAGGTGATACCATGGGCGCGGGCTCATATGAGACCATTACAACGCGCCCTCCTATCTCGGTGGAGCCCACGATCACAGAACTACACCGTACACCTACCTCTACCAGCCAGAGTGCGGAATCAGCTACGGTGGTGGTTGCAGCCCGGCCACATGAGCCGGGGGTCAAGAATGTCCTCCCCAACCTGGACCCTGCTCACGACAGATGCCAGCCTGAACGGATGGGGAGCACACTGCGAAGAATTCACCGCCCAAGGGCAGTGGAACAGAGAAGAGTCGGGGTGGAACATAAACCGACTAGAGGCACGGGCAGTCAGGCTAGCATGCCTGCGATTTGCCCACAGACGGTCAGAGTGATGTCGGACAACGCCACCACAGTGGCATACATCAACCGACAGGGCGGAACCAGAAGCCGACAGGTATCCCTAGAAATAGCCCCCCTGATGACTTGGGTGGAAGCAAATCTCCAGGACATCTCCGCTGTCCACATCGCCGGGAAGGACAACACCACGGCAGACTTCCTCAGCAGAGAAAGCCTAAACCCGGGGGAATGGCAGCTGTCGCCCACAGCTTTCCAGATGATTGTGGATCAGTGGGGGACGCCGGGCATGGACCTACTAGCGGACAGGTCCAACGCTCAAGTACCCAGGTATTTCAGCCGCAGGCGGGATCCTCTATCCCAGGGGATCGATGCCCTGGTACAGCCATGGCCTCAGGGGATCCTGCTATATGCTTTTCCTCCATGGCCCCTGCTGGGCGCCATTATACACAAGATTCAGCGGCACAGAGGACTAGTTCTTCTAGTGGCCCCAGACTGGCCAAGAAGACCCTGGTAAGCAGACATGAGAAGACTACTGGCAGGGAATCCACTGCCACTGCTTCCACACAGAGACCTGCTGCGGCAAGGTCCCATCCTCCACGAGGATCCAGCTCAATTCTCTCTTACGGTCTGGCCATTGTAATTGCATTCAAGCAAGTTTTAATTGTTCTGTGTAAACCGATTTGATTTGCATATAATGTAAGAAGATCGGTATATAAAAAACTAAAAATAAATAAATAGACTGAAGAAAAGAGGATACTCGGGGCCAGTAATAGATACACTCCTCCGAGCACGCAAGTTCTCCACATCACTAACATATATAAGGATCTGGAGAGTATTTGAAGCCTGGTGCGAATCTCATGGCACCAATCCACATGCCGCTAAACTCCCTATCATTTTGGATTTCCTGCAAGATGGACTTCAGAAGGGTCTGTCCCTCAATTCCATCAAGGTTCAGGTGGCAGCGCTATCCTGCTATGGTCCCCGGAGTGAAGGCAACAGCATTGCCACACACCCAGACGTTTCACGTTTCCTAAAAGGAGTCGAACACATTCGCCCGCCACTGAAGTGGCCAGTGCCCTTGTGGAACCTCAACCTAGTTTTGGAATTCCTAGCGGGACCTGCCTTCAGACCCCTCCGAAGCCTGTCCCTCCGTTTGTTGACCTTGAAGATGGTGTTCCTGCTGGCCTATGCTCAGCACGCCGCATCTCAGAGCTACAGGCGCTGTCCTGCCGTGATCCGTTTCTCCGAATCACTCCAGAGGCTATCCATCTTCGCACGGTTCCTTCCTTCTTACCCAAAGTAGTCTCACACTTCCACCTCAACCAAACCATATCCTTGCCCACCTCGGAAGGTTTGAAGAAGTCGGAAGAAGGTCGAATACTACGCCATCTCGACATCGGCAGGCTTCTGTCCAGATACCTGGAAATGTCAGAAGCAGTACGAAAGACGGACCACCTGTTCATCCTTCACAGCGGGAAGAGCCAAGGGGAAGCGGCCTCACAGCCAACCATCGCCCGCTGGATCAAAGAAGTTATCAAGGCAGCCTACGTAGAGGCAGGAAAACCACCACCTCTACGGGTCAAGGCTCACTCTACCAGAGCGCAAGCGGCCTCTTGGGCAGAAACTAGGATGCTGTCGCCTGCAGAGATATGTAAAGCGGCAACGTGGTCCTCCCTCCATACCTTCTCCAGATTCTACCGTCTGGACGTCCAGGCCAGGGAGGACACAGCATTTGCGAGGGCAATCCTGAACGGACCTCGGGCAGCCTCCCGCCCAGTCCGGGAGTAGCTTTTGTACATCCCACTTGTTTTGAGTCCATCTGCTACACGCTAGGAAATGTAGAGATTACTTACCTGATAATCTCGTTTTCCTTAGTGTATGCAGATGGACTCAGCATCCCGCCCGGCTGCCGGCATACATGGGGATTCACCGACTCACGGTAAGCCATGTTTCTTATAATAGGCCATCCACCCTGCTGGGTGTCGACGCCTTCCGGTTGAGAACACTGGCGGTCTCCAGCTACTATCAATCGGTCAGGGTAATCCTGCTCATTTAATCGATCGGTCAGCTACACATATATCCATACAGCTTTTGCAAGGAAGATTACTGAATTGCTGCACTTCCTGCGGGGGTATATGTACCCGTGCTGACGTCATATCCATCTCCAATTGCTAGCACGAGCACACTATACCCTCTTGTTTTGAGTCCATCTGCATACACTAAGGAAAACGAGATTATCAGGTAAGTAATCTCTACATTGTTATGCCATTCACCCATTTCCTTTGTATTTGGGGGGTGATATTCCAGTTTTCGTCTGCCGGCCCGTTGTCTAGTTTAAATGCTTATGCATATGATTTAAATTTATCTCTTTAGGTTCCTTTTTCCTGCCACAGACAGGTGTAATTATTAGATGATAAACCACATTACCAGATATGCCAGAATTTTGGCATATCTGGTAACGTGGTTTATCATCTAATAATTGTTATATTATTACCACTGTTGACATCCAGTTTTTTCAAGAAATACAGACAAGTGTAAGCCATCTTTTGACATAGAGCCTTTTATTGTTCCATACTTGTAACCTGGATTGGCCACTGTTCGAAACGGATGCTGGGCTTGTCTGACCCAATATGGCAACTTCTTATGTTCATTCAAAAAATGGAAAGCAGACGGAAATGATGAAAATATGCCAGTGCTTATGCGCATGGTAAAAGCATAAAAGCATATGATTTTTCATACTGGATGAAACCAAAGGTCACTCAAGCTCAGTATCCTTTCCAGCAATGCCTAATCAGGTCACAGGTATCTGGCAGGATCCCAAAATGTTGTTAGTCTATGCTGCTTATCCCAGGGATAAGCAGTGGATTTCCTCTATACACTTTAATAATGGTTTATAGACTTTTCTTCCAGGGACTTGGCCAAACCTTTGTCAAACCTAGCCACAGTAACATCTTTTAACATATCCTCCCGCAGTGAATTTCAGAGTTTAATTATGCATTGAATAAAAAATATTTCACCTATTTGTCTTAAAAGTATTACCTAGTAACTTCATTGCATGTCACTAAAGATGACCCTGGAGAGGGACCATCGCTAATTAACAAGAAACTGGAGGGGAATGGTGTAGATGTAACTCCATTTACAGAAGAGAATGTATGGGAAGAGCTGGGGAAACTGAAAGTGGACAAAGCCATGGGGCCTGATGAGGTTCATCCCAGGATACTGAGGGAGCTTAGAGATGTGCTGGCGGGTCCGCTGTGTGACCTGTTCAAGAGATCCTTAGAAACGGGAGTGGTGCCGAGTGATTGGAAAAGAGCGGTGGTGGTCCTGCTTCACAAGAGTGGGAACAGAGAAGAGTCTGGTAACTACAGACCGGTCAGCCTCACCTCAGTGGTGGGAAAAGTAATGGAATCACTGTTGAAAGAAAGAATAGTGAACTATCTACAGTCGCAAGAATTGCTGGACCAGTGGCAGCATGGATTCACCAGGGGAAGATCCTGTCAGACAAATCTGATTGACTTTTTTGACTGGGTAACCAAAGAATTGGATCAAGGAAGAGCACTCGATGTCATCTACTTGGATTTCAGCAAGGCTTTTGATATGGTCCTGCACAGGAGACTGGTGAATAAAATGAGAAGCTTAGGAGTGAGTGCCGAGGTGGTGACCTGGATTGCAAACTGGTTGACGGACAGAAAACAATGTGTGATGGTAAATGGAACTTACTCTGAAGAGAGAGCGGTGTTAAACGGAGTGCCGCAGGGATCGGTGTTGGGACCCGTCCTGTTCAATATCTTTGTGAGCGACATTGCGGATGGGATAGAAGGTAAGGTTTGTCTTTTTGCAGATTACACTAAGATCTGCAACAGAGTGGACACGCCGGAAGGAGTGGAGAGAATGAGACTGGATTTAAGGAAGCTGGAAGAATGGTCGGAGATATGGCAGCTGAGAATAAATGCCAAGAAGTGCAGAGTCATGCATGTGGGGTGTGGAAATCCGAAAGAACTGTATTCGATGGGGGGAGAAGAGCTTGCTTGTTACGGCGGTTACTACCCCAAACCAAATAAGCCTGATACTTCGCTTTCAATGCACATCCAGCATAGCTCTCTACTTCAACGGCAGGGAAAATGAAGAAAAGATGATTTATATTCAGCATCAACCAACAAGGAATAAATTACATAGTCTGGGTAAACAAATAAGCATGGGTGTAGCTTGCTTGTTACGGCGGCTACTACTCCGAATCAATTAAGTACTTGGAATACATATCCAGCGTAGCTCACTGCTTCAACAACAGGGGGGAGTGAAGTAAAGAGGATTTATATTCAGACAACCAACAATTCAGACAACCACCGATTCAGAGATGTGGAAGGGCTTCGATAAGTCTTTCCTCCAGTCTCTCTGCTCGGCGTGCCATACCAATATGACGTTCCTGATCCCGTTAGGGCAAGGGAAGGGGGTTTCCAAGCAGGTTGAGCAGTCCCCCGATGGGCTAGGCCCTGCTTTAGGCTCGGTAGGCACTCAACATGGCAGGTTGCCGCGGTGCCATCTTGCGCACAATTTGGTGCAGCACCATTTTCCCCTATTGACTGTCAATACGCACAGTGCGGGTCGGCCCTGTTGTGTGCCTAACACGCGCATAAGTACACTCATACAACCGGGGCAGATTTGTATGTGCTCGAGTCCAAGCACTAGCCGGCCAAATGAACTTTGGCTCCAGCAACAAAGAAGTACAAGCAACACTCTCTTTGTGCTGCCTGCCATATTAGGGCTGCACAGTCTGACCTAGAATCCTTCCTGTGTCAGCACTGTGAGGAAGCCCAGGGAGGGCTGGACTCTCAGAACTACTCCAAGTCCGGCCCCTCCCAGTTGGAGGACGAATCAGCCATGACCTTATCTGGTAGCACCCTGGATCTGAGCAATCCCAGGGCTACACTCTCCTCGGGAGAGGGGAATTCAGCGGTGCCTACCCCAGTTCCTCCTGGGCTAGGTATGGACCCAGCGACCTTTTCTTGGGTAGAATTCTTTCAGGGGCTTCAAGCCTTTGTTCAGGCGCAGTCAGCTGCTGCCTCTGCCCGGTCTGAGCCCCATCTGGGAAGTCCTTGTCCTCCCAGCCTTATCAGCATGCCTCGGGATATGCCTTACCTCACCAGGGTTATCCCTGACAGGGACCCAGACACCACGGACGATGAAGGGGATGCAGACCCATTGGAGGATGGGGAAATCCCTCCAGGCCTGGAGCAATACCGGAACATGCTATGATTTTTCCACAGAGATGAATTGCTGGCCCTGGTCTCCAAGATCCTGAAGACTCTGGGAGTTCCCGGCATGGACCCTATGTTGGAACCAAAGAAGAAATCCCATCCTGGTGTCTTTACGGAAAGCCTCTTGCTATTTCCCGATGCTGGAAGCCATTCAGGAGTTGATTGACCTGGAGTGGGACACCCCGGAAGCCAGCTTTAAAGGAGGTTGGGCCTTGTACCCTCTGGACCTGGCGGCCAAAACGCCTGCGTTTCCTGAAAGTGGACGCCCTGGTCTTCGCCATTTCGAAGCGAACAGCTATCCCAGTAAAGGGAGGGGCGATGGATCAAGGAAGAGGCATGCTGAAATATAAACTGCCTGGAAGCCCGAGCTGTCAGATTTAGTGTGTCTGCAATTCAGCCACATGCCACATGCAGTCAGCGTGATGTCGGACAACGCAACAACGGAAGCCTATATCAACTGCCAGGGAGGAACCAAAAATCACTAAGTGTCTCTGGAAATAGACCCCTTTATGGAATGGGCGGAGTAAAATCTACAAGGGATCTCTGCCTCCCACAGCGTGGAAAAAGACAACGTCAGAGCAGACTTTCTCAGCAGGGAGAGTCTGGATCCAAGGGAATGGGTGTTTTCGACAAAGCTTTTCAGCTCCTAGTAGATCGCTGGGACCTCCCATCCATCGACCTACTGGCCACATCTTACAATGCGAAGGTCCCCCAGTTTTTCAGTCGCAGAAGAATCAGTGCTCCCAAGGGATCGACGCCTTTGTCCATATATGGCCAGAGGAAGACTTACTGTATGCCGTCCCTCTGTGGCCTCTGCTGGGCAATGTCATTCACAACATCTAACACAACAGAGAGTCAGTCCTTCCAATGGCTCCGGATTGGCCCAGATACCCGTGGTAAGCAGACATGTGGAGGCTTCTGGTGGAGAGCCCCCTATGCCTCCGCCACACAGTACCTTCTCCAACAAGGTCCGATCCTTCATGAGGACCCAACTCAGTTTTGCCTTAAGGTCTGGCCCTTGAAAGGGCTCGCCTGACAAAGTGTGGATATTCGGTGGCAATAATTGCCACCTTGCTCCACGTGCAGAAGTTCTCAACGTCCTTGGCGTACATACGGATCTGGAGAATATTTGAAGCCTGGTGCAAAGAACGCAGGGTGCTGCCTCGCGTGACCAAGATCCCCATGATTCTGGAATTTTTACAGGATGGCCTGAGCAAAGGGTTGTCCCTCAACTCCTTGAAGGTCCAGGTGGTGGCTCTCTTGTTTCAGGGGTGAGGTGAACGGAGCCCGCCTGTCGACGCATCTGGACTTAGCCCATTTCCTAAAAGGGTTTAAACATCTCCGACCACCCTTAAAGTGGCCAGTCCCCCTATGGAACCTCAATCTAGATTTGGACTTTTTTGGCAGGGCCTTCCTTTTGGCCACTGCGCAGTCTACGCCTGTTAATGCTGAGGACTATATTCTTGGTGGCGATATGCTCGGCTCGTCGCATCTCTGAACTATAGGCGCTTTCATGTCGGCAACCGTTCCTCCAGGAACGTTACAGATTTGCGCCGTTCCTTCCTTCTTACCATAGGTAGTCTCAGATTTTCACTTGAACCAGTCTATTTCCTTACTGTCCCTAGATAGAGGCAAGGACATGGAAGACTACCGCCTCCTACGCCACTTAAACATCAGTAAGCTTTTAGTACGGTATCTGGAACGTTCAGAACCGGTGCGCAAGATGGACCTCTTGTTTGTCTTCACAGTGGAAGGAAACAAGGGGAAGCAGCTTTGCGATCTGCTATGGCTCGCTGGAAGTGATCACGGGAGCTTGTGTAGAGGCAGGGAAGCCTTTACATATACAGGTTAAAGCTCATTCCGCTAGGGCCTAGGCAGTATCCTGGGCGGAAGCTAAGCTACTGTCTCCCATCGACATCTGCCGAGCACACCTTGCACACCTTCTCTAGGTTCTATCGCCTGGATGTCCAGGCCTGAGAGGACGCAGCCTTTGCAAGGGCGGTGCTAACTGGACCGCGGGCAGCCTCCCGCCCCATTTGGGAGTAGCTTTTGTACATCCCATTGGTCCTGAGACCTTCTGACTACACGCTAGGAAATGGAGAAATTACTTACCTGATAATTTAGGTTTCCTTAGTGTAGACAGATGGACTCAGAATCCCGCCCACGGCTGCAGGAATTGCCCATGAGGTGAATCTCGATTCCAAGAGATTACGGGTAAACTGTCGCCCTATCCTAAATCAGGGCATCTATAATAATGCTGGGATTCAGGGCTTATGTTTGGTTGAGTACAATTACGGTCACCAGTTTTTTAATCGCTTTTTTACTCGTTTTTTCAATAGTATGCCCACAATGGCTTTTGAAGAGAATTCTGAATGGCTGAGGTCAGCTTTGAAACCTGACTTCGTCTCCATCTGCTACTAGGGGAGCACATAATCCATTGGTCCTGAGTCCATCTGTCTACACTAAGGAAAACAAAATTATCAGGTAAGTAATTTTTCCATTGCTTTTGTTTTTTCTGTTTTGCAACATTAGGAAATAATTTAACTTTAAGCTATAGAAAAGTCTCAGAGTGATGACGGAAGAAAAGCCTTAATAGCTAGTCTTTGTTGGGTTCTAGAGCCAAAGAAACAATCAACGTGGCTGGAATAGCCATTTCATTATCTGAAGTCTCAAGCAAAGCAGAAACATCCAGATTGGAACCTTCAGTAAAGATTAACAGAATTGCTTGGGGATCCCCATTTATTTCCTCAGACCTTTTTTCAGTGGAGAAAGATAGTACATTTTTGAAAAAGGAGGAATGGCATTAATTAGCACATGTAATATTTTCATTAAATATTTCCTAAACATCTCTCTTGGAAATATTGATGGTAGTTTAGGAAAATTGATGAACCTAAGATTTTTACTCCTTACTGCATTTTCTGTTTTCCATTTTAGAAGCCAAATATGCATTTTTCTTAATTGTCTCTTGAACTTGCTTAACTTGAATCATATAAGTTCCTATTGACAAGATTTGCTGTCCCAAATCCAAGAAAGAATTTTCCAAAGCTAGTACTCGATTGTCCAAGTTCACACAATTCTTTACTAGAAGGGTGATAGTTGCTCTGCGGTAGATTTACCCAGATCCATAAAGGCTTCCCAAATAGATTCAAGCGAAAAAAACATTGGTCTCACCACACTCAAAGACAGATGTAACTGTGAAGGAAAATTGCTTGATGTTCCAACACTAGACTCAGCTGTCCTCCCCATTCCTCCTTTTTCAGTAAGTGTTCTACCCAGGGACTGGGAGATGACCACACCACTCTCTGCTGCTGCGTCTAGCTCGCCACTCCCTGCTGAAAGCGACATGCTAGTATCATCATCCAGTGGCACTCCTCATGATTCAAGGGGGGCTCGTACTGTAGTAGGATTCCTAGAGTTCTTTTAGCCGGGCTTAAAGTTGGTATGGAGCCTGGGGGGAAACGGGAGCACAACTTTCCCTCCTGCTCTCTCCAGCTGCATGATTCCCAGCATCAACGGGTCATGGACAATATCGGGCTCTTCCTCTTTCTGTCCATTATGTAAATTTAAATAGATGGGAAACGAGAAGTAATGAAAAAATGCTTGAGGGCGCCCATGCTGTCTGCTATTGATCTGCCATCCCTCATGATAGACTCCTCAGGATGTTACAAAGTCATGGGATATGAGGCAGTATTCTATTGTGGATTGGTAACTGGTTAAAAGGCCAGAAACAAAGGACTAAATGATCAGTTTTCCAAATGGAGAAAGATCCTTTGTGGCATATCACAGGGATGGATACTGGGACATATTCATAAATGATCTGGAAAAGGGAACCAACAAGTGAGGTGATAAAATTTGTAACTATCACAAAATCATTCAAATTTGTTAAAACAGCAGTGCACTGTGAGGAACTGCAGAAAGATCTTGTGAGACTATTAAGACTGATCAACTGAATCGCAGATTAAATTTAATATGGAAAAGTGCAAAATGATGCACATAGAGAAAAATAATCCAGACTAAAAGTATTTGGCGCTGTGTTCTGTATTGGCAGTAACTACCCAGGAAAAGGACCTTGTGCAATACATATTGTGGACAATATATTGAAATCCTTGGCTCAGTGTGCAGCAGTGGTCAAAAAAAGTAAATAGACTGTTAGGAATGACCTGAAAAGGTCATTCCTAACAGTCTAACAGAAAATATCGTATTGCCTCTGTATTGTGCAGTTGTGCAACCGCATCTTGAGAAGTGTGTGCAGTTGTGCAACTGCATCTTGAGTAGTGTATGCAGTTATGGTCGCCCCATCTCAAAAAAAGACATAGCAGAACTAGAAAAGGTATAGAGAACATCAAAAATGATAAAGGGAATGGACCTTCTATGATTTATTTATTTATTTTATTTAGCATTTTTTTATATACCGAGGTATAGCAGAAGTTGCCTTCACTCCAGTTTACATTTACAACAACCTGTTACATTAAAAGTATTTAACAGAGAAAACAGAAACTGGTTCTGAACAATAAATTAATATCAATCAAAATATACAATATAGTTAGGTATATATCTGAGCTCTAAGCATGTAAGGGGACAGCTGATACAGAGAAAAAATGATGAGAAGCTACGTAGGTTTAGGGCTCTTCAGCTTGGAAAAGACACAGCTGAGAGGGGGACATGATTGAAAAATCATGAGTGGGGTAGATATGGTAAATAAAGGATTTGCCCTTCCAAATAATACTAAAACAAGGGGACTTTCAGATTCAAAACAAATTGTAGAAAGTACTTTTTCATTCCGCGACCTATCAAGCTGTAAAATGTATTGCCATAGGTCGGGATCAAGGCAACTAGCTTGGTGGAGTTTAAAAGAAGTTTCGATAAGTTCCTGGAAGAAAGTCCAAAACACATTATTAGGCAGGAAAACCTAGGAGAGCTATTGTCATCCCTGGGAATGAATAACCAGAATTAGATCTACTTTGTGATCTGCCAGGTACTTGAAACCTGAATTGGCCCCTTTCAGAGGCTGGGTATTGTGCTTGATGGACCTTGTTCTGACCCAGCATGGCAATTATGTTCTTATGAAGCAAAGGTGAAAACATGTCTAACAAGTTGCTGCTGAAATAGCTCTGGGATGGCATTATTCTAAGGTACAGATTGGGGAAAGGCTATAAGAAAATATCAATATCCCTTGGGGCACTGTCAAATCCATCATTGTAAAGTGGAAACAGTTTGACCCCACCAAGACACTGCTGCGATTAGTTCAGCCTTCTGAAGTCAGTAGTTGTGGGTTATGGAAATTGCTTTGGAAGTTCACTGTGAGGCCTAAGATTACCTTAAAAGAATTACAGAGATCTCTAGGAGAAATTGGGGAAAATGTTGACTGTTAACAATTCTAAGATTACTTTACAAACATGGATGTATGGAATGGTGGCAAGAAAGTAACTGCTACTGAAGAAAAGCCGTATGATGTGCTACACCCAAATAAGAAAAGTGTTTGTTGTCTGTGACCAAAAGTGGAGCTTTCTGGTTCCAATGCTCAGCGATATTTGTGAGGCTTTAGGGTAAATGGCACTCCTTCCCACCCCCCCCCCCCCCCCCACCAAGTGATCCCCCCACATCACGTATATTTCTGCAAAATATGCATACCTTATAGCAAACAAGCCAGGTTGCTATATTAACTACATGCTAGCCAAATACTTCACCTCAAGTCAAACATGCAGAACACAGACAGACTCTCGCCAGATACTGACTAGAGAGACCATAAAGTACAAACAGAAGTGTGTGAAAACTGAACTGGAAACTGCAACAAGGCAGACTCTGTAGGCAATTCAATATTGGAAATACAGAAACATTACCATTCCTCATAAAACATCAAACAATACAATCAAGAAATATAAAGCAATCATAATAGTAAAAACATACTAAGAAAAAAGAATATTTCAAAACACCTGACAAATAGCACATTCAATAATTAAACTCATAAAAAAATTTTGAAAAGCTCCCAAAAATCAATAAAATATTTCAAAAGGTCTGAAAAGTCAAATAACACTCAATTAAAACTAATAAGACTAAAAGTAATTTCCCACTCTCTAAACTTGGGAGCTTTTGATTTCCAAACACCCTGAGATTGTCGTGATTAGTAGAGAGAGGAAGAAGGCAAACAAACTGTCCTCTCAATCTCTCTCATACATGCATACACTAACATACATATGTTCATTCTCACTCACACATGCTCATATACTCACTTCTCTTCCTTTGGAATGCAGAAGCTGCAGCAGCCTCCATCTTCAGCCCACACCGCTGACAGGACTGCTCCTCTTCTCTCTTGGAATATAGACTGAAGCTTCTCCTGCAACTTTCCTTTCACTCACCCACGTTCCCTTTCTCCCTTCCCTCTCCCTTCCCTCTCACTACCCCTTTCCCTTCCCCCCTTTCCTTTCACTCACTCGCTCACCCCTTTCTCTCTTCTTCCATTCCCTCCTGCACACCCCTTTCTCTTTCATATCCTCACCTCTTCACTCCCTATCCCCTTTTTTCCTTCTCTCACCTATTCACCCCTTTCTTACAACTCTCCTCCCTTTGCTTCTCTCTCATCCACTCATTCTCCTTTCCCTTTCACTCATCTCCCTTCCCTCCCCCCACTAACACCTCCTCTCGCTTACTTACTGCCTCTCCTTTTCCTTTTTCACTCATTCAGCTGCTCCCCTTTCCTCCCTTCCCAGTGAAAAACGGGAGGGAATGAAGAATGTTATCACTCACCCCTCTCTCCTTCCTGTTCCTACTATTTCACTCAGCTCGGCTCCCCTCTCCTCCCCTCCCTTCTCAGTGGGACAGGATAGGATTGGAAGGAAAGGAGAAAAGTTCTTGCTCATTCCCCCCCTCACCTCCTGTTTTTTACTGCTTCACCTTCACCTCCTCTGCATGCCAGCATATTATCTACCTTATACCGCGTCTGTGACGCGGTATAAGGTAACCATTGCAGTACGTAGATTGCTTCAAGCAATAACGATCAAGCATCGATGACTCCAACGCATCTCACTGACCACCTCCTAAAGTGTTAGTATGGGCTATTTATAGCTGAAGCAACCGATTACAGCTATCCTGAAGCTCCCTGAAGAAGGAGTATAATTCACTCCGAAACACTGCAGAGTTGGAGGACTAACTTCAGGATCCAGATAAGTGCACAGTTAATGTTTCTTGGTGCACTATCTCATGTCCACTACAGCAGAAAGCAATTTTAAAGCCCACTTACAAATGAGAGGTGAGGAATGACCGATGATTAATCTGGATTTAGTGCTTAAAGGCTCTATTACAATTTGCCTATTGCACTACATATAACAGGCCTTTGTGTCAATATAGGCTTAACCCACACAGCCATTGACAAGACAAATATGATGGTCATCCATAACACCTACTCAATTTAATATATGAGTTATTAGTAGCAGAATATTCTATTGTGTGATTGTTTCAAAGTTTTTGCTCATTACAGGGGTATTATAACTCTTGTTTAGCATATTACCTGCGGCAGCATTACTACTATTCCTTTCTTCTGCCCATGGGGGTGGGAGCACTGCGGATGCATCATTACCGTGCCACTGTAGTTCCTTTCTTCTGCCTGTGAGGCATGTCATCATGCCACCATCATTCATTTCTTCTTAGCATGTCTGTGACAATGCCCCTCGTGTCTCTGTGGCCTAGGCGACTGCCAGCCCACCCTACCCAAAGGGCAATTCTGCGTAAAGCAAGTGCAACACATCACTCTGCTAACACTATCACTACAGTAAAGCATGGTAGTGGCAACATTGTTGTGGGGATGCCTGGAAGCAGCAGGAACAGGGAGGCTTGTGAAGATCGAGGGAAAGATGGATAGTGCAAAATACAGGCAGATCCTGGAGGAAACCCTGTTCTAGACTTCACAGACCAGGGATTGAAGAGAAGATCAATCTTTCAGCAGGACAATGATCCTAAGCACAAAGCAAAACAATGGAGTGGCTCAGCAAGGAGATGATGAATGTCCTCGAGGCCCAATCAAAGCCTAGACCTGAATCCAGTAGAAATTTGTGGCAAGACGTTGACTGCTGTCCACAGACTAGCCGTCAGACTATCTTGAGCTGCCAAGAGGAAAAACTGCACCAACGTGCTAACAAACGTTTGCAGACCCTTACCCTAAACAACTCAATGGCTGTTACCAAGAATTGAGTCAAGGAGTGTGAAGGTTTATGCAATCAAGACTTTATTTTTTTATTCTCAATTACTATTGGAATATTTCATAATTAACATGTAGAGTATGCTGTATAGATTAGTGAAACATTCTATTTTAATGAATCTTGATTTGTGTTTTTTTAGATAGCAGAATGTGAAAAATGTATAAGGGTGTAAAGAATTTTGCGAGGCACTGTAAATGCTAAAATAATTCATAGACTGCAGGGAGCTTCAGTAAAAGCATGTTATATGTATGATTAGAGGAACATCTAAAAAGCTAGACAAAGCTGCTGAGTTTTCAGCTTTAGGGAACAACTCTATAGCAAACCACCTTCCTTGTTGCAGAGGAGAAGCATCTCTGTAGATTAGGGGTTCCCAACCCCTTTTCAACCTCCAAAGGTTTTGCAAACTCCCACATGTTTCTCTTTGTTTTACATGTTGTTATATGCCATATATGGAACACTTAGTAATGTAATAAAGAAATGATATGCACATCAGAATCATTCACAATATATAAAAAGTAATATTAAATTATGCTTGCTGATATACGTATTCAGGTTATAATTGCAGAGTTTAGCAGTAAATGTGCAAGAATATACTCATATTGAGTAACTTACCTAGTAGAAATGCAGACAGCCATATAGAAACAGAACATGATGGCAGATAAAGACCATATGGCTCATCCACACCATCCGCTCAGCTTTACAGTCCTTTCCTTTCTGGTAGAATTCCTCTGTTTGTTCTTTGTTTTCTTGAATTCTGATACTGTCGTTGTCACCACCTCCATAAGGAGACTGCCCCTTGTCTCTACTACCCTTTTTGTAAAGGAATATTTCCTTATATTACTCCTGATTCTTCCACCTTTTATTCTCTTCCTATGACCATATGCAGCTCACTCACTCTCTGGTAGGCTGCAATCCTGGTGGAAATGTAGGTGCTGGATATGTCTGGCAAGCTATTCATTCCTTGTGCCACACATGCACCCCACCACAGCTCCCCATACATCTTCACCTGCCACTCACCCACAAACAACCTACATACACACCACACCACACATACTCCTATATACCTCTACCCACCTGTCCCTCAACATCTACATATATCCACAACTCATATCCCATAAATTACTTCACACAAACCCATAGTCTATCCCACCATAGAAGTCCACAGCTCACATGTTCCCACCATCACACTAGTTTAGCTTAGTTTTATGTTTGATAAACTGCCTTTTTTAAAACAGTCAAGGCAATATACAATTAAAACAGTATTAAATGACATGCATAAAACAGTATTAAAAATAAAGGGGTAGATTTTATAAACTTGCGCACGTACTTTTGTTCGCGCACCAGGCGCGAACAAATGTACACCGGATTTTATAAGATACGTGCTTAGCCGCGCGTATCTTATAAAATCCGGGGTCGGCGTGCGCAAGGGGGTGCACATTTGTGCACCTTGCGCGCGCCGAGCCCTACGCGCGCTGCCCGTTCCCTCCGAGGCCGATTCGAAATCGGAGCAGCCTCGGAGGGAACTTTCTTTCCACCCCCCCGCACCTTCCCCTCCCTTCCCCTACCTAACCCACCCCCCCCCACCGTTGTCGGCAGAGTTACGCCTGCCCGAAGCAGCAGGCTGCTGGCGCGCCATCACCCGACCTGGGGGCTGGTCCGGAGGCCTCGACCACGCCCCTGGGCCGGCGTCACGCCCTGACACACCTCCCACGCCGCCCACCCGACACGCCCTTGACACGCCCCCTTTGTGAAGCCCCGGGACTTAATCGCATCCTGGGGCTCGTGTGCGCCGCCGAGCCTATGCAAAATAGGCTTGGCGCGCGCAAGGAGCTTTTTTAAGGGTTAAGCGCATAACCCTTTTAAAATCCGCCGAAAATGCATAAAATTACTAAGTATAGTTAACAGAATAATATTTAAAAAAATGTTTAAAACATTGCTTATTAATGAGCTTAAAAAATTCTAGAGCAAAACCAGGTTTTGAGTTCCTTTCTAAATTTAAAATAATCTTTCTGAGTCCTTCATATTAATGGCAGAGTGTTCCAGAGTTGAGATGCCACCTAAGTGAAACATCTTTCTTTTGTAAATTCTAGATTAATATCTATGGGAGAAGATAGTTTTAATAGATCAGTTCTGAAGAGCACAAAGTTTGCATGGGTTGATGATAGACTAATAAGATGGTGTACCCCAGTGAAAGGCCTTAAATATGACTGCCTATTTTAAACTGTATTCAGTGGGAAACTGGTAGCATTGTAATTCTTCTGAGATGTTATATAGGCATTTTTCTTTTTCCCAAAGATTAATTTAGCAGCAGTATTCTGGATTAGTTGCAGCTTGTGAATGAGGTTAGAGGTAAGACCATGGTATAAAAACTCTGACCCAGCTAGGTTTTCTGTTCAAAATTCCCCTAAATCTAGCTGGACAAAATTTGCCTAGCTAAATTTAGGGCACCTGTTTGTGCAACTGGAGTTGTCTAGCTACATTTCATTTAGCTCTAAGCATCAGCACTGACTGGCTGCACTGTAAACTCCCCTGAGAAGACTCCAGTGTCACTTGTTTTTTGACTGGTTCAATTTGTGAGCCCTTAGCTAGTAAGCAATTGGAATTTTCTAAGGCAGAAGTTTAACTGGCTAACTTATGAAGTTATACAGTATAAATAATGTGTGGCACACAATGTAGACTGGTCAATACATATAGGCAATAAACTCTTTATTGTGGATACAGTTACATCAGTGGTACGTGTTCAAAGGCGCAAATAATAAACCATGGTGTTGGAACAAGGACCCCGACACGGCCGTGTTTCGCATCAGGGCTGCGTCGGGGGGGGGACCAGACCTTCCATACCCTGTTTCCCCGAAAATAAGACAGTGTCTTATATTAATTTTTGCTACCAAAGATGCACTAGGCCTTATTTTCAGGGGATGTCTTATTTTTCCATGAAGAATAATTCACATACCGGTATATTGTTGAACAAAAAAATGAACTCGCTCCTCGAGGGCCTGCTCTCCCTGCCTCGGTGCCTGTATTCAATTACTTCTGCCTGCTGGGATCATTTTTAACTTGCGTCCTTTTCTCCATTGGGAAAAACTGAAAGGTGGAGGCTGCTGCTGACTCAAACCTAGAAAATGACCACTGATGTTACTGAATCCTGAGAGAGCGGGGCGTTGAGCACATTGTCCATTTCCATCCATTCTTCTCCATTCATTTGTTGATCTTTGAGAGAATGCAGAAGAAAGGAAACTCAGACTAATCTGATTAATTTGATTCCTTCCTTCTTATAGCAATTTGTATGAGATTTTATTAATCTAGATGTCCAATTATATCACCAATATATTGGGCAGTTGCTGAACAAAACAAAACAAAGCTTGCATTCTCTTCCCTTTTGGGCTTGCGTGCTCACAGAATCACAGATTGACTGAAAAAGAAGAGTGACGCTCTTTATACAGTAATTTTAAAAAATGCAAGCTGCGTCTACGGTAAGAAGCATCCGTGAAGCGTTAGGCCCGCACAACCCATTTTACTGTATAGAGCGCTATACAGTATCCTGGGTGCGCTGGCCTAACGCTTCACGGACACGCTGGTACCGGTATTTGTCATTTCAAATGTCATTTGAAATGACAGGTACAAATGTCATTTGAAATGACAGGTACCAGGAAGTGGACGGTTCTCCTTCGCTTGGGATTGCCAGTCCTCTCTCCTCTCCTCCCGAAGCAAGCAACGAAAGCGGAAAAAAAAACAACAAAAAAGTGAAAAAAATAAAAGTTGCAAGAGAGAGAGGGGAGAGAGGACAGGCAATCCTACGGTACGCTCGGGATTGCCAGTCCTCTCTCCTCTCCTCCCGAAGCAAGCAACGAAAGCGGAAAAAAAAAAAAGTGAAAAAAATAAAAGTTGCAAGAAAGAGAGGGGAGAGAGGACAGGCAATCCTACGGTACGCTCGGGATTGCCAGTCCTCTCTCCTCTCCTCCCGAAGCAAGCAACGAAAGCGGAAAAAAAAAAAAGCGAAAAAGTGAAAAAAAAAAAAAGTTGCAAGAGAGAGAGGGGAGAGAGGACAGGCAATCCTACGGTACGCTTGGGATTCCCAGTCCTCTCCCCTCCTCCCGAAGCAAGGCGCGAAAAGCAGCCTTCTTCCGGGAGGAGGGGAAAGGACTGGCAGTGTAAAGCAACGAAGTGACTTACTTTTTTCACAGCCCTCCTCCAGAGACGGACGTCGACGGACACGGATCGCGGCTCCCCGGCCTCCCGGAGGCGAAGATGGATGCCTGCACGGGCGAAAGCGGCCCCTGTACGTGCGATTGGGCCGCTCAATGCGTGACGTCACATGCCGTGACGCCAAACGTCGTGACGTCACGAATTTAGCGGCCCAATCGCACGTACAGGGGCCGCTTTCGCCCATGCAGGCATCCATCTTCGCCTCCGGGAGGCCGGGGAGCCGCGATCCGTGTCCGATGTCTGTCTCCAGAGGAGGGCTTTGAAAAAAGTAAGTCACTTCGTTGCTTTACACTGCCAGTCCTCTCCCCTCCTCCTGGAGCAAGGCTGCTTTTCGCGCCTTGCTTCGGGAGGAGGGGAGAGGACTGGCAATCCCGAGCGTAGGATTGCCCGTCCTCTCTCCCCTCTCTCTCTTGCAACTTTTTTTTTTCGCCTTTTTTTTTTTTTTTTTTGCTTTTTCGATTTTTTTCCGCTTTCGTTGCTTCGGGAGGAGGGGAGAGGACTGGGGCTGCCCCGGAGACCAGCACCCATGGACGCGGCCAGGGCAGGTGAGCGGGGGCTGGGGGAAAGTTTGCCGCCTACCCTTACCCCTGCCTCTAATGCAGGGGTAAGGGTAGGCGGTAAGTTAGCAGGTTAAACGCGCGGCAAAACAGCAGGGGCGCGCGTTACTGTATGGGAGGGAATACCGTAGCTAATTCGATCGTTTACATGTAATATGTGCTAGGTCTTACTTTCGGGGGAGGTCTTATATTTAGCAATTTGGCAAAACCTCTACTAGGTCTTATTTTCGGGGGATGTCTTATTTTCGGGGAAACACGGTATGAAGAGTGGGTCCAAATCATGTCGGATCAATGCATTCTAGATATTCTAAAACACGGCTACGCCTTGGATTTTGTACACGCGCCTCGAGACCGGTTTCTGTTTTCCCCTTGCGGGTCCTTCCTCAAGCAGAGAGCTGTTTGGCAGACCCTCGATCGCCTCCTACAGTTGGGCGCGATATTGCCGGTGCCGGCCTCCGAACTGGGTCAAGGACATTATTCAATTTACTTCGTGGTCCCCAAGAAGGGAGGGTACCTTTCGACCTATTCTGGATCTCAAGACGGTCAACCAGTCCCTCAGAGTTCCTCGGTTTCGCATGGAGACGCTTCGCTCGATGTTGGCTGCGGTTCATCCGGGAAATTTTTGGCCTCTTTGGATCTCACGGAAGCGTATCTCCACATCCCGATTCATCGAAGTCATCAGTGCTACCTTCGCTTCAAAATCTTGGGTCAGCACTTCCAGTTTCACGCGCTTCCTTTTGGCCTGGCCACAGCTCCACAGATTTTTACAAAGATCATGGTGGTAGTGGCGGCGGCTTTACGCAGGGAAGGTGTCCTGGTGCATCCTTACCTGGACGATTGGCTCATTCAGGCGAAATCATGGGCAGAGGGTCACCGGGCGGTCGACAGAGTAGTACAGCTCCTCCAGTCACTGGGGTGGATCGTCAACTTCTCAAAGAGCAAGCTGGTTCCATCCCAGTCGTTGGACTTTCTGAGGGCCCACTTCGACACCAGGAAGGCCAAGGTTTTCCTGCACCCGGAGAGAGCTCAGGCTCTGCGACAACAGATTCAAGGGTTCATAGCGCTTGAAGCTCCCACTGCGTGGGACTACCTGCAGGTACTGGGGACCATGGCCTCGACCATCGACCTAGTCCCATGGGCGTTTGCGCATCTGCGCCCTCTTCAGAGGTCCCTGCTTACCCTGTGGAAGCCGGTGTCGCGGGACTTCCAAGCGGTTCTGCAGATCCCGAGGGTAACCTTGCTCAGTCTCCACTGGTGGCTGGATCCTCAGCACTTGGCTCAGGGGGTGTCTCTGGAGGACCCAGATTGGGTGATTCTCACCACGGACGCCAGCCTCGCAGGCTGGGGAGCGGTCTGTCGGGACAGTTCAATCCAGGGCCGGTGGATGGAGGAGCAGTCGAAGTGGCCCATCAATCGCTTGGAGACCAGGGCGGTCCGTCTTGCGTTACAGGGCTTCTTCCCAATGGTACACCATCGAGCAGTCAGGGTGCTATCGGACAATGCGACCACGGTGGCGTACATCAATCATCAGGGAGGCACGAGAAGTCGTCTCGTCTCTCTGGAGACCGACAAACTGATGGAGTGGGCGGAACTCCACCTCCAACGCCTAGCGGCTTCGCACATAGCAAGCATGGACAACGTGCAGGCGGACTTCCTCAGCTGACAAAACCTGGACCCCGGAGAGTGGGAGCTCTCGGAGGAAGCAATGCGGATGATAGTGGAGCTGGGGGACGCCGCACGTGGACCTAATGGCAACCACCGGAAATGTGAAGGCTGCCCGTTTCTTCAGCCGCAGGTGGGAGCGCGGCGCGGAAGGGGTAGATGCGCTGGTCCTGCCTTGGCCGCGTCAGTGTCTCCTGCATGTGTTCCCGCCGTGGCCTCTCGTGGGCAAGGTCATTCGTAGGATAGAGGCGCATCAAGGGCCGGTGATCCTGGTGGCGCCGGAGTGGCCCCGACGACCGTGGTTCGCAGACCTCCGCAACCTGGCAGTGGAGGGGCCCCTTCGACTCAGTCATCTTCCACATCTCCTCTGCCAGGGACCAATATTTTTCAAGGAGGCAGATCGCTTCTGTCTTGAAGCTTGGCTTTTGAGAGGCGCCAGCTAAGGCGGCGCGGTTATCCGGAGTCCGTCATCTCAACGCTGCTGAAAGCACGTAAGAGGTCCACTTCTGTCACCTATGTCAGGGTATGGAAGACTTTTGAGGAGTGGTGCGGATCGCATGGGATTCAACCGATACAGGCCTCGGTGGCACAGGTCCTCTCCTTTCTACAGGCAGGTCTGGATTTGGGTCTTGCCTATAATTCCCTCCGGGTTCAGGTGGCGGCCTTGGGGGCCTTCCTTCGTAGTGGAAACAGGGAGTTCCTGTCTTCACATCCGGATGTCTTACGTTTTCTCAAAGGAGTGAGACACTTGAAGCCTCCGATTCGCCCGCCTTGTCCATCGTGGAATCTGAATCTGGTTCTTCGGGCTCTCTGCGGTACTCCCTTCAAGCCCCTGAGTACAGCCTCCTTCAAGGACGTCACTCTCAAGACCATCTTTCTGGTGGCGCTCGGCGAGGCGGATTTCCGAGCTGCAGGCCCTATCCTGCCGTGAGCCATACCTGCGTTTTACGCCTGACTGTGTTTCCCTGCATACGGTGCCATTGTTTCTTCCTAAGGTGGTTTCGGCTTTCCATCTCAACCAATCGGTGGAACTACCGTCCTTTTCCTCTTCTGAGTCGGGTGACCTGCGCAGACTTAGATGTAAGGCGTTCTTTGATGCACTATCTGGAGGTCACGAATGAGTTTCGGCTTTCCGATCATTTGTTTATCCTTTGGTCGGGGCCCAGGAAGGGTTGCATGGCCTTCAAGCAATCCATTGCTCGCTGGCTGAAGGGAGCGATTATAGCAGCGTACCTTGGGGTAGGTAAGTCTCCGCCGCTAGTGGTTAAGGCTCATTCCCTTCGAGCCCAGGCGACATCTTGGGCGGAGAGCTCTTCTGTCTCCACTCAGGAAATTTGTAGGGCGGCCACCTGGAAGTCGCTGCATACTTTTGCGAAGCATTTTCGCCTGGATGTCCGTGCGCCGTCGGGCGGTCAGCTTGGAGACAGGGTCATACGAGCAGTGCTGTCTGCAGCCCACCCGTGATGGGGAAGCTTTGGTACATCCCACCGTCTGGAATGATCCTGGTATGTTCAGGGAAAAGAAAATGATTCCTTACCTGCTAATTTTCGTTCCTGTAATACCATGGATCATTCCAGACACCCTCCCTCGCTTTGGGGGTTGCTTGTGGGACATCCCTGCTTACCTGTCTTATCAATCCTTCACTCTGTGCTTTTTGGTGCTGCACACCTGTTTTTTCACGCAGTGCTGTTCGCAAGTTCACCGTTAAGAATTTGGTTCCAGAATCTAGTGGCTGTCGGTTTGACAGCGGTTGTTTGAGTTTTTGGGTACTTGATCCCTCTGGTTTTGTCTCTTCTCTTCTTGGCTTTGCTAGTCTAGTTACTGAGGGTTGAGACAGGGGAGGTGTGGTTATATAGGTCCTCCGCTGAAAGTTTTTGTTCTGACTCCATCTGTTGACCGGGGGACATAACCCACTGTCTGGAATGATCCATGGTATTACAGGAATGAAAATTAGCAGGTAAGGAATAATTTTCTTATGTGTCAGATCCCCCTCTGAAGCTGTTGTATCAAGAGGAGAGCTCATCTTCCATCTTGAGTTGCAGTTATGACAGCCTCCAAGGATCTGTTCATCAGACATTTTACTTTTCTGTTGGCTACCTGGGAGGACATCGCTTCTCTGACTGAGTCCACTAGCTGAACAAGAGGATCCTCAAGGCCTTCACTTGACACCAGCAACAGGTACATGTACCAAGTTCACGGTCTAAACTTTCATTGAGACTTTTGCCCCAGCATTGAATGGATGGCATTGACACTGGCATCTGTGTCTAGACAATGTTGGCACCTTCTCTGTCAGGTCGAAGCCAAACAATTTCAGAGAAGGAGGCCTCCCATGCTGCTCAGGTTTGCTCAACCCCAGGAGAAAAATGGGAGGTCTAGTGAGGCCATGAATCTAGGGTAGCTGATCTCTCAGGCCTCAGTTCCATTAATAATATCTGATTTTTAATCTGAGCAGTCCTGGGAGTCTACTTGTAGATCTGGAGAATGTGAATCCAAAGGAGATTATTCTGCTGATCTCCCTCTCTTCCTCAGGCTAGCACAGTATCTAGTTAGCTCCTGGATTAAACAAGGTCCAGTTACTATACCATTGTGTGAAAGTTGAAGCCATCCTGGAAAGGTCTAAGAAGTCTAAAGACCATGTCGCAGTGTTCCTTTGTCATGAATCCTCAGATCTTAGACCTTTATTGGAAGAAAATATTTCAGAATGCTAAGGTCAACTGCCACATAGTAGGCTAATATTTTCATGGTTGAGTACATATATACATTCTGTGCTAGAAGGGGCAAAGACACATTTTCTTGAGTATTTTCTTCAGAAGAAACATGTACCTCCTATTAAAGTTGTACAACACTCAAATATCAGAGACCGTACATTCTCCATCACAGGTCCCACCATCTGGAACACCATGCCTCCGGACCTCAGGCAGGAATCTTGTCTACCAACTTTTAAAAAGAAATTAAAGACATGGCTGTTCTGCCGAGCCTTCCCCGACACTAACCCAACAGTCTGATTTTAATCTGTTCTAGCAATTATGCATATAAACAAGCTCTAAATCATGTATACAAATTACTACTATAAGGACGTTTAAAAGTTATTATGAGGACTGCTCCTCGCCTCCCTCATATACTCTATTGTATATTATACCTTCTCTTCGTGCCCTCTCTTATTTCCTACTCCAAGTTAACATATCCTTGTTATAATGTAACTTTATACTCCTTTCAAATTATCTCTTGTTATTGGTTGTTTATAGTTACTACTTGTTCGATGTAAACCGAGTTGATTTGATTTGTATCAAGAAAGTCGGTATATAAAAGCCTTAAATAAATAAATAAATAAGAGGACATTTTTAATCTTAGTGGAAAGGAATGTAGAAAACTTCTGGCCTATTTAACCTGTGATGCATTTGAGCGGGCATCAAAGACCTCAGTGTTCGCAGTTGGCACCTGCAGACTCTCATGGTTATGGGCCTCAGGCCTCAGAGAAAATGTTCAGGAAAGACTTGCAGATATGTCCTGAATTGAAAACAATCTCTTTGAAGATAAGGTCAAGGAAATAATGTATCTGATAAAGACAATATCTGCAGCCACCACCATTTCACCTTCCACTTATTAAGGAGTCCTCTGGAAGGGATTCTGTATTCTTTTGCTATCAAGTGTTATCAGATGATATTTAACTCCTGGTTCCTCTGGGAAAAGATTGCAGTAGTACAGTGTCCTTACTGAACAGCTGTTTATCCAGAATTGGCAACTGATTGTTAATGAATTTCTCACAGGACAAGCAGGATGGTAGTCCTCACATATGGGTGACATCACAGGATGGAGCCCAATCATGGAACACTTTTGTCAAAGTTTCTAGAACTTTGACTGGCACCTACTGGGCATGCCCAGGATGGCACTAACCATGCAACCAGTAGGAGTCCCCCTTCAGTCTTCTTTTTTCCGCGCAGCAGTAGCCACGTGGGTTAAGGAGCTCTAAAGAGATTCCTGATAGGAATTTTCCTAATGGAACGTCTTCACTATTTTTCGTAAATTGTTACCCCACAAGGGTCCCCCTATTGATTTTTCACATCCGCGGTGGTCCAGTAAATTTTTTACCAGGTTCCGGTCGATTTCTGTCAAGTTCTGCCCTCGCAGCCTACTGGCCATCGATCGCACCGCAGCTAAATTTTTGAGAGGCCATGGCGTCGGGGTTCCGTCGGTGCCCCGACTGCACTCTCACAATGTCCATTACAGACCCTCACACAGTCTGTGTAATGTGCTTAGGGCGCGAGCATGATGTCCTTACTTGCACCAAATGTGCCCTAATCACACCAAAAGGTCGCAAGGCTAGAATGGAGAAAATGGAACTTCTTTTTCGGTCACAAACCGTGACTCCGTCCATAGCCTCGACGTTGTCCAAGCTGACACAGTCTGTCGCGCCAGTATCGTGCATTGACCAGTGTCCGGCCAGCATCGATGACTCCACGGCCATCAACCCCCTCCGTTCCTCCTCAGGAAAAGGACCGAGGAGATCGTCGAGGAAAACATTGACACCGAAAACCTCAGACCATCGACGCAGGCAAGCCCTCGACTTCACCATGGTCTGAGCCGCCGCCAAAGAAAGCCCGTCCAGGGAAGGCACCATCCCTCTCTGACTCCGAGTCACCGAGGCAACCCCCACCTGGACAGGTGCTGGGAGCCGCGATTCCACCTTCAATGGTGGTCCCTCTGGCTACGCCTCCACCTCCTCCTCCGGCATTGGGGCTTCACGCTCCAGGTTTCCGTGAGGAATTGGATCTCATGATTCAATAGGCTATCAGCAAAGCGATGCAAGGCTTCAAGATTCCTCTGATACCTGTGCCGATTCCTGAACCGGCCACCGATCCAGTTCCTGCAGCGCTGGCACCGCTACTAAAAAGGATGGAAGCGCTGCTCGCTGCTTTTCCTCCGATGGATCCGGGGGCACCGATGGCCCCGGTGCCCTCCTCCCCAATTCCTCTCTCATCGACAGAAGAAGGAGAAACACCATTATTCCTTCCTCCATCGGGAGTCCTATCGATGCCTCAGTCGTCGATGTCACCGATAGCGTCTTTGCTGCCATCAGTGCCTTGGATTTGTCCATCGATGCCCTCGGTGACTCCCTCGATGCCTTCAGTGCGTAAACCAGGACCTTCTCGGGTGCCTACATTCCATCCCTCTGACGATACTAGGGGGGCCGGTGATGAACCCTATGATCCATGGACCGATGATTTGTCCCAAGATACCGATGACTTGCCATCACCACCCTCTCCTACCAAAAGCAGGAAGCGTTCTCCTGCAGAAGACTTGTCCTTCATTAATTTTGTGAAGGAAGTGTCTGAATTGGTTCCAATACAACTTCAGACAGAACAGGATGCTAGACATCAGATGATGGAACTTATACAATTTCTGGATGCTCCTAAAGAAATCACATCTATCCCTATCCATGGTGTCCTCTTGGATCTTCTAAAGAGGAATTGGGAGCCCCCTAGTTCAGTAGCACCAGTCAACCGAAAGGCAGGCACCACATACCTAGTCCAGTCAACTCCAGGTTTCCAGAAAACTCAATTGGATCACCATTCAGTGGTTGTTGAGTCAACCCAAAAGAAGGCCCGATGCTCCAAGCCTCATTCCTCTTTCCCTCCAGGGAAGGAGCAAAGGTTCCTGGGTGCAATAGGTCGGCGTGTCTTTCACGGTTCAGTGCTTATCTCCCGCATTGCCTCTTACCAACTCTATATGATCCAGTACAACAGGGTCCTCTTTAAGCAAATGCAGTCTCTACCTCAGCAGTTCCAAGAGCAATTACATGCCCTGGCAAAAAAGGATTAGAAGCGAGCAAACATGAAATAAGATCAGCATATGACATTTTTGACACCGCTTCCAGGGTATCAGCAGCAGCTATTTCTGCGAGGAGGTGGGCCTGGCCAAAGTCTTCGGACCTACGACCTGAGGTCCAGGACAGACTATCTGACTTGCCTTGCACTGGTGACAATCTTTTGGTGAACAGATAAGCAAGCAGTGGCACAGCTCAAAGATCACCATGAGACTCTTCGCCAACTCTCCTTGTTGCCTTCTGAATATCCTGCTAAGCAAACATTCAGAAAGGCTTCCAAAAAGTCTTCTGCCAAAGGAAGTCATGTCCTCCACCGTCCAAAGGTCACTCTACTAAGCCTTACCAGAAAGGCTAGACCAGGCAATCTCATAGGCAAAAACCACAGACAACCCCTCAGCCAGGTCCAGCATCTGGTTTTTGACTCTTTCCTAGAGAGCAGCATTCAGCCTCCACTATTGCATGTACCAGTGGGAGGTCGATTGTGCCACTTCACCAACATCTGCACACAATCACCTCAGACCAGTGGGTGCTTACCATTGTCATTCAAGGTTATCACCTCAACTTTCTCTCCATCCCGCCGGACTCCCCACCTCGGCTGACGGGAACATCCGACCACTCCTGGATCAGGAAGTCTCCCTCCTCCTCCAATCCAGAGCAATCGAACCAGTGCCCTACTCCCAACAGGGCCTCGGATTCTATTTTTGGTACTTTCTAATCCCAAAAAAGTTAGGTGGTGTTTGCCCGATACTAGACCTTTGTGCCTTAAACAAGTAGCTACAAAGAGAAAAATTCAAGATGGTAACCTTGGGTTCCCTTCTTCCCCTTCTGCAAAGGGAAGACTGGCTCTGCTCTCTAGACCTCCAGGACGCTTACACACACATCGCAATAACTCAGTCTCATCGCAAATTTCTGCGATTCCTGGTAGGCCCTAAGCACTATCAATACCGAGTGCTACCATTCGGCCTGGTATCTGCACCAAGTGTCTTCACCAAGTGTCTCGTAGTAATAGCAGCATTCCCCAGGATTCAAGGTGTCCACGTCTACCCCTTCCTCGATGATTGGTTGATCAGGGCTCCCACCCAGCAAGCTGCTCTGACGTCCCTACGTTTCACCTTGCATACCCTGATCTCCCTCGGGTTTCTCATCAATTACCCAAAGTCCATCTTAGTCCCATCACAAACCCTGTCGTTCATAGGAGCAGACTTGGACACCTTCAAAGCAAAAGCATTTTTTCCTCGAGAACGAGCTCTCACTCTCACTTCTCTTGCCCATCAACTGCAGTCTCGACAACGCTCAACTGCATGTCACTTCCTAATTTTGCTGGGACACATGGTGTCCTCGGTACATGTCACTCCAATGGCTTGTCTCGCCATGAGAGTCATGCAGTGGACCCTAAGGTCACATTGGATTCAATCATCTCAACCACTGTCAGCCGTTGTCCACATCACCATCCAACTTCGCCTGTTTCTGGCTTGGTGGAAAAATCAGTCCAATCTTCTCCAAGGCCTTCCTTTTCAAGCTCTAGATCCTTAAATAACCCTTACAACGGATGCCTCCAACCTCGGCTGGGGAGCACATGTTGCCAATTTGCAGACTTCAAGGCACCTGGTCTCCAAAGGAAGCCAAACACCAAATAAATTTCCTGGAACTTCGAGCAATCAGATATGCTCTCAGGGTGTTTCAGGATCGCCTTTCCAACCAGGTCATCCTGATTCAGACAGATAACCAGGTGGCCATGTGGTACATCAACAAGCAAGGGGGAACGGGCTCCTACCTCCTGTGTCAGGAAGCTGCACAGACCTGGGCGGAGGCCCTTTCCCACTCGAAGTACCTCAGGGCCACCTACTTGCCGGGTGTGGACAATGTGTTGGCGGACAAGCTGAGTCGCACCTTTCAGCTGCATGAGTGGTCCTCGATCCCTGAGTAGCGGACTCAGTATTCCAACGTTGGGGTTACCCTCACATAGACCTCTTTGTGTCACCTCAAAACTGCAAAGTAGAGAACTTTTGCTCTCTCACTTGCAGCCAACACTCACTACCAAGAGATGCGTTCTCCCTCTCATGGGCCACCGGTCTCCTATATGCATTCCCTCTACTTCCACTTCTCTCAAAGACTGTCGTGAAATTACGTCAGGACAAGGGAAGCATGATCCTGATAGTTCCTCACTGGCCACGCCAGTTGTGGTTTCCAATTCTTCAGGACCTCTCCATTTGCAGTCACATTCCACTGGGGAAGGACCCGCTTCTGATTACTCAAAACAACGGGTGCCTATGCCACCCCAATCTTCAGGCCTTGTCCCTGACTGCCTGGATGTTGAAAGGTTAATTCTTCAGCCTCTTAACCTGTTGGAACCAGTTTCCCGTGTCCTGATTGCTTCACGAAAGCCTTCCACGAGAAAATCTTATTATTACAAATGGAAGAGGTTTAGGTCATGGTGTTCCTCACTGTCCCTTGATCCTTTCACTTGTTCCACCATGAAGTTTCTAGACTCTCTGGCACTTGCCAGAAGCAGGTCTAAAAACGTCTTCCATCAGGATGCAAGTCAGTGCGGTAGCTGCCTTCCACAAAGGTGTTGGGGATGTTCCCATTTCTGTACAACCCCTTGTAACATGTTTTCTGAAGGGCTTGCTCCACCTCAAACCTCCACTACGCCCTCCGGCCCCTTTTGGGGCCTCAACCTGGTTTTGGGTCGGCCCATGAAACCACCATTCGAGCCTCACCAATCCTGTGATCTCCGCTATCTCACTTGGAAAGTGATTTTTCTTTTGGCGATCACATCCGCTCGCAGAGTTAGTGAGCTACAGGCCTTAGTCACCTACCCGCCTTATACTAAACTTCTGCAGGATGGGGTAGTACTCCGTACTCACCCTAAGTTTTTGCCTAAGGTAGTATCGGAGTTTCATATCAATCAATCCATCATACTACCCACCTTCTTTCCCAGGCCCCATTCAAATCCAGGAGAACGGGCTCTGCATACCCTTGACTGTAAGCGGGCTCTAGCATTCTATCTAGACTGTACAGCTGGCCACAGGAAATCCACTCAATTGTTTGTTTCCTTCAATTCCATCAAATTGGGTAAACCTGTGGGTAAGCACACTCTCTCCTCCTGGTTAACGGACTGCATATCCTTTTGCTATCAGAAAGCAGACATTCCACTTCAAGACCGTGTTAAAGCACACTCTGTCAGGGCCATGGCAACTTCAGTAGCGCACGTATGCTTGGTGCTGCTTCCTGATATCCGTAGGGCTGCTACCTGGAGTTCTCTCCATACCTTTGCAGCCCATTATTGTTTAGACAAGGCTGGAAGACAAGATTCCATCTTTGGCCAGTCTGTCTTGCGCAACCTATTTGCAACTTGATGTACCAACACCCTTCCACCTGCCCGTTAGGGTTCAGGATGCCCTCTACAAAATTCCACCCCAGTTCTTGTGCCTCTTGCACATCTTGGGTACATTTGGTGCATTTCTCGGACATCCTCAGCTCAGTACTCACCCATATGTGAGGACTACCATCCTGCTTGTCCTGTGAGAAAGCAGAAGTTGCTTACCTGTAACAGGTGTTCTCACAGGACAGCAGGATGTTAGTCCTCATGAAACCTGCCCGCCACCCAAGCTGTATTATGTCACATTTAAATTACTAGTTTGGCTTCTATCCCTCTCAACACAGCTGGAGTGGCGAAACACAGTCCGTGTCTGGGGACCTTCTTGTAATTCATCTACATATATCTACTCATTATTTATTTATTTATTTATTTATTGGTTTTTATATACCGAAATTCCTGTATACAATACATATCACTCCGGTTCACATTTAACAGATATAGCTATCGCCGGGTAGGCGGTTTACATGGAACATATCAAATATAATATAATGAACAGAAGAACTATAATACAGTGTAATATATTATATTAAGAAACAACTAAGATCAACTTAGGTAACAACTTGGAACAAAAAACTGACTCAATGTGAGCATTACATTATTGTGGTAAGACAAGGCTGGAAGTTTGTTCTTCCTGCTTTAGCTCTCTGGGAAAGCTTGAAGGAAGAGCCAAGTCTTGAGTTTCACCTTGAACGTTGTATGGCACGGTTCTAGGCGGAGGTCCGGTGGTAGTGAGTTCATTACATTACATTACAATCATTACAGATTGATGTCTCTTGGCACCTGTCATATTGATTGATTCATCTTTTGAATTTTAAGGATCCACATGTTCTTGGTGCAACACTTTAATATACTGTGGTTTCCCCACTGTGGGTACCACATCATTTCTCCATCTTCATTTGTGCTGTAAGGTCAATGTCTTTGTACATGTTTTTCTACAGGGCAATATCTTTATCATCTCAGGCTTTATCTACTTTTTCTTTATCTCCTTCTGATATGTTTTCCTTTTATTTTTTACCTCAGAGTGAGGAAAGATAGGATGGTTTAAGAGGACTTTCTCTTGCAGTGTTTCAAAGTTTTGTTGTTTTATCAGTTTTGAATGTTTCATGTTCTGTTCAGTGTGTTGTCGTAGGAATTCTGTTTTTTTTTTCTGAGTTGCACAACATCTAAGTAGTAGTGATATCACAAAGAAAACTGTGTGCTCTGCCTCTGTGTGCTGGCAGAGGGGAATAACCCACTTGTCTGGAATGATGCAGCAGGATTCATGGAAATAAAATTAATAGGTAATAAAATGTCCCCTTGGACATCATAGGCCAGGTAGACTAAGGAAAACTATTGCTGTCCCAGGGAGTAAGTAACAGGAAACAGATCAATTTTATGGAATCTGCCAGATATTTACAACTTGTTTTGGCTCTGATTGAGACAGTATGCTGGACTTGAAGGACCTTGTTCTGATCCAACATGATGATATTTATGTTAAGAACATAAGAAAATGCCATACTGGGTCAGACCAAGGGTCCATCAAGCCCAGCATCCTGTTTCCAACAGTGGCCAATCCAGGCCATAAGAACCTGGCAAGTACCCAAAAACTAAGTCTATTCCATGTAACCATTGCTAATGGCAGTGGCTATTCTCTAAGTGAACCTAATAGCAGGTAATGGACTTCTCCAAGAACTTATCCAATCCTTTTTTAAACACAGCTATACTAACTGCACGAACCACATTCTCTGGCAACAAATTCCAGAGTTTAATTGTGCGTTGAGTAAAAAAGAACTTTCTCCGATTAGTTTTAAATGTGCCCCATGCTAACTTCATGGAGTGCCCCCTAGTCTTTCTACTATCCGAAAGAGTAAATAACCGATTCACATCTACCCGTTCTAGACCTCTCATGATTTTAAACACCTCTATCATATCCCCCCTCAGTCGTCTCTTCTCCAAGCTGAAAAGTCCTAACCTCTTTAGTCTTTCCTCATAGGGGAGTTGTTCCATTCCCCTTATCATTTTGGTAGCCCTTCTCTGTACCTTCTCCATCGCAATTATATCTTTTTTGAGATGCGGCGACCAGAATTGTACACAGTATTCAAGGTGCGGTCTCACCATGGAGCGATACAGAGGCATTATGACATTTTCCGTTTTATTCATCATTCCTTTTCTAATAATTCCCAACATTCTGTTTGCTTTTTTGACTGCCGCAGCACACTGCACCGACGATTTCAATGTGTTATCCACTATGACACCTAGATCTCTTTCTTGGGTTGTAGCACCTAATATGGAACCCAACATTGTGTAATTATAGCATGGGTTATTTTTCCCTATATGCATCACCTTGCACTTATCCACATTAAATTTCATCTGCCATTTGGATGCCCAATTTTCCAGTCTCACAAGGTCTTCCTGCAATTTATCACAATCTGCTTGTGATTTAACTACTCTGAACAATTTTGTGTCATCTGCAAATTTGGTTATCTCACTCGTCGTATTTCTTTCCAGATCATTTATAAATATGTTGAACAGTAAGGGTCCCAATACAGATCCCTGAGGCACTCCACTGTCCACTCCCTTCCACTGAGAAAATTGCCCATTTAATCCTACTCTCTGTTTCCTGTCTTTTAGCCAGTTTGCAATCCACGAAAGGACATCGCCACCTATCCCATGACTTTTTACTTTTCCTAGAAGCCTCTCATGAGGAACTTTGTCAAACGCCTTCTGAAAATCCAAGTATACTATATCTACCGGTTCACCTTTATCCACATGTTTATTAACTCCTTCAAAAAAGTGAAGCAGATTTGTGAGGCAAGACTTGCCCTGGGTAAAGCCATGCTGACTTTGTTCCATTAAACCATGTCTTTCTATATGTTCTGTGATTTTGATGTTTAGAACACTTTCCACTATTTTTCCTGGCACTGAAGTCAGGCTAACCGGTCTGTAGTTTCCCGGTTCGCCCCTGGAGCCCTTTTTAAATATTGGGGTTACATTTGCTATCCTCCAGTCTTCAGGTACAATGGATGATTTTAATGATAAGTTACACATTTTTACTAATAAGTCTGAAATTTCATTTTTTAGTTCCTTCAGAACTCTGGGGTGTATACCATCCGGTCCAGGTGATTTACTACTCTTCAGTTTGTCAATCAGGCCTACCACATCTTCTAGGTTCACCGTGATTTGATTCAGTCCATCTGAATCATTACCCATGAAAACCTTCTCCATTACGGGTACCTCCCCAACATCCTCTTCAGTAAACACCGAAGCAAAGAAATCATTTAATCTTTCCGCGATGGCCTTATCTTCTCTAAGTGCCCCTTTAACCCCTCGATCATCTAACGGTCCAACTGATTCCCTCACAGGCTTTCTGCTTCGGATATATTTTAAAAAGTTTTTACTGTGAGTTTTTGCCTCTACAGCCAACTTCTTTTCAAATTCTCTCTTAGCCTGTCTTATCAATGTCTTACATTTAACTTGCCAATGTTTATGCTTTATCCTATTTTCTTCTGTTGGATCCTTCTTCCAATTTTTGAATGAAGATCTTTTGGCTAAAATAGCTTCTTTCACCTCCCCTTTTAACCATGTCGGTAATCGTTTTGCCTTCTTTCCACCTTTCTTAATGTGTGGAATACATCTGGACTGTGCTTCTAGAATGGTATTTTTTAACAATGACCACGCCTCTTGGACATTTTTTACTTTTGTAGCTGCTCCTTTCAGTTTTTTTCTAACAATTTTTCTCATTTTATCAAAGTTTCCCTTTTGAAAGTTTAGCACGAGAGCCTTGGATTTGCACACTGTTCCTTTTCGAGTCATTAAATCAAATTTGATCATATTATGATCACTTTTGCTAAGCGGCCCTACCACCATTACCTCTCTCACCAAGTCCTGTGCTCCACTGAGAATTAGATCTAAAATTGCTCCCTCTCTCGTCGGTTCCTGAACCAATTGCTCCATAAAGCTATCATTTATTCCATCCAGGAACGTTATCTCTCTAGTGTGACCCGATGATACATTTACCCAGTCAATATTGGGGTAATTGAAGTCTCCCATTATTACTGCACTACCAATTTGGTTAGCTTCCCTAATTTCTCTTAGCACAGGTTGTCACAGGCTTGGAAGAGACATCAGACAGACAAGGTTGAGGCAGGCAGAGTCTGTTCAGAGGCAGGAGACAAGCTAGGGATCAGGGCAGGCAGCAGACAGAAGCATGGTCAGAAACCAGGCCATGTCTCAAACAGTAGTCAGAATCAGGAACAGCCAGACACAATGGAGAAACAGAACCTGTTGTTCAGGCATCTGCCCAGAGGAGTGAGCTTCCTTTTATGTTAGAGTAGTGTTCATTTCATCAGTTCACGTCACTGGAAATCCTGGAAATTGGCCCTATAAAACTGTTGAGTTGCTATAGGCCCTTACTCAGAGCAGCAGGGCACCAGAAGCCATGTTGAGACCCCAACAGGTCACAGGACACAGCACTGGGCATGGGATCATGAGGTACAGGATGCCAAATGCAGTGCAGTATCCTGTGATTGGCAGCATGTTACACTTAAATTAAATGGAAGCAAAGAAACTGGGTGAAAATTCAGTATGAGAACAGTCTAAATTTTTCTTTTTTTAATATCTGGCTGAATGGAGGCTTGTTTTAGCAATGGTGATAAATGACCTTCTGTAAGTGTAGCAAGCAGGCCACTGATGTCATCACGTAGCACCTTTAATATTTATTTATTTGTAGCTTTTATATACCGACATTCGTTTAGTAACATCACAGCTGTTTACAGTTAACATCTAGCAACGATGCTTTACACATGAACAATTGAACTGGTTATAAATAATAACAATACTAGTTACATCTAAGGAACAATTGAAGATAAAGAAGTAAAACTAGATAAATCAGAGATTAAGAAGTTAAAAATCAAAGCACGTTTTAAATAAAATAAGTTAAAATAAAAAAGTTACGAGGTTGAGGAACTAGTAAGATTAAAACTCGTACTACATATTGTGAAAAGCGAAATAAATTGAGAATATAAGCGGAAGGATTTGGTATATGTGAGACATGAAGGGGATAAAAAGAAGAAAGGAAGAACATCAAAGGAATAGAATGGATAGAAAAGTAGACAAAGCATATAAAAATATAAATAAATATCACTTTTCCTAGCGTGTAGCAGATGGACTCAGGACCAATGGGTATAGTGTGCTCCTGATAGCAGTTGGAGACGGCGTCTGATTTCAATCTGACGTCAGCACTACATATACCCGTACACGAGGCTCTGTTCCTCAGTTTTTTCCGTCTCCATAGTAGTTCGGGACTTCACACACGCTTGCACAGGGTTAGAAAACCAAACTCCAAATTCAAAGAAGAAAGAAAGAAAGAATCTTACCTACAGACGAGCCTCGCTCTCCTGCGGTGATACCTAAGGGTCCCTCCCACAGTCGAGAATTCCTGAGGTGATTTCCGAGATCCCTCAGAGGTAAGCCTCGGTCCCGACGTGGACTTAGCCCCCGGTGAAGGGAGCGGCTGAGAAGCAGCGGGTGCAAGACCGAGCGTGGCGGTGAAGGTATTACCCTTTCCCCGCGCAGCCGGAGACTGCCCGGCAAGAGACCGGGAAGCGCCGAGACAAGATAAGGTAGAAAACTTTTCTCTATGTCTCTGGTCTCCGAGGCTCGGATAACCGCACAGATTGTCCCTCCGGCGTCTGTCTAATCGGGTTGAGCAGCCCTGTCTGGGCTAGACCCCGTTCTGGCTTGAGGGTCCTCCCACATGGAGACCCTCCGAGGGGGGGGGGGGGTCGCCATCTTGCCCGTGTGGTCGCCGGCGCCATTTCCCCACTTAGTTGCCACTTGTCCGCACAACTGAGCCGTGCGCACAGCAGCGAGCCGGGCGCATAATACTTGTGCGCACAGCACCGCGTGCATATATGCCGGGCGCACAGCGACGCTCACAAAGGGGACTAAGCGCACAACTAGGCCCGTGCACACAGCCACGCGTGCATCTTTCGTTCCTAGGCGCACAACGTAGGTGCACCCGGAACGCATAACCAGGCCTCTCTGCACACACATCTGTACAAGATACACGTGCAAATCATGGCACCGCCATCCAAGACAGCTAAAGGCCCAGTCCTCTGCCCGGCATGCCACCTGAGAGCGGCACAGCCCGAGGTGACCTCCGCCCTGTGCCTGTTGTGCGAAGAAGCTCAGGGGGAGCCGAGACAGGGTCCCCTCAGCCTGTAGAGGACTCCAGATCTATCAGCGAGACTACCCCAGACCTCTCTATTCATGACTCGGCCCCCCCTCAGTGTGGGCCCTCGGGGAGCGCCACCAGACCCAATGCGGTCTCAGGCAACTTCACCTGGGCAGGATTCTTTGTGGAACTACAATCCTACATCCACACACAGACAGGACCACCAGCAGCACAACCACAACCCCCACCAGTTGCCCAGAACCTCCCAGGGTCCTCCCGGCCTCCACCAAGATGAGCCGCCCCTGGACAAATACGTCCCCTTAGGGGACATAGATGATTCGGAGGAGGAACCAGAACCCCTGGAAGAAGGGGAACTCATTCCAGGAACAGAACCGCATTGCACCATGATGCACTTCTTCCCAAAAGGCAAATTATCAGATCTAGTAGCTACGAGTCTGAAGGCATTGGGCATTCCGGACACATGCAACACAGCAGAGTCCAAGGTGAGCCCCTTCCTGGCTGGGCTCCGCCAAACCTCATGCCATTTCCCTATGCTACAGGCCGTACAACAACTGATCGACCTGGAATGGGACGCCC
The DNA here is from genome assembly GCF_901001135.1 of Rhinatrema bivittatum. Classification (NCBI taxonomy): domain Eukaryota; kingdom Metazoa; phylum Chordata; class Amphibia; order Gymnophiona; family Rhinatrematidae; genus Rhinatrema; species Rhinatrema bivittatum. The sequence continues at coordinate 52,954,783 of NC_042631.1, read as the reverse complement.
CAGAGGCCACCTTCAAGGGGGATCAAGCCCTAGAAGCTCTCTACCTCTTGGACCCCATGACGAAGGAATTCCTGAGGTTTCCCACGGTCTACGCCTTGTTCTGTGCCACCACAAAGCACATACCAGTCGAGGGTGGAGCTTCCCTCAAGGATGCTTATGACAGACGGCAGGAATCCATCCTCAAGCAGTCTTACGATGTATCAGCTATGACCCTACAGATCGCTGCTTGCTGCGCCCTGGTATCACGTGCCTGCCTGGCGATGGCCAGGGACGCAACTATGCCAATCGAGGCATTATACCCGGCAATATTATTCCTCACGGGTGCGACCTCAGACCTGGTGCGCACCTCAGCCAGGAGCCTCTCGTCCATAGTGGCAGCCAGAAGACAGCTCTGGCTCCGAAGCTGGTCAGCCGATGCGTTCTCTAAGACGAGGCTCACGAGAATGCCCTTTAGAGAATCACTCCTCTTCGGAAGTGACCTGGACAAACTAGCTGACAAATGGGGCGAGTCCCCAGTACCCAGTACGGAGGACAGGAACAAGAGGAACCAACGCCCCTCTCCCCGGGCACCCAAGGGCAGAGGATCCCAACGTTATAGACCATACAAAAACACTTACCAAGCCCCCGCCGGCAAGGGGCAGTCCTTTCGGAACAGACACAACAAAAGAGGAGCCGGCTCAGGACAAGGCCCCAGCCACAACACGCAATGAGAATCAGCAGACCCATCTCCAGGAAGAGATCATAGGGGGCAGGCTTGCCCTTTTCTACCAAAGATGGGTCGAGATAACATCGGACAATTGGGTCGTATCCATCATCTGAGAGGGATACTACCTGGACTTCCACAGCATCCCTCCAGACAAGTTTGTGATTTCTCCGTGCCACGACCCCTCCCAGAGGAAGGCAGTGGAAACCACACTATCAAAACTACTTGCCCTAAAGGCAATAACACCGGTGCCTCCGCACCAACAAAATTCGGGGCACTATTCCATCTACTTCATCGTGCCCAAGAAAGAGGGAACATTTCGGCCCATACTGAACCTCAAGACCATCAATCACTACCTGAAGGTACCCCGCTTCCGCATGGAAACCCTGCGTGTGTCATAAAGGCGGTACAACCAGGAGAATTCCTGACCTCCCTGGATCTGTCAGAAGCCTATCTCCACATACCGATCCATCGCGCACCCACTAGCCTTTCCTATGCTTTGCGATACTGGGCCATCACTACCAGTTCCAGGCCCTACCGTTTGGGCTGGCTACGGCTCCCTGAACGTTCACCAAGTTCATCATGGAGGTAGTAGTGGCAGCACTGAGGAAAGAGGGAATCCTCGTGCATCCATACCTGGACGATTGGCTGATCAGAGCGAAATCGCCAGAGGAAAGCCAGCAGGCAACCACCAGAGTCAAGGAACTACTGAAGAACCTCGGGTGGGTCGTCAACACACCCAAGAGTCACCTGCAGCCCTCCCAATGCCTGGAATACCTGGGAGTCTGGTTCGACACCAAAGGGAACAAAGTCACCCTTCCCCCTACAAGGAGAAGGAGATTGATGGAACAACTACGAGCATTGTTGAATTCCACACTCCCCACGGCATGGGACTATCTCCAAATCCTCAGACTCATGGCAACAACCATAGAAGTCCCGTGGGCAAGGACCCACATGCAGCCCCTACAAAACTCCCTACTATCTCGATGGAACCTGATGTCTCAAAACTACTCCGCCCCCCTCTGGCTACAGGCGAAGGTTCAGAACCAACTACAATGGTGGCTACAAGAAGACCACCTGAGTGAGGGAACAAGCCTATCCCCACCGGAAAGGACCTTGCTCACCACGGACGCATGCCTGCGGGGATGGGGAGCCCACTGCCAGGAGCTAACTGCTCAAGGGCAATGGAACGAAGAAGAGTCGGCATGGAACATAAACCTACTGGAAGCCTGAGCAGTCAGACTAGCCTGCACTATCATGCCGGGAGCCATTCCTCAGATTCATGCCGGGATCCATACAGCTGCGCACTGTACCCTCCTTCCTGCCAAAGGTGGTTTCTCACTTCCATTTAAACCAAACCATCTCGCTGCCATCTCCAGACGAGCATAAGGACTCAGAAGACTCATGCCTTCTTCACCACCTGAACGTCGGCAGACTCCTAGTCCAATACCTGGAAAGATCGGAGCCTGTACGAAAGACTGACCATCTGTTTGTTCTTCACAGAGGGAAGAGGCAAGGGGAAGCGGCCTCGCGGGCAACCATCACCTGCTGGATCAAAGAAGTAATCAAGGCAGCCTACGTAGAGGCAGGCAAGCCCCCACCTCTACAAGTCAAGGTCCATTCCACAAGGGCCCAGGCAGTGTCCTGGGCAGAAACCAAGATGCTGTCACCCGCAGAGATCTGTCAGGCGGCAGTGTGGTCCTCCATCCACACCTTCTCTAGATTCTATCACCTTGGATGTTCAGGCCAAGGAGGACACAGCATTCGCAAAGGCAGTACTAAATGGGACACGGGAGCCTCCCGCCCGGTTCAGGAGTAGCTTTTGTACATCCCATTGGTCCTGATTCCATCTGCTACATGCTAGGAAATGGAGAAATTACTTACCTGATAATTTCATTTTCCTTAGTGTAGACAGATGGACTCAGCACCCTGCCCATGGCTGCCTTGGAATCAAGAAGCCCTGGGGGAATCTCCCCCTGAGTGCAACACAAGCATGTTAAGCCAACCCTTATTTCTACTTCATACACCCGTATTACCATGTATTGGCGCTTCTCAGTTGAATGCCCTAGTGGTCTCCAGCTAGAAACCTCGTCATCCAATCCAAGTAATCAAGTTTAAAGTTAATCAAGTTAACCAAGTTAATCAAAATTATCCAAACACACATATATCCATAATTGCTTTTCGAGGAGAAAACTGAGGAACAGAACCTCGTGCACGGGTATATGTAGTGCTGACGTCAGATTGAAATCTGACTCCGTCTCCAACTGCTATCAGGAGCACACTATACCCATTGGTCCTGAGTCCATCTGTCTACACTAAGGAAAATGAAATTATCAGGTAAGTAATTTCTTCAATGTCTCAAGGATTCAGTGAGCAAGTTAAGAAGTTCATTGATGCAATGAGGTTCTGATGCTGGCACCAAATATTTGTTGGTCTTTCTCAATGTATTGTCATCTTCAGTATCATTTGGACATCTTGCTTGACTGGGTTTGTTCCTACTTAGCAGATCATGTACAACAATTAAAAGCTGGCTCCACCTTTCCTCTTGGTATTCTATGACCACAGATGTTTTCTAGGACTTCATACTGTCCACTACCTTATTTAACATCTTTTGTAGTTTGTTGGCAGGCCAGAAATTGAAATATATTTTATATGCCAATGATATGCAGTTTTTCTTTCCAGTCGCATCTTCTATATCCAATGCCTTAGCCATGGTCACCACCCGTTTAGCTGTGGTAAATCATTGGATGACAGACAATAAATTAGCTCTGAAAATTGCTAAAACTGAAATCATTGTGCTGAGTAGATTTCCTTTACCCACTGTCTCTGTCTCATTGCAGTTTAGTGAAACAGACATTCCTGTGATCTCCCAGGTCAGAAATCTTGGAGTCATGTTTGACATAGAGCTCTCATTCAGACAATTCAGTACGGTGAGCTCGGCCAAGCGCACCGTTTAGCACCCGTTTGGCCGTGTGTTTTCGACGCACGTCTACTACCCCCTTACACTATACTTATTACCCCTCAAAAACGTGCGGCCATCCTCGCTAAAAATAATAGCGCTCATCACATGCAAATGCATGTTGATGAGCCTATTAGTTAGTCGCCCGGGATACTGAAAGTAAATGTGCGGCTTGGCTGCACATTTTACTCTTAGAAATTAATGCCTGCCCAAAGGCAGGCGTTAAGATCTGAGCAACCCAGGAAACGTCTGGACCCGAGGCTGCACCAGGAGGGAGGGAGAGGCGGTGGCTCTGCTACTCACGGGGCAGGTCAGGGTACAGGACTGGCCATGGCGGAGAGAGAGGAAGGAGCCCACGGGCCACGCACCAAGACTGGCTCTAACCAAAGATCGTCTCGCTGCCAGAGCAACGATGAGGAGCTATACCTTGTGCTCCATATTCTTAATCTTAGGCTTTAGTTTTTTGTATACGAGTGACTGTCTCCCATCTGGCTCTCTACCACAAATCCTCAACATCTGCTTTGATAGCCCCCTCTTTGAAGGTAGCATAGGCAGGCTTGCTTATCTTTTGTCCTATAGATTAGTACCTTAGTTCAGAACGTCAGCCTGGCTCACCCGGTGGCACGGTGGGAGTCGTGGCTGTCAGCAGGTCGACAACCGACCTGCTGACAGCCGCCTCTTCCGCTAATAAGGAAGCGCTAGGGTCGTGCTATTGTCACTAGCGCCTCCTTTTTAGCACGTGACCTCATTTAAACAGATTTGCGCACCCAGGAGAAGTGTCTGGGTGCGCTTCGGGAGGGCTTGGACTCAATATAGAGCGCCTGTTCTCCCGTGATTTTTACAGTATCAACCAAATTGTGAGGACATGTTAAAGCTATAATAAGAGGTTCATTTTCAAACTTAAGCTCTTACAGAAGCTTAAACCCTATTGTCTCTTACTGATTTTCGAACCATATTGCAAGTACTGATTTTGACAAGCCTTGACTACTGTAACTCAGTTTATGTTGGGCTTACTTTTATCTAGCCTGAAAGCAGTGCACGTTTTGCAAAATTCAGTGCACGAGTTCTAGAGTTTAGCGCTTTGATCATATCGCCCCAGTTCTTCTCTTCCTTCACTGGCTACAAGTCCATTGGTGGATAAAATATAAAATTTTAACTTTAGTACGCAAGGCTTTGAGCCGCGATGCCCTTCTTGTTAGTTTCCTTTTAAGGATCTACAGACCATCTCTAGTGTTGAGATCTGCAGTCAGTGGATTATTGGATGTTCCCTTCTTAAGAGCAGTCTGGCTTGCTGTGATTTGTGAGAGGATCTTTTAATGGCTGTGCCACTCTTATGGAACGTTCCCCTTCATGTGCTTCAGATAATTATGTTTTAACACCTTCAAGAAGCAGCTTATGATAATGCTGTTTAAAGAGGCATAGAAGATGCCTTAGGTTGAATGTTTTCTCAACTAATGTTTAATTGGTAACCCAGGTCTTAATTTGAAGATAGGCTCAAATGTTCTTGAGTTTGACAGCCATTTGAATCAAAGATTATGGTGTCATACGGGTTTCATTGTCATGCTGTACTTGTTTAAATGTATCTATATAATGCTGTATTGTATACTACCAAGAACATTAAATTGCACAGTTCATAATTTCCTAGCGTGTAGCAGATGGACTCAGGACCAATGGGTATAGTGTGCTCCTGATTTATTTATTTAAGACTTTTATATGCCGACAATCGTTGGGAACATCTCATCGGTTTACATGAAAACAAAATGCAGCAAACAGGCTTTACATATAACAAGGAACGGGGATGTATAAAATTTTATCAGTTAGAGATAGCAGTTGGAGACGGAGTCAGATTTCAATCTGACGTCCGCACTACATATACCCGTGCAGGAGGCTCTGCTCTTCAGTATTTCTCAGTCTCCTTAGCAGTTTGGGACTCTATACACAGCGTTAGGAAATCCAAACCAAAGAAGAAAGAAAAGTCCAAAATCTTACCTCTACAAGACAAGCCCCGCTCTCCTGCGGTGATACCTAAAGGTCCCTCCCCCAGTCAAGAATTCCTGAGGTGATTTCCAAGATCCCTCAGAGGTAAGCTTCAATCGGGTAGCTGGTTCCTGGTGTGGACTTAGCCCCCAGGAATGGGAGTGGCCGAGAGCAGCGGGTGCAGTACCGAGCATGGCGGTGAAGGTATTTCCCTCTACCCCCACAGCCGGATACTGCCCGGTACGAGACCGGGAAGCACTGAGACAAGGTAAGGAAGAAAACTTTTTCTTAGTCTCCGGTCTCCGAGGTTCAGATAGCCGCACAGATCGCCCTCTGGCGTCTGTCCCATTGGGTTGAACAGCCCTGTCCAGGCTAGACCCCAATCCGGTACGAGGGTCCTCCCTCATGGAGACCCTCCGGGGGGGGAGGGGGGGGTTCGCCATCTTGCCCACGTGGTCGCTGGTGCCATCTCCTGGGCCGTGCATACAGCGACATGCACAAATTAAGCTGGTGCGCAAGGCATCACGCGCACCTCTCCCTAGGCGCACATAGTGGCCTGCACGCACAATCTTCCGCAGCTTGCACGCACATCTTTGACACTCCCGGAGCGCATATCTAAGCCTCCCGCTGCGTGCATATAGGCACACAGACGAGTTTTGATAGATTCCACACGCTCAAATCGTGGCACCACCTGCCAAGAAAGCCAAGGGACAAGCTCTCTGCCCAGCCTGCCACCTGAGAGCGGCACAACACGAGGTGGCTTCTGTCCTGTGCCTACAGTGCGAAGAGACCCTGGGGGAACCAGGACAAGCCCCCCCCCCCCCCCCCCCGGCCAGTAGAGTAATCCGGCTCCACCAACAATAGTACCCCGGACCTCTTTATCCCAGGCTCGGCATCTACTCAGCTGGGTCCCTCTGGGAACGCCGCTGGCTTCAATATGGACCCAGGAACTTTTTCCTGGGTAAAATTCTTCAAATGGCTGTAAACCTTTGTCCAGGCACAATCGGTGCCACCGGTGACACAGCCACAGCCTCCACCAGAAAACCAAAACCTTCCAGGCCCCTCTCGGCCTCTCCGAGACGTACCCTCTTCAGACAAAAGCCTCTTAGGGGACACGGACATCTCGGAGGAAGAACCAGACTCCCTGGAGAAAGGAGAAATCCCTACAGGAACGGAACCATACTGAACCATGATGCGTTTCTTCTCCAGAGACAAGTTACCAGACCTCGTGTCTCTGAGCCTGAAGGAGCTGGCCATCCCAGGCACAAGCGCCACAGCGGAGCCAAAGACGAACCCCCTGCTGGTTGGGCTCCGTCAGGCCTCACGCCATTTCCCATAGCTGCAGGCCGTACAACAACTGATCATCTTGGAATGGAATGCTCCGGAGGCCAGTTTCAAAGGAGGACGGGCCCTAGAAGCCCTGTATCCACTGGAATCCTCAGCTAGAGAACTTATGGTGTTCCCCAAAGTAGATGCCATGGTCTACGCTGTCATGAAGCGCACTACTATTCCAGTCGAAGGAGGAGCGGCACTCAAGGATGCCCAGGACAGACGTCAGGAATCCATCCTTAAACAGTCATTTGATGCAGCAGCTATGTCACTACAGATCGCTGCCTGCTGTGCCGTGGTGACAAGGGCCTACTTATCACTTGCCAGGAACACTACGACGCCCGTCGAAACATTAGAACCAGTGATATCCTTCCTCACTAATGCGACGTCCAACCTGGTGCGCACCTCAGCCAGGGGCGTCTCATCCATTGTGGCAGCCAGAAGACAACTCTTGCTCCATAGCTGGTCAGCCGACGTGACATACAAGACGAAACTCATGAGAATGCCCTTTAAAGGAGCCCTCCTGTTCAGAAGCGAACTGGAGAAGTTAGCCGATAAATGGGGCGAATCCCCAGTACCTTGGCTACCGGAGGACAAGAACAAAAGAAACCATCTCCCCTCTACCCGACCATCCAAGGGCAGAGGATCACAGCACTTTAGACCGTACAAGAATACATACCAAGCACCTCGCCCCGCAGGCAGGGGCCAGTCCTTTTGGAACAAACACAATAAGAGGGGAGCCGCCTCAAGTCCAGGCCCCAGCCACACCCCACAATGAGAATCAACAGACCCATCCACAGGAAGAAGCCATAGAGGGAAGGCTTGCCCTATTCTACCAAAGATGGGTCGAGATAAAGTCGGACAAGTGAGTTTTAACCATCATTCGGGAGGGATACTATTTGGACTTCCACAGCATCCCTCCAGACAAATTTGTGAAATCCGCTTGCCACTCCCCCTCCAAGAGGACGGCAATGGAAACCACACTGACAAAATTGCTCTTCCTAGAGGCTATAACACCGGTGCCGTGCACCAACAAAATACTGGGCACTATTCCATCTATTTTATTGTCCCCAAGAAAGAGGGAACTTTCTGGTCCATCCTGGACCTCAAGTCTGTCAATGGAAACCCTACATTCAGTCATAAGGGCAGTACAGCCGCGAGAATTTCTGACCTCCCTGGCCCTGTCCATCACGACCACCAGCGCTTTCTAAGCTTCGCGATCATGGGCCAGCTCCGGGCGCTACCCTTCGGACTAGCTACTGCCCCTCGGACATTCACCAAAATCATGGTGGTAGTGGCAGCGACACTAAGGAAAGAAGGAATCCTCGTACACCCGTACCGGGACCACCAGAGTCAAGAATCTACTGCAGAATCTCGGGTGGGTCGTCAACACAACCAAGAGCTGCCTGCAGCCCTCCCAATCACTAGAATTCCTGGGAGTCCAGTTCGACACCCAACAAGACAAGGTCGTCATTCCCCGTGCATGGAGAAGGAAATTGATGGACCAGTTGAGAAAACTGGTGAACGCCTTCGCTCCACGGTATGGGACTACCTCCAAATCCTCTGCCTCATGACATCGACCCTAGAAGTCGTCCCATGGGCAAGGGCTCACATGCGACCACTACAACGTTCCCTACTGTCACGATGGAACCCGATGTCCCAGGACTACACCGTTCGCCTCCAGTTACCGGCGGATGTACGGATCCAGCTCCTATGGTGTCTTCAAGAAGACCATCTGAGCAAGGGAGTAGGGCTATCTCCACAGACGTGGGTCTTGTTCAACAAGGATGTGAGCCTACGAGGATAGGGAGCCCACTGCCAGGAACTGACTGCCTAGGGGCAATGGGACAAGGAAGAGTCGGGATGGAACATCAACTGACTGGAAGCCCGAGCAGTCAGACTAGCCTGCCTGCGATTTAGACACAGACTCCGGGGAGAATCGGTCAGAGTCATATCGGACAACACCACAACAGTGGCCTTCATCAACCACCAGGGAGGAACCAGAAGCCAACAGGTGTCCCTGGAAATAGACCCCCTAATGGTGTGGGCAGAAGCAAACCTGCAAAGGATCTCAGCCGCCCACATCGCGGGAAAAGACGTCACTGCGGATTACCTTAGCAGAGAAAGTCTAGACCCAGGGGAATGGATGCTGTCAACAACAGCATTTCAGTTGATAATAAACCGCTAGAGATCTCCAGCCATGGATCTTCTGGCAACCCGGTCCAACGCCCAAGTTCCCAACTTCTTCAGCTGCAGATGAGACCTACAATCCCAGTGGATCGACGCCCTTGTGCAGACCTGGGCACAGGAAGACCTGCTGTACGCCTTTCCTTCATGGCCACTATTGGGCAGGATCATTCGCAAGATAGAACAGCACAGGGGGCTAGTACTTCTAGTGGCCCCGGATTGGCCAAGAAGTCTGTGATAAGCAGACATGCAAAGACTTCTGGAGGGGAGCCCCCTATCCCTACCTCTAAACAGGGATCTGCTCCAGCAAGGACCGATCCTCCACGAAGACCCAACTTGATGCTCTCTTACGGTCTGGCCATTGAGAGGATGCACCTGAAGAAGAGCAGATACTCGGGGGCAGTGAATGACACCTTGCTCCGAGCACGCAAGTCCTCTACGTCTCTAACCTACAAACAAATATGGAGAATATTCGAAGCCTGGTGTGAAGACCGCAACAGACTTCCATGGACAGTCAAAATCCCCATGATCCTGGAATTTCTGCAGGACGGCTTACAGACAGGGTGGCCGCGTTGGCTTGCTTCAGAGCCAAAGTGGACTGCATCAGTCTATCTTCACACCCAGACGTCTCCTGCTTCCTGAGAGGTGTCAAACACATCCGACCACCTCTATAGTGGCCGGTAGCCCTATGGAACCTCAATCTAGTACTAGACTTCCTAGCGGGAGCTTCCTTCAGACCTACCCGCGGGCCTTCTCTATGGCTTCTAACCTTGAAGACTGCCTTCCTAGTGGCAATATGTTCAGCCTGTTGCATCTCTGAACTTCAAGCACTATCCTGTAGGGCAACGGTTCTCAACCGGTGTGTCGCCAAGCACCGGCAGGTATGTCGCAGCTCCCGGTGTTCCAGTGCCCCGCTTGTGCTTACCTTCCCCTAGGGGCGGGGCCGAAGAATGGAGAGATGCTGCGCGCCATCGCTGGAGGCCAGGCCAGCAGGGCCGAAGAGTGGAAAGACCTGCACGCTGCCGCCGGCAGCTGAAGAATGGAAAGACGCTGCGCGCCATTGCTGGAGGCCAGGCCAGCAGGGCCAAAGAGTGGAGAGATGTGCGCGCCGCCGCCGGCAGCTGGAGATACGCTGCGCGCAATCGCTGGAGGCTAGGCCAGCAGGGCCAAAGAGTGGAGAGACCTGCGCGCCGCCAGCGGCTGAAGAGTGGAGAGACGCTGCGCGCCATTGCTGGAGGCCAGGCCAGCAGGGCTGAAGAGTGGAGAGACATTGCGCGCTGCCGCCAGCGGCTGAAGAGTGGAGAGACCTGCGCGCAACCACCGGTGGCTGAAGAGTGGAGAGACGCTGCGTGCCATCGCTGGAGGCCAGGCCAGCAGGGCCGAAGAGTGGAGAGACCTGCGCGCTGCCGGAGTCAGGCCAAAGGCGGCTGAGAAGCGGAGGCTAGGCTTATTGGGCCAAACAATGAGAAGAGGCTCCATGTGAGATTGTGTGTTTGTGTGGTAGAATGGGTGCCTGGGTGTGTGTGTGTGTGTGGTAGAATGGGTGCCTGGGTGTGTGTGTTTGTGTGGTAGAATGGGTGCCTGGGTGTGTGTGTTTGTGTGGTAGAATGGGTGCCTGGGTGTATGTGTGTGTGTGGTAGAATGGGTGCCTGGGTGTGTGTGTGTGTGTGTGGTAGAATGGGTGCCTGGGTGTGTGGTAGAATGGGTGCCTGGGTGTGTGTGTATGTGTGTGTGTGTGTGTGTGGTAGAATGGGTGCTTGGGTGTATGTGTGTGTGTGTGGTAGAATGGGTACCTGGGTGTATGTGTGTGTGTGTGGTAGAATGGGTGCCTGGGTGTATGTGTGTGTGTGTGGTAGAATGGGTGCCTGGGTGTATGTGTCTGTGTGGTAGAATGTGTGTGTGTGTGTGTGGTAGAATGGGTGTGTGTGTGTGTGTGGTAGAATGGGTGTGTGTGTGGTAGAATGGGTGCCTGGGTGTATGGGTGTGTGTGTGTGTGGGTGGTAGAATGAGTGCCTGGGTGTATGTATGTATGTGTGTGTGTGTGTGGATCGCGCGACCGCTCCGGCAGAACCTACAAAAGAGAAAAAGAAACCGCGCCGAGGCCCGCCCACCACCCAGCGGCCACCAATCAGAGCCAGCCCCGCTGGGCTTTAAACGGGGCTCTGCGGGCGCCATTCCTCCTCTTCGTGTCTTCAATCCTCGCTGGATCGCCGCATCGGGGGAAGGCCTGCGCGATCGGCGCCAAGCCCCGTCGGGGGAAGGTCAGTTAATTTAACCCCCGCCCGGACGGTCTCGGCCCCGATCGTGCGACCGCTCCGGCAGAACCTACAAAAGAGAAAAAGAAACCGCGCCAAGGCCCGCCCACCACCCAGCGGCCACCAATCAGAGCCAGCCCCGCTGGGCTTTAAACGGCCCTCTGCTAGGCGCCGCGCGCCGAGCGCCGCGCGCACGAAGGAGCGCGACAAAGGGGCCTGCCCCTTTGTTTCGCCCCTTCGGTTCGACCCTTGCTTATCCCAAGCAGCATCCTCTCATACCTCCCAACCTGTACCCAGCAAGGTGACTAAAGCCAAGAGCATCCTGCCTGGAGCCGCCGCACCTGTCATCTCGGAAACAAGAACTCGCCCCAAGAGAACCACGCTCTCTAAAGACAGGACATAGACCGCTCCTCCAGATAAAACCTCCAACACACGTTACCTTCACCTCAAGCGTATAATACGTAAGTGTGTCTCCATCAAATGACTATCTCGGGGAAATGACTTTACAGTATCCGCATCGCATAACCTACTCTACCTAATTGCCTACCCACACTGTACTATTGCATTTCTCTGTTCACTGGTACTCATCTGACCAACTGCTTTCATCCGTTCACTTACATCCTTCTGTTCAACTGCATTTATCTGTTCAACTGCATTTATCTGTTCAACTGCATTTATCTGTTCAATTGCATTCAGCTGTTTCAACAGCACTACTCTGCTCAACCACATCTCTCTGATCACTTGCAGTCATCTATTTTCAATTGCATTAACCTGTTCAATTGCTTTACTGTGCCCATATCGTACAACCTGCCTCTCTCCCCAATACACATCTACTAGCCCCCCTCCCAATAATGCCTCCACACACTTACCTCTGCCCCCCCAATTATCTTTTCAGATACCCCTCAAAGCTATCCCTCCCCCCCTACAGCCAACACAACACCCAAAAAAGGCGCCTGACCCCCATCCCCATATCTCCTAACTCTCAAGCCCTCACCCTCTCCCTCATTTCTCTCCTACTCATTAACGCCCAATCCCTGAAGCAAAAAACTCACCTTCTCCATGACATTTTAACTGACTCCAAACCAGAAATTTTTGCAATAACTGAAACATGGTTTAAACCCTGTGACACACCCCTCATTAACCAACTGCCTACTGAAACCTATGACATTTTCTCTATTCCCCGCAAAAAGAAAAGAGGAGGGGGCCTTCTCCTCATAGCTAAAAGAGAATTCAAACTCACCTCACAACCCTGCAACATTCCCAATCAATACGAAGTAGGCTTTTTCAAATCGCAATCTCTACAAATCTGCCTTATCTATACCCCTCCTGGTCTACTAGAAAAAGACCCCTCCCCCCTCATCGAATTCCTCACCGCCTCTCTCTCCCCCGACATCCCCACGATTATCCTTGGTGATTTTAATCTCCATGTTGATTCCACTCCACAATCCCCACCATGCGAAGCCTTCATCTCATCCTTAGACGCAATGGGCCTCACCCAACTTATTCAATCCCCAACCCACAAAGCCGGTCATACCCTCGACCTTATTTTCACTAACTCACTCATCAACGTCATCCACCCCCCTACATGCCTCCCTGTCCCCTGGTCTGACCACTCCATTATCAATACAACCCTTTCTCTACAAACCCCATCCATCTCCTCTCCCTCTCAGCCTAAATCCTTCCAACTTCGTAAAACCTGCCCCCTAGACACCCTTGCAACGGCTTGCTCCAACATCCCTAATCACATAGACCTGGAGACAGCAGACAGCGCCATATCCTCCTGGACAGAAACTACCCAAAAAATCGCTAACAACCTATGCCCAATCATTCAAAAAACAATCACACAAACCAAATCATCCAAAAAACCCTGGTACACCCATACGCTCAAATCCCAAAAAATCCAGCTTAGAGCAGCTGAAAGACACTGGCGCAAACACCCCTCTCCTGCCACAAAAACCATCTATTACTAACTCATGCACACATATAGAAATGCCATTCAAACAACCAAAAAAGAATATTATGCTAAGAAAATTCACCACCTCCAATTCAACCCAAAGGCACTATTTACCCTAGTCTCAAATCTTACCAAACCTAACACGTCTACACCCCAAGTCCCCTCCACACAGACCCGATGCAATGAAATTGCCCTCTTCTTTAAGAACAAAATATCCAACATCACTGCCAAGTTCACCCCTAATACCAAGAACCCCAACACCAACAGCATAACCCCTCCCACCCCACATACACCCACCATCCTCGCTTCGTTTGAACCCTCCTCAACTCTAGAAATAGAGAACATCTTAAAAAAGATGAGACCTTCCTCCCACCCCTCGGAAACCATCCCAACTAAACTTCTTCTCGCTATTCCTAAAACAATAGCCACCACACTCTCCAAAATCGTGAACTGCTCCCTGGAGCACGGCCTGGTCCCTAACTCCCTGAAACAAGCTGTGGTCAAACCCATCCTAAAAAAACCCTCCCTTGATCCCTCCAATCTATCTAACCTCCGTCCTATCTCCAACCTCCCTTTCCTCTCCAAAGTCATTGAGAAACTAGTAAACTCCCGTCTCTCTGACTACCTAGAAGAATCCAACATACTCCTACCCACACAATACGGTTTCCGTAAACACCTCAGTACGGAATCCCTACTCCTTTCCCTTACAGACACAATCATCAAAGGAATGGATGCCGGTAACTCCTACCTCATTGCCATGCTAGACATTTCCGCCGCCTTCGACACCGTAAATCACAACATCCTCATCAACACTCTCATCAGTATAGGAATTTCAGGTACTGCTCTTTCTTGGATAAAGTCCTTCCTCCAAAACCGTACCTACACAGTCCTCACCGACAATTTTACATCCCTCCCTGTTAATCTCGACTGTGGCGTTCCCCAAGGATCCTCCCTCTCTTCCACCTTATTTAACATTTACATGCTCCCCCTCACAAACCTCCTCTCCAACCTTGGGATCACACACTTCATCTATGCGGATGATGTGCAAATCCTCATCCCTTTCAAAAACTCTGTTCTCACTGCACTCCAAAACTGGAATACCATTCTCGCCTCCATAAACCAGCTCCTCACTGACATGCACCTAGCCCTCAATCCGCAAAAAAACTGAACTCCTCCTCGTCTCCTCTAGACATGCAGCCACACCCACTCTCTCCACTCTCCATTCCCCCAACTTTCTCTCCGACACAAGAAACCTGGGTGTTATACTTGATAACCAACTAACCTTCAAACCATACATCAAATCTATCCTTAGCAGCTGCTATTTCAAACTTCAAACCCTCAAAAAACTCAAACCCCTTCTCTACTTTTCCGATTTCCGCACGGTACTCCAATCCATAATTTTTTCGAAAATTGACTACTGTAACGCTCTCCTACTTGGACTCCCTTCCACCCACATCAAACCTCTACAACTCCTCCAAAACGCTACTGCACGCATCCTCACCAATGTCAATAAGAAAGACCACATCACTCCCACCCTCATTGATCTCCACTGGCTTCCCATTCACTCACGAATTATTTACAAGACCCTCACCCTCATCCACAAAAGTATTACTAACGAACACTGCAACTGGCTAAACCCACCCTTCCTTCCTCGTACCTCCACAAGACCCACCCGTGCTTCCCTCCGTGGAACCCTTATCCCTCCCTCCATAAAATCCACTAGACTCATCTCCACCACCAATAGAGCCCTTTCCCTTGCAGGCCCCTCCCTCTGGAACTCTATGCCTCTTGACCTACGTACCGAAACCTCCACACCTACTTTCAAAAAGAAACTCAAAACCTGGCTTTTCCTCCAAGCATACCCCCATTCTTCATCATCTTCACCAACTAACACGCTAGCCCAACCATCATCCCTCTCCAACACCCCCCTTTCAGGACCTACACTCAGCACCCCCCCCTCTAAAGTTTCCTACAACTCCTGTATATAACCAGTGTACAACTTCTGTATATAACCAATGTACATATTTCTACCTCGAATCCCTATTCACATTTTATCCCCTTGTATCTGTTTGCACCCTCCCCCTGCCCCCCCTTGTATCTACCCCCCCCATCCCTCCCCAGTTACTTAGTTAATTGTTCTGTTACTGTGTTATACGTTATATACCGTTCTCTGTAAAGGCTATGCCTATATATCTTCTGTTGTAAGTTACTTGTAAACCGGCACGATGTGCAAACGGTTGCCGGTATATAAAATTAAATAAATAAATAAATGTGAGTGTGTGTGTGGTAGAATGGGTGCCTGGGTGTATGTGTGTGTGTGTGTGTGGTAGAATGGGTGCCTGGGTGTGTGTGTTTGTGTGGTAGAATGGGTGCCTGGGTGTGTGTTTGTGTGGTAGAATGGGTGCCTGGGTGTGTGTGTGTGTGGTAGAATGGGTGCCTGGGTGTGTGGTAGAATGGGTGCCTGGGTGTGTGTGTATGTGTGTGTGTGGTAGAATGGGTGCTTGGGTGTATGTGTGTGTGTGTGGTAGAATGGGTGCCTGGGTGTATGTGTGTGTGTGTGGTAGAATGGGTGACTGGGTGTATGTGTGTGTGTGTGGTAGAATGGGTGACTGGGTGTGTGTGTGTGTGTGGTAGAATGAGTGCCTGGGTGTGTGTGTGTGTGTGTGTGGGTGGTAGAATGAGTGCCTGGGTGTGTGTGTGTGTGTGTGTGGGTGGTAGAATGAGTGCCTGGGTGTATGTGAGTGTGTGTGTGGTAGAATGAGTGCCTGGGTGTATGTGAGTGTGTGTGTGGTAGAATGGGTGCCTGGGTGTATGTGTGTGTGTGTGGTAGAATGGGTGCCTGGGTGTATGTGTGTGTGTGTGGTAGAATGGGTGCCTGGGTGTGTGTGTGTGTGGTAGAATGGGTGCCTGGGTGTATGTATGTATGTGGTAGAATGGGTGCCTGTGTGTGTGTGGTAGAATGGGTGCCTGGGTATGTGGTAGAATGGGTGCCTGGGTGTATGTGTGTGTGTGTGGTAGAATGGGTGCCTGTGTGTGTGTGTGTGTGTGGTAGAATGGGTGCCTGGGTGTGTGTGTGTGTGTGTGTGTGTGTGTGTGTGTAGTAGAATGGGTGCCTGGGTGTATGTGTGTGTGTGTGTAGTAGAATGGGTGCCTGGGTGTATGTGTGTGTGTGTGTAGTAGAATGGGTGCCTGGGTGTATGTGTGTGTGTGTGGTAGAATGGGTGCCTGGGTGTATGAGTGTGTGTGTGGTAGAATGGGTGCCTGGGTGTATGTGTGTGTATGTGATAGAATGGGTGCCTGGGTGAATGTGTGTTAAAATGGGTGCCTGGTTGTGTATGTGTGGTAGAATGGGTGCTTGTGTGTGTGTGTGGTAGAATGGGTGCGTGTGTGTGTGTGTTTGTGTGGTAGAATGGGTGCCTGGGTGTGTGTTTGTGTGGTAGAATGGGTGCCTGGGTGTATGTGTGTGTGTGTGTGGTAGAATGGGTGCCTGGGTGTATGGGTGTGTGTGTGTGGTAGAATGGGTGCCTGGGTGTGTGTGTGTGTATGTGTGGTAGAATGGGTGCCTGGGTATGTGTGTGTGTATGTTGTAGAATGGGTGCCTGGGGGTGTGTGTGTGTGTGGTAGAATGGGTGCCTGGGTGTATGTGTGTGTGTGTGTGTGTGTGTGTGTGTGTGTGAGGAAGAGATACTAGTTAGGGAGGTTACTGGTCTGTGTGAGACAGAGACTGGTTGTGACTGGTTGTGGGCCCTAAGGAAGAGAACTGTGAGGACAGAGCTTCAGCAGCCACTGTTGCTTCTGGTGAATGCTATTGGCCTGCAAGGGAAAGGAGTAGGAGAGTTGCTGGAGAGGGTAAGTAAAGGCGGCTTTTTAAGTTTATTTTTCTTGATTGACTGCCATTTTAATTATTGGGTATTATGTGATGTCTGCTGTTTTGAAATATTTTATTGATATTTGGACAATTTGTAATAATTTTTATGAGTTTTTAATTGTTGGATGTTATTCTGTTCATCAGCTGTTTTGTAACTTTTATTAGTATAGTTTTACAATTATTTCTAAGTGGGTATCTATAGCAGCTTGGCTTGCTCTGTTTCCTAATAGGAGGTGTATTAGTGTTTAGGGCCTGGTTAAATATTTGCAGTGGTAAATTATTTATTTATTTATTTAACACTTTTCTATACCGACCTTCATGGTTGAAGACCATATCAGATCGGTTTACATCAAATAGGGGAACTGTAACAAAAAATCGTTTGAACAGGAAGAGCAAAGTTACATTCAACAAGGATAGTAAACTTGGAAGCGAGGACCGCTGGAAGAATAAGGCCTAGGGAGGCAATAAATGAAGAGTATAAACAGTAGATGAATCAGTAGTAGTTAATTAAGTCCTTAGAGGTAATACATAAAACCATAGTTCATGAGGTTGTACGGTTGTCTAGTGTGCATCAGGGGGATCTGAGAAGGCTTGGCGGAAAAGCCATGTCTTGAGTTTTTTCCTAAAAATTGAGAGGCAGGGTTCCAGCCTAAGATCTGAGGGGATATTGTTCCAGATAGCTGGGCCTGCTGTAGAGAAGGATCGGTCTTTGGTTGAGTTGAGACGAGTGGCTTTGGTTGGCGGGGCTTGTAGAGTTCCTTTGTATACTTCTCTGGTCGGTCTGTTGGAGCTATGGAGTCTGAGGGGGAATTCGAGGTCCAAATGAAGGTGATTGTGTATGGACTTGTGAATTAAAGTGAGCGATTTGTGAAGGATTCTGTATTTAACTGGGAGCCAGTGTAAGTTACGGAGGATAGGTGATATGTGTTCTCCGTGGTTGGTGTTGGTCAGGATTCTTGCTGCGGCGTTCTGTATCAACTGTAGAGGTTTGGTGGAAGAGCTGGGGAGACCCAGGAAGAGAGCGCTGCAGTAGTCTATTTTGGCAAATAGCAAGGCTTGTAGAACTGTCCTGAAGTCGTGGAAAAATAGTAGAGGTTTGAGTCTTTTTAGGACCTGAAGTTTGTAGAAGCAATCTTTGGTTGTGGTATTGATCATTTTCTTTAGATTTAGGTGGTTATCGATTAGAACCCCAAGATCTCTTACATGGGACTGTGTGATCTGGGTATTGTGGTGGATCGTTGGGGGAGATGAGAAGGAGTTCGGTTTTTGCTGCGTTAAGAACCAAATTTAGACTGTTAAGAAGGCTTGTGATCTGTTTAAGGCAGTTGTTCCAGTAAGTGATTGATTTTGCGATGGATTCTGTTATTGGAATCAGAATCTGAACGTCATCTGCGTAGAGGTAGTGTATTAGATTAAGGTCTGTTAGAAGCTGGCATAGGGGAAGGAGGTAGATGTTATTACTGTCTTTTCATAAGGAGCGGTATTGTGCTTGCCAGTAAAGAGAATTTGTTTTGCTTTTACTGAGATATCATCAGATCCAGAATATCTTTTTTTGTATGGTGAGCTGTATGGGTAATGCCCTAGTTTATTTATTTATTTATTTAAACATTTTTATATACCGACAACCGTTTGCACATCGTGTCGGTTTACAGATAACTTAAAACCAGGGTATATATAGGCATTGCCTTTACAGGGAACAAAGAACAAATAAACACAGTGGTAAAGCAAAAACTAGATAAATAGGAAGAGGGATTCAAATGGAGGAAACATAAGTTGGGAGAGGGGTATGAACAACAATATAATGGAGGGTATGAATAACAATATAATGGAAAGGGTTATGTACAAGGTATGACCAACAATATAATGGAGAACAACAATATAATGGAAAGGGTTATGTACAGGGGTTCAACGGTACGTACGTTGATGTTTCAGGTTCTTGTTCGGGGGAAAGAAGTGGGGAAACAAAGGGGGCAGGTAAAAGGCATAGGTTAGAGGTGGGTCACAGAGGGAGAGGGGTTAGCAAGCGAGGGTGAAGAGGGGTAAGCTTGAAGGTTTGAGTTTCTTTTTAAATTTGGGTGTGGAGGTTTCAGTGCGTAGGTCAAAAGGCATAGAGTTCCAGAGGGAGGGGCCGGCAAGAGAAAGGGCTCTGTTTGTGGTGGAGATAAGTCTAGTTGCTTTTAGAGAGGGAGCACATAGGGTTCCAAGTAGGGAGGTCCGGGTAGGTCCTGCTCTGCTCTGCACCCATTTTTGGGGTCGAGGGGGTTCCTGAGGATGCAGAATGTATATTTACATTTTGCCTCATGATGGTCACATGTTCAGTGTGTTACGCATGTGAGAACCATCTGTCAGGTGTGTCCCGGCCGAAAAAAGGTTGAGAACCACTGCTGTAGGGAACCATTCCTCAGATTCACACCGGGATCCATACAGCTACACACTGTCCCTTCCTTCCTTCCAAAGGTGGTTTCTCATTTCCATCTAAACCAAACCATCTCGCTGCCATCTCCAGACCAGCATAAGGTCTCGGAAGACTCTTGCCTTTTTCGCCATCTTAACATCGACAGACTACTAGTCCAATACCTGGAAAGATCGGAATCATACGAAAGATGGACCACCTATTCGTCCTTCACAGCAGGAAGAAACAAGGGGAAGTGGCCTCGTAGGCAACCATAGCCCGCTGGATCAAAGAATTAATCAAGGCGGCCTATGTGCAGGCAGGGAAGCCTCTACCTCTACAAGTCAAGGCCCATTCCACCAGAGCCCAGGCAGTGTCCTGGGCAGAAACCAGGATGCTGTCACCCGCCAGCTCCATTCACACCTTCTCAAGTTTCTACGGCCTGGACTTTCAGGCCCGGGAGGACAGAGCATTTGCAAGGGCAGTACTAAGTGGGCCACGGGCAGCCTCCCACCCGGTTCGGGAGTAGCTTTTCTACATCCCATTGGTCCTGAGTCCATCTGCTTCACACTAGGAAATGGAGAAATTACTTACCCGATAATTTCGTTTTCCTTAGTGTAGACAGATGAACTCAGAATCCCGCCCACGGCTGCCTCAGAATACGGAAATCTCAGGTGACAATCCCCGAGAGCAAGACAAGCACGGGTAAGCCACGCTTTACCCCTAGTTAAGACACCCATAATTACTGGGTGTCATCATTTCTCGGTTGAGTGCACTGGCTGTCTCCAGCTAGAATTCAAGTCAACCAGTTCAAAGTTAATCAATTAATCAAGTTATTCAGACACACATATATCCACAATTGCTTTTCGAGGAGAATACTGAAGAGCTGAGCCTCCTGCATGGGTATATGTAGTGCTGATGTCAGATTGAAATCTGACTCCATCTCCAACTGCTATCAGGAGCACACTATACCCATTGGTCCTGAGTCCATCTGTCTACACTAAGGAAAACGAAATTATCAGGTAAGTAATTTCTCCAATAAATTACAAATTTCTATCTTGGAAAGTATTGTTCCTAATAGTAATAACCTCAGCACGTAGAGTGAGCAAGCTTCAGGCTCTAGTAATCAATGCTCCCTACATACAGATTTTCAAAAATAGAGTAATATTCAGAACTAAAGTTTTTACAATGGTTGTTTCTCGATTTCATGTAAATTAGTCTCTTGTGTGACCAATGTTTTTTCTGAAGCCTCAATCCAACAAAGCTTATCAAACTCTCCACACCTTAAGTGTAGAAGAGCTTTGTTGTTTCACTTGGAAAGATTTTTCTCTTCTGATAAAGTTAAGCAAGGCTTACTATTGAAAAAACAGATCCTATCTACATAGCTGTCAGGCCTCCATACATTCTTTCATCAGTATTTGAGATCTGGCTTATCAGCGCTTACAGGGTCTTTTAAGATAAAGCCCAGTTCCCACCCTTTAAAGCCATTTTTTTTGTTTTACAGGATTATTATCCTGTGTTCCCTTCAATGTAATTGTTACCAATTAAAAAAAAAAAAATCCCCAAATGTTTAGGCCATGGGGTACACAGCATGTGTGCAGTGACATTTTCACATGTATGCATACTTTTACTCCAGTTGGCTACCCACAGAAATAGGAGGTGTAATGTACACATGTACTTGCAGCTAATTTTCAAAGGGAAAAGCCTTGAAGATTAGTTATAAGGTATGCATGTTCAAAAGTGTGCACTTACTTTGCAACTAGGCAGACTAATCAAAATTTCCCCATACTATTCGCACTTCTTATCGTGGTTATCTTCCCTTTTTTGAAAAGGCAACCCTTGTAGTCTCACGTGTGCATCTATAACACCTGCAGCCTCAGTGACCCCCACCCGCCCCATACCCATCAAACATCCAGACAAATACTAGAGAGACATAATTGTGATAACAGGACACAGCTTTATTAATACTAACATTAAATACTAACTGCTTGAACCTGAGCCACTCCGATATCAGTCCAACCAGTTCCCCTTATCTCTATCCACCTTAGCCAAGCAAGATAGCCACCACCATCCAACCTGCTGTAATGTTTCCAAGCAAGGGGGTTGGATGCCCCAATCGCAACTCTGAATACCACCCCGAAGGACAATTTCATGCCAAATGCTTGGCACCCACATCCAAGTAGCCCACCAGCTTTAGGTACCCTGCCAAAGGCATGAGGTAGTGGGACACTTGCTTTATGCCCCCCAACCAGACTCTACTGCGGCCTAAGTGTATCTGCTAACAAAATTCCCTTTCCAAATTTTCCTACAATGCATTCTGGAAAAGATCTTGTATCCTGTCAGATCTGTAAAAACCCTTACATAGATCATAAGCCCATTCATGCCTGATCTGCTGGCATCCCAGCTTTTGCATCCATATGCTGATTTATCTATTAACTTGTTTCCAGCCTCTGCCCCACAGCTTCAGGTCATACCATTTAATGTGTGGTATGATAACAGACCACCACATTTGCGCAAGGTAGAAGAAGGAAGCCCACTCCCCATGGAGTGGGCTTCCTTGGTCAGGCCATGTCTTCCTTGGTCAGGCCAATCAATTGTTTGCATGATAACCTCCCCAAGTCATTGCCTCCCAGATGTATTATGACAACTTCTGACATTGGCAGAAACCACCACTCTGTGTTGCAGCATTGGCAACACCGCTTTCATTGCCTACACATCCACAAAACTTGAACACTGTCCAGGGCCATGCCCAAATGTAACCCACATGGCCTCCCTTGTGCCCTCTTGACCACCCAACGCATGAAGGAATGACCCACAATCCAGACTGTCCTTCGCCCTTGGGACAGACCTGCAACAAAATGTTAAATTAATGTCTGCATTGCACAATTCAGACTCCTTATATATAAATTGACTGTGGAAGAGCTTTATTGCCCAGTTCTCTTTATAGTATCAATGTTCAGGCCTGCCTGCATTGCACTAGTGGCTGCTCCAATTCTAAATGAATGTTTCCCATTCCCACTTGAATTAGGGCAGCTCGAAACACCACTGAAAATTGGAATTTGATGAGGGCCATGCCGTTGGCATTAATTAGTAAATGCCCACCGCCTCCAGGTTTCCCATTCAGATAGTTTAAATTTCTCCCGGGGCACGTGACCTGCGATCCAGCTTGCCTCAAACATATCAGGGCCCCCTTACCAGCCTGGTCAGTCTTGGACTTATGTGTGATAATATGAGCTACCTGGCCTTTAACTTGTACATTGCATATGAGGATGCCAATGAAACAGGAATCATTTTTGGATCAGCTACCAGCTTACCACCTCACAAGGCCCCAAAAAAGGGCAAGTAAAATGCCCAGGAATCATGCACATAGGCCTCACTTTCCTTGCTTATTCAGTTAATATCTACTTTAAATTCTTCGAAGAGTCACCCCCAACCTCTCGCCTTAGAAAAGAAGGCAAAACCGTTAGCCATTGCTCCCTTGATAGCGCCATGTCGCTTTCCCTGGCAACATATTTGACGATGAAGCTGTCTACGGCAGGGCCCTCAACCCATCCCAGCCCTTTCACAAAACCCTGCACCCGTCATATCCTCTGCAGTACATGGACCAGAGGCCACTGTCTCTTCAGTAGGTCCCATTCAGACGAGCGCCGATCTCCCATAGCTGCTCCGGGACTGGAATTCTGGCTGGTTTACCTCTGGGACTGTTGTTGAAATAAATCCCATTTAGCATGGGAATGAGTCAGCAATACTACTGCTAACTCTAGGCACGTACTTTGCCTGAATATTAAACCGCAAACACTGCGAGACTACTTCCTTCAGTAACTCACCTGAGGACAAAGAGTAGACTACCTGTTGATAACTTCGACAGTGGTCTGATTATCACACCAGAATATTACCCTTTTATCCCGCAGTCTATTTCCCCATACCATTAAGGCGACTAGGATAGGGAATAATTCTAAAAAGGGGATATTTCTTATCAAGCCAACTTGAACACAAGCCAAGGGACAGCAAAGCACGATCCCTGATAGTAATGCCTCAAATCTCCAACCTTCCGAGGTGTTAGTGTCAATGTTCAAATCCCTACTTGAAACTGGGAATTCCTGCCAGATGAAAATACCATTAAATTCCCAGAGAAAGTTAATCCACATTACCATATCATCTTTATTGGGATTTGAAATCTGAATTAAATGGTGCGGTCGATAGATGCCCGCTGTGCCATTAGAAAACCTTTTTAGGAAAACTCTCCATGGGAATGACCCTGCATGCAAAATTAAGGCTACCAATAAGAGACTGCAGGCTGGACAGAGTTAGTTTCTTTACCTGCAATACCCACTGCAATAAGCCCTGCAACTTGTGCCTTTTATCCAAAGGATGTCTGGATACCATTACTTCCAAATTTAGCTCAATGCCCAAAAAGGAAATTATGGTGGAAGGGCTCTCCATTTTTACCTGTGCCATTGGTACGCTGAGCTCCATGGCTAGTACCTGGAATGCCTGCAACATAAGAGCACAGGATCTGACCCGCCAGAGCCCACAAAGAGAAAATCATCCAGGTAGCGTATTGTATTAGTCATACGCACCTTTTGCACTGCCACCCAATGATAAAAGGTACTGAAAAGCTCAAAGTAGGCACACAACAAAGAGCACGCCATTGGCATACATTTGTTGAAATATCTGCCCTGAAACTTAAAGCCCATGAGAGGGAAACTGCGTGGGTAAACAGTCAATAATCTAAATGCGGACTCAATATTTTATTTATTTATTTATTTATTTATTTAGAGTTTTTATATACCGATAATAGTTTGGAACATCTAATCTGTTTACATCGAACATTAATTCAGCAAATGGCTTTACAAATAACTTAGCGAATAAGAACACAACTTAGCGAACAACAATATCCGTCTTTGCTGTCGATTCTCTTTTTCCACGTTGTCTCAACAACGCAATTGTGCTGTCAAAAGATACGTACTGCACTTGTACGTTCCTCGGGTAGCAGGTGATTGTTCATTGACTCCTTCTGTGGGTGGGTAAATTCTGTATGAGACGAAACTTGTCTGCTTCCTTCTTTGGGATTACCACCAAAGACAAGAACATAATCACCTCGAACAGGAGATCGATATACAGTCCTGCCTTTTTGCCCAGAGCCACTTGGGCAACAATCTTCTGCTGAACAATGTCACACTATCGAGGGTGCGTTGCAAAAGGTGATATTGCTGATTTCTCCTTGAAACAGGGATTAAAGACCCCCTCCCTAAAACCTTCGGTTTATCTCACCACAGCACTGCACCTGGGATAAAACGAAAGCATATTAGAAAACCTTATCTGAGATGGGGCCATAAAGGAGATGATTAACTCATTTGGGTTTACTAGAACTCCCTGCCATGCCCTTTTTAGCACGTCTGAATGCTGGGTGCAACACAAAACAGATGGAACAAACATGCCTAAATTTACAATCCTGAAACCTGCATGATGATTTGTTAAAACGCCAGCAGATGTTCTAGATGCCATTGCTAGCCTGCATTAGGCTAGTTCCAGGAGTGGTAGTGATACCCTGCTTTCACATCTTACTGTTAGCCCCTGCATCACTCGACTTATTAGTCATTTGCTTAAGCCACAATCCACCTGAGTACCCCATGTCATGAAATGATTCTCCTTCATTGTGTCAGTGAATTGTTCATCAAAATTTAGCCATGCCCAGCCCTCTCCTCCCTTGTAGCCCTGTAAGCCTCTAAAAAAGTGACAGCATAGCTTTAACATTGGACCAGATTGTGAAGGATCATCATGTCCCTCAATACTAATCATTCTAAAGAATGCCTGAATCCAATTAATTATATTCCTAGGTAACTTCGTCTCCTTCCTTTTATCATCTCTTTCTTCTGCATGCCATAATATGAAATATGTCAGTATAACTTCTCTTCTGATCTTTTTTTCTCAGGGATTTGGGAACACTTTCCCACAGCTGCGACAAATTGGTTAAAGCTGGGGGCTTCTGTTTGTCTCCAGTATGTCAGCTGAGGGCCATGCTAGACTATCACATGAGGAGCTATCTGAATCTGATGTGTCGGCTGAGTTCTCAGAACTGGACCCTACTTGCCCATTTGCCCCTTTTTTTGCACCCTTTCCCTGCAACATCCTCCCATCCCCCTAGTCAACAGATTGCTCCCATCCCCCCCACCCATTCACTCCTTTGCACATGACCTGGTTGTCGAACATTTTCCTGCTGTGGGCCCCTCTGATGAATCTGGCCGGGACTACGGCCGCATCGTGCACCACCTGTGGAGAAGAGCTTTCTGTGACTAGTTGAGGGTTAGTATTCACGTGAGCCACAGTAGTCTGTGATTCAATCATGGTGCTGTGGACACCTCCTGGCACACATGAGCCTTTTTCAGATGGAGGAGTGCTACTCTGGCACCAGGGACGACTAATGGGCCCAATACCGAGGGCAGCAGGGATAGGCCCCAGGGGGCCTCGCCTATGCAGGTGAGCCCCATTGGAAAAACTCATTAGCAGCCACCAGAGTAAAATTGATACAGTAAGGTGCACGCTAGGGCCAAAACCTTGCATGCGCTGCTGTGACTGGTGTAGGGCCTTGCCCATAGCCCATGCTACCCCAGTTCCCCATTGTATGCCGCTGAATCTTTGGTTGGGTGCCATACCTGCACAGAAAATCCCAGCCACTTGCCACAGCTGACTCAGATTTGATCCAGTCCCCTGCTTATTGGACACCGGAGACAAGCCATCCTCTAATGCCACAGTGCTTCCCTGCTGCCCTCAGCTTGACATGGAGAGTTCTGTGCATTATCTCTTTTTCCTAGTCTACACTCTGCTGAAATGTCTGTGCCTGAATGCTGTTGGAATTGCTTACTTCACTCCAAATGACATGCTTCTTGCATCTGCACCCTCCCTTGGACTTGGGCCAGCCTCTTCCTGATGTGGGTTCCTTTATTTCATTTAAGATGGGGTTGGTGGTGTAAGAAACACCTGAATACAGGTTGTGCGATTGGCCCCTACTAGCCATTGTTTCCACGGGGATCTCTCCTTCTACCCCAAAATTGCCTTCACAGTTCAAGAGCACTCCCTCTGCCTTGTAGTGTACTGCCCACAATTGTCTCCTTCACCTGTGCGCAGTTGTCCATACGCTTCAGCAGCTGCACTCACTGTCCTTAGCTCTCGCAATGTCCTACACCACCCTTTGCTCCCGACTGTCTCTTGACCTTGTTCCTGGCTTGGCTGTCCTTGTCCCACACACCGGTCACTGCTCATTGCGCGGGCATGAATTGTTGGATCTGATTCTTCTCTGCCTTGTTGCGTCCGCTTCAGATGCTTGCAGTCGCACCCTCATACAATGTGGGAATCACCGCTGCTGCCACCGCCACCATCCAGCACATGTAGTGCCGTCGCTTCGGGACTAAGGCAGAGCTGTTAGAGCCACTGCTTTAACAAATATGGCAAGTACCACCAAACCTCTGATTTAAAATGCCTTGAGCCTGACTCTTTTGATTCTTCCTTTGTCCCTGCCCCTTCAGCCTCACTTAGCACTCAGTCCCACCCCCACCCCCTTCGGACTCACAGTAGGTGGGACTAATGGGGGGGTGGCGCCAGGAGATGGGAAAAGAAGAGGCTTGGAGGCCGCTCGCAGAGCCCCTTGCTGGAGCAGGCTGGGCAGGGCTCCAGGTGCAATGTTATGTGAATACTCTCATGCAGGCGGCTTGGGCACTCATACTTGAAGCTGCATATGACCAGTGAAAATGAACTTACTGAGCTGTAATATTTGCTTTGTTTATAGCAGCTCAATGAAGTCCACAGCCCCCCTCTTTTGGAAGCTCTTTTTAATGCCTTTTTGTCTTTGCTAATCATTAAATTGATTGTATTGGTCTTTTGTCATGCACATCCCTGAATACACCTACTTAAATTTTTCTGCAGAGATCTCCAAATGTTCCTCTGACACATGGAGTATAAATGACATGACTGATATGCATTATGACTTTGAGCTGCTGTTATCTTCAAAGAAAAATTAAACATGAATTTTCAGTTTCCTGAGTTAGCTACATATTTTACCTAATGGACAAATATGGATGAATACCCATTATCTTATTTTTTAATTTTATATTTATCACATTTTTACAAAGGATCCAAGAAATACAAAACAGCATAATGTATAGCAAACTAACTCCAAACAAGCAAGATTATGAAAAGACAATATCAAAACATTAGGTGCTTAACCAGGCCACAAAAAGTGGGAAAATACAAAACCCAAGGGGAAAAAACCAAAATCCCCCCAAAGCTGCCAAACCACTAATCAAATGTGAGTATTTTTCTCACTGGCTTAATGCCAAAGCAAAGGGACACTCCATGAAACTAACAACCAGCAAATTTAAAACAAATCATAGAAAGTTCTTTCTTTGCGCAGCACATAATCAAGCTGTGGAATCTGTTGCTAGGGCGACTAGCATGATGGATTGAAAAGAGGTTTGGACAAATTCTGGAAGAAAAGTCCATAAAATGTTAGCCAGGCAGATTAGGGAAAGCCATCGCTATCCCTGGGAGAAATTAACGAGAAATTAATTTACTTTTTGGAATCTGCCAAGTACTTGTGACTCAAACTGGCTGTTTTTGGAGTCAGATGCTAGACTCGATGGACCTTGGTCTTGACCCAGCATAATATATATATATATATATATTTTTTTTTAATGTAAAACATGTTTTTAGTTGATTTTATCAAATTAGGTTTGTTTATGAATTGTTATTTCTTCATGGAAAAGAGATTTTTTTTATTGAAGATTAGTCCTGAAATGTTGCTTTTGGTATTGACTAAATACTAATGAGTTTAAGTGAATCTTTCTTTATGCTACTAGTATCGGAGTTCACAGCAGGTTGTGTGGGTATTTCCTCTGTAAATATAATAGGAAAACACATATTTGCATATAAACATTTTGTGCCACTAACTACTGATTCCCTGGCTCCAGGCCATAAGAACAGGTGACTTAAACATGGATTTCATATTGAGGGCTTGAACTGTAATTTTAAAAAATTAGGATTAATCTACCTATAGGATGGTTCCATTCTATTTACTATAGCACAATATATATATATATATAATCTATATATATATATATCTATATATATATATATATATATCTATATAATCTATATATATATAATCTAGCACAATCCTCCACACCATCTTCAATGTCTGCTTCTTGTAGGGAGAGGCTGGGACTTGTCACTTTGGTGTTGGGTGATTCTTTCTGGTCACTTCTCTGCTTCCTGTGTTATCAGGGAATAATCTCTTGTGACTGAAAAACAGACAGCAGATGTCAACCAACAAGTGTCACCCAGTGCATCTCCTCTTCTCTAGGAGCCAAAAATGTGTTGCTCTATATGTTCTGATAAACAGCATTTCTTTTGAGAAGGGTGTGTCTATATAGTCTTCTCTGGAAATCTGCCCTCCATTAATATTTTTGAGGAGACGCGATGTGGTCATGATTCAACAAGCATCACAGATGTTAGCCATCCTTTCAGTTGGTGTTGCCTCTCTTTTTGTTCTCATAGGAAACGGAATGATAAAATTGAGCTACTGGTAGGCTGCATTGCTGAACTTTCAGAAATGGAGGAAAACCTTCTACTGCGCCATGGAGAAAATGATTTCAGTGTCATGTATTCCACACGCAAGAATTGTGCACAGCTCTGGCTTGGGCCAGCAGCCTTCATCAACCATGGTAAGCTGGCAAGACAGAAATACCCTCAGGAGAGCAGATGCATACTGATTCTCAGGTACCATTTACAGACTGCTTGCAGCTCAACAGAGGTGCAGAATGATAGGCTGGGCAGGGAACAACAGGCAGTGTGCAGGATAATACACTGCAAAATCCCAGTAGGGGAAGATTCCTGAGTAAGGCTGATTTTATTCTTGGACCATTTTTATAAATCTGATCTGACTAGTTTTCTCTGTTTTTTCACAGATTGCCGACCAAATTGTAAGGTAAGAGAAGGAAAACTGATGTAGTATATACTTTTTCTCCTCTGCTTTCCATGTGATCTAAAACTTAGCTCTTCTCTTTAGTTTGTTTCCACAGGCCGTGACACTGCATGTGTGAAAGCATTGAGAGACATAGAACCTGGAGAAGAAATTTCTTGTTATTATGGGGATGGATTTTTTGGAGAAAACAATGAATTCTGTGAATGCTACACTTGTGAAAGGTTTGTAGGGTATTAATCTAGTTATTCCTATCCTTAGCTGAGCTATTCTTTTTGAGAGGCTTATTTTTATGAAGATTTGTATATCTGAATACACTCACAGAAACAAAACAGACCAGGAAATGTAAAGTGTTAGTTTAATTATAACTTAATTTGTGTGCATTAACTCACTCTTATTTTTCTATCTTGGTCATGAGATACAAGAATGCTGCTACTGATCATAGACTTCCAGGCAAAGCTGCAGTTGTAAAAATCAGTGTATTTTTTGCAGGTAGTGTGCGTGCGTGTACACGTGCACACCATCTGCCAGGTGAGAGTAAAACATAGAAACCTTGACTATATCTTGCATTTATTTATCTATACTTAATTACAGAAGGCCGTCAAGGAGAGGAACATCATGAAAATCTGTTTTATACAAAAAATATTAATGAAATCAAAGTAGTAACATACATTAACTTTAACCTAAATAAAATTGCATCAACTCTCCAATTCCTACCAACTCGCAGAATCCACATCTAACTCCAGATTTTCCCCCAACTCCTCACTTGAGTTAATAGCCATATTTTTACCTCTTTCCTAATTTCTCTGTTCCTATCTCCATGAGCAATTTGTCTTACAGCACTGGGCCAAAATAAATAAAAGATGTTTGCTGTGTGAGTGACATCTCAAAATCCCTTACAGAAGGAATCTCCAAAAGCCACTCCTGGGATGATCTCAGCTCTTGTGGTGGCATATACATAGAAAGTGACAGGGCGATACAGTACAGTGCGCTCCCTGTTAGCCCAGGTTTGGACACGTGTTTTCGATGCGCTAGCTTTACCCCTTATACAGTAAGGGGTAAAGCCAAGCCGCATATTTTACTTTCAGAAATTAACGCCTGCCCAAAGGCTGGCGTTAATTTCGGCCGGCACCGGGGAAGTGTACAGAAAAGCAGAAAAAACTGCTTTTCTGTACACCCTCCGACTTAATATCATAGCAATATTGTCGGAGGCCCCAAAAGTAAAAATTAAAAAAAAAAAATTAAAAATCAGCCCGCGGGTTGGAAGATGGACGCTCAATTATGCCGGCGTCTGTTTTCCGAACCCTTGGCTGTCAGCGGGTTTGAGAACAGACGCCGGAAAAATTGAGCGTTGGCTGTCAAACTCACTGACAGCCGCTGCTCCTGTCAAAAAGGAGGCGCTAGGGACACGCTAGTGTCCCTAGCGCCTCCTTTTACCGCGTCCCTAATTTGCGTAGGCCACCCTCCTGAATCGCGTGCCCAGGAGAGTGGCCTGTGCACTCGCCTGCTGTCCCGCGCGTTTTTCTGTATCGGCCTGTCAGCTAGCTAGACTTTGAGGAAAGTTACAACTATATTTATTTATTTATTTAACCGTTTTATATACCGCAGTTCAGGTAACATTGTTACTAATCACTTCGGTTCACATTTCAACAATTACAATGACAATATAAAGAATAATTTATAATGTCTTACATAGAACAGGGAGAGTGAAACTTGGATAATAACTTACAATGAACAGGGGGAGTACAAATTATATACAAATAGCTTATAAGAACAGAATGTGAAGTCATTGGAGGTGTCTTGGAAAGACCTAGAATCACTGTCATGATATTCGTTCGGAGAAGCAAGTGCGCATGGGAGATTATTGATGGAAGGATGTTGAGGAGGTGTCAAAGGGAGGAATTCTTCCGTAGTGGTCTGTGAGAGGATAAATGGGTTATGAAAATGCTTGGTTGAACAGCCAGGTCTTAAGTCTTTTTTTTGAAGGTGGGTGTCGATTGTTCGAGCCTGAGGTCTGGAGGGAGTGAATTCCAATGTAAAGGGCCTGAGGTGGAAAAGGCTCTTCTACTTAGTGTTGTTTTGATAGGGTGTGCCTGTAGAGTGCCTCTCTGGCCTTGTCTCATTGGTCGGGAGGTAGTGTGAGGCTGTAATGGGATCGTAACTCAATTGACGTGGAGTTATGGATGACTTTGTGGATGATTGAGAGGGTCTTGTAAAGGATTCTATATTTGATTGGGAGCCAGTGAAGGTTCTTTAAGATGGATGTTATGTGGTCCCTTTTGTTGGATTTTGTTAGAATCCTTGCTGTGGCATTCTGTAGCATTTGTAACGGTTTTAGTGTGTTGGCCGGTAGCCCAAGCAGCAAAGAGTTGCAATAATCTATTTTCGAGAAAATGATTACTTGTAACACAGATCTGAAATCCTGGAAGTGTAGGAGGGGTCTTAGCCTCTTTAAGACTTGGAGTTTAAAAAAGCATTCTTTAACAGTGTTATTGATGAAGCTTCTGTAGTTAAATTGATTATCGATGATGACCCCAAGATTTCTGACCTGTGGGGATAAGACTGGAAGGGATAAGGTGTTTGCGTTAGATAATGAGAAATTGCCGTCTGGGGTGATGAGAAGAAACTCAGTCTTGTTGGAGTTGAGTATCAAGTTGAGTTTAGTTAGAAGGTTGTTGATGGAAAGAAGACAAGAGTTCCAATAGAGCATGGTTTTGTGTAATGAATCTTTAATCGGTAAGAGGATTTGTACTTCGTCAGCATATATGTAGTGTGTTAGATTAAGATTGGAAAGGAGCTGACACAGAGGGAGAAGATAAATGTTAAATAATGTTGGAGATAGAGAGGATCTTTGCGGGACACCAAGTGTGGATTTGAAAGGAGGCGATTCTTTGCTGTTAATCTTAACTTTATAGAATCTGTTCTGGAGGAAGGATGAGAACCAGCTGAGGGCGGTGTTTTTGATGCCGATCTCGGAGAGACGCTCTAAGAGAATATCGTGGTTCACTGCGTCGAATGCCGCCGTTAGGTCGAGAAGGATGAGCAGACAGGATTGTTTTTTCTCAAGGTTCCTAAGAATATTGTCTGATAGTGATAAAAGGAGGGATTCGACTTCTGGCGATGACGTGTAGGAGGCGGAAGTGAACGGGGAAAGCTCCATGGCCTCGCTCCCCCAAAACTGTAAAAAAACTAGCTAAATTTACTTGTTTCCGCTGCTCCTGCCGTGGAGGGGCTGTCGGAGGTGTTGCTGCGGCTCGGAGACGAGAGGAGCCCCGCGGGTAATGCGCCGGTCGAGCGCCCGCAGTAAATCAGAACGCCGACCGCATAGACCGCGTGCTGTTAAAATGGCCACGGCGGCCCAGTCTGGGGAGCCTCTGCTCGCTTCCATCAATGAGGAGGCCCTGCAAAAAATTTCCCAGCGAGTAACTGAGGCGCTGGATAGCCGCCTCTATAAGTTACAAACTGCGATGGAGGATATCAAGTCCGCGGTTGAAGGACATGCTAAGCGGCTGGACACTGCGGAGGGTATCATCTCGGACCTGGGGGACAGTCTGGCGACCTCTGAATGTACTGTGGCGGACCTCCAAGGCCGGCAACGTGAGCTCCTTGCCAAGATGGAAGAGCAGGAGGACAGAGGACGCCGCAATAATCTAAAAATCATAGGCCTCCCTGAAGAGGTGAGGGAGGGGGAGCTTAAGGACCTTGTTGAGCAGTGGCTTCCACAGCAGGTGGGCCTCCTCCTCACTGGTGAACGATTGCAATGCGAGAGGGTGCATCGTGTGGGCCCCGTGCGAGAAGGGATGGGGCGACCGAGACCAGTAATGGCCCGGATCCTTAACTGGGATCACAAGACTCGGCTACTGCTGTCGTATCGCCTGAAGCAGGAGGTGATGTATAACGGTCACAGGCTGCTGCTGTTACTTCTCGACTGCCACCGCAGCGCAGCGGAAAACAATGGCCCCGGCTTGCTCGGCACTCCACAAGCGGGGCATCCGGTTCGCCTTGCTCTATCCAGCGAAATTGCGGGTCCAGCATGACAATAAAACCCTCTTCTTCAACTCAAAAGAGGAGGCGGAGGGGTTCTTGGCGGGCCTTCCTCACCAGGCTGTGGAGTGATTCCAGGCTTATTGTTTCCCGAGCCTTCTAATCGCAGAGACTGCAACTTGTAGGACTCCTATTATTGTGCCTGGTACTCAGTACATGGCAGGGGACCTGCTTTTCCTTGATCGGGCCACGGAGGCTGGCGATCCATCTTTCCTGTGTTGCTTATGGACAGCCTCTGGCGCCTGGAAACTCAGTTTCAACTACGTTGTTTGTTCCTGATGAACCCTGGTTCTTTGGTTATTTGATCGAGAGGATCTCTTTTATGGATCCCCATTATCACCTGGACTCTCTCAGTCGTTGGACTCTTGTGTTGGTCTTTTGCTGTTCATTACTGCTGTTTTGGGGCCTTTGCTTTCCTCTGGCCAGAGGCAGCGTAAGCTGGGGAGCTGGGAGGGAGAATGGAGATGGGGGTTTCTGGTGTTGCGTCTGTGGAGCTTGATTGCTTGAGCCCCATGGAGCACGGGGGGGGGGGGGGGGGGTGTTAGTGTTTGGGGTATGGATGTGTTGTATGCTTGTGGGAATGTGTGTTTGTAGACAGGGGAAGGAGGGGGAGATGACCAATGGGCTATATCTTCAAGAGGTTTTACTTGTGCTTGGGGCATGGTTTGTTTTTCTTCCTTCAGGGCCTAGGCCTGAAGGAAGTCAAAAAACTGAAGCCCCTCCTCCACGCCCACGACTTCCGCACTGTTATGCAAACCACCATACTATCTAAAATCGACTATTGCAACTCCCTTCTCATAGGTCTACCTGCCTCCACTATTAAACCCCTCCAAATCCTCCAAAATGCTATGGCTAGAATCTTAACAAACACCAGGAAAACTGACCACATCACTCCCATACTACAGGATCTCCACTGGCTCCCCATTTCCTACCGTTCCCAATACAAAACACTTACCATCCTCCATAACACATTATACAAAAACAACTCCCCCTGGCTGGAGGATATGCCACATTTCCGTCAAACTAATCGCCCCACCAGAAACTCCCTCGCTGGCACCCTTCAAACCCCCTCACTCAAAATTGGGCACCTTACCACTACCCGGGACAGAGCCTTCTCCATTGCGGGTCCTACCCTCTGGAACTCCCTTCCTGCTAAACTCCGCCTAGAACCGTCCCTGAGCCATTTCAAAAAAGGAATCAAGACATGGCTCTTTAAACAGGCATACCCCAACTCCTCCCAATCCTAGTCATTGTCTTGTCTCGAACTTACTCAGCTCCCGCTCAGCCTACACACCCCCTCCTCAACCTCCCCTTCGCCATCCCAAAATAAATAAAATTCCCAGCTCCCCCCTCTCCCCTACCATTCTAGCTCCCTCACCTTCCCAGCTCCCCCCCTGCTCCCTCCCCCCACCCTTCCCCAGCACCCTGCTGTCTCTCCCCTACCCCTCCCCTCTCCTCCTACAAACAGCCTTTCCTTGAAAGTGCCA
Organism: Rhinatrema bivittatum; assembly: GCF_901001135.1. Classification (NCBI taxonomy): domain Eukaryota; kingdom Metazoa; phylum Chordata; class Amphibia; order Gymnophiona; family Rhinatrematidae; genus Rhinatrema; species Rhinatrema bivittatum. Next base: position 52,919,652 of record NC_042631.1, on the reverse strand, counting down.
TTGCCTTAACGTTCTCCTATACCCCTACCCCCTCCTCTCCTTTCCCCTCCTCGCTACCCCCTTCCCCTTCTCCCTGCCCCTACATTTAATATTATTATTGTAAATAATTTCATATGTTAAGTTCTTAAGGGTACATGCATCCTTTACATCCTGATGCATACCTACTCTTAACATGCATAATCATCATCCAGTTCGTTTTACAAAGTTGTATCCTTGCTCGTTGACTCTCTCTATCCTTGTTCCTAGTTCATTGTAATATCGTTGACTCTCTCTATCCTCGTTCATTGTAATTTCCTTTCTCAGTTAAATGTGAACCGACATGATGTGTCCTACGAATGCCGGTATATAAAAATTGTTAAATAAATAAATAGGCTGGGAGGCCATGGGGGATTTCTTGTAGCAGTGACGCGGGGTCTTGTGGGGCCCCGAATCCCGACCTTAATGTTATTCCTCTATGATGGCGCAGGTTAAAATTGTTACTATGAATGTGGATGGCATACACTCCCCAGTTAAGCGGACCAAACTATATACACTGTTTAAGCGTATGAAAACACAGGTTGCGCTCTTACAGGAAACGCACTTGGGGGATGGGGAGCATGCCAAACTACGTAGAGATTGGGTGGGTCAATCTTATTATTCGTCTTATAATCGACGGCAAAGGGGAGTGGCCATCCTTATTAATAAGAATTTGCCGTTTCAACTTGAGCGTATCTGCCAGGATGAGGAAGGACGGTACGTTCTTGTGGCGGGCACTTTATATCACCAGCGTATTGTTTTTTGTACTGTTTATGCCCCTAATGTATACTCCCACGGTTTTTTTGTTTCTCTGATTAATCTTCTGGCCGATTTTTCTGATTATAGTTTAGTTGTGGGTGGTGATTTTAATATTGTCGCCAATCGCCAGCTCGATAATGCACCCTCTAAACTAGCCTCTCGGACGGAGAGTAAGGAGGGCATTAACCTCCTGTGTCAGGAATTAAGGCTGCTCGATGTCTGGCGGATACTGCATCCGCAGGATCGTGACTTCACCTTTTTCTCCCACCCGCATAATGTGTATTCCAGGCTGGACTATTTGCTTGTTTCAGATCAGTGCTTCTCAAAAATAACAGACGCTACCATAGGGACTATCTCCCTGTCAGATCACGCACCGGTGACAATGACTCTCCAGTGGGGACTGGGGAATCGGCCCCCGCACTCCTGGCGCCTGCGACCTGACCTTTACTTAGATAAGGAATTTCATGGGTACCTGCAGGGGTGTTGGAAAGAGTATGTTGAGCATAATAAGACCCCGGATGTATCACCCTCGACAGTGTGAAAGGCTGGGAAGGCGGTCATGCGTGGGGCAGTCATTGCCTATGTGGCAAAGAAAAATCGCCGCTGTAATGCCGCGATTTTACGGCTCACTGGAGTTCTCAAAAATGCACAAAGCGCTCATATGGGGGTCTTATCAGATGATAATAAGGCTTGCTTAGACCGGGCGCGGGAGGCCTTAAACAGCCTGCTGCACCAACGGGCCTCAAAGTCCCTTCGCTATTATTGCTACCAGCTGTATAAATACTGCAACCGTGCTAATCGGCTTATGTCCCATCTGGTTCGCCCTCGGGGTCAGCGCCCTTCGGTCGTGGGAATACGAGATAAGCATGGGGTACATCAGACCACTTCTGCTGGTATAATGGCCAGGTTTTTAGAATATATCGCCTTATATGCCCCAAAACCTATGAACAAAGAGGTGGCGGACCAGCTGTTCAGTGAGCTCCCCTGGCCTCAACTCACCCCAGATCACTTGGAGGTGGTGAACCGCCCTATTAATACTCAGGAAATCTATGCAGTTATTCGGAAGCTTAAGCTTGGCAAAGCGGCAGGGCAGGATGGGCTGGGGTCAGAATATTATAAAATTCTCAATTTTAGGGTAATTACTCCTTTACAGGCTTACTTTGCTGATTTGTTGCATACTGGCACTTTATCGACGGCCTCTAATCAATCGGTCATTGTAGTCCTTCCCAAGCCCGGGAAAGACTCCTTGGAGGTGGGATCTTACCGCCCTATATCGTTGCTAAATGTGGATGTCAAAATTCTGGCCTCAGTTCTAGCAGCCAGGCTATCTGCTATCCTGCCAACTATTATCCATGAGGATCAGACTGGGTTTATAATGGGACGCCAGGGGGTGTGTAATGTTAGGCGCCTATTGGCGGCTTTAAGTTACCAAGCCGATGCAGAAGCACTGATCTTAAGCCTGGACGCTGAAAAGGCATTTGATTCACTTTCCTGGGAGTATATGTTCTGGGTGTTACGGAAGTATGGCTTTTCTGGTGCTTATTTACAATGGTTGCAAATACTTTACCAAAACCCTAGCGCCACTACCAACCACGGCTTTTTCTATCTACAGTGGAGTCCGCCAGGGCTGCCCTCTCTCCCCTTTGTTATTTGTCATGGCACTGGAGCCTTTGGCTATCTGCCTCAGGCGGGAGAGAGCTATCAGTGGGATCAGTTTGAATGGGCACCCTCTTAAAATAGCTTTATTTGCAGATGACCTTCTCTTATTTGTTGGGAAGCCCAGATCTAGTGTGCCAGCTATTATTAATCTGTTTGACCGCTTCCACTTGGTGGCTGGTCTTAAAATTAACTATGATAAATCGGAGGCTTTATTTTATTTATTTATTTATTTATTTAGTGGTTTTTATATACCGCGGCACGTAAAAATATACATCACCTCGGTTTACAGTAAACAAATTAGCAACAGGCTTTACATACAACAGGCTTTACAGGAAGAAAACAGATGACAGCAACAGGCTTAACATGAATAACGGAACTCCGGAGTGCCTAATATAACTCCTTTAACTATAAAGAACAAATGCCTTAAATACGCACCTCCCAGCTACCTGGGGAGGGGTGTTTCCATTTCGATGGGCCCCCGGCAAACTTAAGTATTTGGGGGTTTGGATCCCACGGGACCTACGCCAGTTATACTCTTTAAATATCGCCCCCTGTGTTGCTAACTTTCAGGCTCAATTAGAACTGTGGAAGTTGTTGCCGCTTTCCCTTTTTGGCAGAGGCGCCCTGGTCAAAATGGTGCTGGTGCCTAAACTTCTTTATCTCTTACACATGCTCCCCTGCTGGTTGACAGTGGCGGACGTACGCCGTTTGTGCTCCAGCATCCAACGTTTTTTGTGGCGGGGGAAACGTGCACGCCTCGCTTATACGACTATGGAACACCCGCGGGAGCGTGGGGGGCTAAACTTGCCGGATTTCCGGCTATATAATGTAGCCTGTCAGCTGAGGTTTGTAGGAGAGTGGCTAACTGGGTCCTATCGCTACTGCGATGAGGGGATGCTGGGACGTATGTCGACTCCGGGCTCTCCCTTGAACCTTATTCAAATGCGGGGGGCACAGCTCCGCACTGCCTATTATCCTAAGGTATTAATAGCACCCTGCGTAAGAGCATGGCGATGGATACGCAACCTCCATCATTTATCAGGAGTGAGGTCCTTATTGATTCCCTTTTTGACTAATGTGGAATTTCTTCCAGGTCGTGAGTGCAGCTCGGTGTTTCGCTTTTGGGTGGAGCGCGGGGTGCTGTTTGCGTTTCATCTGTACGACCCCGACTCCAGTACCGTACTGGACTTTGCAACGATGGCGCGCACCTTCCAGCTGCCCTCTAAACATTTCTACGCTTTTCTTCAAGCCCGCCACTATTTGACTGCTTTTGCCTGGACACGCCCTATGGTGGAAGCTGAGATTGTTTGCCAATACCATCTTCGATACTGCCTATTTGAGGAACACCATTACAGGCTGGAAGACACTTGGCCAGAAGCTGGGCGATGCTATTCCTATCAACCGTGCGGCTACCCGGTGGTCGGGAGTTCTGGGTTCCTCCATCACGGAGAGGCAAATGTCGAGCTGGTTTCAGGACCTTTATAAATTGCTGCCTGACCTGGGTCTACGGGAGCTTCAGTTTCAACTTTTACATTGCCTCTACTATGATGATGTTAGTCGATTTAAGATGAAGCTGACGACATCTCCCACTTGTATTAAATGTGGAACCGCGGAGGGCACGCTGCTTCATCGGATGATTACCTGCCCGTTACTCCAACCCTTTTGGCAGGCTGTGCTGGCAGTGGTTGGAACTTGCATAGGTGTCTCTCTCCGGCTCACTGGGCTGATGTTACTTACCTGTGCCTCGCCTCGCCTTTTGCCAGGCAGCCGTTCTAAGGCTCGATTTGAGCGGGTGGCTGTTTTGATGGCGTGTCGCACCATTCTGGCAGGTTGGACGGAACCACTGACTGTGCCTACGATTGATACTTGGTTCAACAGAATGGCCTCTCTCGCACAGTTGGAAAAACTGGATTTTTTGGCCGGCAAGAGGCGCCCAGACAAACTCTACTGTGACTGCTGGGACATTTGTTTCAATGCCTTCCCTAAGTCTTTACAAGATGAATTACGCCTCAATGGTTTTACAATATATTGGTCATCCAAAGAGGGGGGGAAGGGGAGGGGGTTGTTAGGGTGTGAATGCGGAGTGAATGTGGTGATGTGGGGATTGGGGCTACGGTACAGGGAGGGAGGTACTGGGGAGAAAATGGAAAATTAGGGGAGGACGGTATAATGAGACTCTTGCTCTGTATTGTTATTAATGCTGTTGAGGTTTTATCTGTGTTGTATGGTTCTTTTGATTGATGGGAGTTGTTACTGCCCCCTGTTAATAAAAAGTATTTTGACAAAAAAAAAAAAAGGAGGGATTCAGTACTTCGGGATTTACGGAATCCTAGTTGAGACTGTGAGAGTAGGTTGTTGTTGTCCAGGTATTCCGAAAGCTGTTTATTTACTATTCTTTCCAATATTTTGGCGATAATCGGAAGATTTGCTGTGGGGCGAAAGTTGTCTGAGTTATCAGGTGATAGATTTGGTTTTTTTAGAAGAGGTTTCAGGATAGAGAGTTTGAGGGGGGTGGGGACAAGGCCTTGTGATAAGGAGGCATTTATAATCTGTGATATTGGAGTCGAGATGTCTTTGGCACTTGCAATCAGGAGGTTAGCTGGAATCGCATCTATTGGGTGGGAATATGGTTTCAGTTTTTTTAGAACGTTTTCAATCTCTAAAGTGGAAACAGTCTCGAGGGTCTCAAGGCTTGAAGTGAGTAGTAGGGGTGGGGTAAACATATGATGTGGGGAAGGGGCTATCTTTTCCTTAAGCGGGTCAAGGAGGTTGGAAATTTTGTTCATGAAATAGGTGGCCAATTCAGTGGCTTTACTTGCTGCTTTGTTGTCTGGAATAGCGAAGGCGGGTGGTTTGGTGAGGGAAGCAACCAGTGAGACAAGGGCTTTTGGGTCGAAGATAAAGTTGTGAATTTTTTGTGAGTAGAAATCCTATATACATAAAGACCAACATTAGCACTTCAAAATGAATTCCTTTCTCATCCTGCTACACCAGTCCAGAACACTTGGGTTTATCTCCCCCTCCCAGTAGATGGAGGCAGTGCATGACCTTTTCCTGTAATATCTCTATTTACTTGTGATGCAGGGCAGTGTAAAAGCCAGTATTTTCATCATCCAGCAGATGGAAGACAATACTGTTGGTGAAGCAGGAAACTTCATGGCAGTTTTAAATTAAAATGTGTTAAAATAACTTACATAAGAAGTGCAGCTTTAACTGAAATGTATATAGCTGTCTGTGGGCCAGGCACCTATTTGACTCAGAGTTTGCGAGTCCTGATGTATTAGCTCCTAGACACATTGAGGATCTTGGTAGAGCTCTAAGGGAAATTTAAGGAAAAGGTTATGAAGATGATCCTCTTAAACTTTTTGTCTCCCCTTCTATTCCTTCTTTATATTTTTCATAAAAATTTTTTTTTACAGAGGGCATAAATAAACTACTGGAGTGAATTTTGACAGTGTCTGCATGTTGGCTATGAGAGAGAGTATGAAGTCTTGAAAGCTTTTCATTTTAATAATGTACTTATGACTGAATAAGGCTGTTGCTGCCTCTCCTGCGGTGTGATAGGCTTTCTCTGTGCAACTTACTTCCATGATGAAAATACTCAGAACAAGTAACAAAAACATCTCAGACTAGTTCAACATTTGTACCCTGGGCTAAAGAGAAAGTAGTCGAGGATTACAAGGCAGCCAATGATGATGGAACAGCAGCCATATTAAAACAATCTGAATGCTTTTCAGTGCGGCACAAGCAAATAGAAAAAAAGCAATATTGAGCCTTCAGTTTCCTAGCGTATAGACTCAAGACCAGTCCCCTCCCAGCAGATGGAGATGGAGTAAGCTGACATCACAGAATATATAACCCTGCAGTGACCCCAGCCTGCCAGTATTCTCCATCTCCAGCAGATGGTAGACATGCATCTCCCTATGGGGATTGCTTTGAGGCTTTTGAAAGGATTCTAAATTCAGGAAAAAACAGCCCCGCATTCTTGCAGTGATACCAAAAGGTCCTTCCCCCAGTTGAGATGAGAATTCCTGAGGCGATTTCCGTGGTCCCTCAGAGGTGTGCCTTGGTCTGGTAGCTGGATTCCCGGCGTGGACTTAGCTGCTAGTTCATCTGAAAGGCAGCAGGTGCAGGAGGCCAAGCGAGGAGCTGATAGCAGATGTCCTCTCCCCCTGCAGCCAGAGACCATCTCTGTACTCGGCCAGTAAGCACTGAGCTCAGATAAGGTTTAAAAAAAAAAAGGAGAAATTTTTACCTGAATAAGAGAGGGGTTTCAGAACTTTCTTTGGTCTCAGCGCACCATGCTGACATTTGTTCCCGCTCCTGTTGGGGTTGGGGAACTGGGCAGTCTGGCAGGTTGAGCGGCCCCCCCAGTGAGTTAGGTCCCGCACTTAGGCTTTTTTCCTTGCATACCCTGTGGTAGGCTGTGGGCCGATTTCACACACTCTTGTGCATGTTCTGCTGCCCTCTATAGGCCGTCAGTATGTGCAGTGTGCTGGCTTTGCGCACTCGTATGCTCGGGTTTTGGGTGCACTTTTTACATGCACAAACTTTTTTTTTTTTTTTATTTTTATTTATTGAATTTTTACCATAATTACAGGTAATTTTAAAGCAAAATACAAATAGGAGTTATAATTTTACATTTCCAAGAAAAAAGAAATAGGTTTAATTACTAAATTACTTTCTCTTCTCCTATGTAATATTAAAGAAATAAAGGGATTCCAAGCCAGACGATACATGAGCGGAATCTTAATAAAGCAAAAACATTAAGCAATTGAGAGGCTATCATGATACAATTTTCTTTTATACCGTAGTCTAAAAAATACATATTAACCAGGACATATCGAAGTATGTGTGTCTAAAAAGGAACGCAATTGTTCTGGGTCAAAGTATACATATTTCACACCCTGCATATTCATTATACACTGACATGGGAATCTAAGATTAAATTTAGCCCCCATACCCACTACTTCAGCATGCATAGAGAGAAATGTTTTCCTACGTTCCTGGGTGGAACGTGTAATGTCCGGAAAAACCCGAACTAATTGACCAAAAAACGGAGATTTCCTATAACGAAAGAAGGATTTCAATATCATAGAAACATAGAAATGACGGCTGAAGAAGATCAAACGGCCCATCCAGTCTGCCCAGCAAGCTTTTGCACTTTTTTTTCTCTCACATACTTATCTGTTTCTCTTGGCTCTTAGTAACCTTTTTTATTCAATTTCCCTTCCACCCCAGCCATTAATGTAGAGAGCAGTGTTGGAACTGCATCTAAGTGAAATAGCTTAATTATTTAGGGGTATTAACCACCGCAATAAGCAAGCTACACCAATGCTTATCTGTTTATCCAGACTATGAAATTCAGTCCTTTCCTGGCGTGTAGCCAGATGGACTCAGAACGAATAGGTATAGTATCCGCGTGCTAGCAGTTGGAGACGGATCTGACGTCAGCACGGGTGTATATATACCCCCACAGGAAGCGTAGCAACTTAGTAATTTCCGTCTCCAAAGCAGTTTGGAGAGCCTGCACACTCGCTGAGCGTGTTTTCCAAATCTACTTTCTATTTTCTACATTCTACTTTCTTCAACTACAACATCGAGCCCTGCACTCCTGCGGTGATACCCTAAGGTCCCTCCCCCAGTAGAGTTTCCCGGGGTGATTTCCGTGATCCCCTGGAGGTTTAAGTCCTCGGTCCGGTGGCCGACTCGCGGCAGGGACATAGCCCCCAGGCGAGGTTCGGGTGAGGCATACGAGGCACCTCGGTCCCAGCGTGGACGAGGCAGCGGGTGCATATCCTCAAACGCGGCGGTGAAGGTACTTGCCCTCTCCCCCCGCAGCCGGAGACCGCCCGGGTTCCAGCCGGGAAGCGCCGAGGATCAGGTAAGGCGTACATCTCTTCTTTCTGGTCTCCGAGGAATAGAGGATCAGCGGCGTGGCACGCCATGGAGGGCGCCATTTTGTGGGCCTTGTTCAGGTATTGAGCGCCCGTAATAGGCGCAGCTCTATGACTAAGCGCATATTATATTCCTCATTGTGCGTATTTTCCCTTATTGCTGAGAGCATATTGCATACCACTGAGCGTGTATTGCTAACCGCTTATTGCTGAGTGCCTATTGAATGCCATTGAGCGTGTATTGCTAACCGCTTATTGCTGAGAGCCTATTGAATGCCATTGAGCGTGTATTGCTGACCGCTTATTGCTGAGAGCATATTGAATGTCATTGAGCGGGTATTGCTAACCTCATATTGCTGAGAGCCTATTGAATGCCATTGAGCGTGGATTGCTATCCACATATTGCTGAGAGCCTATTGAATGCCATTGAGCGTGTATTGCTAACCGCCTATTGCTAAGAGCATATTGCATATCATTGAGCGTATATCGTTAGCCGCATAGGGCTGAGCGCTTGTGGTCGATATTGCTGCCGCATATTATTCTTCAGCGCCTGTTCTATTAAGCATATATAGCTGCCGCATATTATTAAGCGCCTGTTGGGCTAAGCGCCTATTGCTGCCGCATATTATTATTGTGTGCCTGTTGTATTCAGCGTATATTGCTGCCGCATATTATTAAGCGCCTGTTGTATTAAGCGCATATTGCTGCCGCATATTATTAAGCGCCTGTTGTACTAAGCGCATATTGCTGCCGCACATTGTTATTGTGCGCCTGTTCTCTTAAGCGTATATTGTGGCCGCTTTTCATTCAGCGCATACTTTTCAATGGAACAGAACGCCTCAGCGTCTTCAGCGGGGGCGCCGCCTGCCTCCGGCATTAAGGCCCTCGGCCTCTGCTCCGCATGCCAGCTTCGAGCCACGCACAGTGAAGAGCCAGACTCCCTATGTGCCCAATGTGAGAAGGCCGTGGGACCCTCGGGCCAGGACCAGTCTCAGCCACGATTTGCTGACAGTTCCCCAGGGGCTACCCCGGATTTAGCGGGCAGTCTCGACCAATCGGGAATCCCGGGGGATCTTGTACCCCAGCGATTAGAGGCTGCTTCAATTTCCTGGGTGGATCTCTTTAAGGGGATTCATGCCTTTGTACAGATGCAAACAGCTTCCCGTCCAGGCCCTGCGGTTCCTGCTGTTCCTGTTGTTCCTGCTGTTTCTGCGGTGGCTGCGACTGTGGCGGCTGCTGCAGTGGCGGCTCCTGCGGATCCTGTTCCTGGACCCTCATGCCCTTATCGTGAGCGGGTCCTCCCGCCGCTGGACAGTCCAGATCAGTCAGACCAGGAGGTTTCACCGGACGAGTCCGAACTCCCGGAAGAGGGGGAACTTCCCCCAGGGATTGAGCCATATAGAACCATGAGGCGGTTCTTCCCTAAGGAGGATCTCTCCGACTTGGTGTCTCAGTGTCTGGCGGAGTTGGATATTACAGGTCCCAGCGCTACGGTGCCCTCTGCGCAGAACCCCCTGCTGGAAGGTCTTCGTCCTACAGCCCGCCATTTTCCATTCTTGCAAGCAGCACAACAACTGATAGATTTAGAATGGGCGGCACCAGCGGCTTCCTTCAAAGGGGTCTGGGCCCTGACGGGCATGTACCCATTGGCACTGGCTATCCAGGACCTGCTGGCGTGCCATTAGGTGGACGCCTTGATTAGCGCTGTGGTCAAGCGCACTACCATTCCAGTTGAAGGGGGGACGGCCCTCAAGGAGCCTCATGACCGGCGACTGGACGCCATCCTGAAACAGACCTTTGAGGTGGCAGCTCTCTCTTTGCGGATCGCAACCTGCTGCACAGTGGTGACGCGTGCCTGTTTGTCACAGGTCAGGAACAACGCTCCAGCAGCTGACATGGAGTCAGCTCTCTCATTCCTCACGGATGCTGCATCAGACCTAGTCCGGACAACAGCCAAGGGGATCTCATCCTCTGTAGCCGCCAGGAGGCAGCTCTGGATCCGGAAATGGTCAGCTGATGCGCCTTCAAAGACACGCCTCACCAGATTGCCCTTTAAGGGCTCTTTCCTATTTGGCAGCGACCTTGATAGACTGGCCAGTACATGGGGCGCCTCGCCATTGCCTAGACTGCCGGAAGATCGGTTCAGAAGGAGCCAGCGCGCCTTTCCAAGGCCCTCCAGGGGCAGTAGTTCACAGCGCTTCGTTCCCTACAGGAGTCGTTACCAGGCACCTCGTCCTCAGGCCCGGAATCAGTCCTTTCGGACCAAGCAGCGCAAGAGGGGAGCAGGCCCGGGCTCAGGTCCTGGCCGCACCTCGCAATGAGAATCCGCCGATCCATCTGGGGGCCGGAGCCATAGGGGGCAGGTTAACCCTCTTCTACCCCAGATGGGTCGAGATTACGTCGGACCAGTGGGTCCTCGCCATCATCCGAGAGGGGTATTATCTGGACTTTCATCATCTCCCTCCGGACAAGTTTGTGGAATCTTCATGTCCCATACACAAGAAGGCAGCATTGGAAGCTACCTTGGCGAGGCTCCTGTCCTTGAAAGCCATCATCCCAGTACCTGCCTGGGAAGTGAATTCTGGACACTATTCCATTTATTTCATGGTACCCAAGAAAGGGGGCACCTTTCGGCCTGTACTGGACCTCAAGTCAGTCAATCGATACTTACGGGTCCCGAGGTTTCGCCTGGAAACTCTGCGCTCCATCAAGACCGCAGTACAGCCGGGAGAATTCCTCACGGCATTAGACTTGTCGGAAGCCTACCTGCATATCCCGATCCATCCCCGGATCATCAGCGCTACCTACGCTTCAAGGTTCTGGGTCACCACTTCCAATTCCGGGCTCTGCCCTTCGGATTTGCCACGTCACCGCGGACCTTCACCAAGGTGGTTGTCGTGGTAGCAGCGGCCCTCAGGCGGGAAGGAATTCTGGTCCATCCCTACCTAGACGATTGGCTGATCAGGGCGAAATCACGAGAGGAGAGCCATCGGACAACCGACAGAGTGATCGCCCTTCTGGAAAGCTTGCGCTGGGTGATCAACCTCAGCAAGAGTTGCCTTCAGCCTTCCCAGTCACTGGAATACCTGGGAGTACAGTTCGACACCCAGGCAGACACAGTGGGGCGGATTTTAAGAGCCCTGCTCGCGTAAGTCCCGGGGTTTTCCGAGGGGGTGTGTCGGGGGGCGGGCCCGATCCGCGCGGCGTTTTCGGGGCGGGACGTAGCATTTCGGGGGTGGGTCCAGGGGCGTGGTTACGGCCCGGGGCGGTCCGGGGGTGTGGCCGCGCCCTCCGGACCCGTCCCCAGGTCGCGTCCCGGCGCGCGGGGATTTACGTCTCCCTCCGGGAGGCGTAAATCCCCCGACAAAGGTAAGGGGGGGGTTAGACAGGGCCGGGGGGGTGGGTTAGGTAGGGGAAGGGAGGGGAAGGTGAGGGGAGGGCAAAAGAAAGTTCCCTCCGAGGCCGCTCCGATGTAAAGGTGAAACATCATTATAAGCTACTTTAGCAAGATGGAGTAAGGAAATAATATCTTGAACATTCATATTAAAGGCACATAAAACTCCAAAAATTATCAGAGCCCCAGACCACAAGAGCTCAATCTTGGGCAGAAGCACTGGCTATACATCCCATAGACATTTGTAAAGCTGCAACATGGTCTTTACATTCTTTTATAAAACATTACAGATTAAATGTTTTTGCAAAAGAAGACGCTTATTTTGGAGCAAGCTTTATCAGAACAGGTTGTCTGGACTGGTGTAGCAGGATGAGAAGTGAAGGAGAAATTTATACTTACCTGATAATTTCCTTTCTCCTAGGACAAGTAGGATGGTAGTCCTCACATGTGGGTGACATCATCCGATGGAGCCCAGCACGGAAAACTTTTGTCTAAGTTTCTAGAAGCTTTGACCAGCACACTGAGCATACCCAGCATGTCGCTATCCGCACGCCACGCAAGGTCCCCCTTCAGTCTCTTCTTTTCCGCAGTGCAGTTGCCTCGTAGTTCGTGGAGCTCTGTTTCTTTCTTTTCTCGACAAATTTCAGATTTTTCTTGACTTCATCAGGTCCCCTTTCATGGTCGATGTCTCCTCGGTCAATAGTGTTTTTTTTTTACCGGGTTTTTCCTCTAGCTTGCGGTCGATCTCCAATACTTCGCCGCTCGGTGATCACCGGTCATTGACCACAGGCTGGGAGTTTTTTCTCATGACATCGACTGGTTTTCATCGGTGTCCCCATGCCCATGGACCATGTCCATCATGGATCCTCATGAGGTCTGTAATCTCTGCCTGGGGAGCCTCGCACGACATCCGAGGGCGTCATCTTTGTGACCAGATGACCCCCAAAGGCTGTCGGACGCACCTCGATAAGATGGAAAAACTTTTTGGGGCGCCCAAGTCTGCTCCATCTACACCTGCTTCGGATCCCTAGACTCCAAGAGGTCTCGGGGGAGCCTCTCAACATGCTTCCCCTCTCTATTCCTTTCGTTGGTCCTTTTAAGGATCGCAGGGACAGTGAGAGAGCCTTAATGATCTCACCACTCTCCCAGACATCGGGATCCTTTTCTTCCTCGGTGCCAGGGAAAGACAAGTCCAAGCACAGAGGGAGATCACATAAGCCTAGTCACTGGTCACCATCGATGAATGGCTCCGGTTATGGTGCGGCACCATCCTCTGACTCCCCTTCCAAACTGCTCCACCTCAGGTGATCCTAACCACCGATGCGTCTCAGGGCTGGGGAGCCCATGTGGACGGTATCCACATGCAGGGTCTCTGGACCGCCTGCGAAGCCCACTGTCAAATAAACTTCCTGGAGCTTCGAGTGATCCATTACGCCTCGTGGGCGTTCAGAGACTGGTTGTCGCACAAGGAAGTCTTCATCCGGACAGACAACCAGGTATATCAACAAGCAGGGTGGCATGGGTTCGTTCCTCCTCTACCACGAAGCAGTGTAAGTGTGAGCCCGGGCCCTTTCACAGGGGATGTCTCTGAGAGCGATTTACCTGCCGGGTCACCTCAATGTGTTGACGGACCGCTTGAGTCGATCCTTCCAGCCACACGAGTGGTCCCTGAACCCGGAGGTAGCAGCCAAGCTATTTCATCGATGGGGATGCCGGATGTGGACCTCTTCGCTTCCCCACACAATCACAAGGTGAGCGGATTCTGCTCCCTGGTGTCCAGAGCTGGACATCCAGCCTGCGATGCCTTCTCCCTCTGTTGGGGGAGAGGCATAACCCCCTCTACTGCTCCTCTTGAGAACACTGCTGAAACTTCAGCAGGACAGGGGGACCATGATACTCGGCGATGCCCTCCTGGCCCCGACAGGTGTGGTTCCCGGTTCTGCAGGACCTGTCGGTGGGGGCACCCATTCGGCTGGGGATGGTGCCCGATTTTATCTTGCAGAATCAGGGTGCCCTGCACTATCTGAGCCTCCCTAAAGTCTTGGATGTTGAACGCATAATTCTCCAGCCCTTGGCACTCTCGGACTGTCTCCCCCAGGTTCTGGCGGCTTCTTGGAAACCTTCCACCAGGGGTGTCGCTGGCATGCCCGTTTCAGTGCAACCAATAGTAGGCCGCTTCATGCGGGGCCACCTCCTTGAAGCCCCCTCTCTGGCCTCCTGTTGCGTTCTGGGACCCCTCAGTATTGTCCTGGCACTGCTCATGCGCTCTCCCATTGAGCCACTACAATCCTGCACTCTGAAGTTCCTTTCCTGGTGGTGATTATTTCAGCTCGTAGAGTTAGTGAGCTTCAGGCCCTGCTTACGTACCCGCTATACACAAGGTTCTTTCATGATCGTGTGGTCTTGCATATGCATGCTAAGTTTCTGCCCAAGGGGGTGACCGGTTTCCACCTCAATCAGTCAGTCATTTTACCCACCTTTTTTCCGAGGCCTCACTCCCATCCTGGGGAAAATGCTCTCCATACCCTAGACTGCAAGAGGGCTCTGGATGTCTATTTAGATCGCACAGCTAGACACAGGGAGTCCATACAGCTCTTTGTGTCTTTTGATACCAACAGGCTGGGAATGGTGGTGGGTAAACAGACCTTATTTAACTGGCTGGTAGACTGCATTGCCTTTTGCTACGCACAGGCAGGCCTTCAGCTAGCCGGCAGAGTAAAGGCTCACTCTGTGCGGGCTATAGCAACATTGGTGGCTCATTTGTATGCAGGCCCTGTTGTCGAAATCTGTTGAGCTGCAACCTGGAGTTCTCTTCACACGTTTGAGGCTCGTTACTGCCTGGACAACAACGCCTTCGGTCAATTGGTCCTGCGCAACCTGTTCCAGATATGAACCCAACTGTCCTGTTCGGGCCTCTTGTGGGAACCAGACAGTCTTCTGTCAACCAACACCTTGTTTGGTTGCTGTTGGTCTCTCTTGTAGACGAGATTAGTCTGGAGTTTGGTACTCACCCACATGTGAGGACTACCATCCTACTTGTCCCTAGCAGAAAGTGCAGTTGCTTTCCTGAAACAAGTATTCTCCTAGGACAGCAGGATGTTAGTCCTCAGGAATCCTGGCCACCTCCCCACAAAGTTGGGATCTCCTTCCGGTTTGTTGTTTCATTTTTTGCTCGTATTTTTCTCTCTGTTTCGAGACTGAAAGAGTACCTCGCATGGATGCTGGCATGCTCAGTGTGCTGGTCAAAGCTTCTAGAAATTTTGGCAAAAGTTTTCCGTGTTGGGCTCCATCGGATGATGTCACCTATCTATGAGGACTAACATCCTGCTGTCCTAGGAGAATACTTGTTAGAGTTATGCAACTGCACTTTCCTTTAGTCCTGCTACACTAGTCCAGAAACTTGCCTGGAAAGATAAAAATTTTATTGATTACAGACATTCATTAGCTATTGAGCACATAAAAAAAATGTGGTGTTACAAAAGTTTAATAACTTTAAAGAGATTCTTCTTCTAAACTTTTCTAGTTATTTTTGAAAAAATCTGTAATTATAAATTTTAATTAAGGGTTAATTATTTAAAAGTTTTAGACTTGTTTGTCAGGGTAATCACTACCATGTACCACATGTAAATAGAGATGTCATCACAGGAAAAGGTCATGTGATCTTCCTCCATCTGTTGGGAGGGTGAGATAAAACCTATCGTTCTGGACTGGTGTAACAGGACTAAAACAAAAGGACATTTTCAGGTAAGTATAAATGGCTCCTCCTTATCTTAATCAAGTCTCGCAAAAACGGGATATGTCATATCCTCCTAGGACAAGCAGGATGGTAATCCTCGTATGTGGGGTGACATCGTCCAATGGAGCCCAGCACGGAAAACTTTTGTGAAAGTTTCTAGAAGCTTTGACCAGCACACTGAACATGTCCATGCCTATTGAACACTTTTAACCTTTACAGCTACACCTTTCAGTTTTTTTCTATTGTCCTCATTTTATCAAAGTTTCCCTTTTGAAAATTTAGTGTTAGAGCTGTAGATTTACTTATTGTCCCCCTTCCATTTACTAGTGTAAATTTAATCATGTTATGATTACTATTGCCAAGTGGCCCTACCACCATTACCTCTCTCACCAAATCCTGCGTTCCACTAAGAATTAAATCTAAAATAGTTCCCTCTCTCATTGGTTCCTGAACAAATTGCTCCATGAAGCAGTCATTTATTACATCCAGGAACTTTGTCTCTACCATGTCCTGATGATCTATCTCTTGAATATACAAATCTGAAGATATTTTATCAGAGATTAATTTCAAGTTAGTTCATACGGCTTTTTGAAGAGCCAGGGTTTAAGATCTTGTTTGAATTTCTTTTTTTCGATTGAAAGTCTTAGGGGACTAGGTAAAGAGTTCTGAAGTTTAGATCCAGCAATAGTAAACATACGTTCTCTAATTCATGTTAGTGTGTAATATTATTGAGAGGAATTGAGAGAATGCCTTTGTTTTGAGATCTTGAGATCTTAGTTCTCTTAGTGGATTGTAGAGTTGAATTGAAATTCCAGGAGGAGAGGGATCAATATTGTTGATGATACTGAAAATAAGTGATAATACTTTGTATTGGATTCTGAAGGATACTGGAAGC
The DNA here is from genome assembly GCF_901001135.1 of Rhinatrema bivittatum. Taxonomy (NCBI): domain Eukaryota; kingdom Metazoa; phylum Chordata; class Amphibia; order Gymnophiona; family Rhinatrematidae; genus Rhinatrema; species Rhinatrema bivittatum. The sequence goes on along the minus strand of NC_042631.1, from coordinate 52,903,297 downwards.
CAGTGAAGGTCTATCAGAGTGGGAGTTATATGATCAAATTTTCTTGTTGCAGAAGTTTAATTATGTTTGCATGGAGGCCTAGCAATAGGGAGTTGCAGTAGTCTAGGTTGGAAAAAATCAGTTTGTAGAACTGTGTGGAAGTCTTGGAATGTAAGCAATGGTTTTAGGCGGTGTAGCATTCTGAGTTTAGTGTAACCAGATTTGATTATCTTCGTGTTATGTTTTTTCATGTTGATATTTTTATCAGTTTGGATTCCTAGATCATGAACTTCTTCTGAAGGTGATATTTCGGCTATTTCTATGTTTAGAAAGGGTGGTTTTGGAGATGTGTTTTCTTTTCTTAGCCAAATTATTTGTTTTATTAGTGTTGAGAGTCAATTTCAGTAGAGAGCGTTCTTTTTTGTATAGATTTCATGTATTTTGTTAATGTTGCTATAGTTCTTTCAAAGGTTTTTTCAAAAGGAATGTAGAATGGGAGATCCAAGATGGCGCTGTAAGGAGAGGAGGTGGTGTTAGCAGCTCCGCAAATTCATCTTGGTTTCCTTATCGCTGTATTGATTTTACTTGCTTGGCGTCGCTGAGAACATTGCCGCATACGTAAAGGAAGTTCCGAGTCAGGGAGGGAGCCCCGATCCCCCCAGACACCGGCTGTAATTTAGACGAAGATAGCGGGCTTTTACCCACCCACAGAACCACTAGCTCCAGAGGTTCCCGCGAGAGCGGAGAGTGATGAGCAAACACCTCCGCTCCTGGGAGAAGTCACTGTCAGTCCCAGAGCTCCGACAACACCCTTTCCACCTACGAGCGCCGCAACTGCTGGCCTGGACTCACCTCTCCGACGGATGGCGTGTTGGAGGGGAGTTATGTCGAGAAAGGAATAGCAGGGGCCATCGCGATGCCGTTCAAAGCAGGAGGACTGTCAGCATCCACCCCTCGGATGGAAGGGCAACTCGACCTGGTTCGAGAAAAAAACAGCGAACAGGACGCCGAGACAGTAAGTGAGACGGCTCAGCTCCTGAGGATCAGGGATTCACAAGTGTCTACATTTCCCCAAACGGTAACATTTACTCCTCATTTAACATTGGAAAAGCCAAATGATTTTACATTGGATTCGTTATGGCAGGCAATTTCCACACTGCAAAATTTCATAGCGAACCTAACAGTGACTATAAAAGAGATGCAAACGGTGTTTAATAACATCAATCCTATGTTGAATCAACATACTGAAAAAATGGAAAAACTAGATACAGATATAACAGAAATAAAAAAGGTGCAATGTTTGATACAGGGAGAGACAATACTGAGTAAAAAGGTTGAGAATTTAGAAAATTCAGTGAGATATACTAACCTAAGAATATTGAATTTTCCTAAATGTAAGATGATTTCGCCAGGAGAACAGTTTAAAAATTATCTTCAAGAAATTTTACAAATACCTGTGGATGTCTTACCACCTCTATCAAAAGTCTATTTTTTACCTAGTATAAAAAATGGAACACCTAAAAATCAACCATCTGAAGTAGAACCATTAAATGTATCAGAGTTGCTGGAAACATCTTATGAGACCTAGACTGAAAAGAGGGGAACCTTTGTTGTTATATTGTCCTCAGATAGAGACAATATATTAAAATTGTTTCTTCGTAAAAGATCCTCTCTTTACCTGGGACAAAAAATTTGGATATACCCAGATGTCTCTAAATCTACCCAACAAAGGTGTAAAAGATTTTTGCTTCTAGCAAATCAGGAAAGAACTTCTGGGGCCCAAATAGTAATTAGGTTCCTATATAAATGCATCATGAGGGTTAATGGGGTGAGAGATGTTTTCTTTGATCCAGAGCAACTGGAAAAATGTTTGGAATCTCATCAGACCCAAGGAACTGAACCTATTATACCATCACTGGAAGAAATCGGTTAAATTTAATAGGAAGCTGTAAACTCTCCTTTTTTTTAAATTTGGAAATATTATATGGTATATTGTTTGCTCAAATGATGGATCTCCCCTTGAATAGTTTTGTAACAGGGTTAAATGTCTAAGATAATTCTTTTTGAAGAACAAAGTTACGTTTAACTTTTCTTACTTTGGTTGTAACTAATTCTATAGCTATGTGTACCTGCTATATATTGAATCATTTTTTTGATGTCTGTAAATTTGAATTGCATAAAAATAAAAAAAAGAAGGAATGTAGAATTGTATATAATCAGCATATATGAAGAATTTGGTGTTTAGATTTGCTAATAGAGTGCAAAGGAGATAGATGTTAATCAATGTTGCTAAAAGTGCTGAGCTTTGAGGAACTCCTGGATCAGTATTAAAGGGGTCTGAGATTTGGATGCCCAATTTGACTTGGAAGGATCTGTTTTCTAGGAAGGAAGAGAACTAGTTGTATATGTTTCCTCCAATTCCATTTTCTTTAATTGTTTGTAGAGAAGAGCATGGTAGACTGTGTCAAATGCAGCTTTTAGGTCAAGTAGAATTAGAAGATAAGATTAATTATTATCAAAGCCTTTTAGAATGTTATTAGTTAAAAAAAAATTAGTAGTTTTTCCTATTGTTACCCTGATAAAATATTTTTCAGAAGTCCTAGGAATTTCATCTGAAGATTTTCTTCCTATTAATAAAATAACTTTCTTGCAATTATCTCCTCAAGATTCTTCGCAAGGTCTTCAACTGAATAATTTGCCTTTGTTGAACAACTGATTTCTTGGAATCATCAAGTCCAGTAATTATCGAAAGGACTACCTTACTAGTTTACTTTGTCTCAGATTCAGACCTATCTAATGTTATGTCTTTATATTTTTGAAAATTAAATATTCCTTTTATGTTCAGAATATGGGAATTTTCGCAGATATTTCTAGGCTTACTCAGCAAAGCAGAAAGTGGTTTATAGCTCTTAGGAAGGATACTGTGGAGTTGGGGGGCTTCGTTTCTCTTGCGTTACCCCTGTAAATGTTTTGTAAAGAATCACTCAGATAGCTTTGGGGTTTTTTGTTTTTTTTTTTCATCTGAGCAGTTAAAATCCTTTTTAAATGCGAGCAATGCTATTGCATCTTCTCTTGCTCCTAATGTCTCCTAATGGTCTATAACGTTCTGCAATGTCCTATATTTGAATAGCCAGGATTCCTTTCCGTCTACATAATTTACCTAGCATTTCTTATGCAAAACCTAGACCAGCCTACTTTCTCATAAACATGACATAGATTAGAGACAGGCCACTCTAGCCTCCCTAAATACATTTCAGTATTTAGTATCTAGCTCTCCCTCTCTTCTTTTCCATTCCCAGTTGTTTTCCCTTGTTTTATTGTAACTTTTACTTCATCTGGTTATGGTTTAACCACCTCCACCTGCACTAACCACCTCCTCTGGAATTTGTTGCCAGAGGAGGTGGTTAGTGCAGTTAGTGTAGCTGGGTTCAAAAAAGGTTTGGATAAGTTCTTGGAGGAGAAGTCCATTAATGGCTATTAATCAATTATACTTAGGGAATAGCTACTGCTATTAATTGCATCAGTAGCATGGGATCTTCTTAGTGTTTGGGTAATTGCCAGGTTCTTGTGGCCTGGTTTTGGCCTCTGTTGGAAACAGGATGCTGGGCTTGATGGACCCTTGGTCTGACCCAGCATGGCAATTTCTTATGTTCTTATGTAAGATCTTTGTTCTCTGTAAACCGAGTTGATTTGATTTGCATCAAGAAAGGCGGTATATAAAAGCTATAAATAAATAAATAAATAGTCTTTCCTCACTTGATTTGATAATTTCCCTAATATCGCCCTTATATTTCCCTCCTTCCTTTTTCTCATTCTTTTTTTCCTTGAGGATATCAATTTTCCTTGAGGATATCAATTCTGATTATATTGTATTCTTATTGTAATTGGTAATAATTTTGTTATGTAATTATCCTCTTTATTACCATGACAAAGTCTTGCTTTGCTTTAATATAAAATTTACAAATAGAAAGTTAAAAAATAAAAAGGTCATGGTCTAAAATTGCAGCGTCCCTCCTCTCACTTCATGGAACCCTCATCCAGTCTCACTGGAACAATTTCAAATACTAAAACAGAAACTAGCTTACATATTAGTAGCCAGTCCTAATGGTGGAAAAAAAGCAAAGGTTTTTACTTGAGATATTTCCTTATTCCAAAAACGTCAGGAGAGAGGCCTAACAAATTATCTCAAGAAACAATTTCACAATCAATTCTCTAGATCCCATCCTTCCACATCTAGAAATCAACAAATGGCTGACAACACTGCTTACAATTACATATCCATGCACATTAATCACAGGAAATATCTTCAGTTCACAGTAGCTGATCAGAATTTTCAATACCAAGTGTTTCCCTTTTGGCCTAGCTGCAGCTTCAAGAGTTTTAACCAAATGCCTAGCAGTTGTAGCTGCCCATGTCAGGTAAAACAATATCTTTGTTTTTTTCTTTTTCATCTGGCTAATATTGAACAGAACTACATCTTATATTCTTCTCACTCTCCACTCACTGGGATTCATGGTCAGCTTCCAGAAGTCCAATCTAACTTCATCTTGTCACTTTGATTTCATAGGTGCACACTTAGATTCCATGAAGGGAAGAGTATTCCTTCCTCTTCAAAGAATGAAGACATTAACTCATATAGTTCACTTCTTTTCCATCCGCACATCAGTGTTAGCCAAGACATTCTTGGAGATGTTAGGCAATGAAGTGGCCACAGTAAGTCGTACCTTTTTCATACCTACAAATGAGATGAGCTCAATGGCACTTTAAAATTCGCTGTAAACAACGTACAACCATGGTCTCCAGGATACAACTCTTCAAGCTTCTCACTTGTTCATTACGATGGTGGACCATTCCTGCAAACCTTTATGACTAGCCTTTTCATCCTCCGTAAGCTCACCAAATACTGACTGCAGCCACCTCTATTTAAGATTGGGAAACACATCTCAACGCTGTTTGCTCTCAGACAACTTGGATCTTGAGGAGCAAAAGCTACACACAAACCATCTTGAACTATACTTTCCTAGCGTGTAGCAGATGGACTCAAAACAAGTGGGTATAGTGTGCTCGTGCTAGCCCCCGAGCGAGACGAACACGGGTACATATACCCCCGCAGGAAGTGCAGCAATTCAGTAATTTCCATCTCCAAAGCAGTTTGGAGCTACCTCACGCTCGCTGAGCATTTTTCCAAATTCTAACGACTAAATTCATAAGAAGAAACCTACTTGAAGACGAGCCCCACACTCCTGCGGTGATACCATTCAGTCCCTCCCCCAGTTGAGTTTCCCAAGGCGATTTCCGTGGTCCCCTCAGAGGTAAGAGCCTCGGTTCGGTGGCCGACTCGCGGCAGGGACCTAGCCCCCGAGTGAGAAGGGCTCGGGCGCGCCATAGAGGCAGCCTCGGTCCCGGCGTGGACTTGGCCCCCGAGCGAGACGAGTTCGGGCGCGGCCTAGAGGCAGCGGGTGCACTTCTTCGAGCGCGGCGGTGACGGTACTTACCCTTTTCCCCCCCGCAGCCGGAGACCGCCCGGGTCGCAGCCGGGAATCGCCGAAGACAAGGTAAGGCGTACATCTTTACTTGTTGGTCTCCGAGGAAGCGAGGATTAGCAGAGTTTGCCTACGTGGCAACCCGCCAAGGTGGTCGCCATTTTGCCTGCCTGCTTGCCTTCTGCCCTGGTTCGTCAGCCGTGCAATAGGCGCATGTTACTATGCGCACGTTGATAGGCGCAGGTTGCAACGCGCACGTTGTTAGGCGCCCGTTGCTAGGCGCCCATTGCTAAGCATACGTTGATAGGCGCACGTTGATACGCACACGTGGACAAGCGCAGATTGGTAGGCACACATCTTTCGCGCATATTACAAAGCGCAGACTCCAGCTGAGTTTACAGACGAGATGGAGCATAAGAGAGCCCATGCATCAGCGGAGCCGGCACCTCCAGAATCAGGCATAAGCCTCTGCTCTGCATGCAACCTCAGAGCCACTCAGAGTGAGGAAGCAGACTCCCTATGTGCCCAATGTGAAGAGGCCCTGGGAGTTCCAGGCCAGGACCGGTCGCAGCCAAGCGTACTTGCCAGTTCCTCAGGGAACACCCCGGACCTAGCAGGCAGCGGTGAGCTGCCAGGGAACCCGAGAGACCTGGTGCCCCTAAGGTCAGATCTGGCTTTGCTCTCCTAGGTGGAATTATTCAAGGGGATTCATGCCTTTGTCACAATGCAGTCTGCTCCCTGAACGGGTCCATACGTACCATTTGACCCGGCCCCTGGACCCTCAAGGCCTAGGCACGGCCACTCGCCACCCGGAAGCCCCACTTATGGGAATTCAGATTGCTCTGAGGAAGATGACGAGCCCCCCGAGGAGGGAGAACTTCCTTCGGGGATTGAACCATATCGGACCATGAGGCGTTTCTTTCTGAAAGAGGATCTCCCAGGCCTGATCTCACAATGTCTGTCGGAACTGGCTCTCCCGGGCCATGACACCCCAGGGGAACCTAGAAAGAACCCCCTGTTAGAGGGCCTGCGCCAAACGACTCACCATTTTCCCCTCCTACGAGCAGCACAGCAGCTAATCGATCTGGAATGGAATGCGCCGGAGGCCTCATTCAAAGGGGGTCGGGCCTTGGCTGGCATGTACCCCTTAGACCCAGCAACCAAGGAGATGCTGGCGTGCCCCCAGGTAGACGCCATAGTTAGCGCAATTGTGAAGCGCACCACCATTCCGGTGGAAGGGGGGACGGCCCTCAAGGATACACATGACCGGCGCATGGACGCCATTTTGAAACACGCCTTTGAGGTGGCAGCCATGTCCCTACGAATTGCGACCTGCTGCACCGTGGTGACGCGTTCCTGTTTATCACAGGCTAGGAACAACACCCCGGGAGAAGAGATGGAATCAGCTCTGTTGTTCCTCACTGACGCAGCCTCCGACCTAGTCCGTACGGCAGCCAAGGGAGTGTCATCCTCAGTGGCAGCCAGGAGACAGCTCTGGCTACGTAATTGGTCGGCCGACTCCTCCTCCAAGACACGTCTCACAAGAATGCCCTTTGAGGGATCCCTCCTGTTTGGCAGCGACCTCGAGAAACTGGCCAATAAATGGGGCGCCTTTCCATTACCCCGTCTACCAGAAGACAGGTCACGGAGGAGCCAGCGCCCTTTTCCCAGACCATTCAGAGGTAGAAGCTCTCAGCACTTCAACCCTTACAGGGCTCGCTACCAAGCACCTCGTTCGCAGGCCAGGAACCAGTCTTTCGGACTAAGCACAACAAGAGGGGAACCGGTTCGGGTCCCGGCTGTACCCCACAATGACAATCAGCCGACCCATCCGGGGGTAGCAGCCATAGGGGGCAGGCTAACCCTCTTCTACCGCAGGTGGGTCGAGATTACCTCGGACCAGTGGGTCCTCGCCATCATCCGGGAAGGGTATTACCTGGACTTTCGTCAGCTCCCGCTGGACAAGTTTGTGGAATCTCCTTGTTCACCCCTCAAGAGGACGGCACTAGAAGTTACCTTGCGGAGGCTCCTGTCCCTAAAAGCCATAATCCCAGTGCCTGCAGGGGAGATAAATTCTGGGCATTATTCCATTTATTTCATAGTGCCCAAGAAGGAGGGCACTTTCAGGCCCATCCTGGACCTCAAGTCAGTCAACTGGCACCTGCGGGTCCCCAGCTTTCGCATGGAAACTCTGCGGTCTGTCAAAAATGGTTCAAATGTCTATATTTTTCTACAAATTTGTTAAGAATCTGTTTACTGTTCTTACTAATGCTCAGTTACAAGGTATTGTACACTTTTGTAAACCGTTATGATGGCTCAACCGAATAACGGTATATAAAAACTCATCAAATAAATAAATAAATAAAAATTCAGTACAGCCAGGGGAGTTTCTCACATCCCTAGATCTGTCGGAGGCCTACTTGCATATCCCAATCCATCGGGATCACCAGTGCTCTTTACGCTTCAAAGTCCTGAACCAACACTTCCAGTTCCCAGCTTTACCCTTTGGGTTAGCCACCGCACCGCGGACCTTTACCAAGGTCATAGTAGTAGTAGCGGCATCACTCAGGAAGGAAGGAATCCTCGTCCATCCCTACCTGGACGATTGGCTGATCAGGGCAAAGTCACCGGAGGAGAGCCACCAGGCAACCAACAGAGTTATAGCTCTTCTGGAAAGCCTAGGATGGGTAGTAAACTTGAACAAGAGTTCCCTACAGCCTTCTCAGTCGCTGGAATACCTAGGAGTCCGATTTGACACCCAGGAAGACAAGGTCAGTCTGACCTCCAAGAGGAGATCAAAGCTCCGGAATCGTCTGCTGGCCCTGCTGAGCGCCACCCGGCCCACAGCTTGGGATTACCTACAGGTCCTTGGTCTTATGGCATCCACTCTGAGGTGATACCATGGGCGCGGGCTCATATGAGACCATTACAACGTGCCCGCCTATCTCGGTGGAGCCCACGATCACAGAACTACACCGTACACCTACCTCTACCAGCCAGAGTGCGAAATCAGCTACGGTGGTGGTTGCAGCCCGGCCACATGAGCTGGGGGTCAAGAATGTCCTCCCCAACCTGGACCCTGCTCACGACAGATGCCAGCCTGAACGGATGGGGAGCACACTGCGAAGAACTCACCGCCCAAGGGCGGTGGAACAGAGAAGAATCAGGGTGGAACATAATCCGACTAGAGTCACGGGCAGTCAGGCTAGCATGCCTGCGATTTGCCCACAGACTTCGAAACAGAGCGATCAGAGTGATGTCGGACAACGCCACCATGGTGGCATACATCAACTGACAGGGCGGAACCAGAAGCCGACAGGTATCCCTAGAAATAGCCCCCCCTGATGACTTGGGTGGAAGCAAATCTCCAGGACATCTCCGCTGTCCACATCGCCGGGAAGGACAACACCACGGCAGACTTCCTCAGCAGAGAAAGCCTAAACCCAGGGAATGGCAGCTGTTGCCCACAGCTTTCCAGATGATTGTGGATCAGTGGGGGACGCCGGGCATGGACCTACTAGTGGACAAGTTCAATGCTCAAGTACCCAGGTATTTCAGCCGCAGGCGGGATCCTCTATCCCAGGGGATCGATGCCCTGGTACAGCCATGGCCTCAGGGGATCCGGCCTATATGCTTTTCCTCCATGGCCCCTGCTGGGCGCCATTATACACAAGATTCAGCGGCACAGAGGACTAGTTCTTCTAGTGGCCCCGGACTGGCCAAGAAGACCCTGGTACGCAGACATAAGAAGACTACTGGCAGGGAATCCACTGCTGCGGCAAGGTCCCATCCTCCACGAGGATCCAGCTCAATTCTCTCTTACGGTCTGGCCATTGAGAGGGCTAGACTGAAGAAAAGAGGGTACTCTGGGACGGTAATAGATACACTCCTCCGAGCACGCAAGTTCTCCACATCACTAACATATATAAGGATCTGGAGAGTATTTGAAGCCTGGTGCGAATCTCACGGCACCAGTCCACATGCCGCTAAACTCCCTAACATTTTGGATTTCCTGCAAGATGGACTTCAGAAGGGTCTGTCCCTCAGTTCCATCAAGGTTCAGGTGGCAGCGCTATCCTGCTACGGTCCCCGGAGTGACGGCAACAGCATTGCCACACGCCCAGACGTTTCACGTTTCCTGAAAGGAGTCATACACATTCACCCGCCACTGAAGTGGCCAGTGCCCTTGTTGAACCTCAACCTAGTTTTGGAATTCCTAGCGGGACCTGCCTTCAGACCCCTCCGAGGCCTGTCCCTCCGTTTGTTGACCTTGAAGATGGTGTTCCTGCTGGCCGTATGCTCAGCACGCCGCATCTCAGAGCTACAGGCGCTGTCCTGCCGCGATCCATTTCTCCGCATCATTCCAGAGGCTATCCATCTTCGCACGGTTCCTTCCTTCTTACCCAAAGTAGTTTCACACTTCCACCTCAACCAAACCATATCCTTGCCCACCACGGAAGGTTTGAAGAAGTTGGAAGAAGGTCGAATACTACGCCATCTCGACATCGGCCGGCTACTGTCCAGATACCTGGAAATGTCAGAAGCAGTACGAAAGACGGACCACCTGTTCATCCTTCACAGCGGGAAGAGCCAAGGGGAAGCGGCCTCACGGCCAACCATCGCCCGCTGGATCAAAGAAGTTATGAAGGCAGCCTACGTAGAGGCAGGAAAACCACCACCTCTACGGGTCAAGGCTCACTCTACCAGAGCGCAAGCGGCCTCTTGGGCAGAAACTAGGATGCTGTCGCCTGCAGAGATATGTAAAGCGGCAACGTGGTCCTCCCTCCATACCTTCTCCAGATTCTACCGTCTGGACATCCAGGCCAGGGAGGACACAGCATTTGCGAGGGCAATCCTGAACGGACCTCGGGCAGCCTCCCGCCCAGTCCGGGAGTAGCTTTTGTACATCCCACTTGTTTTGAGTCCATCTGCTACACGCTAGGAAATGTAGAGATTACTTACCTGATAATCTCGTTTTCCTTAGTGTATGCAGATGGACTCAGCATCCCGCCCGGCTGCCGGCATGCATGGGGATTCACCGACTCACAGTAAGCCATGTTTTTTATAATAGGCCATCCACCCTGTCGGGTGTCGACGCCTTCCGGTTGAGAACACTGGCGGTCTCCAGCTACTATCAATCGGTCAGGGTAATCCTGTTCATTTAATCGATCGGTCAGCTACACATATATCCATACAGCTTTTGCAAGGAAGATTACTGAATTGCTGCACTTCCTGCGGGGGTATATGTACCCGTGCTGACGTCAGATCCGTCTCCAACTGCTAGCACGAGCACACTATACCCACTTGTTTTGAGTCCATCTGCATACACTAAGGAAAACGAGATTATCCGGTAAGTAATCTCTACAATGTATTTGAGCCATGGATAAAAGGATCTGCACTTCAAATCCAGACATGAAGCCAGGTAGTGATATATTACATCAGCAAAGAGGGAGGAACAGGTTCCTTGAAGTTATGCAAAATATAAAATTGGGTGATCTGAAGGAATATATTTCTCAATGCTGTTCATCTTCTGAGCAAAGACAATGTTTTGATGGACTCATTGATGATTCTTTTCACAGCATAAGAACATAAGAAATTGCCATGCTGGGTCAGACCAAGAGTCCATCAAGCCCAACATACTGTTTCCAACAGAGGCCAAACTAGGCCACAAGAACCTGGCAAGTACCCAAACACCAAGAAGATCCCATGCTACTGATGACAGTAATAGCAGAGGGCCATTCCCTAAGTCAACTTGATTAATAGCAGTTAATGGACTTCTCCTCCAAGAACTTAACCAAACCTTTTTTAAACCCAGCTATACTAACTGCACTAACCACATCCTCTGGCAACAAATTCCAGAGCTTAATTGGGCATTGAGTGAAAAAGAATTTTCTCCAATTAGTCTTAAATGTGCTACATGCTAACTTATTGGAGTGCTCCCTAATCCTTCTATTATCCAAAAGTGTAAATAACTACAAAAGAACATAAGAACATGCCATACTGGGTCAGACCAAGGGTCCATCAAGCCTAGCATCCTGTTTCCAACAGTGGCCAATCCAGGCCATAAGAGCCTGGCAGTTACCCCAAAACTAAGTCTATTCCATGCTACTGTTGCTAGTAATAGCAGTGGCTATTTTCTAAGTAAACTTAATTAATAGCAGGTAATGGACTTCTCCTCCAAGAACTTATCCAATCCTTTTTTAAACACAGCTACACTAACTGCATTAACCACATCCTGTTACGGTCCCGGGCCATGCCCCGGGATCTGCACCTACCACGTGGCTGGTCCGGCCACAGGAACACCTTCCTACTGGCCTCCCAGGCCCGAGTCGCGGACCTCCGCGGCGTTCTCCCTGCAAAGGAGACGCTGTCGCCGATCCGCAGCTGGCCCCGCCCCCTAGGTGCGCAGACGCGCCAGGGCTGCTGATTTAAAGGGGCCAGCGCGGGAAACCTTGGACAGCCCTCCTGATGATGTCAGATGCTGCCGGGTTATTTAAACCCGGCAGCTGCAACAGTACCTCGCCTTGCAACGAGGTTCGCACAGTTCCTCTGTGTCTCTAGTTGCTGCGTTGGACTCCGGTTCATCTCTGCTGACTTCTAGCTTCTGATCTGGCTCCGTTCCTTGACTATGTCTTCAGCTTCTGCCCCTGGCTTTGGTTTGTCTTCTGTCTTTTGGCTTCCGACCCGGCTTCGCTCTTGCACTCCGACGTCGGCTCCTTCCACCACCTCAGGTATCCGGTACTTGCTGGCCCAGAGGATTCTCCTAAGTCCCAGCGGCTCGGGCTCCTCCCGGGGGAGCCGCGGGCTTCTGAGGGTGAAGACACTTCCAGCCTCCTGGGCCCAGCCATCCTCTCTGGACGCCGCCCGGATCCTTGGTCGCATAGGGTCCCGCCTAAGTCCAAGAGGCCCGGGTTCCTACGGGCTCCTCCTGGGGGGACCTCTGGCTTCCAGTGGTGAAGTATTCTCCAGAGTCTCTTCAGTGCCGCGTCCCGGCTGTGACGCTTCCTGTGGGTTCCCACATTATTCCTTCTACCGTCTCAGCGGGCCAAGGGTCCACGACCGTAACACATCCTCTGGCAACAAATTTCAGAGTTTAATTGTACGTTGCGTGAAAAAGAACTTTCTCCAATTAGTTTTAAATGTGCCACATGCTAACTTCATGGAGTGCCCCCTAGTTTTTCTATTATCCGAAAGAGTAAATAACTGATTCACATCTACCCGTTCTAGACCTCTCATGATTTTAAACACCTCTATCATATCCCCCCTCAGTCGTCTCTTCTCCAAGCTGAAAAGTCCTAACCTATTTAGTCTTTCCTCATAGGGGAGCTGTTCCATTCCCCTTTATCATTTTGGTTGCCCTTCTCTGTACCTTCTCCATCGCAACTATATCTTTTTTGAGATGCGGCGACCAGAATTGTATTCAGTATTCAAAGTGTGGTCTCACCATGGAGTGATACCAGAGGCATTATGACATTTTCCATTTTATTCACCATTCCCTTTCTAATAATTCCCAACATTCTGTTTGCTTTTTTGACTACCGCAGCACACCAAACCGATGATTTCAATGTGTTATCCAAAATGACCACTAGATCTCTTTCTTGGGTGGTAGCTCCTAATATGGAACCTAACATTGTGTAACTATAGCATGCGTTATTTTTCCCTATATGTATCACCTTGCACTTATCCACATTAAATTTCATCTGCCATTTGGATGCCCAATTTTCCAGTCTCACAAGGTCTTCCTGCAATTTATCACAATCTGCTTGTGATTTAACTACTCTGCACAATTTTGTGTCATCTGCAAATTTGATTATCTCACTCGTCGTATTTCTTTCCAGATCATTTATAAATATATTGAACAGTAAGGGTCCCAATACAGATCCCTGAGGCACTCCACTGTCCACTCCCTTCCACTGAGAAAATTGCCCATTTAATCCTACTCTCTGTTTCCTGTCTTTTAGCCAGTTTGCAATCCACGAAAGGACATCGCCACCTATCCCATGACTTTTTACTTTTCCTAGAAGCCTCTCATGAGGAACTTTGTCAAATGCCTTCTGAAAATCCAAGTATACTATATCTACCGGTTCTGAGTCTTCCTCCCTGGAGCTTCAACTCGTGACCCCTGGTTCTACTGATTTTTTTCTGACTGAAAAGGTTTGTCGTTGTCTTTGGATTGTTAAAACCTTTCAAGTATCTGAAAGTTTGAATCATATCACCCCTGCTCCTCCTTTCTTCCAGGGTGTACATATTTAAATTCTTCAGTCTCTCCTCATAAGTCATTCAATGAAGACCCTCCACCTTTCTAGTCGCCCTTCTCTGTACCGCTTCCATCTTGTCTCTGTCTCTTTGTAGATACGGTCTCCAGAACTGAACACAGTACTCCAGGTGAGGCCTCACCAAGGACCTGTACAAGGGGATAATCACTTCCCTTTTCTTACTAGATATTCCTCTCTCTATGCAGCCCAGCATTCTTCTGGCTTTTGCTATCGCCTTGTCACATTGTTTCGCCGACTTCAGATCATTAGACACTATCACCCCAAGGTCTCTCTCCTGCTCCGTGCACATCAGCCTTTCCCCCCCCCCCCCCCCCCCATCGAATACAGTTCATTCGGATTTCCACTCCTTATATGCATGACTTTGCAGTTCTTGGCATTGAATCTCAGCTGCCATATCTTCGACCACTCTTCCAGCTTCCTTAAATCCCGTCTCATTCTCTCCACTCCTTCTGGCGTGTCCACTCTGTTGCAGATCTTAGTGTCGTCCGCAAATAGACAAACCTTACCTTCTATCCCGTCCGCAATGTCGCTCACAAAGATATTGAACAGGACCGGTCCCAACACCGATCCTTGCGGTACACCGCTTAAAACCACTCTCTCTTCAGAGAGAGTTTCATTTACCATCACACATTGTCTTCTGCCCGTCATCCAGTTTGCAATCCAGGCCACTACCTGGGCACTCACTCCTAAGCTTCTCATTTTATTCACCAGTCTCCTGTGTGGAACCGTATCAAAAGCTTTGCTGAAATCCAAGTAGATGACATCGAGCGCTCCTCCTTGATCCAATTCCTTGGTTACCCAGTCAAAAAAGTCAATCAGATTTGTCTGACAGGATCTTCCCCTGGTGAATCCATGCTGCCTCTGGTCCAGCAATTCTCTGGACTCTAGATAGTTCACTATTCTCTCTTTCAACAGTGACTCCATTACTTTTCCCACCACTGAAGTGAGGCTAACCGGTCTGAAATTACCAGCCTCTTCTTTGTTCCTACTCTTGTGAAGCGGGACCACCACTGCTCTTCTCCAATCACTTGGCACCACTCCCGTTTCTAGGGATAACTTGCCAACGTTTATGCATTATTCTATTTTCTTCTGTTGGATCCTTCTTCCAATTTTTGAATGAATATCTTTTGGCTAAAATAGCTTTTTTCACCTCCTCTTTTAACCATGCCGGTGATCATTTTGCCTTCTTTCCACCTTTCTTAATGTGTGGAATACATCTGGACTGTGCTTCTAGGATGGTATTTTTTAACAATGACCACGCCTCTTGCACACTTTTTACCTTTGTAGCTGCTCCTTTCATTTTTTTTCTAACTATTTTTCTCATTTTATCAAAGTTTCCCTTTTGAAAGTTTAGCACGAGAGCCGTGGATTTGCTTACTGTCCTCCTTCCAGTCATTAATTCAAATTTGATCATATTATGATCGCTGTTGCCAAGCAGCCCCACCACTGTTACCTCTCTCACCAAATCCTGTGCTCCACTGAGAATTAGATTTAAAATTGCTCCCCCTCTTGTCGGTTCCTGAACCGATTGCTCCATAAAGCTGTCATTTATTCCATCCAGGAACTTTATCTCTCTAGCATGTCCCGATGATACATTTACCCAGTCAATTTTGGGGTAATTGAAATATCCCATTATTACCGCACTAACAATTTAGTTAGCGTCCCTAATTTCTCTTAGCATTTCACTGTCAGTCTCACCATCTTGACCAGGTGGACGGTAGTATACTCCTATCACTATAGTCTTCCACGACACTCAAGGGATTTCTACCCATAAATATTCGATTGTACATTTAGTCTCATGCAGGATATTTATCCTGTTGGACTCTAATCCATCCCTGACATAAAGCGCCACATCGCCGCCCGGGTGTCCTCTCTGTCATTGCGATATAATTTGTACCCCGGTTATCCTCCTTCCACCATGTCTCTGAGATGCCAATTAAGTCTGTCATCATTCACTGCTTATACATTCTAATTCTCCATCTTACTTCTTAGACTTCTGGCATTAGCATACAAACATTTCAAAGTTTGTTTTTTGTTTGTATTTTCATTCTGGTTTTTAATTGATAGGGATATGTTAGAATTTTTTTTTTATCTCAGGTGAGTTTTTAGTTACAGGCACTTGGACTACTTTTCTTACTATTGGAACCTCACTGTCAGGATGCCCTAATTCTAATGCATCATTAGCATTCTTTGAAGATACCTCTCTCCGAACCATGCGCTGCTGAGGGACTGTCGGCTTTCCCCTTTGTTCTAGTTTAAAAGCTGCTCTATCTCCTTTTTAAAGGTTAGTGCCAGCAGTCTGGTTCCACCCTGGTTAAGATGGAGCCCATCCCTTCAGAAGAGACTCCCCCCCTTCCCCAAAAGGTTCCCCGGTTCCTTACAAAACTGAATCCCTCTTCCTTGCACCATCGTCTCATCCACGCATTGAGACTCGGGAACTCTGCCTGCCTCTGGGGACCTGTGCATGGAACAGGGAGCATTTCAGAGAATAGTACCTGGAGGTTCTGGATTTAAGCTTTCTACCTAAGAGCCTAAATTTGGCTTCCAGAACCTCCCTCCCACGTTTTCCTATGTCGTTGGTGCCCACGTGTACCACGACAGCTGGTTACTCCCCAGCACTGTCTTAACATCGTATCTAGGTGATGCATGAGGTCCGCCACCTACGCACCAGGTAGGCGTGTTACCAGGTGATCCTCACGCCCACCAGCCACCCAGCTGTCTACATTCCTAATAACTGAATCACCAACTATGATGGCTGACCTAACCCTTCCCTCCTGGGCAGTAGGCCTTGGAGACACATCCTTAGTGCGAAAGGACAATGCACCACTTGGAGAGCAGGTCCTTGCTGCAGGATCCTTTCCTGCTGCACCAGGTTAGTGCTCTCCGATCATGAGATCACTTCCCTCCAAGACAGCACCAGGGCTGCCAGTCTGAAGTTGGGACTTGACTACTATGTCCCTGAAGGTCTAATCTATATACCTCTCTGTCTGCCTCAGCTCCTCCAGGTCTGCCACTCTAGCCTCCAGAGATCCGGCTCGTTTTCTGAGAGACAGGAGCTCTTTGCATTGCATGCACATGTACAATTTCTCACCGGCGGGTAAAAAATCATACATGTGACACTCGATGCAAAAGACTGGGAAGCCCCCCTCTTGCTGCTGGACTGCTGCCTTCATCTCAAATTTGTTCAGTTCCTAGTTAAGTTTTAGGTTGCTATGGGAGTAGGAATGTGTCGAACGTCCTTTAAATGTATTAGTGAATTCACTGTATGTCTGGTAGTGGTCTATAGGGGAATGATCAAACTCTCAATAAGGTGTTTTGTTTTTTTTGTTGTTTTTTGTGAAAGTGGCACCTGCCTATAAATTAAAGGATGCGATAGGGGTAGTGGGTTGGGAAATACAAACAGTCTAACTTCAGTTAGCCAGAGTGACTCACTGCTCTCTTGATTAACAAATGTTGGTACCTAATCAAAGCAAATCACACTACCTTAACACCTTTCCAAGGTGAGTGCTGAACTTTTCAACCTTTTTACTTAGGTATACACTGCTCCTAGCTTATTTCTAGCTTCTGGCTACTTTTTTTTCCCCTTAATATACAAACATTCTAACTTCTGCTTATTAGCTGCCTTACAGACTATTAAAAATAAACACGCTAACTACTTCTTATTAGCTGCCTTACTGACTATTTAAAAATACAGTCTAACTTCAGTTTATTCCCTGCCTTACTGATTATTAAAAGCACAAACACACTAAATAATATTCCCAAATAGTTAACTTCGTCCCAATACTTTTTAAAAAAGAAAATTTTCCCAAGCAAAAACTTACTGATTCCTTTTAGCCATCAGCAAAGTGATCCTCTCCTCTCAGTGCTCCCACTGATTCACATCTACTTGTTCATTTCCCCTCTCAGCCATCTCTTCTCCAAACTGAACAGCCCTAACCTCTTCAGCAACTTCTTTCCATCCCCTTTATCATTTTGGTTACCCTTCTCTGTACCTTCTCCATCGCAACTATATCTTTTTTGAGATGCGACGACCAGAATTGTACACAGTATTCAAGGTATGGTCTCACCATGGAGCAATACAGAGACATTAAGAACATAAGAACATAAGAAAATGCCATACTGGGTCAGACCAAGGGTCCATCAAGCCCAGCATCCTGTTTCCAACAGTGGCCAATCCAGGCCATAAGAACCTGGCAAGTACCCAAAAACTAAGTCTTTTTTGACTGCTGCAGCACACTGAGCCAACAATTTGAAAGTATTATCCACTATGATGCCTAGATCTTTTTTCTGGGTGGTAGCTCCTAATATGGAACCTAACATCGTGTAACTACAGCAAGGGTTATTTTTCCCTATATGCAACACCTTGCACTTATCCACATTAAATTTCATCTTCCATTTGGATGCCCAATCTTCCAGTCTTGCAAGGTCCTCCTGTAATGTATCACAATCCGCTTGTGATTTAACTGCTCTGAATAATTTTGTATCATTCGCAAATTTGATAACATCACTCGTCATATTTCTTTCCAGATCATGTATAAATATATTGAAAAGCACAGGTCCAAGTACTGATCCCTAAGGCACTCTACTGTTTACCCCTTTCCACTGAGAAAATTGACCATTTAATCCTACTCTCTGTTTCCTGTCTTTTAACCAGTTTGTAATCCACAAAAGGACATTGCCAGGTTTCTCTCTTGATTCTGGGGACTGCCACAAGTAGACATCTTTGTAGCTATGTACATTCTCAGACTCCCTTCTGGCAAAGACCATTGCATCAGATGCTGCTTGTATTCCATTTATTTATTTATTTATTTATTTATTTCAGAGCTTTTATATACCGAGGTTTAGCAAAAAGCCTTCACCCCGGTTTACAGTAGAACAATTTGTTAGATGAAATAAGAACATAAGAATTGCCATGTTGGGATAGACTATAGTCCTTCAAGCTCAGCATTCGCTCTCCTCCACTGGTCCATCCAGATCGCAGGTACCTGGTAGATTCTATAAAGTATATCTGATTCCTGTTACTCACTCCCAGGGATAGCAACTTTCTGTAGTCTACCTGGATAATGTATTAAGAACTTTTCCTCCAGGAACTTGTCTAAACCTCTTTTAAATCCCACTGTGCTACTCACCTACAGAGCCAATATAATTTCTGTTTTATTCTCCATTCTTTTTTGGATCATTCCTAACATTCTGAGTGCTTTTTTGACTGCTGCCACACACTGAGCAGGGGATTTCAGCATATTGCGCACAAGTTCGACTACTGCAACTCCCTCCTGCTTGGGCTCCCCTACTCCACCATTAAACCTCTACAGATGTTCCAAAATGCAGTAGCTAGGGTCATCACCAACACTAGAAAAAATGCCCATATCACACCCATACTCAAAGACCTCCACTGGCTCCCCATTCCCTCACACATCCTGTTTAAAACCCTCACTATTATCCATAAAGCCATCTACACTCATAACTCCTGCTGGCTAGATGAACCGTTCAGCTTCACACTCTCAAACCGGCCCACTAGAACTGACAAAGCAGGAACCCTTCAAGTACCTTCTCTCAAAAAGGCCCACCTATCTTGCACTCGGGAGCGTGCTATTTCCATTGCCGGCCCCATGCAATGGAACTCCGTCCCCTCAACCCTCCGGCTTGAACCCTGCTCAACAAATTCAGGAAGAAACTGAAGACTTGGCTCTTTGGACAGGCCTATCCTGAGACCTCTGCGTCCCTGTTAACGCCCCTCTGAGCCCATTCAACAACACTGCTCCTTATGTAATTAAGTTATCCATTTGTAATTAACTTATCCCCACTATTCTTTACCCAAGTTATTTGCCTTCACCTGTTATTACGTTGGTTGTTCCATTTTTTTCTTCTGGCCTGTTCTGCTCCTCCCGTTATCCCCCTCCCCCTCCCCCTATTTGTTATTTGTATTTCCTACTTTTAAGTTACAATGTAAACCGGTATGATTTTGTATACTAATGTCGGTATAAAAAAGTCCTAAATAAAAATAAAAAGGACTCCAAAGTCCTTTTTCCTAGGTAGTGACTCTCAATACAGACCCCAACTTCATGTACCTGTAATTAGGATTATTTTTCCTATGTGCATTACTTTGTATTTTTCCACTTTAAATTTTATCAGCCATTCAGTTGCCCAGGCTCCTTCTACAGTTCTTACAATCAGCTGCTATTTTTTTTTTTTAAACAACTTTGAATATTTTTGTGTTCTGCAAATTTGATCATCTCGCTCATTCTCTTTTCCATATCATTTATGAATGATAAACAGCACAGGTCGCAGTACCAATCCCTGTGGTATTCCACTAGCAGCCTTTCTTCATTTGGAAAATTGACCATTTAGTCTTGCCTTCTGTTTCCGGCCTTCTAACCAATTACCAATCCACAGTTGAACATTGCCTCCTATCCTACGCCTTTATAATTTCCTGAGGAATCTCTCATGGGGACTTTGTCATATGTCTTCTGAAAATCCAAATATACTAAATCAACCACTCACCTTTGCATGTTAAGTTACACCTTCAAAAAATTCTAAAAGATTGGTAAGACAACACTTCGCTTGCTAAAACCATGTTAACTCTTTTCCATTAAGCCATGTCTGTCTATATGGCCAGTGATTTTGTTTTTACAAATAGCTTCTATCATTTTGCCTGGCACTGATGTCAGACTTACCACTCTATAGTTTCCCGGATCACCCCTGGAGCCCTTTTTAAAAATCAGCGCCTCAATGGCTTTCTTCTCATTTTCAGGAATTCTGGCTGTTTAAAATGATAGGTTACAGATTACTAGTAACAGGTTAGCAATTTTATGTTTTAGTTTTTAGAACTCTGGGGGTGGGCTTTTCAAGATGGCCGCCTGACTGGTTGCAGCGCAAGGAGCTCCCGAAAATTTTCCTTAAACAATTTTCTAATGCCTCATATGAAGCATAAAGCCCGGGTGAGGGCTGGAGAGATCATTTCCACCCCCCTGGAACTTATGCAACCAACGATTGGAAATTTTTTCGCTGCTGTACCTCTGCTTTTGCCAGGTGAGAAGGTCGCTGGAGATCTAGCTCTGGAGTGGGAGCAGGTATCTCCGACCGAACTATCTTTAACCCCCGGATCACCGGATAGGCCGGCGCCTCCAGGTCGGGATGAGGAGGGGAGTTGCCAGAGCGAGGAACGTATACCGGCGGGCAGCTGGGAGAAGGCCGAAGCCCTGGAGCAAGCTCAAGCAGTGGAAAGACTGGATATACAAGGGCATGAGGTAAAGTCAGCGCCCGGAGTAGTGGAGGAAGGTACAGGGGTAGACTTTGTTGCTGGGATTAAACTTCTTGACCCTGGAAATGGTGCCGGAAAAGCAGCAGGACAGGGCAAAGCACAGAGTTCGGTTCACAAATTCCATTTAAAAACACCCGTTGAACCTGCAATATCGTTAAATATTGTATGGAAAGCTCTTCAATCTTTGGAAAAAGCGATAGTGGGATTAACAAATGAGATCAAAGAAGTAAAACAACAAGTTAAGGACAATGCACTGGAATTAACAACACAAAAAACTGAAATTGGAAAAATGGAAGAAAGAGTGACTGAATTGGAGAAATCCAATGCAGTGATAATTCGGAAAGATATGGAAGTTAAAAACAGACTTGAAAAAATTGAAAACATTCTGAGAGCTCACAATCTAAGATTTATTAACTTTCCTGTCTTAAAAAATATTTCTCCAACAGATCTATTTAGGCTATATGTCTCACAGGTATTAAAATTTCCTGAAGAGATTAAGCCAGTGTTTTCAAAGGCATATTATTTATATACAGCTGAAGATAGACAAGAAAATGTTGAAGAGCAAGATATTCAGGATTTAACTTCTCTGCTGAACTCATCCCAAGACATGGTGGTAACATATCGTAGACCTTTACTTGTTACGTTTACATTTCTTATGGATAAGAATAACATCTTCAAGCATTACTTTAGAAATTCTCAAACACTTTTCTTTGGTCAAAAGGTGTGGTGCTACCAAGATTTAACAAAGCAAACTCAATTGAGAAGAAAATCCTTTTTGGAATTAAGAGAAGAGGCAGTGCAGAAAGGAATATCTTTTAAGTTACAATTTCCTTGTAAGTGGTGTTTGATATATCAGAGGAAAAGATTTGTTTTCTTTGACCCGAGTCAGTTGAGATTATTCTTGGACTCACATGCTACCCCTGTTTAGACCTGTTGTTTAATGGTGTAAATGGAATATAGTGGGAGGTAACTTTCAGGTGTGCCTGAATTTCTGATATTTTATTTTCCTTATTCCGCTCTATATTGAAGCTCTCCATTTTTCTTATATTTTTCTACAAACAGAGAAATGTTATCTATATTTGTTTGTATAACTGAATATTTCAAATCTGTATTGTAGTCTATTCTATTACAAGTTTATGCTTGTTAAATTATATAAATGCATAAATTAAAAAAAAAAACTAAAAAAAGAACTCTGGGGGTGGATGCCATCATGCCACAGTGATTTGTTACTCTTCGTATCGAAAAATTAAATCTTTACATCCTCCATTGTCACAAACATTTATTTTAGTTGCCGAGAATCACCACCATTAAAGAATGTTTGAGGTGAGGATATGTTCCCAATATCCTCCTCTGTAAACACTGAGGCAGAGAATTCATTCCATTTTTCTATTTCCTTGTCTTTCCTGAGCACCCTTTTTGCCTGTCAGTCATCTAGTAGCCCAGCTGATTCCCTCACAGGCTTTGTGCTTTGAATGTACTTGAAAACGTTTTTTTATTATTAGTTTTTGCCTCATTGGCAAGCTTTTTCTTAAAGTTTCTCTTGGCCTATCTAACTACTGTTTTACATCTAACTTGCCAGTGCTTATGCTCATGCTTATTTTCTTCATTTGGATCTGCTTTCCATTTGTTGAATGAAGTACTTTTATCTTTAATTGCCTCCATTACCTCACCATTTAACCATGTTAGCAGTCATTTGATCTTACTTCAGTCTTTTTTAATGAAAAGAATGTATTTTATCTCTGTCCCTACCTCATGCAAACTTTTAACCCTTTTAGGTTTTTCTAACTAACTTCCTCATTCTGTCATAGTCTCCCTTTTTAAAGTTATTTATTTATTTATTTATTTGCTTTTCCCTGTACGTACCAGGATCAGTCCAGGACACCTGGGTTGTGACTCCGCACCAGTAGATGGAGACAGATTAAAACTTGTGGGCGGAGCCATATATAAGCCCCTGTGCCAGTCACAGCCCCTCAGTCTTACTCTGTCTCCAGTAGATGGTGCAGGTCCAGTCACAGCCCTGCCTGACCTGATTCTGGTGTTGGTGTTAGTCAGGTTTGAATTTTTTGGGCTAGGCTTTTTTGTTAGTTGTTTATATACCAAATTGGGGTTTTTTTCTTTTAATCCCTTAGTCCCGGTTGCCCTGCCTCCCAGGGGAGTTGAGAGGTCCTGAGGGGACTACCCTCCCCCGGTTGAGGCCGCTGCCAGGGTTGAGGACCCGGCTGAGCTAGTGGCAGCGTCAGGGGTGACACCAGGGAGCCTGGTTCACTCACCCCTGCAGGAATAAGGGCTTTTCAGTACCAGGGACAGCGTTTTTGTTTGTAAAAAAAAAAAAAAAAAAAGTTTTTACTTTTGTTTTTGCGGCTCTCTGTTACCTGGCGTCGCCGCTCCGTTTTTGTCGGTGGGGGGGCGTCATTGGCAGGGGGGAGGTCGCCGAATTGCGCTATTTGTTTATTTTTAATTTTTTAATTTTTGTGGTAATTTTTTCGCCGCGGCCCCGTTTTCTCCCGCGTTTTCGCCGGCATGCCGCGTGCTGCACAGTGCAGGGCCTGCGGCTCGGCGCGCGCGCGTCTTTCAAGGGACAGCCTTTGTTCAGCTTGCGTCCCGGGTGATGAGGGACCCTCGGCAGCGCCGCAGGGGGCTCGTTCCCGGGTCGCGCGTTCGCCGTCGCACGGTGGTAGCTCCGCTGACAGGCCTCAGGATCTTTTCCCGGTTAGTGCGGGAGTGGCGGCCATCTTGGCCACCGGCCGGGAAATTTCGCGGGAAACAGTGGGGGCCTCTTCTTTTCCTCCTGCGCTTTCCCCACAGCGTGTCGCGGCGGGGGAGGTTCCCTCGGAGGGGCTTCGGTCCCGGGAGGTTTCCGAGAGTGATTCTTCGGATTCTGGTGATTTTTCTGAGGATTTTGCGCTGTTGCTGCGCAAAGTTCTCAAATACAAGCGCAGCAAGCGCATCCGGGGGAATGGCTCGCGTGCGGCCGACCACGGCTCCCCTCCACGGAAAAAGAAGTCCAGGAAGGGCGCGGAGATCGCCCACGGTGCGTCCCGGGGGAAGCGGCCTCCCAGGGGGGTGCCGCAGGAATCGGATCCCGAGGATTCCCCTGAGGATGATACGGAGTCCGCCGAGGAGCCCCTGACGGGGGCCGGGAAGGCAGCAGTGGATGGTACTGCACAGCCCATTGCAGAGAAAGCTGCACAGGCTGCAGAAGGGGATGACCCCAAGGTGGTGCGGCTATTCCGCAGAGAGGAACTGGCACCTCTCATCCCGGCCATTCTCCATGAATTGGGAATTGAAGCTCCTCCGGTGGTGGTCCGCCAGGAGGCGAATATGGATCCTGTTCTTCTCGGCCTCACAGGACCGGCGGTTGCCTTCCCTTTTCATTTCTCGTCCACGGATATCCTTTTCAAGGAATGGGATACTCCGGAGTTAGGTTTGAAAGTCAGCAAGGCCATGGATAAACTCTATCCTTTACCGGAGGAGGCGCTGGAGCTCCTCCGACTTCCAAAAGTGGATTCGGCGGTGTCTGCTGTCATGAAGAGGTCTACCATCCCTGTCACGGGAGCGACGGCCCTCCGGGATATTCAAGACCGAAAGTTGGAGGTACAGCTCAAAAAGATTTTTGAGGTTTCCGCCTTGGGAGTTCGAGCTGCTATTTGCACGAACTTCACTATGCGAGCTAGTCTGCGCTGGGCCCAGGTACTGCAGGCAAATGCAGATCTCTCTCCGGAGGAGGCTTCCCAAGCAGATAGGTTGGAAGCAGCTATCGCATATGGGGCCGATGCGCTCCATGATCTTCTACGCACTTCAGCTAGATCCATGGTGGCAGCGGTGTCGGCACGCCGCCTCCTTTGGCTGCGCAACTGGGCGGCGGATGGTTTGTCCAAGGCTCACCTCGGGGCATTGCCCTTCAAAGGGAAATTGCTGTTTGGTAAGGAATTAGATGACTTGATGGTTTCCCTGGGTGAGAACCGAGCGTTTAGGCTGCCAGAGGATAGGACCCGGTCGCGCTCTTCGTTTTCTGGCAGAGCCCGTTTCCGGGGTCCCCGGAAGTCCAGGCCGCAAAGATCCACCGGACCTTCGTACAGGCCGGCCTCTTCTCGAAACACTCACTGGCAGCACTCCTTTCGGGGCAAACGCTTTGGCAGGCAAGGAGGAGCCCCGTCGGGTACGGGTTCCAAACCTTCGCAATGAAGTTCGGCCGGCCCATTCCTCGTCGCGCCCTCAGCACGCTATCCCAAACCTGGGGGCGCGTCTATCCTTATTTCTCGAGGTATGGGCCAGCATGACGTCGGATCAGTGGGTCCTCGACGTGATAAGACACGGTTACGAGTTAGATTTTGCTCACATCTCAGCGGACAAGTTCCTGGTCTCGCCTTGCAAGGATCCCAAGAAGAAGGCGGCAGTGCTAGACACCATCCGAAGACTAGAAAGCTTGGGGGCCATCTCTCCAGTTCCGGCCGATCAGTACGGCAAGGGCCGGTACTCCATTTACTTCATAGTTCCCAAGAAGGACGGCACTTTCCGACCCATACTGGATCTGAAAGGAGTCAACAGATGTCTTCGGGTCCCTCACTTCAAGATGGAAACCATTCGTTCGGTGATCGCGTCAGTGCGGCCAGGCGAATTCCTTGCGTCACTAGATCTCACAGAAGCATACCTTCATGTGGGCATCCAGCCAGCCTTCCAGCGGTTTCTGCGGTTTTGCATTCTGGGCAGACACTTCCAGTTCCGGGCTCTTCCGTTCGGCCTGGCGACAGCGCCTCGGACATTCACGAAAGTGATGGTGGTAGTGGCGGCGCACTTACGTCTGGAAGGCCTACTGGTTCACCCTTACCTCGACGACTGGCTGATTCGGGCGAAGTCAGAGAGCCTGTGTCGGCAAGCGGTATCCAGGGTGCTACAATTCTTGCAGTCCCTCGGCTGGGTGGTCAACTACAACAAGAGTCATCTGGAACCCACTCAGTCCTTGGAGTACCTTGGAGCCGTTTTCGACACAAAACGGGGCAGAGTGATTCTCTCTCAGGATCGGATATGCAAACTACAGTCTCAGGTACGACGACTTTTGTCTCAACACCGTCCGCGAGTCTGCGATTACCTGACAGTTCTCGGATCTATGGCCTCAACGCTGGCGTTAGTCCCTTGGGCGTTCGCTCACCTGCGGCCACTGCAGTCTTCATTGTTGTCCCGCTGGAAACCGATCTCAGAGGAATATTATCTTCCACTGCCTCTCGAGAATCAGGTGCGCTCCAGCCTGGGCTGGTGGCTGGATTCCAAACATCTCTCCTGTGGAGTATCTCTTCTTCTTCCCAACTGGACAGTGGTGACCACGGATGCCAGTCTTTCCGGTTGGGGTGCAGTTTGCCAAGAGAAATCGGTTCAGGGTCTGTGGTCAGAAGATCAGACCCGGTGGTCTATCAACCGCCTAGAGTTCAGGGCGGTCCGTCTGGCATTGCAAGCTTTTCTACCCCTTGTACGAGGAAAGGCAATCCGAGTATTGTTGGACAACGCTACCACCGTGGCTTACATCAATCGCCAGGGAGGGACGAAAAGTCCTCAAGTAGCGGAGGAAGCATGTTCCTTGATGGCCTGGGCAGAGCGGCATCTCAGCGATCTCGCTGCGTCTCACATAGCAGGAGCCGACAATGTCCAGGCGGACTTCCTCAGCCGACACCACCTGGATCCCGGAGAGTGGGAGCTAGCGGAAGAAGCGTTTCTTCTCATTTGCAGGACTTGGGGAACGCCCCACATGGATCTCATGGCCACGTGGAACAACGCAAAGGCTCCGAGATTTTTCAGTCGACGCCGAGAAAGAGGAGCAGAAGGGGTCGACGCGTTAGCACTTCCCTGGCCGGCGAAGGTGCTACTGTATGTGTTCCCACCATGGCCCATGATCGGCAAGATACTGCGGCGCATAGAATTGCACCCGTCCAACATGATCATGGTGGCGCCGGAGTGGCCGCGCCGTCCGTGGTTTGCGGACCTGGTCCAGTTGTCTGTGGCGGCACCCCTTCGTCTACAGGGGTTTCCGGGGCTCCTTCGTCAGGGTCCCGTCTATTTGGAGGATGCGGATCACTACTGTCTCGCGGCATGGCTTTTGAGAGGTATCGGTTGAAGCAAAAAGGTTACTCGGACGCGGTAGTTGCCACGTTGCTGAGATCCAGAAAACAATCCACGTCTCTGGCTTATGTTCGAGTCTGGGTAGTCTTTGAGGAGTGGTGCATGGAGCGGGGTCTTAGTCCCACTTCCGCTGCTATTCCCGATATTTTGGCTTTTCTCCAGGCTGGGCTGGCCAAAGGCTTAGCGTGCAGTTCCCTACGGGTCCAAGTCGCGGCGCTTGGTTGTTTGCGTGGTAAGATTCGGGGAGTCTCCCTGGCTCTCCACCCGGATATCTCCCGTTTCCTTCGGGGGGCGAAACACCTCCGTCGTCCTTTGCGGCTCCCTTGTCCTTCTTGGAACCTCAACTGGGTGCTCTCGTCCTTATGCTCAGCTCCTTTTGAGCCTCTGAAGCATTCTACGATCAAAGATCTCACGTTAAAGACTGTATTCCTGGTAGCCATTGCTTCGGCTCGCCGGATTTCTGAGTTGCAAGCTCTATCCTGCAGAGAGCCCTTTTTGCGCTTTTCCGATTCAGGGGTTTCCTTGCGGACCGTTCCCTCTTTCTTGCCTAAGGTCGTATCGGCTTTTCATTTGAATCAATCGATTGAACTTCCCGCTTTCGCGGTTGGTGATTCTTCCAACCCGAAGTTGAGGGATTTGAGAAAACTAGATGTGCGAAGGTCTCTTCTTCGCTATCTAGAGGTCACAAATTCTTTTCGTTTAACGGATCATCTGTTTGTGTTGACGTCGGGTCCAAAGAAAGGTTCTGCGGCGTCCCGCACAACGATCGCCCGTTGGCTCAAGGAGGCCATTGGTTCCGCGTACATTCTGCGCGGTAAAACACCGTCAGTGGGTCTTCGAGCTCATTCGACAAGATCTCATGCGGCGTCCTGGGCGGAATCTTCTCAGGTTTCGCCTCAAGAGATTTGCAGGGCGGCTACCTGGAAATCGTTGCATACCTTCATTAAACATTACCGATTGGATGTTCAAGCTACTGATGCTGGGGGATTTGGAGAGAGGGTACTCCGAGCGGGACTCTCTGCTTCCCACCCTCGATAACTTAGCTCTGGTACATCCCAGGTGTCCTGGACTGATCCTGGTACGTACAGGGAAAGGAAAATTAGTTTCTTACCTGATAATTTTCGTTCCTGTAGTACCAAGGATCAGTCCAGGATCCCGCCCGCAGTGTGGCGCTATAGTAATGGAGAGTCCGCTCATTGTTGTTTTTTAATACGCTGACCCCTTCTTTTGTTCGCTCTCCCGGTTGGAGAGTCTGTTTTCCTGTAGGGGTGTTGGAGTTATTTTACTTAGTAAGTTTCTATGGTTAGCTATGTTGGCTTTTGGATTTTTCTACTTTGACATTACGTATGACTGAGGGGCTGTGACTGGCACAGGGGCTTATATATGGCTCCGCCCACAAGTTTTAATCTGTCTCCATCTACTGGTGCGGAGTCACAACCCAGGTGTCCTGGACTGATCCTTGGTACTACAGGAACGAAAATTATCAGGTAAGAAACTAATTTTCCTTTATATACCGGTGTTCGATTTTACATATCACATCGGTTTACATTTAAACAAAATTTGCAGGAACTTATGCGTTACCTTTGTCAAATACATTAAACATTTAAATATGGGGATTGTTAACAAGGGATATAAAAGAACATGGGGAATGGCTAACACTACAGGATGCACGAAGGGATGCACAAAGGGGAGTGCCCCTTCAGCGCGCGACGCCTGGTGTTCTGGTGCCGTTTAACGTTATATGCTACCATACCGTGTTTCTCCGATAATAAACCCTACCCTGAAAATAAGCCCTAGCTTGATTTTCAGGATTTTTGGAGTAGGGCTTGAAATATAAGCCCTACACCAAAAATAAGCCCTAGCTTTTAAGTGGACACGCGGTTCCATCCCAAGACTTGCTCGCCCCCCCCCCCCCCCCATAAGACTTACCGAAAGTCCCTGGGGGGGGCCCGAAACCCGGGGGGGGGGGGGGGGGAGAAAGGGGGTTGTAAAAAAACAAAAAAACCCCCAAAAAACAAAATAAAAAAAAACCCCAAACCCACCCTCCCAAACCGCACCCCCCCCCCCCCCCCCCCAAATTTGCCGAAATTCCCTGGTGGTCCAGCGGAGGTCCCGGGAGCGATCTCCCACTCTCGGGCCATCGGCTGCCAGTAATCAAAATGGCGCCGATGGCCCTTTGCCCTTTCAATGTAACAGGCTATCGGCGCCATTTCTACCATGTGACAGAGGCCGGCCAATGGTGCCGATAGCCTGTCACATGGAAAGGGCAAAGGGCCATCGGTGCCATTTTGATTACTAGCAGCCGATGGCCCGAGAGCGGGAGATCGCTCCCGGGACCCCCCGCTGGACCACCAGGAAATTTCGGCAAGTTTTGCAGGGGCCGGGAGGGTGGGGGGGGGTGCAATGAATTAAATTTGAAGGGTTGGGGTGCATTTAGGTTTTTTTTTTACAACCCCATTGTAATTAATTAAATTTGAAGGGTTGGGGCGAGTTTCTGGTATCGTTTTGGGGGGGGAGGGGTGCAGCTGAAATAAAATCGTCCCGGTTGGCCATATGATAGTACCGTGTTTCCCTGAAAATAAGACATCCCTGAAAATAAGCCCTAACCATTTTTTCGGAGCTAAAAAAGAATATAAGACCTGTCTTATTATCGGAGAAACACGGTAGTACTTTTACTTAATGTCCTCGCTCCAGGGATTATGTCAGATTTGATTGCATTGTGATTGCTATTGCTTAACAGCCCCCCACAGTGACCCCTCATACCAGGTCTTACATTTCATTGAGGACTTTAGCTATTATGGTTCAGTAACTAGATGCTTAGAGCCAATGGCTGTAGAGAAAAACATCTTATTTATTAAATGCTACAAATAATATAGTAAGGTATACCTTATGGAGAGAAATACTTCAGCACGGACATATATAAAGCACTCTGAAATGATTTTACTGATAATAAAGCATTATATAGTGTTTACACTTCTTCACATCTCCAGTTCTTAAACCAATAATTACACAATTCTCAAAATATTTCTGTGATTGGCCTTTTATTATAATCAATCCAAATGGTTGTATGTGAATTTGTTCTCACTCTGCATGTAATTTCACCCTTGCTTTATATGCAAATGCTATCTATGGGCCTGCAACCAAGTTACAGTGCCAAACGACCTTTTTGTGTTTTCTAAACATAACTCTATAATACTGTGCCTTGTAACTTTTCAGCTTGTACAGCACTTCCATCTAACACCTCCCCTCCCTCTGTATTTGCCTGTATAGCAAAAGCAAAGCACAAAACTGAAGCATAAATGCTATAGAATGCTTATTAATTGTAAAGCTACTTATGACCAAAAATAAAAAAAATTTAGGAGAACAAGAATAACTTCTTGTGTGACATGTCTAAAAGTGTTTCACTGCCTCTACCTCTTTATAACAAGTCATGCCTGCATTAGGGCCCTGGGCACCCATATCATAGTGTTCCATGACGCAGTCATTTATGGCATCTAGAAATTGAATGTCTAGCATGTCCCAATGAGACATTGTCCCAATCAGTACCAGGGTATTTGAAATCAGCCATTATTATTGTGCTGCCAAATTTATTCACTTTTTAAAATTTCAGCTAACATTTCACAATCTGTTTCCTTATTTTGTTCAGGTGGCCAGTAGTATATGCTCACTACTCTATCTGTTATGCTTTACACATGGAATTTCTACCTTTAATGATTCCAAGGTGCATTTTGTTTCCTTCAAAATTTGATCTTCTCTATCACATTGATATAATTTATACCTTAATATCACAGTGTCCCATTGGTTATCCTCTTTCCCCCATAAGAACATGCCATACTGGGTCAGACCAAGGGTCCATCAAGCCCAGCATCCTGTTTCCAACAGTGGCCAATCCAGGCCATAAGAACCTGGCAAGTATCCAAAAACCAAGTCTATTCCATGTTACCGTTGCTAGTAATAGCGGTGGTTATTATCTAAGCCAACTTAATTAATAGCAGGTAATGGACTTCTCCTCCAATGCCTATAGTGTCTATATTCTCATATAATACCATATATTGTAACTCACCAGTCTTTCCTTTGAGACTTCTGGCATTCATAAACATATTTTAAAGCATGTTTTTTTGTACTTTAATTTCTATTTGTAGACACAACCAGCTTAAAGCAGGTCATACACTTGACCTCATCTTCACAAATTCCAACCTCATTCCACTTTCACCCCCACTATGCCTCCCGGTACCATGGTCAGACCATTTCATGATCACCTCCACCATCAGGTCATTGACAGGATCCGCTCCACCCCTTCAGGCAACCACCCTGTACTACAGGAAACCATGACCTTCAGAAGACCTCGGCAACTCTCTAATCAAAGAACTTCCTAACCTAGATCTATCTAACCCCAACTCTGCTATTACCTCCTGGCAAAGTATTACTGAAATGATAGCTAATAACTTATGCCCACTGACAAAAAAAAACATAAATCCTTCTCAAAAAACCAAGCAGCCATGGTTCTCCAATGAGCTTCGTACCCTGCAGCAAAACCTAAGACGGAAAGAAAAAGAATGGAGGAAGAATCCCAATCCCCATTCTCTAACCATATACAAAACAGCCCTACACCATTACAGAACGACAACGCTTCGAACAAAAAGAGACTTCTACGCCCACCGGATCCACGATATGATATTCAACGCAAAGGCTCTTTTCTCTTACGTATCGGAGCTCACCAAATCTGTTCCCCCCTCTATCCCAGACGATACAGCCCAATCGAAAGCCAATGATCTGGCCTTATTCTTTCAACACAAAATCTCAAACACCCTGGCTAAATTACCTACCAGCCCAAACTCACCGTCTCTGGATACCCTCCACCTACTGAACACAGACATAAGCTTGGAATCCTTTGATCCTACTCACACTATGGAGGTGTAAAATCTGATAAAAAGAATGAAACCTTCTACCCACTCCCTGGACCAAATTCCCTCCAAATTTCTGATTCTCATACCAGAATACATTTCCAAATATCTAGCGGATATTATCAATTGTTCCCTCTCACAAGGAATATTCCCAGATGCTCTCAAATCGGCCACCCTCAAACCTATACTCAAAAAATCGAACCTGGACCCGGATGACCTCAACAACTACCGCCCCATCTCAAATCTCCCGTTTGTAGCCAAGATCATGGAGAAAATCGTAAATAAGCAACTTTCAAATTACCTAGAAGACCATAATATTCTACACCCGTCACAATACGGTTTCCGAAAAGAACACAATACCGAAACCCTCCTCATCTCACTCCTTGATCAAATATACATTGGCTTTGACAAAGGACAATCATTCCTCCTAGCCCTTTTTGACATCTCTGCAGCTTTCGATACTGTAAATCATAATACCCTCCTAAACCGGCTATCAAATATAGGTATCGCAGGATCAGCTCTCAGATGGTTCGACTCCTTCCTTAGCAATAGCGGCTATAAGGTTAAAATCAATAACAAGGAATCCTCTCACACTAACGCCCCATTCGGAGTCCCCAGGGCTCCTCCTTATCGCCCACCCTGTTTAACATCTATATACTCCCTCTCTGCCATGTACTCTCAAATCTAAAACTCAAGTTCTTTATATATGCAGACGATGTACAAATTTTAATCCCCATATCCAAGTCACTGGACTCAACACTCAAATTATGGAACTCTCATTTGCAAACGATCAACCATCACCTTTCAAGCCTCAATCTGGTGCTCAATACTTCCAAGACAGAACTATTGCTAATCACCCCAGAAGGCAGTCCCTCATATCACCAACTGCAACCTAACATGCAATTATCCCACGCCAGAGATCTTGGAGCCACAATAGATAGTCACCTGAACTTAAAGCAATTTATAAAACACACCACAAAGGAGTGCTTCTACAAGCTACAAGAACTCAAAAAACTCAAATCGCTCCTATTCCATTACGACTTCAGATCTGTCCTTCAAGCCATTCTGTTCTCCAAGATTGACTACTGCAATTCCATCTTGCAAGGTCTACCAGCTTCTACTATAAAACCCCTCCAGCTGCTCCAAAATGCTGCGGCGAGAATTTTAACGAATACTAATTGGAGAGCGCATATCTCCCCCATTCTAAAAGATCTTCACTGGCTCCCAGTGAACTTCAGGATTCTGCATAAATCACTGATAATTATCCACAAAAATATTCACCATCAGACCCCACTTGATCTTTTACACCCTCTCAAATTGCATTCGACGGCCAGACCCTTAAGGGATGCCTACAAGGGATCCTTACATGTTCCTCCAATCAAAATTGTACACCACTCATATATCAGAGACAGGACATTCTCTATCACAGGTCCCTCCATCTGGAACGCCATGCCTCCGGACCTCAGGCAGGAAACTTGCCTACTAACTTTTAAAAAGAAACTAAAGACTTGGCTGTTCTGCCGAGCCTTCCCCGCCAATAGCCCAACAGCCTGATTTAGAACTATTCCATCACTCATGTAAATAAACAAACGCTAATTATGCTCACATTATGCCCATATTCCATTGTATATAGTAACTTATCTTCGTTCTCCCTCTCTTTTTTTCCTTCTCCCAGTTAAGGCATCCTTGTTATAATGTAACTTTATGCTCCTTTAAATTGTCTCTTGTTGACCGGTTGGTTATAGTTACTGCTTAGTTCGATGTAAACCGAGTTGATTTGATTTGTATCAAGAAAGTCGGTATATAAAAGCCTTTAATAAATAAATAAATAAATGATACAGGCATTTGAGTCATTCACATCTGGGTGCTCTTTGTCTATGTCCTTTTGGGCTACTTCAGCCCTAAACACAACCTGGAATATTCTAACTTCCCTGTTTTGCAGTATCTTTGGAAGATACATCCCTCCCAACCATGCATTTCTGAGGGACTGTCTGCTTTTCCCCATGGTCTAGTTTAAAAGCGGCTGTAGTTTCTTTTTAAATGTTAGCACCAGCAGCCTGGATCCATTCTGGTTAAGGTGAGGCCTATCCCATCGGAATAGGCTCTCTTTTCCCTGAGTGTTCCACAGTTCCTAACAAATCTAAAACTCTCTTCCCTGCACTGTCTTCTCATCCACACCTTAAGAACATAAGAAAATGCCATACTGGGTCAGACCAAGGGTCCATCAAGCCCAGCATCCTGTTTCCAACAGTGGCCAATCCAGGCCATAAGAACCTGGCAAGTACCCAAAAACTAAGTCTATTCCATGTAACCATTGCTAATGGCAGAGGCTATTCTCTAAGTGAACTTAATAGCAGGTAATGGACTTCTCCTCCAAGAACTTATCCAATCCTTTTTTAAACACAGCTATACTAACTGCACGAACCACATTCTCTGGCAACAAATTCCAGAGTTTAATTGTGCGTTGAGTAAAAAAGAACTTTCTCCGATTAGTTTTAAATGTGCCCCATGCTAACTTCATGGAGTGCCCCCTAGTCTTTCTACTATCCGAAAGAGTAAATAACCGATTCACATCTACCCGTTCTAGACCTCTCATGATTTTAAACACCTCTATCATATCCCCCCTCAGTCGTCTCTTCTCCAAGCTGAAAAGTCCTAACCTCTTTAGTCTTTCCTCATAGGGGAGTTGTTCCATTCCCCTTATCATTTTGGTAGCCCTTCTCTGTACCTTCTCCATCGCAATTATATCTTTTTTGAGATGCGGCGACCAGAATTGTACACAGTATTCAAGGTGCGGTCTCACCATGGAGCGATACAGAGGCATTATGACATTTTCCGTTTTATTCATCATTCCTTTTCTAATAGTTCCCAACATTCTGTTTGCTTTTTTGACTGCTGCAGCACACTGCACCGACGATTTCAATGTGTTATCCACTATGACACCTAGATCTCTTTCTTGGATTGTAGCACCTAATATGGAACCCAACATTGTGTAATTATAGCATGGGTTATTTTTCCCTATATGCATCACCTTGCACTTATCCACATTAAATTTCATCTGCCATTTGGATGCCCAATTTTCCAGTCTCACAAGGTCTTCCTGCAATTTATCACAATCTGCTTGTGATTTAACTACTCTGAACAATTTTGTGTCATTTGCAAATTTGATTATCTCACTCGTCGTATTTCTTTCCAGATCATTTATAAATATGTTGAACAGTAAGGATCCCAATACAGATCCCTGAGGCACTCCACTGTCCACTCCCTTCCACTGAGAAAATTGCCCATTCCATCCTACTCTCTGTTTCCTGTCTTTTAGCCAGTTTGCCTGTCTCAGCTACACCATGTCTGCCATTCTGACCTCCAGAGATTACTCATTCTCTGAAACCCAGGAACTCTTTACTCCAGGTGTACACATACCTCTCACCAACAGATAATCATACATATGGCACTCAAGTCAAAAGTCTTGATAGCCCTCAACTCGCTGCTGGACTTCTGTCCGAATAAAATTGTTGCTAAAGTTTTTAAAATGTGATTAAGAAGTAGGTAGGTCTTTTAAAACTAATTTTCCTAGCGTGTGGCAGATGGACTCAGGACCAGTGGGTATAGTGTGCTCCTGATAGCAGTTGGAGATGGAGTCAGATTTCCATCTGACGTCAGCACTATATATACCCCTGCAGGAAGCTCTGCTCTTCAGTATTTCTCTGTCTCCTTAGCAGTTTGGTACTCTACACATGCTTGCACAGCATTAGGAAATACAAACCAAAGAAGAAAGAAAATTCCAAAATCTTACCTCTACAAGACGAGCCCCGCTTTCTTGCAGTGATACCTAAGGGTCCCTCCCCCAGTCGAGAATTCCTGAGGTGATTTCCGAGATCCCTCAGAGGTAAGCCTCGGCCCGGTAGCTGGTTCCCCAGGAGGGAGCGGCTGAGAGGCAGCGGGTGCAATACCGAGGGCGGCGGTGAAGGTATTTCCCCCTCCCCCTGCAGCCAGAGACCACCCGGCACGAGACCGAGAAGCGCTGAGACAAGGTAAGGAAGTAAACTTTTCTTAAAGTCTCTGGTCTCCGAGGCTCGGATAGCCGCACAGATCACCCACCGGCGTCTATCCCATCGGGTTGAGCAACCCCGTCCAGGCTAGACCCCGATTCAGTACGAGGGTCCTCCCTCTTGGAGACCCTCAGGGTGGGGGGGGGCATCTTTCCCACGTGGTCACTGGCGCCATCTCCCCCCCTTGATTGCCATATTATCCGCACAAGTGAGATGTGCGCTCAGCGGCGAGCCGGGCGCATAAACTACTTGTGCGCACAGAGGCACGCACACCTGTGCCGGGCGCACAGCGGTATGCTCAACGGCGCCGGGCGCACAAACCAGCCGGTGCGCACAGCGGCCTGCACACACATTATCCGCAGCTTGCATGCACATCTTCGCACCCAGAGTGCATATCTAAGCCTCCCGGTGCATGCATATAGGCGCACAGATGAGCTTTGAACGACTCCACACGCTCAAATCATGGCACCACCGGCCAAGAAAGCCAAGGGCCAAGCGCTCTCTGCCCAGCCTGCCACCTGAGAGCGGCACAACACGAAGTGGCTTCGGCCCTATGCCTGCAGTGCGAAGAGGCCCTGGGGGAACCAGGACAAGGTCCGCCCGCCCCCCCCCCCCCCCCGGCCAGTAGAGGAATCCGGCTCCACCAACGACAGTACCCTGGACCTCTCTATCCCTGGCTCGGTCCCTACTCAATTGGGCACCTCGAGGAACGCCGCTGGCTTCAATATGGACCCAGGAACCTTTTTCTGGGTAGAATTCTTCAAAGGGCTGCAAACCTTTGTCCAGGCACAATCGGTGCCACCGGCGACACTGCCACAGCCTCCACCAGAAGGCCAAAACCTTCCAGGCCCCTCTCGGCCTTCACGAGACGTGCCCCCTCCAGACAAAAGCATCCTCCTAGGGGACACAGACACCTCAGAGGAAGAACCAGACTCCCTGGAAAAAGGAGAAATCCCGCCAGGAACGGAACCATACCGAACCATGATGCGTTTCTTCTCCAGAGACGAGTTACCAGACCTCGCGTCTCTGAGCTTGAAGGAACTGGCCATCCCAGGCACAAGCACCACAGCGGAGCTAAAGACGAACCCTCTGCTGGTCGGGCTCAGTCAGCCCTCATGCCATTTCCCATTGCTGCAGGCCGTACAACAACTGATCATCTTGGAATGGAATGCTCCGGAGGCCAGTTTCAAAGGAGGACGGTCCCTAGAAGCCCTGTGTCCACTGGGGCCCTCAGCCAAAGAACTCCTGGTGTTCCGCAAAGTGGACGCCATGGTCTGCGATGTCACGAAGCATACTACCATTCCAGTCGAAAGAGGAGTGGCACTCAAGGATGCCCAGGACAGACGTCAGGAATCCATCCTTAAACAATCATTTGATGCAGCAGCTAAGTCACTAGAGATTGCTGCCTGCTGTGCTGTGGTGACACGGGCCTGCTTATCACTTGCCAGGAACACTACCACGCCCGTCGAAACAGAACCAGCGATATCCTTCCTCACGGATGCGACGTCTGACCTGGTGCGCACCTCAGCCAGGGGCATCTCATCCATTCTGGCAGCCAGAAACAACTCTGGCTCCGAAGCTGGTCAGCCGACGCGACTTCCAAGACGAAACTCACGAGAACGCCCTTTAAAGGAGCCCTCCTGTTCGGAAGCGAACTGGAGAAGTTAGGCGATAAATGGGGCAAATCCACAGTACCTTGGCTACCGGAGGACAAGAACAAAAGAAGCCATCACCCTTCTCCCCGAACAGCCAAGGGCAGAGGTTCACAGCGGTTCAGACCGTACAAGAATACATACCAAGCACCTCGCCCCGCAGGCAGGGGCCAGTCCTTTCATAACACACACAACAAGAGGGGAGCCGGCTGAGGTCCAGGCCCCATTCGCACCCCAGAATGAGAATTAACAGACCCATCCACAGGAAGAAGCCATAGGAGGCAGACTTGTCCTATTTTACCAAAGATGGGTCGAGATAACGTCGGACAAGTGGGTCCTAACCATCGTTCGAGAGGGATACTATCTGGACTTCCACAGCACCCCTCCAGACTAATTTGTGAAATCCCCTTGCCACTCCCCCTCCAAGAGGATGGCAGTGGAAACCACACTGACAAAATTGCTCTCCCTAGAGGCTATAACACCGGTGTCCATGCACCAACAAAATACTGGGTACTATTCCATCTATTTTATCGTCCCCAAGAAAGAGGGAACGTTCCGGCCCATCCTGAGCCTCAAGTCTGTACTGCCGGGAGAATTTCTAACCTTCCTGGACCTGTCAGAAGCCTTTCTGCACATACCTGTCCATCACGACCACCAGCGCTTCCTACGCTTCACAATCATGGACCACCACTACCAGTTCCAGGCAGTACCCTTCAGACTAGCTACTGCCCCTCGGACGTTCAGCAAAATCATGGTGGTAGTAGCAGCGACACTGAGGAAAGAAGGAATCCTCGTACACCTGTACCTGGACAATTGGCTGATCAGAGCAAAATCTCCAGAAGAGAGTCTCAGGTGACCACCAGAGTCAAGAATCTACTACAGAATCTCAGATGGGTCGTCAACACAACCAAGAGCTGCCTGCAGCTCTCCCAATCACTAGAATACCTGGGAGTCCGATTCGACACCCAACAAGACAAGGTTGTCCTTCCCCTTACAAGGAGAAGGAAATTGATGGACCAGTTGAGAAAACTGATGAACAGCGCTCGCCCCACGGTATGGGACTACCTCCAAGTCCTCGGCCTCATGACATCGACCCTAGATGTCGTCCCATGGGCAAGGGCCCACATGCGACCACTACAATGTTCCGTACTGTAACGATGGAACCCGATGTCCCAGGACTACACCGTTCGGTTACCGGCGGATGTACAGATCCAGCTCCTGTGGTGGCTACAAGACCATCATCTGAGCAAGGGAGTAGGGCTATCCCCACCGACGTGGGTCTTGTTCAACACGGATGCGAGCCTACGAGGATGGGGAGCCCACTGCCAGGAACTGACGGCCCAGGGGCAATAGGACAAGGAAGAGTCGAGATGGAACATCAACCGACTGGAAGCCCAAGAGGTCAGTCTAGCCTGCCTGCGATTCAGCCACAGACTCTGGGGAGAATCAGTCAGAGTCATGTTGGACAATGCCACAACAGTGGTCTACATCAATCGCCAGGGAGGAACCAGAAGCCAACAGGTGTCCCTGGAAATAGATCCCCTAATGGCGTGGGCGAAAGCAAACATGCAAGGGATCCCAGCCGCCCACATCGCGGGAAAAGACGTCGTCACTGCAGATTACCTCAGCAGAGAAAGTCTAGACCCAGGGGAATGGATGCTGTCAACCACAGCATTCCAGTTGATAATAAACCATTGGGGAACTCCAGCCATGGATCTCCTGGCAACCCAGTCCAACACCCAAGTTCCCATCTTCTTCATCTGCAGATGAGAACCACAATCCCAGGGGATCAACGCCCTCATCCAGATCTGGCCACAGGAAGACCTTGTACACCTTTCCTCCATGGCCACTACTGGGTGGGATCATTCGCAAGATAGAACACCACAGGGGGCTAGTACTTCTAGTGGCCCCGGTTTGGCCAAGAAGTCCGTGGTACGCAGACATGTGAAGACTTCTGGTGGGGAACCCTCTGTGTCTGCCTCCACACAGGGACCTGCTCCAGCAAGGACCGATCCTCCATGAAGACCCAACTCTATTCTCTCTTACGGTCTGGCCATTGAGAGGACTCGCCTGAAGAAGAGCGGATACTCGGGGGCAGTGATTGACACCTTGCTCCGAGCACGCAAGTTTTCCACATCTTTAACTTACATATGAATATGGAGAATATTTGAAGCCTGGTGTGAAGACCACAACATCCTTCCGCGGATAGTCAAAATTCCCATGATCCTGGAATTTCTGCAGGACGGCTTGAAGAAGGGGTTGTCTCTCAACTCCATCAAGATTCAACTGGGCACTTTGGCCTGCTTCAGAGCCAAAGTGGATGACATCAGTCCACCTTCCCATCCAGACGTCTCCCGCTTCCTGAGAGGGGTCAAGCAAATCCGACCACCACTAAAGTGGCCGGTACCCCTATGGAATCTCAATCTAGTACTCTACTTCCTAGCAGGAGCCTTTTTCAGACCTTCATTCGATCTGTCCCTACGGCTCCTGACCTTGAAGACTGCATTCCTAGTGGCAATATGTTCAGCCCGTTGCGTCTCCGAACTTCAAGCACTATCCTGTCAGGAACCATTCCTCAGATTCCCTCCAGGATCCATACAGCTATGCACTGTCATCTCCTTCCTTCCAAAGTGGTTTCTCATTTCCATCTAAACCAAACCATCTAGACCAAACGTCTCGCTGCCATCTCCAGACGAGCATAAGGACTCTGAAGACTCGCGCCTTCTTCGCCATCTTAATGTCGACAGACTCCTAGTCTGATACCTGGAAATATCGGAATCTGTACAAAAGACGGACCACCTATTCGTCCTTCACAGTGGGAAGAAACAAGAGGAAGCGGCCTTGTGGGCAACCATAGCCCGCTGTATCAAAGAAGTAATCAAGGCGGCCTACGTAGATTCAGACAAGCCTCCACCTCTACAAGTCAAGGCCCATTCAACCAGAGCCCAGGCAGTGTCCTGGGCAGAAACCAAGATGCTGTCACCCGCCGAGATCTGTAGGGCAGCGACATGGTCCTCCATTCACACCTTCTCGAGGTTCTACCGCCTGGATATTCAGGCCTGGGAGGACACAGCATTTGCAAAGGCAGTACTAAGTGGGCCATGGGCAGCCTCCCACCCGGTTCGGGAGTAGCTTTTGTGCATCCCATTGGTCCTGAGTCCATCTGCTACACGCTAGAAAATGGAGAAATTACTTACCTGATAATTTCATTTTCCTTAGTGTAGACAGATGAACTCAGAATCCCGCCCACGGCTGCCTCAGAATACAGAAACCTTGGGTGACAATCCCTGAGAGCAAGACAAGCAAGGGTAAGCCACGCTTTACCCCTAGTTAGGACATCCATAGTTACCGGGTGTCGGCATTTCTCGGTTGAGTGCACTGGCGGTCTCCAGCTAGAATTCACGTCATCCAGTTCAAGTTTATCAAGTTAATCAAGTTAACCAAGTTATTCAAACACACATATCCACAATTGCTTTTTGAGGAGAATACTGAAGAGCAGAGCTTCCTGCAGGGGTATATGTAGCGCTGACATCAGATTGAAATCTGATTCCGTCTCCAACTGCTATCAGGAGCACACTATACCCATTGGTCCTGAGTCCATCTGTCTACACTAAGGAAAACAAAATTATCAGGTAAGTAATTTCTCCAGTTTTTAAATTGATAAATAGGTGTCTTAGTTTGCGAATGGTCTGCAGCAACACTAAAATTGGTCAGTCACTAAAATTAGGATTAATTGTATGTTGTTCTAAATCACAGATTGTATCTTTTTTGGAAGATTTTCCCCTTACTTGAGGGAGGGGGAGAGAGGAATCAAACTAGTGACCTTTGCAAATTCACAGTTCTAATATTTACAAAAAAATACTAACTTATATTAGTTATCAAAATTAATCCAAACTGTGTTCTCCCTAAACACTCCCTATTCTTAACACTTGCAAACAAATACGAGCCTTAAAAAAAAATGAATCCACAATATACACGCCAGTAATAGTTTAACTCTATAACAATTAAAAAATATATATTTTAAGCATATATTCGTAGCAACTCCAACTTACCACAAGCAGATAAAGATTCTGCAGTTAGTACTCCCTTTCGAATTGAGATGTGATGTATGCTTTTCCACTATTACTACTCATATCCAAAATAACCTGAAAAAGGACAAAGGGGAGATGAAACTAATAGCACCTTACTGACCATATCACATTTGGTTTCCATAGCTTCTGCA
Source organism: Rhinatrema bivittatum (assembly GCF_901001135.1). Classification (NCBI taxonomy): domain Eukaryota; kingdom Metazoa; phylum Chordata; class Amphibia; order Gymnophiona; family Rhinatrematidae; genus Rhinatrema; species Rhinatrema bivittatum. Next base: position 52,861,360 of record NC_042631.1, on the reverse strand, counting down.
CTTAGCTGTTGCTCAGTTAAACATATTTCTGAAATCTCTAAACATGATACAATGTGACACTTTGTCAACCCAACTTTGTCTGTAAGGCTCATAAGTTGGATATTGAAAGCAAGGTGGGTATGCTATGTCTTTACCCCAAAAAGTAAAGGAAATAATCATCAGAGTATGAGATCTTCCACCAGATGTTCCTACAATTTCAGTGCTGTGAAAAATCATTGAAACTAGTATAAAGAATAAAATCTCAGAACATAAATATAGTTATGATTTCATGGGACACAGCCAGCATGGATTTACGCAAAGGAAGTCTTGCCTCACAAATCTGCAACATTTTTTTGAAGGGGTGAATAAGCAAGTGGATAAAGGTGAACCAATAGATATGGTGTATTTGGGTTTTTAGAAGGCATTTGTCAAAGTCACTCATGAGAAGCTTCTAAGAAAACTAAATAGTCCTTCTGTGGATTGCAATCTGGTTAAAAGACAGGAAATAGAGTAGGATTAAATGGTCTGTTTTCACATTGGAAAAAGGTAAATAGTGGTGTGCCTCAGGGATCTGTACTTGGATTTTTAATATAGTGTTAAATGATCTGGAAAGAGGTATGACAAGTGAGGTGATCAGATTTGCAGATGACACAAAATTTTCTCCTAGGACAAGCAGGATGATAGTCCTCACAGATGGGTGACATCATCAGATGGAGCCCGGTACAGAAAACTTTTGTCAAAGTTTCTAGAAACTTTGACTGGCACACTGAGCGTGACCAGCATGCCACTATCCGTGTGGCTATTCGGGGTCCCTCTTCAGTCTCAGTTTTTTCCGCGAAGTAATTGCAGTTCTCAGAACTCTGTCCTTATATCTTCAAAAATTTCTCAAATCAGGGTTTTTTTCCCCTTTGGTACCCTCCATGCTGTGTCCCTCTTCGCTGTTGGTCCCTCCGGCATCTCGGTACGTGTTCTTTCTATCGTTCCTTGAGGTCGATTCCCGAGCGTGTCGCCTCCTGGTGGCCGCTGGCCATTGACCGCTCGCCAGCTTGTTTTCATGGTGTCTTCTGGCTTTTGCAAGTGCCCCATTGTCTATGTGTCTCATGGATCCGCACGAGGTCTATATCCTCTGCCTGAGGGCGTCTCACGATGTCTGCAGATGCCCCGATTGTGCCCAGAGGACCCCCAAGGGCATTCGTTCCCACCTGGACAAGATGGAGCTGCTTTTTGGCACCAAGAAGTCTGCATCATCGACTCTGGAATCAAGGACTTTGACACAGAGGAGCCATGGAGAACTTCGGATTCACCGTTGCCTTCTACGTCCTGGCCAGTTCCGCCTCGTAATGAGAAGAGCTTGGGAAACCGGCCTTCTCCATCGTCAGACCATTCCAAGTCATCTGGATCATCAGCATCCTTGGCGCTGGAGAAGTACCGGGCCGACCACCGAGGGAAACACTGGCGCTGGCCCCGAAGGTGCACCAGCCCATGCCGAGCCTACTCCGAAGCGACCCCATAGTGAAGAGGCCCCATCCTCTCCAAAACCCGGGAGTCCCAGGCATTCCCCACCAAGTACGGTGCCGGGTACCGAGCCTCCTCAGCCACCCGTGGAGGCTCCAGTTATTGTCGTCCTCCATCATCTGCATTCTCATCACCGGACTTTCTGGAGAATTTGGACCGCAGTCGGTGCTCCGAGCCCTCCAGAGCTTTGAACCACCCCGGGGCCAGCCCCCATTTCGGCGCCGGAGCCAGAGCCTGCACTGTTAGCGCCCATGCTGGAGTGTCTCAACGTCCTGTTGGGCATCCTACTGATGCAACTGGTGCCCGGGGCTCCTTCAGGTCCCCCTCCAGAGCGATACTGATTCCTGGTTCCTCCGAGGAGGACGATTCGTAACCGCGCCCGAGGCCCTCAAAAGTGCCTCCACTCCCCAAGCCTGTTTCCAGGCCATCAGGAGTCCCGGGACTCTCAGTTCCCTTGGGGCCCCTGGCACCGTCAATGCCGCCGGTACCATTGATGCCCTTGAGGCCCCCAGCACTGAGGGTGCCGAGACAGCCCTCGCTGCCACTATCAGTGGGCATGGACGTTGGCCTCCCTCGCCATCCTCCTGTGAACATTAGTGAGGAGGATATGCATTACAGTCCCTGGGGCGAGGATTCATCAGATTCCTCTTCCGAAGACTCTGGTGACTTCCCTTCCAAGCCTTCTCCGCCAGCTGAGAGGCATCGCTCGCCCCCAAAAAACCTCTCCTTTGCGGGTTTTATCCAGGCTGTGGCGGAAGCCATGCCTTTCCAGCTCCCCACAGAGGAGGACGCCCGCCACAAAATGTTGGAGGTTCTCCAATATGTGGATGACACTAAAGAAGTAGTAGCCATCTCAATCCATGAAATTCTCTTAGATCATCTATACAGGATATAGGAGCACTCGGGCTCTTTCCCGCCCATCAACTGGAAGACAGATGCCATTTATCTGGTCCAACAGGCTCTTGGCTTTCAGAAATGCCAGCTCCCCCACCAGTCTGTGGTTGTGTGCCTTAAAAAGGCCAAGAGATCTTGTACCCATTCCTCCGCCCCTCCAGACTGAGAGCATAGATCCCTGGACGACCTTGGAAGGATGGTCTTTCAAGGGGAAAAGCTTATTGCCCGTACCACCTCCTACCAGATATACATGGCTCAATACAACAGGAACTTGTGGAAACAAGTTCAAAGGTTGGCAGAGCATCTGCCTCAACAGCAGCAGGATGCGCTGGAGGCAGTGGTACAAAAGGGCCTGGAGGCCGGGAAGCATGAAGTGCGGTCAGCGAACGATGTCTTTTGAGACTGCATTAGTGTCTGCATGCCCTGGCTTCAGGCTTCCAGCCTTCGGCCAGAGGACCAGGAGAAGCTGGTGGACCTACCTGCACCGGAGAAAATCTCTTTGGGGACAAGGTTAGAGATGCGGTTGCTCAGCTCAAGGGCTATCACAAAACCTTGCAGCAGCTCTCGGCCAACACCTCGGACCCACCGTCCTCCATACGCAAGTCCTTGCGTCACCCCACACTGGCCCCAGGCCCCAACCCATGCCACAGCCCAGTCCAGCTGCAGGCTTTTGATTGGCGGCGAGGAAGTGGAAGCCAGCTTGCGGTGCCCAAGGATCCCTATCCACCAGTTGGGGCTGACTGTGTCTGTTCACAGACCGCTGGCCTCCTTTTACCACTAACCGCTGGGTTCTGGCCATTGTACAACACGATTACCGCCTGAATTTCAGGATAGTCCTGGTGGATTCTCCGCCACCCTCAGTGTGTGGGACCTGTCGGAGGATCAGGAAACTCTTGAGTTGAAGCTATCGGCCCTGTTGAGGGCCGGAACTGTAGAACCCATGCCCTGCTCTCAATGGGGCCAGAGGTCTACTCGAGATATTTTCTGATATTTATTTATTTTTAATTTTTATATACCGGTGTTCCTGTATGACATACAAATCACATCGGTTTACATTGAAACATTGAAATAAAGCAAAAGAAATTCGCTCGTAGGCGGTACATGGAACAAGGAATACAAGAAACTTGGATAAGGGAGACTATTCTAGTTAAGTTATGGAATGGTCCCGAAAAACTAGTAAACAAATAGGCAAATAAACAGATAACTATATCAAGTAGTCAGTACAGTCAGTACAATGAAAATGGGGAGTAGGGACAATTACAGCTTGTGAGAGTAAACAACTGAGACCTACAGCGGAGACAACTAGTGGGGTACATCGTGCCCAGAACAATCTTAAATGGATCGGACAGTGAAGATATACAGAGAAACGAGCAAGCAGGATGTGAAACAAGGGGCTTATGTTCCTGGATAAGCTTGGCAGAAAGCCAAGAATAAGGGGCTTATGTTCCTGGATAAGCTTGGCAGAACAGCCAAGTTTTGAGTTTCTTTCTGAAAGTCGAGTGGCAAGGTTCTTGTCGGATGTCTGGAGGGAGCGCGTTCCACTGTGTAGGGCCTGCTGTAGATAGGGCGCGTTTCCTTAGGGAAGATTTTGCTGGGGGGGCATAGAGTGTGCCTTTGTATGCTCCTCTGATAGGTCTGGATGATGTATGTGGACACAGTTGGGAGCTTAGGTAGAGCGGGGAGATGTTGTGCGTGGCTTTATGGATAGTTGTTAGAAGTTTAAAGAGGATCCTGCATTTAATGGGCAGCCAGTGGAGGTTCTTAAGGATGGGGGTGATGTGTTCTCTTTTGTTGGTGTTGGTGAGAATTCTGGCTGCGGAATTCTGAACCATCTGGAGCGGTTTAATGGTGTTGGTAGGGAGCCCAAGCAGGAGAGAGTTGCAATAGTCGATTTTAGATAGTATGATGGATTGTAGTACCATACGGAAATCGTTGAAGTGAAGTAATGGTTTCAGTTTTCTAAGGACTTGCAGTTTGTGGAAACAATCCTTAGTGGTGGTATTTACAAATTTTTTTTAAGTTAAGCTAGTTGTCAAGGGTGACTCCTAGATCTCTCACATAAAGAGATTGATTTAATTTTGGGACAGATGATAGGGGGGGTGCCAGACGGGTTGAGAAGCCAGTTGTTGTCATCTTGTGTGATGATTAGGATCTCCGTCTTGTTGTTAAGGACTAGGTTGAGGCTGGAGAGCAGTTGATTGATCGAATACAGGCAGTTGTTCCAGTGTGTCATAGTTTTGTGTAAATATTCTGTGATCGGGATGAGAATTTGAACATCGTCCGCATAGTGGTAATGAGTGAGCTTTAGATTGGTGAGTAGATGGCAGAGCGGGAAAAGGTAAATGTTGAAAAGGGTCGGTGAGAGTGAGAAGCCTTGGGGGGGGACTCCCAGGTTGGAGAGGATTGATGTGATTCTTTGTTGTTTATCTTTACCTTGAATCGTCTGTTAGACAGGAAGGACTTGAACCAGCTGATACCAAAGAAAACAGGCGGCCTTCGGCCCATTCTCGACCTCAGAGCCTTAAACAGGTTCTTGCAGTGAGAACGTTCAAAATGGTCTCCTTGGGCACCCTGATTCCTCTCCTTCAAAAAGTAGATTGGCTCTGCTCTCTCGATCTAAAGGATGCTTATGCCCACATAGTGATATTCCCGCCTCAGAGGAATTTGGTGGGCCAAAGACATTTCTAATACCGGGTGCTGCCATTCGGCTTTGACTCAGCCCCGTGGGTCTTTACGAAATGTCTGGCAGTGGTGGAGGCACACCTGCACTGCTGTAAAGTGCATGTGTTCCCCTACCTGGACGACTGGCTTATCAGGAGCACCATGCAGGAGGGTGCTCTACGCTCCCTCGGCTTAACGGCTCAGGTGCAGTCACTGGGGTTCATGATCAATTTCCCCAAATCTCATCTGCGCCTGTCCAAGCAGCTAGCATTTATTGGGGCTCGCCTGGACAGAACTCTGGCCAGATCATTCCTCCCCAGGGACTGTGCTCAGACCCTGGGGTCACTGGCATTCTCCATCCGGCGGCATCGGTTGGTCTCTGCCCGGGTCTTGTTCTGCTTGCTGGGCCAAATGGCATCAGTTCGTCATTCTGATTGCCTGGCTAGCCATGTGGGTTGCGCAGTGGACACTCCACTTTCAATGGCTCCAAGCCACCCAGGACCTCTCAGCGCCAGTATGAGTTACCTCATCCCTCCGAGACTCATTCTCCTGGTGGGAAAGCCTGGCCAACTTGGAGAGGGGCATCCCCTTCCAAGTGCCACCCCTCCAGGTGATACTGACCACTGATGCCTCCACCTTGAGCTGAGGGGCACATGTGGGCAGCCTCCGCACGCAAGGCATATGGTCAGAGCAGGAAGTGAGTTGTCAAACTTCCTGGAGCTGTGAGCGATCCGGTATGCCCTCTTGGCGTTCCAGGATCACCTGGCCCACAAAGTGGTTTTGATCCAGACCGACAACCAAGTCATGATGATGTACATAAACAAGCAGAGAGGCAAGGTCTCCTTCCTGCTTTGCTAGGAGGTGGTACAGATTTGGGCTTGGGCCCTATCCAAGGACATGCTCTTGCGAGCAGTTTGCAGGGACAGAGAACGTGGTGGCGGATCGCCTGAGTCGTGTATTCCACCTGCATGAGTGGTCGCTCAACCCGACAGTCGCGGACAAAAACTTCCACCTGTGAGGCGTTCCGGAAGGGGACCTCTTTGCCTCCCTTGTTTCTATCCTTTTTGAGATACGGTCTCCAGAACCGAACACAGTATTCCTGGCTAGCCATGCAGGTTGCGCAGTGGACACTCCATTTTCAATGGCTCCAAGCCACCCAGGACCTCTCAACGCCAGTATGAGTTACCTCATCCCTCCAAGACTCCCTCTCCTGGTGGGAAAGCCTGGCCAACTTGGAGAGGGGCATCCCCTTCCAAGCGCCATCCCCCCCCATGTCATACTGACCACTGATGCCTCCACCTTGAGCTGAAGGGCACATGAAGCCTCAGTAAGGACCTGTATGAGAATATTATCACTTTTGTTCTGTGCCTTTCTCTATGCAGTCTAGCATTCTGGTTTTAGCTATTGCCTTTTCATATTGCTTTGCTGCCTTCAGATCGCCAGATACTATTACCCCAAGATCCTTCTCCTAGTCCTTGCACATTCATTTTTCTCCCCACATTACAACAATTCTTTTGAATTACTGCACCCCGATGCATGCCTCTTCAGCTGTCAAATCTTTGACCACTATTCAAGCTTTTTTAAAACACTTTTCATTCTCTCTACTCCTTCAGGTGTGTCCACTGTTGCAGATCTTAGTATCATTTGCATAAAGACAAACTTTACCTTCTGTCCCCACCGCAGTGTTGCTCATGAAGATATTGAATAGAACCAGTCCCAAAACCAATCCTTGAAGCACTCCACTTAACACTGTTCTCTTTTAGAGTAGGTTCTGTTTACCATTACACACTGTCTTCTGTCAGTCAACCAATTTGTAATCCACTCCACCTCTCATTACCTACTTTCAAGCATCTCATTTTATTCATGAGTCTCCTACGTGGGACACTATCAGAAGCTTTGCTGAAATGCAAGTAAATCACATCAAGTGCTCTTCCGTCACCCAATCAAAAAAATCTGATTTGTCTATAAGGACCTTTCCCTGGTAAATCCATGCTGCTTCTTGTCCAGCAACCCAGTGATTTGTAGATAGTTCACTATCCTTTCCTTTAGCAGAGTCTCCATTAATTTTCACACCAGTCTATAGTTAACCAGGCTCTTCTCTGTTACTGCTCTTGTGAAGCAGGACCACAACTTTTCTTCTCCAATCTTGCGACACCACTCCGATTTCCAGAGAATTATTGAAGAGGTCTTTCAGCAGACCCAACAGCACATATCTGAGCTCCCTTAGTATCCTGGTATGGACCTTGACTACTTTGTTTTCCTAGATCGTCCCATATATTTTCTGCTGTAAATGGGGTTGCATCTACCCCACTCCCATCCATGATCTTGTCAAGAGCTTATTGTTTTATTTGGAAAGGTTGAAAACTTACAGAAAATCTTCTCAACTATTAGTTTCTTATGATCCAAAAAAAACAAAGGCTATCAGTTAAGAAACAAGTATCTCCCTTGATATATGACTGCATTTCCTATTGCTATACAAAGGCTTGAAAGCATCTCCAAAGTGGAATAAAGGCTATACAAATGACTTCCACTTCCTTATCACATCTTTGTGCAGATTCAGTTCAAGAAATATGTAAAGTGGCTACATAGTCCTTTATTCACGCTTTCATTAAACATTTCATTAAATCATTGACCTAGCAGCACCCATGATCAAAGAGGACATTGATGTGGCTTCAGTCACAGAGTCATTGTTCAGTGATAATCAAAACTGGAAAGTGAATATACCAGAATATGCTCTCTTCAGAAAGGACAGGATAGGTTACCAAAAAAAAGGTGTTGGGGGGGGGGGGGGTGGTGGCAAGGAGCAGCTCTTTATATTAAGCACAAAATAAACACCTGCGTTGTGGATTTTCTTGATGGAAACCTAAGGGATCTAACATCTATGTAAGTAAATTATAGGCCAACATCGCAAGGGGACAAACTAGATATAGGCATCCTAGAAACCATCCAAAGAAGAAAAATCTGAGTTAATGTCCTTTTTTGATAAGGGGGTGGAGATGGCCGGAAACATTTTTACTTAGTAGGCAGATAGCCAAATAATTTATTTGGGGGTTGTATATCCCTTGCATCTCAACCTTCAAAAAAAGACTAAAGACCTGGATATTTTTACAAGCCTTCCCGGACGCCAACATAGTCTACTAATCTCCAACTACACCTTGGTTATCCATTCTATTGTTTTACATATGTAATTTAATAACCTATCCTTTCTCTTCCTTCTCATCCAAGTTCTTATCACCCTGTTATATGTAACTGCCTTTTCAGCACCTTTGTTATAGTTATGTTTTCTATGCACCCCTGTTTTATGTGAACCAGCATGATGTGACTGCTGTCTCGAATGCCGGTATATAAAAATTTGAAATAAATAAATAAATTTCTGTCTAGAAGAAGAGTCCTGTAAAGATAGCAGGTTTGGCCAGAAGTACTTAAAAGCTTATTTAACTAAATACGTAAGAACATAAGAAATGCCATACTGGGTCAAACCAAAGGTCCATGTTCAACATTCTGTCTCAGACAATGTCTAATCCAGGTCACAAATATTCAGTAAAATACCAAAGAATAGATCCAATCCTCCTTGTTCATAACCAGGATACAAAGTGGTTTTTGCAAGTCTATTTGGCTAATATGGTTTATGAACTTGTTCTCCAGGAACTTTTCTAAACTCAGTATCATCTTTCACCACATCCACTGGCAAAAGGTTCCACAGTTTAATTGTGTGCTGAGTGGGAAAAAAAAACTTTCTCTAATTTGTTTTAAAAGTGCTACTTATTAGGTTCATGGAGCTTCCCCTAGTCCTATCTGTTCCATCCCACTCATAATTTTATAGATCTCTGTCATATCTTGGCTGTCTCTTCTTCGAGCTGAAGAGCCATAATCTGTTTAGCCATTATCAATTTGGTCACTCTTCTCTGTACCTTTTCAAGTTCTGCTTTTTTGAGGTGTGGTAACCAGAACTGCACACATTACTCAAGATTCAGTCGCACTATGGATTAATACAGAGGCATTAGATATTTTCTGTTTCCATTCCTTTCCCTATAATACCTAACTTTCTAGTTGCTTTTTTTTTTTTTTAACCACTGCTGCACATTGAGCCAAGGATTTCAAAGTTTTGTTCACAGTGACTCCAAGATCCATTTCTTGAGAGGTAATGCCTAGCATCATATAAATGTAGTTTAGATTATTCTTCCCTATCTGCATCATTTTGTTCTTGTCCACATTAAATTTCATTTAATATTAAACTTTGTCCCCCAGTTTTGCAAGGTTCCTTTGCATTTCCTCAGAATTAGCTTATGATTTAACTACTTTGAATAATTTTGTGTCATCTCCAAATTTGATAACCTCAATCATCACTCCCTTTTCCAGATCATTTATAAATATATTAAAAATCACCAGTCACAGTACAAATCCCTGGGGCACTCCACTATTTATCTTTCTCAATTGAGAGAAATGATCATGCAGTCCTACTCTGTTTCTAGTCTTTTAGCCAGTTACTAGTCCACAATAGGAAATTGTCTCCTATCCCATGCCACTTTAATTACCTGATGAGGGACTTTGTCAAACACCTTTTCAAAATCCAGATACACTATCTCAACAGACACATGTTTATTAACTTGTGGACTCCAATTCTGCCCCATCCCTTCTACTCTGGGTTGCAATTCCTCCATTGCTTATCAAGAAACAAATATTTTGCAGCCCTGTGTTTGGGAGTTTCTACTTATGTGGCTAAATTCAGTCCTGCTTATCCACGGAGAAATCAAACTTGATTATCTGTCTCAGGTGTTCTCCGTAGACAACAGGAGAATTCATCCACACTGTCCTACCATCCTTCTCATAGAAACTGAAGTTTAGCTTGTGAAGTGGTTAATTGTCCTGTTGTCTACAAAGAACACCTGTAATAGGTAAGCAAGGTTTCCTCCTGCCATCTCTCATTTCCCTCTTCTACTAGGGCAGGGGTTGGCAACCTCTGGCATGTGAGGCCATTTTTAATGATGTGGCGACATGGTACTGAATAGAGCTGAGCGGAAACTTCAGCCGCCACTACTGATGCATTAGGCAGCTTGGTAGTGAATTGCAATTACCCCCCACACACACACAGGCAGCAAGAGTCGCAGTTAAGTGAACGCCATTTCCTGCTACCGCGGAACCAGTCTTTCAACTCGTATTGCGAAAATTTCCCTGCAGCAGCAGGAGATGTTTTACAATGCGACTCCTGCTACCACCCACCCCATGATCTGGCAGGCCACTGTGAAGCCCATTCCGCGGTGTCTGAAGAGAGAAAGAAGAGACCTGGCATGTGTATGAGATTGCATGTGGGAGAGAGAGAGAGCATGTGTGCGAGATTGCATGTGGCAGAGAGAGAAGGCATTTGTGTGAGATTGCATGTGGGAGAGAAAGAGGGCATTTGTGCGAGATTGCATGTGGGAGAGAGAGAGGGCATTTGTGCGAGATTGCATGTGGGAGAGAGAGACAGAAAAGAAAGCATGTATGTATATGAGAGAGAGGAAAATGTGTGTGTACACCCTCCTGCACTCCAACTAATTTATGGTGGTCTCCGGTGACTGGAAATCAAAGGTTTTCAGGTATGGAGGGCAGGGTTTTTTTAATCCTTAGAAATTTTAGTTATTGAGTGTTATTTGATGGGTCTGCTGCTGTTTAGAAATATTTTATTGGTGTTGCAAAATTTTATAAAATTTGTGTATATGTTTTAAATTATTGGATGTTATGCTATTCGTCAGCTGATTTGTAATATTCATTCTTTTTATTGGTATGGTTTTATTATGATTGTTTTATATTTCTTAATTTTGTTGTGTGATGTATTCTGAGGCATGGTGATTCTGTTTTTCCATTGTTGCACTGCATACAGAATTTGACCTGTTGCTATTTCCAGTTCAGTTTTTGTCTGCATGTTTCTATTTATATTTTTTAATGGTCACTTTATTCTGTATTTGCTGAGGGTTCTGCATGTGTGACCAAAGTGAAGTATTCTGCTAACATGTAGTTTCTGTATAGGGATCTCTAATAGCTTGGCCTGTTCTGTTTTCCTAATAGGGGTTGTATTATAGAAACATAGAAATGACGGCAGAAGAAGACCGAATGGCCCATCCAGTCTGCCCAGCATGCCTCACACATTTTTTCTCTCATTCTTATCTGTTACTCTTAGCTCCTTGTTCTATTCCCCTTCCACCCCCACCATTAATGTAGAGAGCAGTGATGGAGCTGCATGCAAGTGAAATATCTAGCTTGATTAGTTAGGGGTAGTAGGGGCAGCAACCGCCGCGATAAGCAAGCTACACCCATGCTTATTTGTTTTACCTAGACTATGTTGTACAGCTCTTGTTGGGTTGTTTTTTTTTTTTTTTTTTCTCCTCCCCTGCTGTAGAAGCAGAGAGCCATGCTGGATATGCATTGAAAGTGAAGTATCAGGCACATTTGGTTGGGGTAGTAACCGCCGTAACACGCCAGCTACTCCTCGCTTTGTGATTGCGAATCCTTTTTTTTCTTCACCCCAGTCGTTGAAGCTATGCAGGATATGCGTGAAGCATCAGGTTTTTTTTTTTGTTTTTTTTTCCCCCTGCCCTTGAAGCAGAGAGCTATGCTGGAAATGCGTGATGTATCAGTCTTTCTCCCATGCCGATGCAGGAGAGAACCATGCTGGATATGCATGGAAAGTGAAGTATCAGGCACATTTGGTTTGGGGTAGTAACTGCCGTAACAAGCCAGCTACTCCCCGCGTTTTGAGTGCGAACCCTTTTTCTTCTCCTTTGCCGTTGTAGCAGAGAGCTCTGCTGGATGTGTGAAGTATCAGTTATTCTTCTCCCCTGTCATTGAAGCAGAGAGCTATGCTGTATATGCATTGAAAGTGAAGTATCAGGCATATTTGGTTTGGGGTAGTAACCGCCGTAACAAGCCAGCTACTCCCCTCTTTATGAGTGCAAATCCTTTTTTCCATTACCTCTTGCTGTTGAAGCTTAGAGCGATGTAGGAGTCACAGTAAGCATGTGTATGTTTATTTAGTAAGGGTATTGTGTCAATAGCCATCATTCTGGCGAGTCACCCACTCTTCATTGGCGGCCTCTTGACTTTATGGATCCGCAGTGTTTATCCCACGCCCCTTTGAAGTCTTTCACAGTTCTGGTCTTCACCACTTCCTCCGGAAGGGCATTCCAGGCATCCACCACCCTCTCCGTGAAGAAATACTTCCTGACATTGGTTCTGAATCTTCCTCCCTGGAGCCTCAAATCGTGACCCCTGGTTCTGCTGATTATTTTCCTACGGAAGAGGTTTGTCGTTGTTTTTGGATCATTAAAACCTTTCAAGTATCTGAAAGTCTGTATCATATCACCTCTGCTCCTCCTCTCCTCCAGGGTGTACATATTTAGATTATTCAATCTCTCCTCGTACGTCATCCTATGAAGATCCTCCACCTTCCTGGTCGCCCTTCTCTGTACCGCTTCCATCTTGTCTTTGTCTTTTTGTAGATACGGTCTCCAGAACTGAACACAGTACTCCAGGTGAGGCCTCACCAAGGACCTGTACAAGGGAATAATCACTTCCCTTTTCTTACTTGATATTCCTCTCTCTATGCAGCCCAGCATTCTTCTGGCTTTTGCTATCGCCTTGTCGCATTGTTTCGCTGTCTTCACATCATTAGACACTATCACCCCAAGGTCCCTCTCCTGCTCCGTGCTCATCAGCCTTTCCCCCCCCATCGAGTACAGTTCATTCGGATTTCCACTCCCCATATGCATGACTTTGCACTTCTTGGCATTGAATCTCAGCTGCCATATCTTCGACCACTCTTCCAGTTTCCTTAGATCCCGTCTCATTCTCTCCACTCCTTCCGGCGTGTCCACTCTGTTGCAGATCTTAGTGTCATCCGCAAAAAGACAAACCTTACCTTCTATCCCGTCTGCAATGTCGCTCACAAAGATATTGAACAGGACCGGTCCCAACACCGATCCTTGCGGCACACCACTTAAAACCGCTCTCTCTTCAGAGAAGGCTCCATTTACCATCACACATTGTTTTCTGTCCGTCAACCAATTTGCAATCCAGGTCACCACATCGGCACTCACTCCCAAGCTTCTCGTTTTATTCACCAGTCTCCTTTGCGGAACCGTATCAAAAGCTTTGCTGAAATCCAAGTAGATGACATCTAGTGCTCTTCCTTGATCCAATTCCTTGGTTACCCAGTCAAAAAAGTCAATCAAATTTGTCTGACAGGATCTTCCCCTGGTGAATCCATGCTGCCTCTGGTCCATCAATTCTCCAGACTGTAGATAGTTGACTATTCTCTCTTTCAGCAGTGACTCCATTACTTTTCCCACCACCGAAGTGAGGCTAACCGGTCTGTAGTTGCCTGCCTCTTCCCTGTTCCCACTCTTGTGAAGCGGGACCACCACCGCTCTTCTCCAGTCACTCGGCACCACTCCCGTTTCTAGGGATCTATTGAACAGGTCACACAGCGGACCCGCCAGAACATCTCTGAGCTCCCTCAATATCCTTGGATGAATCCCATCAGGCCCCATGGCTTTGTCCACTTTCAGGTTCTTTAGTTCTTCCCACACATTTTCTACTGTAAAAGGATTTTCATCTATTCCCCTTCTCTCCAGTTTCTTGTTGTTTAGAGATGGTCCTTCTCCAGGGTCTTCTTTAGTGAACACAGAGCTGAAGTATTCGTTTAATATTTCTGCCATTTCTTCGTCTCTCTCTACACATTGATCATTACCACCTTTCAATTTCACTATACCACTTTGGACCTTTCTCTTTTCGCTGATGTATCTGAAAAATGTTTTGTCACCATTTTTTATCTCCTTGGCAATCCTCTCTTCCGCTTGACTCTTTGCCAACTTGATTAATTTCTTTGTCTCCCTCAGTTGATACAAATATTCTTCTTTGTGCTCCTCCCTTTGGGATCCTTTATATTTCTTGAATGCTGTTCTTTTAGCTTTAATTTTGTCAGCCACCTCCATTGAGAACCAGATAGGTTTCAGTTTTCTTTTGCTTTTCTTTACATTTCTAACATATAGAGCAGTTGCCTTAGTGATTGCTCCTTTTAGATTGGTCCACTGCTGATCCACATCTCTCTCGTTCTCCCATCCTTTAAGTTCTTCCTCCAGGTAGTTCCCCATTTCCTCAAAGTCTGTGTTTTTGAACTGTAAAACTCGGGTCTTTGTGGTTCTTTTCCCTATTATTTTAGTGATATTAAACCATACCGTTTGATGATCACTGCTGCTGAGGTGGGCGCCCACCTGGACATCTGAGACATTATCTGCATTAGTGAGCACTAAGTCGAGTATAGCTCCTTCTCTCGTGGGTTCCAACACCATTTGTTTGAACAAAGATACTTGCATGGCATCCACTATCGCTCTACTATTTTTAGTTTCTGCAGATGGGATTTTCCAGTCTACATCTGGCATATTAAAGTCACCCACGATCACCACTTCTCCCTTCTTACCTATCTTATGGATGTCTTTAACCAGATCTCTGTCCAGCTCTTCCTTTTGGTTTGGAGGCCTGTAAACCACTCCAATATAAATGGATGCTCCGTCATCGTTTTTTAGGTCGACCCATAGAGCTTCTTCAATACCCCAACTTCCTTGTAGCTCAGTTGCTTGGATGTTGTTTCTGACATAAAGAGCCACACCTCCCCCTTTTCTATCCTCTCTGTCCTTCCTTAACAAGTTGTAGCCTGGTATTGTTGTATCCCATTCATGAGATTCTGTGAACCATGTTTCTGTGATAGCAACAATGTCCAATTCTGCCTCAGCCATTAGGGCCTGCAGATCTGGGATTTTATTTCCCAAACTATGAGCATTTGTGGTCATAGCCTTCCAGGTACTCTCTTTACGGTTATTGCATTTCCTGGACTCCTTGTGAGATATTTGTTGAGATGTGTTATTCACTTCACTATTTCTTTTTGCGGTAGTGCCACTGTTGACAGAGTTTTCCATCTCAATTAGATTTTTTTTTTTGCTTATGGATCTTTAAATACTGCATGCATTGTGTTTTCTCTCTCTTTTCTGGTAATACTGCAATGCTTTTCTCAAGAACTTCTTCAGTTTTTATTTTAGAGAAGGCTTGTTGTTCTTTTTGCATTTGGTACATTGTGTGTCTCCTCATCACAGGTCTAATTCTACCAGAGCCAACTGTATTCCTGGTTTTTAAAGAATTTCCTGATGACCTGTTTGAGTGGGGCGGTATACCTGTTGGCTGCTCTTCTGTCAAGAATGGGTGACTGTGGGTCCTACCTGAGCCTAATGGATCTCCTTTTCTTGACTCCTGGTTTGTTTGTGGTATTGGGGAATTATTTTCTGAGTAATGCAATGTGGGTGTAATTCTTTTAATTGAAGCTAATTGATCTTTAATCACAGTCAGCTCCATTTTCAAGGATGAGAGTTGTGCACAAATTGGGCAAGCTCTAAGTTTCCAGATGCTTTCCCTCAGAATAAAGGCTCCACAGCAGTTACATTGGATAGTCCTCATCTTGGTAATTTGTGGCTTTATTTCCTTGACTGTAACCAATGTACTAATTTATCTTGCTGCCAATGGTAATCTAGGCAGTCTTTATTAGAAACAAGCCCCAGGGGTAGGGTGGGTAGGAGTCAAACAGTTTAGCCTGGGACAAGCTGGGTAAAGCAGGGCACTACTGGACAGTTGTCTTTGCCTTTTGGTCAATTCTTTTTTTTAAAAAAACAGTCTTTATGCCCCAGTTTTTTAGTTGTGCCAGCTAACCCCAAACTAGGGAGGGGAGGGAGTGAGAGACATTGTTCTCTTCTTCTTTTTATAATTTTGTTTTTATATGAGGAAAAACATATCTGTTTGATATATTTTTACATACTGTAACTCTTGAATATTTTAACTGAAAATTAATGTCAATAAAATTAATATTCAAGAGTAGTGTGAAAGCAATCTGATGCATCAGGGTGCCAACCAGCTTATGGTCCTCAAGGACCAGAGTTGCCTACCCCTGATTTAAATATTGGCACACCACTACCAAAAGATTGCTTACTCCTGCTCTAGGGTATACGTATTTAAGTCCTTTAGTCTCAGTTCATATTGCCTTTGAAGCAAATCATGCACCATTTTGAGAGCCTGTGGGCTACTTTTAGCCTATCTATATTCTTTTAGAGGTACAGTCTCCAGAACTGAACATGCTATTCTAGGTGTGAGGTCTTGTACAGAGGTATGATCTTCTCCCTATCTTTTCTATTTATTTTATTTATTTGTACGTTTTTATATACCGAAGTATTGGCGGGGGCCTTCACTCCGGTTTACATTTATAAAAACGCTATACATTGAAGTCAGATGAACAGCTTTAACAGAGTTAAAGTTATAAAGAATATTATACTTAGTTATTCTTATCCCTTTGTACCCTAATATCCCCGTGGTTTAGGCCACTGCCCTGTTATACTGTTTCACTATGTTGAGGTTGTCAGGAATAATCACTTTGAGGTATTTCCTGCTCAGTGCATATCAGTATTTGTCCCCCTGTCATGTATTGATCCCTTCAACTTTTCTACATGACTCTTTCTTAATTGCTAAGTATTCAAACACTCCTCAAGCTTTCTTAGATCACTTCTTCTGCCTCATCTCTCTCAAGTATGTCTTCTCTGTTGCAGACCTTAATGCCACCTGCAGCAGAAAGGCAAACTTATTTCTAATCTCTCTGCAATATCACTCACAAAGATATTGAACAGAACCAAAACATTTAAAAATGTTTTATGTGCAGAAAAGGAAAGAGATGAATTGAAGAATAACCCAAGGTTGCCTGCTGAGGGGGATTAGGACAATGTTACCCTCAAGAATTGAAATAGACGTAGGGAGAAGTTGTTTGGGAGAGAAGATGAGAAGTTTATCTTGACCATTTTAAATTTAAGGTGGTGGTAGAATGTCCAGATGGAGATGTCTGTTAAGCAGTCTGATATTTTGGGACGGAATTTTGGGTGAAAGTTCTGGTTTGGAAAGAGAGATCTGGGAAACATGAGTATAAAGATGGTACTAATGGTATAGCTTTGAGTAAAATATTCTTCCTGTGTAGGTGATGAAAACTGTTAACCTTCAATCTTACGAAATACCCCCTTGTTTTTGTTGTAACTGCTTTGGCAAAAGCAGTTACAACAAAACCTGTGGCAAAACCTGTGAGATCTCTGTAAGTTTAAAGTTGTCCTGTTGTCTTTACAGGCGAGGAACTGGTGCTTTTAAATCCCGCGTTGGACTGCCTGCACCTGCACCAATAATAAATAGCAAGTATGGCCTCCGAGAGACAGACAAGCGCTTGAACAGGCTGAAGAAGCTGGGGGATGGCAGCAAGAACTGTGACAGCCAGTCTGTAAGCTCCAACACGGATGCAGATACCACTCAGGAAAAATCCAACACAAATGCATGTAAGGAACACAGCAGCTGGCCCCCTCTTCCTTTCTTTGGGTCTAAACAGTGCAAGGCCTCTGCTGTGGGAGAAGACTGCTGGGTTCTAACAGAGCTGTCCTTGAGATATCCTTACAATGCTGTGAGTGCTCTGTGCGTTCATTGACATCATTATACAGAAAAAACCTTCTTGACTCCTGTATCTGAGAGCTAGTAACCTGTGTCATTGACCAAGTGATTTTAGTAGAATTCTTGTTCATTGATGCAATAAAAATAAATTTAGTTGGAGAATCATTGGTAAATGCATGCACAGAGTAAAATAGGAGGAAGGAGGTCTGGTGCAAGATTGGGGGTGGGTACTTTATGGATTCATTGCTGAGACATATAGCAGTGATTTCAGGACAGACCAAGCTGCAATACTGTGAAGTTAGGGGATGAAGTTGGGTTTAGGTAAAGTTTTCCCTGCTTTGGCAATTTCCAAGAGATTTTTCGCACATCTTTGAGTATTCAGAAAGGCTGGAATCTGCTTCTGGACTCTTGTGATTATATAAATTGTAATTGGCTGTCTTAAAAAGTTCTGATGCTGAGAGTAGGAAGGTCTGACTAATGCATATTGTCAATTTACTGTATTCAGTTTCTAGAGACATAGAAATGTAGGATAATATGCTTTCTAGAGGGGCTTGGTTTAATTACAAAGTAAATTGCACTACAAATATCTTCCTGTACTTTCCATGTCTATTCCGCATTTTTAAAGCCTTGAACTTTGTAGTGCAGCAGGGAATGACTTCTTGGCACACCCTTTTCTGCTGGGAGGTGGTGAGAGCTCCAGGTGGTGCTTCAGACACTCAATTCCCCGTGGCATTGTTAGGGAATGTTTCTTTGAAAATCAAAATTAATACTTTCCTGGCGTATAGCCAGATGGACTCAGAACAAGTGGGTATAGTGTGCTCGTGCTAGCAGTTGGAGACGGATCTGACGTCAGCACGGGTACATATACCCCCACAGGAAGTGAAGCAACTCAGTAATTTCCGTCTCCAAAGCAGTTTGGAGCACCTGCACGCTCGCTGAGCGTGTTTTCCAAATCTACTTTCTACTTTACAAATTTCTCAGAAGACGAGCCCCGCACTCCTGCGGTGATACCCTCGGGTCCCTCCCCCAGTTGAGTTTCCCGGGATGATTTCCGCGATCCCTCGGAGGTCTACGCCTCGGTCCGGTGGCCGAATCGCAGCAGGGATCTAGCCCCCGAGCGAGAAGGGCTCGGGCCTGGCTGAGAGGCGCCTCGGACCCGGCGTGGACTTAGCCCCGAGCGAGACGAGTTCGGCGGCTTAAGAGGCAGCGGGTGCATTTCCTCAAGCGCGGCGGTGAAGGTATTTCCCCTCTCTCCCCGCAGCCGGAGACCGCCCGGGTTACAGCCGGGAAGCGCCGAGGATCAGGTAAGGCGTACATCTCTTACTTTTTGGTCTCCGAGGTACGAGGATCGGCGGCGTTGCCTGCATGTGGCATGCCGTGGAGGTCGCCATTTTGTCTGCCTTGTTCAGGTATTGAGCGCATATTGTATATTATTGAGCGCATATTGCTGACCGCATATTATTGAGCGCATATTGTATATTGAGCGCATATTATTGAGCGCATATTATTGGCAGCATAAGCGCCGGCACTCTGCATTCGCAAGACGCGATGGAACATTTAAACGCCCCGGCATTCCCAGAGGCGGCACCTCCTGATTCCAGCGTGAAAGCTCTCGGCCTCTGCTCAGCGTGCCAGCTTAGAGCCACGCAGAGCGAGGAGCCAGACTCCCTTTGTGCCCAATGTGAGGAGGCCGTGGGAGCCTCGGGCCAGGACCAGTCTCAACCGAGGTTTACCGACAGTTCCCCAGGGGCCACCCCGGATCTAGCAGACCGTCTCGAACAACCAGGAATCCCGGGGGACCTGGTACCCCGACGGCTAGAGACCGCTTCCATTTCCTGGGTGGATTTATTTAAGGGGATCCATGCCTTTGTACAGATGCAGTCAGCTTCCCGTCCAGGCCCTGCTGCCGCTCCGGCTGACCCTGCCCCTGGACCTTCTCGCCCTTATCGCGGGCACCCGCCTCCGGGCAGTCCGGCTCATGCGGACCCTGATGTCTCGGAGGACGAGTCCGAACCCCCCGAGGAGGGGGAACTTCCCTCGGGGATAGAGCCATACCTAACTATGAGGCGGTTCTTTCCCAAGGAAGATCTCTACGACCTGGTTTCTCAGTGCCTGACAGAGTTGGCTATTCCAGGCCCCAGTACCATGGAGGCATCCACGCAGAACCCCCTGTTGGAGGGTCTTCGTCCCACAGCCCGCCATTTCCCCTTTCTGCAAGTGGCGCAACAGCTGATCGATTTGGAGTGGAATGCGCCGGAGGCCTCATTCAAAGGGGGTCGGGCCCTGGCTGGCATGTACCCCCTGGACCCGGCAATCAAGGATATGCTAGCGTGCCCTAAGGTGGACGCCTTGGTTAGCGCTGTGGTCAAGCGCACTACCATTCCAGTGGAGGGGGAGGCGGCCCTCAAGGAGGCTCATGACCGACGCCTGGACGCCATCCTGAAACAAACCTTTGAGGTGGCAGCCCTGTCTCTGCGAATCGCAACCTGCTGCACAGTGGTGACGCGTTCCTGTTTGTCACAGGTCAGGAACAATGCTCCGGCAGCGGACATGGAGTCAGCTCTTTCGTTCCTCATGGATGCCACCTCCGACCTAGTCCGTACGACAGCCAAGGGGGTCTCATCCTCCGTAGCTGCCAGGAGGCAGCTCTGGATCCGGAACTGGTCAGCCGATGCTCCTTCTAAGACACGTCTCACTAGAATGCCGTTCAAGGGTTCTCTCCTGTTCGGCAGCAACCTCGATAAACTGGCCAGCACATGGGGCGCCTCTCCAGTACCTCGATTGCCGGAAGACAGGTCCAAGAGGAACCAGCGCACCTTTCCGAGGCCCTCCAGAGGTAGAAGCTCCCAACACTTCATTCCCTATAGGAATCGCCACCAGGCACCTCGTCCTCAGGCCGGGAACCAGGCCTTTCGGACCAAGCAGCACAAGAGGGGAGCCAGCTCGGGTTCGGCGCCCGGCCGCACCCCACAATGAGAATCAGCCGATCCATCCGGGGGACGAAGCCATAGGGGTCAGGTTAACCCTCTTCTACCCCAGATGGGTCGAGATTACGTCGGACCAGTGGGTCCTCGCCATCATCCGAGAGGGCTATTATCTGGACTTCCATCACATCCCTCCGGACAGATTTGAGGAATCTTCGTGTCCAATCCACAAGAAGGCAGCATTGGAAGCTACCCTGGCGAGGCTCCTGTCCTTATTTATTTATTTATTTATTTAATTTCTTTTCCTATACCGATGCTCAAGACTAGGTCTTATCGTACCGGTTTACAATGTAACTGAGGGGAAACCAATTAACATCAAGGTAGAAAGTAAAGTTACATTAAACAGGGAGCATAAAACCTGGGCAATGGAAGACAGTACAGAGTTTAAACTAAGAAACAATTAGAGAGAGATAAATATATAAATCAACAAAAACTGTAAGATACAAAAACATAGGTTTATCCTAGGCAGTTATTAGCCTGGTATGTCCAGAGGGAGAAGGAAAGGGTGTTATCCTTGAAAGCCATAATCCCGGTACCTGCATGGGAAATGGATTCTAGGCACTATTCCATTTATTTCATGGTACCCAAGAAAGGAGGGCACTTTCCGACCCGTCTTGGACCTCAAGTCAGTCAACCGATACTTAAAGGTCCCGAGGTTTCGCATGGAAACTCTGCGCTCAGTCAAGACCGCAGTACAGCCAGGGGAATTCCTCACGGCCTTGGACTTGTCAGAAGCCTACCTGCATATCCCGATCCATCGGGATCATCAGCGCTACCTACGCTTCAAGGTTCTGGGACGGCACTTCCTATTCCGGGCTTTGCCCTTCAGGTTAGCCAGAGCGCCGCGGACCTTCAACAAAGTGATCGTAGTGGTAGCAGCGGCGCTCAGAAGGGAAGGAATCCTTGTCCATCCCTACCTAGACGATTGGCTGATCAGGGCGAAATCCCGAGAGGAGAGCCATCGGGCAACCAACAGAGTGATCTCCCTGCTGGAAAGCCTGGGATGGGTAGTCAACCTAAACAAGAGCTGCCTACAGCCTTCTCAATCACTGGAATACCTGGGAGTCCAGTTCGACACCCAGGCAGACAAAGTCAGCCTCACCACCAAGAGAAGGTTAAAACTCCAGACGCGTCTACGGTCCTTGATAGGAGCCAGCCGGCCCATAGCTTGGGACTATCTGCAGGTTCTCGGTCTCATGGCATCCACCCTGGAAGTGGTACCCTGGGCGCGGGCCCATATGAGACCACTACAACGCTCCCTCCTCTCTCAATGGAGCCCACGCTTCCGGAATTACTCCGTGCATCTACCTCTACCAGCCAGACTGCGGACCCAGCTACGGTGGTGGTTGCAGCCCAACCACACGAGCAGGGGGTCAAAGATGTCCTCCCCCACATGGACTCTGCTCACCACAGATGCCAGCCTGAGCGGATGGGGAGCACACTGCGAAGAGCTCACCGCCCAAGGGCGGTGGAACAGAGAAGAGTCGGGGTGGAACATCAACCGTCTAGAGCAGGGGTCGGGAACCCATGGCTCGCGAGCCAGATATGGCTCTTTTGAGGGCTGCATCTGGCTCGCAGACAGTCGCCACACTTTCCCGCTGACCCAGCTGCTCCCCGGTCCTCCTCCGCCCGGGCTTAAAATGCCGGGCGGAACGCGGCAGGACAGCTGGAGTCAGCGGCACCGGCGTGCTCTCTTCTTCCCCCCCCCCCCCCCCGCGGCACGGAAGAGGAAGTGGAGCGTATCGGGTGCGTGCGCGGCAAGAAGAGGCCACGCTAGTGCGCTCGGCATCGGCCGAAGAAAAGAAGACTGCAGCGCGGCTCGGAGGAAAATGAAGAGGTTCAGCCGCGGCCGATGGGACTCCGCCTCCGCGAGGGCTGAAAATGAAGAGGTTAGCGTTGGGAGGAGGCTGCTGCTGCCGCGTGTTCCCGGGGTGGGGGTGGGGGAGAGAGAGAGTGAATGAGCGAGCAAACACAGCTTGCTCGCTCATTCACTCTCTCTCTTCCCCACCCTGGGAACTCGCGGCAGCAGCAGCCTCCTCCCAACGCTAACCTCTTCATTTTCAGCCCTCGCGGAGGCGGAGTCCCATCGGCCGCGGCTGAACCTCTTCATTTTCCTCCGAGCCACGCTGCAGTCTTCTTTTCTTCGGGCCGATGCCGAGCGCACTAGCGTGGCCTCTTCTTGCCGCGCACGCACCCGATACGCTCCACTTCCTCTTCCGGGCCACGGGGGGGGGGGGGCCTGTGTGTGTGTGAGTGAGTGAGAAATTGCATGTATGTGAATGATTGAGAGCCTGTACATGTGAAAGCGAGTATGTCTGTGATTGAGAGCCTGCCTGTGAGAGAGAGAGAGCATGAATGTAAGTTTACCATTGGGAACCTGTATGTGTAAGTTTGTGATTGAAAACATGTTTGTGTGAAAGAGTATGTGTGTATGATTGAGATCCTTTGTGTGTGAGAGAAATCATGTGTATGTATGATTAAGAGCCTGTGTGTATAAGTAAGAGAGAGATCATGTGTGTCTGTGTGTGATTGAGAGCTGGTTTATGTGATTGAGAGCCTGTGTTTAAATGAGAGAGAGAGACCATGTGTGTCTGTGTGTGATTGAGAGCTGATTTAGGTGAGGGAGCATGTGAGTATGTGATTGAGAGCCTGTGTGTAAATGAGAGAAAGAGAGGACATGTTTGTAAGCATGTGAATGAGAGTCTGTGTGTGAGAGAAAAAGACAGCATGTATTTATGTGATTGAAAGCCTGTGTGTGTGTGTGTGTAAGCGTGAAAAGATAGACAGCATGTGTGTAAATGTGTAATTAAGAGCCTATATAAGTGAGAGAGAAAAAACATGTGTATATGTGAGTACTGAGAGCATGTTTGTATAGGTGTGTAATTGAGAGCCAGTGTGAGAGAGAGCGCTGGTATGTGACTGAGAGAGGAGAAAGTTCCAAGCAAACCACCCCTCCTCCTGCTAATTCAGAACAATCTCAGGACACCTGGATATCAAACGTTCCCAGGTATGAAGCAAAAAAAATTTTGTATCCTTATTATTTTTCATTACTGGGTCTTTGTGTCTGCTATTTTGAAATATTTTGTTGGTATCTGGAAATGTTTTATATGAGTTTGTAATTATTGGATATTCCACTCATCAGCTGTTTCAAAATATGTTCTTTTTGTTAGTACAGTTTTACTGCTGATGATTTTATATTTCTTGATTTGTTTTATAAGGATGGGTGATGTTTCTTTTTTCCTTTGTTACACTGCATACAGAGACTCTGGCTTGTTGCAGTTTCCAATTCAGTTTTTTCTGCATGCTTCTTGTTATGTGTTTTGGTCTCTTTATTCTATGTTAGGTGAGGGACAGCATGTGATTCAGGTGAGGTTTTCTGCTGGCGTGTAGTTTCTGTGTAGGACTCTATAGCAGCCTGACTTGGTCCGTTTTCCTAATAGGAGATGTATTGGTGTCTTAAGGCCTGGTGTAATATTTTCAGAGACTTATTGTACTTTAAAAGTGTGATCTTACATAAAATGCACACATTTACTTGTATTTAGTTTTAAACATATTGTATGGCTCTCATGGAATTACATTTTAAAATATGTGGCGTTTATGGCTCTCTCAGCCAAAAAGGTTCCTGACCCCTGGTCTAGAGGCACGGGCAGTCCAATTAGCCTGCCTGCGATTTGCTCACAGACTGAGGAACAGAGCAGTCAGAGTGATGTCCGACAACGCCACTACTGTGGCTTACATCAACCGACAGGGCGGAACCAGAAGCCAACAGGTGTCCCTAGAGATAGCCCCGCTGATGGCTTGGGCAGAGGCGAATCTCCAGGACATCTCCGCCGTCCACATTGCCGGAAGGGACAACACCGCTGCAGACTTCCTCAACAGGGAAAGCCTAAATCCGGGAGAATGGCAGCTGTCCCCCACAGCCTTCCAGATGATTGTGGATCAGGGGGGACTCCGGACATGGACCTATTAGCGGACAGGTCCAATGCTCAAGTACCCAGATACTTCAGCCGCAAGCGAGATCCGTTCTCTCACGGGATCGACGCCCTGGTTCAGCCATGGCCTCCAGGGACCCTGCTATACGCCTTTCCTCCGTGGCCCCTGCTGGGCGCCCTTATACACAAGATTCAGAGGCACAGAGGCCTAGTTCTTCTAGTAGCACCAGACTGGCCAAGAAGACCCTGGTACGCGGACATGAGAAGACTACTGACAGGGGAGCCCCTTCCCCTGCCTCCTCTCAGGGACCTGCTTCGTCAAGGTCCCATCCTCCACGAGGATCCGGCTCAATTCTCTCTTACGGTCTGGCCATTGAGAGGGCTAGACAGAAGAAAAGAGGTTACTCGGAGCCGGTGATAGATACACTCCTCCGAGCTCGCAAGTTTTCCACATCCCTCACCTACATAAGCATCTGGAGAGTATTTGAAGCCTGGTGCGACACTCATGGCACCAATCCACATGCGACCACAATCCCTATTGTTCTGGATTTCCTGCAGGATGGGCTTCAGAAGGGTCTCTCCCTAAGCTCCATCAAGGTTCAGGTGGCTGCGCTGTCTTGCTACAGTCCCAGGAGGGATGGCAGGACCATTGCCACACACCCAGATGTTTCCCGCTTCCTGAAAGGAGTCAAGCACATTCGTCCGCCACTGAAGTGGCCGGTGCCCCTGTGGAACCTCAACATAAGAACATAAGAAAATGCCATACTGGGTCAGACCAAGGGTCCATCAAGCCCAGCATCCTGTTTCCAACAGTGGCCAATCCAGGCCATAAGAACCTGGCAAGTACCCAAAAACTAAGTCTATTCCATGTAACCATTGCTAATGGCAGTGGCTATTCTCTAAGTGAACTTAATAGCAGGTAATGGACTTCTCCTCCAAGAACTTATCCAATCCTTTTTTAAACACAGCTATACTAACTGCACGAACCACATTCTCTGGCAACAAATTCCAGAGTTTAATTGTGCGTTGAGTAAAAAAAAACTTTCTCCGATTAGTTTTAAATGTGCCCCATGCTAACTTCATGGAGTGTCCCCTAGTCTTTCTACTATCCGAAAGAGTAAATAACTGATTCACATCTACCCGTTCTAGACCTCTCATGATTTTAAACACCTCTATCATATCCCCCCTCAGTCGTCTCTTCTCCAAGCTGAAAAGTCCTAACCTCTTTAGTCTTTCCTCATAGGGGAGTTGTTCCATTCCCCTTATCATTTTGGTAGCCCTTCTCTGTACCTTCTCCATCGCAATTATATCTTTTTTGAGATGCGGCGACCAGAATTGTACACAGTATTCAAGGTGCGGTCTCACCATGGAGCGATACAGAGGCATTATGACATTTTCCGTTTTATTCATCATTCCTTTTCTAATAATTCCCAACATTCTGTTTGCTTTTTTGACTGCCGTAGCACACTGAACCGACGATTTCAATGTGTTATCCACTATGACACCTAGATCTCTTTCTTGGGTTGTAGCACCTAATATGGAACCCAACATCTTGTAATTATAGCATGGGTTATTTTTCCCTATATGCTTCACCTTCCACTTATCCACATTAAATTTCATCTGCCATTTGGATGCCCAATTTTCCAGTCTCACAAGGTCTTCCTGCAATTTATCACAATCTGCTTGTGATTTAACTACTCTGAACAATTTTGTGTCATCTGCAAATTTGATTATCTCACTCGTCGTATTTCTTTCCAGATCATTTATATATATATATTGAACAGTAAGGGTCCCAATACAGATCCCTGAGGCACTCCAGTGTCCACTCCCTTCCACTGAGAAAATTGCCCATTTAATCCTACTCTCTGTTTCCTGTCTTTTAGCCAGTTTGCAATCCACGAAAGGACATCGCCACCTATCCCATGACTTTTTACTTTTCCTAGAAGCCTCTCATGAGGAACTTTGTCAAACGCCTTCTGAAAATCCAAGTATACTATATCTACCGGTTCACCTTTATCCACATGTTTATTAACTCCTTCAAAAAAGTGAAGCAGATTTGTGAGGCAAGACTTGCCCTGGGTAAAGCCATGCTGACTTTGTTCCATTAAACCATGTCTTTCTATATGTTCTGTGATTTTGATGTTTAGAACACTTTCCACTATTTTTCCTGGCACTGAAGTCAGGCTAACCGGTCTGTAGTTTCCCGGATCGCCCCTGGAGCCCTTTTTAAATATTGGGGTTACATTTGCTATCCTCCAGTCTTCAGGTACAATGGATGATTTTAATGATAAGTTACAAATTTTTACTAATAGGTCTGAAATTTCATTTTTTAGTTCCTTCAGAACTCTGGGGTGTATACCATCCGGTCCAGGTGATTTACTACTCTTCAGTTTGTCAATCAGGCCTACCACATCTTCTGGGTTCACCGTGATTTGATTCAGTCCATCTGAATCATTACCCATGAAAACCTTCTCCATTACGGGTACCTCCCCAACATCCTCTTCAGTAAACACCGAAGCAAAGAAATCATTTAATCTTTCCGCGATGGCCTTATCTTCTCTAAGTGCCCCTTTACCCCTCGATCATCTAACGGTCCAACTGACTCCCTCACAGGCTTTCTGCTTCGGATATATTTAAAAAAGTTTTTACTGTGAGTTTTTGCCTCTACAGCCAACTTCTTTTCAAATTCTCTCTTAGCCTGTCTTATCAATGTCTTACATTTAACTTGCCAATGTTTATGCTTTATCCTATTTTCTTCTGTTGGATCCTTCTTCCAATTTTTGAATGAAGATCTTTTGGCTAAAATAGCTTCTTTCACCTCCCCTTTTAACCATGCCGGTAATCGTTTTGCCTTCTTTCCACCTTTCTTAATGTGTGGAATACATCTGGACTGTGCTTCTAGAATGGTATTTTTTAACAATGACCACGCCTCTTGGACATTTTTTACTTTTGTAGCTGCTCCTTTCAGTTTTTTTCTAACAATTTTTCTCATTTTATCAAAGTTTCCCTTTTGAAAGTTTAGCACGAGAGCCTTGGATTTGCACACTGTTCCTTTTCCAGTCATTAAATCAAATTTGATCATATTATGATCACTATTGCCAAGCGGCCCCAATACCGTTACCTCTCTCATCAAGTCCTGTGCTCCACTGAGAATTAGATCTAAAATTGCTCCCTCTCTCGTCGGTTCCTGAACCAATTGCTCCATAAAGCTATCATTTATTCCATCCAGGAACGTTCTCTCTAGCGTGACCCGATGATACATTTACCCAGTCTATATTGGGGTAATTGAAGTCTCCCATTATTACTGCACTACCAATTTGGTTAGCTTCCCTAATTTCTCTTAGCATTTCACTGTCCATCTCACCATCTTGACCAGGTGGACGGTAGTATACCCCTATCACTGTAGTCTTCCCTGATACACAAGGGATTTCTACCCATAAAGATTCAATTTTGTATTTAGTCTCATGCAGGATGTTTATCCTGTTGGACTCTATGCCATCCCGGACATAAAGCGCCACACCTCCTCCTGACTGCTCCTCTCTGTCATTGCGATATAATTTGTACCCCGGTATAGCACTGTCCCATTGGTTATCCTCTTTCCACCATGTCTCTGAGATGCCAATTAAGTCTATGTCATCATTTACTGCTATACATTCTAATTCTCCCATCTTACTTTTTAGACTTCTGGCATTAGCATACAAACATTTCAAAGTTTGTTTTTTGATTGTATTTTTATTCTGCTTTTTAATTGATAGGGATAAGTTAGAATTTTTTAGCTCAGGTGAGTTTTTAGTTACAGGCACTTGGACTACTTTTCTAATTATTGGAACCTCACTGTCGAGATGCCCTAATTCTAATGCATCATTAGTATCCTTTAAAGATACATCTCTCCGAACCATGCGCTGCTGAGCGACTGTCGGCTTTCCCCTTTGTTCTAGTTTAAAAGCTGCTCTATCTCCTTTTTAAAGGTTAGCGCCAGCAGTCTGGTTCCACCCTGGTTAAGGTGGAGCCCATCCCTTCGGAAGAGACTCCCTCTTCCCCAAAAGGTTCCCCAGTTCCTAACAAAACTGAATCCCTCTTCCTTGCACCATCGTCTCATCCACGCATTGAGACTCCGGAGCTCTGCCTGCCTCTGGTGACCTGCGCGTGGAACAGGGAGCATTTCAGAGAATGCTACCCTGGAGGTTCTGGATTTAATCTTTCTACCTAAGAGCCTAAATTTGGCTTCCAGAACCTCCCTCCCACATTTTCCTATGTCGTTGGTGCCCACGTGTACCACGACAGCCGGCTCCTCCCCAGCACTGTCTAAAATCCTATCTAGGTGACGCGTGAGGTCCGCCACCTTCGCACCAGGTAGGCATGTTACCAGGCGATCCTCACGCCCACCCGCCACCCAGCTATCTACATTCCTAATAATCGAATCACCAACTATGACGGCCGACCTAACCCTTCCCTCCTGGGCAGTAGGCCTTGGGGAGATATCCTCAGTGCGAAAGGACAATGCATCACCTAGAGAGCAGGTCCTTGCTACAGGATCCTTTCCTGATACACCTGGTTGGTGCTCTCCCTTTATGAGACCTTCTTCCTCCAAGGCAGCACCAGGGCTGCCAGTCTGAAGTTGGGACTGGACTACTATGTCCCTGAAGGTCTCATCTATATACCTCTCTGTCTCCCTCAGCTCCTCCAGGTCTGCCACTCTGGCCTCCAGAGATCGGACTCGTTCTCTGAGAGCCAGGAGCTCTTTGCATCGCATGCACATGTACAACTTCTCACCGGTGGGTAAAAAATCATACATGTGACACTCGATGCAAAAGACTGGGAAGCCCCCCTCTTGCTGCTGGACTGCTGCCTTCATCTCAGTTTTGATCAGTTCCTAGTTAAGTTTTAGGTTGCTATGGGAGTAGGAATGTGTCTAAGTTCCTTTAAATGTATTAGTGAATTCACTATATGTCTGGTAGTGGCCTACTGGGGTCTGATCGAATTCTCAATAAAGTTTTTGTTGATGGGTTTGTTTTTGGTTTTTTTTGTGCAAGTGGCACCTGCCTATAAATTAAGGGATGAGCTTGGGGTGGGTGGGTTGGGAATTACAAACAGTCTAACTTTAGTTAGTCAGCCTGAGTGACTCACAGCTCCCTTGATTAACAAATGTTGTTCCCTATTCAAACCTAATCACACTACCTCAACACCTTTCCAAGGTTTTGGATTTCCTCGCGGGATCCACCTTCAGACCCCTTCGAGGCCTGTCTCTCCGTTCGCTAACTTTGAAGATGGTGTTCTTGCTGGCAGTGTGTTCTGCACGCCGCATCTCAGAGCTACAAGCGCTGTCCTGCCGTGATCCCTTTCTCAGAATCACTCCAGAGGCTATCCATCTTCGCACGGTTCCCTCTTTCTTACCTAAAGTCAAACTCTCCTCCACCATAAGCAGAGCCTTCTCTCTCGCCGGCCCCACTGTATGGAACTCCTTGCCCCATGACATACGCATGGAGACTTTCACGCCCAAATTCAAGAAAAAATTGAAAACCTGGCTTTTCCAGCAAGCCTACCCCTTGACACCGCCCAATTCATTAAACCCCTCTCTAATTGATTCAACGAACTATGATTAAGTATGTGCTACGACTAAGAATGCCTTTTGACCACCGATGTATGCCTTGTGCTCTTATGACTACTAATGCCATGTATATAGTTTTATATATGTTTATATTTACAGTTTTCAATATTTATTGATCTATTAATTTGCATCGCCTAATCCCCCTGTTATTCTGTACTATTATTTCGGTTTTATGTAAGGGCGCCGCCCAAAAGTTTTTGTTCTTTGTGAACCGATACGATGTGCGAACGGATATCGGTATATAAGAGACCTTAAATAAATAAAATAAATAAATAGTCTCACAATTTCACCTCAACCAAACCATATCTTTGCCAACCACGGCGGGTTTGAAGAAATCAGAAGAAGGGCGTGTGCTACGCCATCTCGACATCGGCAGATTGCTGCCCAGATACCTGGAAAAGACAGAAGCAGTACGAAAGACGGACCATCTGTTCGTCCTTCACAGCAGGAAGAAGCAAGGGGAAGCGGCCTCTCGGCCCACCATAGCCCGCTGGATCAAAGAAGTTATCAGAGCGGCCTACGTAGAGGCCGGGAAGTCACCACCTCTGCAGGTCAAGGCTCATTCCACCAGAGCGCAGGCGGCCTCTTGGGCAGAATCTAGGATGCTGTCGCCCGCGGAGATATGTAAGGTGGCGACATGGTCCTCCCTCCATACCTTTTCCAGATTTTACCGTCTGGATGTCCAGGCCAGGGGGGACACAGCATTTGCGAGGGCAGTCCTACGCGGTCCTCAGGCAGCCTCCCGCCCAGTCCGGGAGTAGCTTTTGTACATCCCACTTGTTCTGAGTCCATCTGGCTACACGCCAGGAAATGTTGAGATTACTTACCTGATAATCTCCTTTTCCTTAGTGTAGACAGATGGACTCGGCATCCCGCCCGGCTGCCGGTGCACATGGGTTTCACCAATTCAAGGTAAGCCATGTCATTTTCTTACATAAGAGCGTCCACTCTACCAGGTGTCGACGCCTTCCGGTTGGAAGCGCTGGCGGTCTCCAGCTACTATCAATCAGTCAGGGGAATCCTGTTTCACTAATTCATTGATCGTCAGTACACATATATCCATAACAGCTTTTGCAAGGAAGATTACTGAGTTGCTTCACTTCCTGTGGGGGTATATGTACCCGTGCTGACATCAGATCCGTCTCCAACTGCTAGCACAAGCACACTATACCCACTTGTTCTGAGTCCATCTGTCTACACTAAGGAAAAGGAGATTATCAGGTAAGTAATCTCAACATTTCCTAGCGTGTAGCAGATGGACTCAGGACCAATGGGTATAGTGTACTCCTGATAGCAGTTGGAAACGGATCAGATTTCAATCTGACGACAGTCCTAGTACATATACCCCTGCAGGAAGTTCAGCTCTTCAGTATTTTCATCTCCATAGCAGTTTGGGACTCTATGCACGCTCGCACAGCGTTAGAGTAATTTACCAAATCAAGAAGAAATCTTACCTCTACAGACGAGCCCAGCTGTCCTGCAGTGACACACCTTGGGTCCCTCCCCCAGTTAAGAATTCCCGAGGTGATTTCCGCGATCCCTCGGAGGTAAGCCTCGGTCCAGCGGCCGACCCTCAGCGTGGACTTAGCCCCCGACATCGGGTGAGGCTGAGAGGCAGCGGGTGCAACTTCGAGCGCAGCGGTGAAGGTAATTCCCTCTCCCCCCACAGCCGGAGACCGCCGGAACGAGACCGGGAAGTGCCGAGACAAGGCAAGGTAGAAAACTTTTTAAAAGTCTCCAATCTCCGAAGTTCGAAGAGTCGCACAGGTCACCAGCCGGTGCCAGTGCTACCAGGTTGATCAGCCCTAGCAGGGCTAGGCCTCGGTCAGATCCGAGGGTCCTCCCATGTGGAAGACCCTCTGTGGTGTTCGCCATATTGTCCATGTGGTCGCCGTCACCATCTTTACCTGTTCGCAGCCCTGTCCGCCGTCCCGACCTGTGCGCACAGAGGCGAGCAGTGCGCACAAGTAGCTTGTGCGCACATCGTTGCGCGCCCAAGTGCCGTGTGCACAAGTGACACACACAGCCACACGCTTACTGTGCCAGGCGCATAAGTTCAATCTGTGCGCACAACAGTACGTGCATCTCCCTGAGTGCGTACCAAACCTACATGCAGAACTTCGATGCACCAGAGCGCATAACTAAGCCACCCAGTCCCTGTATTTTACGCGCACAGGCCATGGCACCACCGGAGAAGCTCAGGGCCTTTGCCCAGCATGCCACACCAGAGCGGCGCAGCATGAGGAAGCCACGGCCCTGTGTATACAATGCGAGGAGACCCTGGGGGATTCAGCCCATGGCCCTCCCCAGCCGATGCTGGGATCCAGTTTCTCGAACAGTACGCCGGACCTCGCGTCCCCCAGCGGGAGCCTCCCTCAAACGGGACTCCCCAGGGACACAGCGGCTCTTACTTTAGACCCTGCATCTATCTCCTGGGTGGAATTCTTCAAAGGCCTGCATGCCTTCGTCCACATGCAGCCGGGGCCTCTGATAATACGGCCACAGCCTCCGTCAGAAGACCTCAACATCCTGGGACCCTCTATGCCCAGAGAAGTGCCTCCACCGCCCAGAAGCCCCACCTTCAGGGACACGGACAACTCAGACGAGGATTCAGAACCCCTGGAGGGAAGGGGAACTCCTCCCAGGGACTGAACCCCACCGAACCATGAGGCATTTCTTCACCAAGGACGAGCTCCCAGATCTGGTCACACACAGCTTGAAAGAGCTCGCTATCCCGGGTACAAGTACCTCGGGGGAACCTAAGATGAATCCCCTCCTAGAGGGACTCCGTCAGACCTCCAGCCATTTCCCACTGTTACAAGCTGTCCAGCAACTAATTGACCTGGAACGGGAAGCCCCAGAGACCACATTCAAAGGGGGGGGTTCCCTGGCAGCCATGTACCCTCTGGACCCCACTGCCAAAGATCTTCCGGCATGTCCAAAAGTGGATGCCATGGTCTGCACGGTCTCAAAGCGCACTACTATACCAGTCAAGGGAGGAGCAGCACTCAAGGATGCCCAAGACAGACGTCTGGAATCCATCCTCAAACAGTCCTTTGACGTCTCCGCTATGTCTCTACATATCGCGGCCTGCTTATCACAGACAAGGAACAACACTCCCAGGGAAGCCCTGGAACCAGCAGTATCATTCCTCACAGATGCTGCTTCTGATATGGTGCGCACCGCGGCTAAAGGCATGTCATCAGCCGTGGCGGCCAGAAGACAACTCTGGCTCCGAAGCTGGTCGGCTGACGCATCGTCCAAAATGAGACTCACAAGGATGCCCTTCAAGGGAACCCTCCTGTTCGGAAGCAAACTAGAGAAGCTAGCCAACAAATGGGGCGAATCCCCACTGCCACGGCTACTGGAGGACAGTAATAAGAGAAACCAGCGACCTTTCCCCCGAACTTCTAGGGGCAGAGGATCACAGCGCTTCAACCCATACAGAAGCACATATCAAGCGGCTTGCCCCACAGGCAGGAGCCAGTCCTTTCGGAACAAGCACAACAAAAGGGGAGCCGGCTCAGGTGCAGGTCTAGTCGTGCCCCACAATGAAAATCAGCCGACCCGTCCAAGGGAAGAAGCCATAGGGGGCAGACTTGCCCTATTCTACCAAAGATGGGTCGAGAGAACTTTGGACAAGTGGGTCCTAGCCATCATTCGAGAGAGAGATTATTTGGATTTCCACCACATCCCTCCGGACAAGTTTGTGGAATGCCCCTGCCATGACCCCTCCAAGAGGACGGCAGTGGAAGCTACACTGAACAGATTACTCGCCTTAGAGGCTATAACACCGGTGCCCTCACAACAAATAAGTACTTGACACTATTCCATCTATTTTATAGTTCCCAAGAAAGAAGGGACGTTCTGCCCCATCCTGGACCTATAGTCGGTCAACCGCCACCTGAAGATTCCTCGTTTCCGCATGGAAACCCTACGCTCTGTCATGAGGGTGATACAACCGGGAGAATTCCTTACTTCCCTGGATCTGTTGGAAGCTTACCTGCACATCAAGAGCATCAGCGTTTCCTACGCTTCCCGATCCTGGACTGTCACTACCAGTTCCGGGCACTACCATTCGGGTTAGCCACAGCACCTCGACGTTGACCAAAATCATGGCGGTAGTGGCAGCAACACTGAGGAAGGAAGGAATCCTCGTACACCCTTATCTGGACGATCAGGGCAAAATCCCCAGAGGAAAGTCACCAGGTGACCAACAGAGTCAAGACTCTACTAGAGAGCCTCAGGTGGGTGGTCAACACAAACAAGAGCTGCCTGCAGCCCTCCCAATCTCTAGAATACCTGGGAGTTCGGTTCGACACTATACAACACAAGGTCATCCTGAACATAAGAACATGCCTTACTGGGTCAGACCAAGGGTCCATCAAGCCCAGCATCCTGTTTCCAACAGTGGCCAATCCAGGCCATAAGAACCTGGCAAGTACCAAAAAACTGTCTATTCCATGTTACCGACAGCAGTGGCTATTTTCTAAGTCAACTTAATTAATAGCAGGTAATAGACTTCTCCTCCAAGAACTTATCCAATCCTTTTTTAAACACAGCTATACTAACTGCACTAACCACATCCTCTGGCAACAAATTCCAGAGTTTAATTATGCTTTGAGTAAAAAAGAACTTTCTCCGATTAGTTTTAAATGTGCCACATGCTAACTTCATGGAGTGCCCCCTGGTCTTTCTATTATCCGAAAGAGTAAATAACCGATTCACATCTACCCATTCTAGACCTCTCATGATTTTAAACCCCTCTATCATATCCCCCTCAGCCGTCTCTTCTCCAAGCTGAAAAGTCCTAACCTCTTTAGTCTTTCCTCATAGGGGAGCTGTTCCATTCCCCTTATCATTTTGGTAGCCCTTCTCTGTACCTTCTCCATCGCAATTATATCTTTTTTGAGATGCGGCGACCAGAATTGTGCACAGTATTCAAGGTGCAGTCTCACCATGGAGTGATTCAGAGGCATTATGACATTTTCCATTTATTCACCATTCCCTTTCTAATAATTCCCAACATTCTGTTTGCTTTTTGACTGCCGCAGCACACTGAAGCGACGATTTCAATGTGTTATCCACTATGACGCCTAGATCTCTTTCTTGGGTTGTAGCACCTAATATGGAACATAACATTGTGTAACTATAGCATGGGTTATTTTTCCCTATATGCATCACCTTGCTCTTATCCACATTAAATTTAATCTGCCATTTTGATGCCCAATTTTCCAGTCTCACAAGGTCTTCCTGCAATTTATCACAATCTGCTTGTGATTTAACTACTCTGAACAATTTTGTATCATCTGCAAATTTGATTATCTCACTCGACTTCTTTCTTTCCAGATCATTTATAAACATATTGAACAGTAAGGGTCCCAATACAGATCTCTGAGGCACTCCACTGCCCACTCCCTTCCACTGAGAAAATTATCCATTTAATCCTACTCTCTGTTTCCTGTCTTTTAGCCAGTTTGCAATCCACGAAAGGACATCGCCACCTATCCCATGACTTTTTACTTTTACTAGAAGCCTCTCAAGGGCAATACTAAGTGGGCCATGGGCAGCCTCCCACCCGGTTCGGGAGTAGCTTTTATACATCCCATTGGTCCTGAGTCCATCTGCTACACGCTAGGAAATGGAGAAATTACTTACCTGATAATTTAGTTTTCCTTAGTGTAGACAGATGGACTCAGCATCCCACCCACGGCTGCCGTCATTCATGGAATTCTCGGGCAACATCCCCAAGAGCGAGTTATTCACGGGTAAGCCAAGCTTTTCCTCCAGTTAGGACACCCATCTTACCAGGTGTCGACGTTTCTCAGTTGGGGGCACTGGCGGTCTCCAGCTATAACCAATTCAACCAGTTCAAGTTAATCAAGTTAACCAAGTTAACCAAGTTATACAAGTTATTCAGTCACGTATATATCCACAATTGCTTTTCGAGGAGAATACTGAAGAGCTGCACTTCCTGCAGGGGTATATGTACTAGGACTGACAGATTGAAATCTGATCCATCTCCAACTGCTATCAGGAGTACACTATACCCATTGGTCCTGAGTCCATCTGTCTACACTAAGGAAAATTAAATTATCAGGTAAGTAATTTCTCCACTTCCCACCAAAATGGAAGCAATTTTAATAATTGTCCAAGGTGAATGTTCTTTTTGTAACAGTCATACCAGGGTGAGGAGGAGGGGAGTGTAGACTATCAGGTGTTGCACTGGAGAAAACAAGAAAATGAGTTCATTGAATATGTTAAAGCTCTTTTATAATGAACTCTGAATATAACAATTATATAGCATAACTCCCTGTACCCTAAACTTTGTTTTCCAACTTAATTTATATCTTCTACTTTTCTCTAGCTTATTTGGCAGTCCAGATTCCTGAGGTTGAAGTTTTAATTGTCGAAATTAACTGCTTTTAACCCATTTATCCTGATGGGGTCCAAATGTCTCCAGGCACCTCTTTTTATGCTATTACCTCAGTATTCGTTAATTATGCTTTTCATAATTAAAGGACATTGTGACTTGTACCTCTGCAACCACAGTTTTCATTAGGACAGCCAGTTACCATTAGTAGAATTTTTGCTGTGGCATTACTTGTACATGGGGTCTGACTGGACCCTGATATTAAGAATATTTTTTATCCCAGGACAAGCAGGATGCTAGTCCTCACATATGGGTGACATCACTGACGGAGCCCTATTGCGGGAAAAACTTCTGTCAAAGTTTCTAGAAACTTTTGATTGGCAGCCTGAGGCTTCTGAGCATGCCCGGCATGCCATGATATTCTCTGCCACAGGGGTCTCACTTCAGTCTTCTTTTTTCCGCGCTGCCCTCAGCATCGCAGAGGCAGGAGCCCTGTGAGATTTTCTCACTACTTCTGACTGAAAAAGTAAAACATTTTCTCTAAATTCCCCATTTGGGGTCTCACTAAATCTCATTTGTTACCGGACGGTGACAAAAAAACAAACAAATATTTTGAATTTTCTTTTCTCAGGATTTCTCTTCTCACAGTTTTTCATCGACGGCTGTCGATAGAGACATGGCTTCGAGCTTCAAAAAATGCCCAATTTGCAACAGAACCATGTCTGTAACAGATCCACATCTAGAATGTGTAATCTGTTTAGGAGAAACACATGAAATCTCTTCATGTGAGAAATGTAAAGAAATGACCCCGAAGGGCAGAAAGCTGAGACAGGAGAAAATGTCTCAACTTTTCCTTAAATCAGTGCCTTCACCATCTACTTCGACGAAATCCTCACCAACAGGGGTCACTAAGAAACTTCTACTAAAAAAACGAAGAATCAAGGACTCTGGCGATGCTCTGTCACCAGTACCATCAACTTCTTCGGCCAGGTCAGTGTCGGAATCGAGGCCTAAGCAAAAACACTGACGGCATCGATCCTCGGTATCTCCGTCGCTTCCTCCCCCGGGGGAACCGACTAAAAAGCGGCACAAGCCATGCGATACTCCGCTGACCTCCGTACCTTCGATTCCCTTACCTACTCCATTGATATCGATGTCAGCATCGACGCCTCCGATGCCAGACTTAATCAGTCTAATAAGACAAATGGTCATGGAAGCCTTCCAGGCGCAAGTATCGGCGTCATCGCCGATGCCAGCGATCCTGCCGATGTCGATGGCTACGTCGATGCTGGCGGCCGCACCACTATCTTCAGCGGCGCTGATGACGATTGATACGCAACTAACAACGATACCATCGATACTACCCTCGATGCCAAAGGCACCGATGTCATCGGAACTAGTGACATCGGTTCCTTCATCGATGCTTCAAGCTCCATCGATGCAAATAACCTCGATTCCACCGATGCCTTCGGTCAAAGTCCCAATATCGATGTTCTCTTTTCTTCATACATTGCCTTTGACAGTCCTTTCTTCTATGCAACCGAAATCGGTTTATACGACGACAACTACTGTACATCTTTCTCAGGGGCCATCGACATCGAGACAGAAGTCATCAAAAAAATCAAAACACTCGATGCCAAAACACTCAACTGCATCTTCTGACACCTTAGGTGCACAAGCAGCACTTCACAGTATCCTAACCAAAAGGTATGAATATTTGTTGGCTTCCTTGCCTTCTCATCCGGTAGAGAAGGAAAGAGAAGATATTTTCTCTGATGATCCTCTACCTGGACCCTCAGGTGTAACACAGCTTTCCAAGCCTACACCTCCTCAACAAATTTCTGGATATGATACGTGGTCAGACACTTCATCAGACGTCTCATCAGAATAATTCATGTCTGAGCCATTGCCTCCTCAGGCTAGAAAACAATCCCCTCCAGAGGATTTTTCTTTTTCTGCCTTTGTCCAAGAAATGGCGGATTCTATACCATTCAAACTGCAGGCAGAGAGCGATGACAGACAGCAAACTCTAGAAATTCTCCAGTTTGTGGATCCTCCTCAGGCCTTTGTTTCGCCCCTTCGTTTCGAACTTTGCGTCCCGAGCGGCAGCACACCAATACTGCAGTAGAACTCATCCAGCATCCACCCATCATTCAATTCAACCAGCAGCCTCAGCATTCGACCCTCTGTCTCAGCATTCAACTCTGTCTCAGCATTCAACCAGCCTCTGTCTCAGCATTCAACCCGCAACCTCAGCATTCAACCAGCAGCCTCAGCATTCAACCCGCAACCTCAGCATTCAACCAGCAGCCTCAGCATTCGACCCTCTGTCTCAGCATTCAACCAGCAGCCTCAGCATTCAACCAGCAGCCTCAGCATTCAACCAGCAGCCTCAGCATTCAACCCTCTGTCTCAGCATTCGACCCTCTGTCTCAGCATTCGACCCACTGTCTCAGCATTCAACCCTCTGTCTCAGCATTCAACCAGCAGCCTCAGCATTCAACCCTCTGTCTCAGCATTCAACCCTCTGTCTCAGCATTTGACCCACTGTCTCAGCATTCAACCCACTGTCTCAGCATTCAACCAGCCACTTCAGCAGTCAACCAATAGCCTCAGCATTCATCTAGCAAAAGATTACACAACCAAACATATCATTCAGACCTCCTTAAAGAACTTTTCCACAATCTATTACCGCCACAACGTCATAGGACACCTGATTCTGACAACACCATCAAAGTCTTCTCCCTCATACAACCATGTTGCAAGGACACCCAATACATATATTACATCACAACTCCTTCTCCAAGATGAAGCCTACACTAAGATATCAACCTATAACCCGTAGAAATCTAACCCCGGTAATGATCTCACCAGTCACACAATTACTTGGTTTGGCTCTTTTCACCTTATCACTCTTCAATGCCCAATCAATCACAAAAAAAACCCACATCCTTAATGACCATCTGCTAGATACTAAACCAGACATCTGTGCCATCACAGAGACCTGGTTAAAATCCTTAGACACAGTCCTAATAAATCAATTGCCTACACAGACATATGATGTCTTCTCCTTACCCAGAAAGAAAAAGAAAGGAGGAGGTCTCCTAATAGCTGCAAAAAAACTTTTTAACCTCAAGCAACAACCTATCTATACTATATCCAAACTTGAGGTAGGCCTATTCATATCTAAGTCACTTCAAATCTTACTCACCTACGCGCCTCCCGGACTTTTAGATCAAGATGCCTCTCCCATGATAGAGGTTATAGCCAAATACTTAAAACTAGACTCT
This sequence comes from Rhinatrema bivittatum, assembly GCF_901001135.1. Taxonomy (NCBI): domain Eukaryota; kingdom Metazoa; phylum Chordata; class Amphibia; order Gymnophiona; family Rhinatrematidae; genus Rhinatrema; species Rhinatrema bivittatum. The sequence continues at coordinate 52,821,632 of NC_042631.1, read as the reverse complement.
CCTGCCATAATCATTGGAGATTTTAACCTCCACATTGATGCCAGTCCTCAATCGACCAACTGTGATGCTTTCCTATCAGCACTTTCGGACATGGGCTTCAAACAGCACATTAACCAACCAACACATAAAGCGGGTCACACTCTTGATCTTATCTTCACAAATTCTAATCTCACCCCACTCTCACCCCCCTTATGCCTACCAGTCCCATGGTCAGATCATTTTATGATCAACTCCACCTTCAGGTCATTAACAGGATTGACCACACCTCATCAGCCTACAACTCTATACTACAGGAAAACTTGTTCTTCAGAAGATCTTGGCAAATCCCTGATCAGAAATCTCCCAAACTTGGATCTTTCAAATCCCAATTCAGCTATCACCTCATGGCAAAACATCACTGAAATGATAGCTAACGAATTATGCCCACTGTCAAAAAAAATTATAAACCCCTCCCATAAAAATAAGCAACCGTGGTTCTCAAATGAACTCCGCACTCAGAAGCAAAATCTAAGACGGAAAGAAAAAGAATGGAGGAAGAATTCTAATCCCCTCACTCTTTCCATATACAAAACTACTCTCCACCAGTACAGATCAGCAATACTTCGAACAAAAAGAGATTTCTATGCTCACCGCATCCACGATATGCTCTATTATGCGAGGGCCCTCTTCTCCTATGTTTCGGAACTTACCAAAACAGCTCTTCCTAATATCCCTGACGATACAGCTCAATCAAAGGCCAATGACTTGGCCTTATTCTTTCAAAATAAAATCACCAATACCCTAGCCAGATTACCTGTCAACACAAATCCTACTCTTCCGGACACAGTTCTCCTACCTAACTCAGACATAAGATTGGATTCCTTTGATTCGACCCACACCTTAGAGGTAGAATCGCTGATAAAAAGAATGAAACCTTCGACCCACCCTCTGGACCAAATACCCTCTAAGTTACTGATTCTCATCCCAGAATACATATCCAAATATCTAGCTGATATCATCAATTGTTCCCTTACACAAGGAACATTCCCGGACGCACTCAAATTGGCCACGCTCAAACCCATACTCAAAAAATCCAACCTGGACCCGGAAGAACTCAACAATTACCGTCCCATATCAAACCTCCCATTTGTATCTAAGATCATGGAGAAAATTGTAAATAAGCAACTTTCAAATTACCTAGAAGACCACTATATACTTCACACGTCACAATATGGTTTCCGAAAAGAACACAATACGGAAACCCTCCTCACCTCCCTCCTGGATCAACTATATATTGGTTTTGATAAAGGACAGTCATTTCTCTTAGCCCTCCTCGACATCTCTGCGGCTTTTGATACGGTAAATCACAACATCCTCCTAAACCGACTCTCAGACATAGGAATTACAGGCTCAGCCCTCAGATGGTTCGAATCTTTCCTCAGTAATAGAGGCTATAAGGTAAAAATTAAAAACATGGAATCACCTTATACTAATGCTCCTTTTGGCGTCCCCCAGGGCTCCTCCCTATCACCCACCCTGTTTAATATCTACATTCTCCCCCTCTGCCACCTACTTTCAAACCTCAAACTCAAATTTTATATTTACGCAGATGACCTTCAAATTTTAATCCCTATATCCAAATCATTGGACTCAACTCTCAGGTTATGGAACGCTCATCTACAAACTATAAACCACTACTTATCCAACCTCAACCTTGTGCTCAACACTTCTAAAACCGAACTCTTACTAATTACTCCAGAAGGTAGTCCCATACTTCTCCAATCACAAAATATTCCACATATATCACACGCCAGAGATCTTGGAGTCCTAATCGACAGTCACCTGAACCTAAAGCATTTTATAAAACACACTACTAAGGAGTGCTTTTACAAGTTACAAGTACTCAAAAAGCTCAAACCGCTCCTATTCCACTACGATTTCAGATCCGTCCTCCAAGCCATTCTGTTCTCTAAGATCGACTATTGCAACTCCATTCTGCATGGTCTTCCAGCCTCTACCATTAAACCGCTCCAGCTGCTACAAAATGCAGCGGCAAGGATCCTGACAAACACCAATCGGAGAGAGCATATTTCTCCTATTCTAAAAGATCTCCACTGGCTCCCAGTAAACTTCCGGATCCTCCATAAATCTCTCACAATCATTCATAAAAATATCCACCATCAAACCCCGCTTGATCTGTCTCATCCTCTCAGACTGCACTCGACAGCCAGGCCTTTAAGGGATGCTTACAAGGGATCTTTACACGTTCCTACAATCAAATTAGTGCACCACGCAAACATCAGAGACCGGTCATTCTCTACTGCAGGCCCCTCCATGTGGAACGCCATGCCTCCGGACCTCAGACTGGAGACTTGTCTAACAACTTTTAAAAAGAAACTAAAGACATGGCTGTTCAGCCAAGCCTTCCCCACTACAAACTCCATTCCCTGATCTAGAATTGTACATCACACATCTCTGTAAACAAAATTTTCCAAATTCTCATGCATAATATCCATTAAAGAGAGGTTGGCTCCTTGCCCCCTCCTCTGTATATAGTATTTATTCTATTTTATTGCACTTTATATATTTATTGCTCCGTTCACCCCTTCTTTATTTTCCTACTCCAAGTTAAGGCTTCCTTGTTATAATGTAACTGTATGCTCTGTATCTCTTGTTGATTGGTTAATTGTATATTCTACTTAGTTCATTGTAAACCGAATTGATTTGATTTGTATCAAGAAAGTCGGTATATAAAAGCCTTAATAAAATAAAAATAATTTCGCAATTCCTATTCATGAAGTGCTCTTGCAAATGCAACAACGCATCTGGGAACATCCCTGCACTGTTCCTGCAGTGAACAAAAGAATAGATTCTACATACCTAGTGCAACAGGCACCAGGTTATCAGAAACCTCAACTTCCCCACCATTCGGTGGTCGTAGAGTCTGCGCAGAAGCGTTCCAGACGAACCAGGGCCCATTCTTCTATCCCTCCGGGCAAGGACAATAGATTCCTGGATCAATTGGGTCGTAAAGTCTTTCAAGGAGCAATGCTGGCCTCCAGGATTTCAGCATACCACCTTTACATGACACAACACCAGAGAAATCTCTGGAAGCAAATAGAGGAGTTTATACCATCTCTGCCTGCAGAATGTCAAGAAGCAGCACAAAACATCATCACCAAAGGTTTAGATACAGGAAAACATGAGGTGCGAGCCGCCTACGATGCATATGAGACGGCTTCCAGAATTGCTGCTTCTGGTGTTAGTGCCAGAAGATGGGTTTGGCTAAAAGCCTCTGACTTAAGACCAGAGGTACAAGATAAGCTCGTCGACCTTCCTTGCCTAGGGGATAATTTGTTTGGCACTAAAGTTCAAGTCGCAGTATCACAACTACGTGAACATACTGAAACTCTGCGGCAATTATCCTCTCTTCCGCATGATACCCATGCTACTTGCAGACCCCCGAGACGGGACACCAGGTGACCTTTTTATAGGCAAAGGAGGTATTATCCTCCCTCATCCAGGCCGAGGCCTCAACTGTCCCAACAACGACCACAGCAGAAGCAGCAAAGAACGCCTAAGCCTCCACCAGCTTCACAGCCTGGACCTGCAACTGGATTTTGAGATCCTATCCAGAGAACAAGGCCTCTACTCCAATCCTCGGCCAACACTGCCCGTGGGAGGAAGACTGTCCAATTTTTACAACACTTGGACCTCAATAACATCGGACCAATGGGTCCTCTCAATTATACACCGAGGATATCAACTCAATTTCACAACCATTCCTCAGGATTTTCCACTGCGTTACTCTCATCTCAGCAAAGATCATTTGCTTCACCTACAAACAGAATTATCCACTCTTCTGAAAGCCAAGTCCGTAGAATTGGTGCCCTGGCTTCAGCAGGGCAGAGGATTCTACTCCCGTTATTTCCTCATTCCAAAGAAAACCGGAGGCCTCCGTCCCATCCTAGACCTCAGAAATCTCAACAAATTCCTAAAAAAAGAAAAGTTCAGGATGGTTTCTCTAGGCACCATGCTTCCACTTCTCCAAAAAGGAGATTGGCTTTGTTCTCTGGATCTTCAAGATGCTTATGCTCATATTCCAATATTCCCTCCTCACCGCAAGTATCTGCGCTTCATGGTAGGCCATCAACACCTACAGTACAGAGTTTTGCCATTCAGACTTGCCTCTGCTCGCAGAGTATTCACAAAATGTCTGGCAGTGATAGCAGGACATTTGCACAAACAAAGTGTCCATGTCTTTCCATATCTAGACGACTGGCTTATCAGAAGCCAAACTCAACAAGGAGCTCTCACTTCTCTAAATCGAACGATTGCTCTCCTCCACTCCATGGGTTTTCTCATCAACTATCAAAAATCCCACCTTACACTGTCTCACCTACTACAATTCATAGGTGCAGGCGAACACTACCCTGTCAAGAGCCTTTTTACCACAAGATCATGCAAACACACTTTCTCTCCTGGTAACATCCATGTGCTCAAAGAAACAAGCGACAGCTCATCAGTTTCTAACCTTACTAGGCCACATGGCCTCCACAGTTCATGTCACTCCTATGGCAAGACTAGCCATGAGGATAACTCAATGGACTTTAAGATCACAATGGATCCAAGCCATTCAACCACTGCATTCTCCAATTCAAGTAACCCACCAGCTACGTTCCTCTCTACTTTGGTGGGCGAACAAGGACAATTTGCGAAAGGGCCTGCCCTTTCAACAACCAAGTCCCACAGATAACGTTAACTACAGATGCATCCACCTTGGGCTGGGGAGCTCACATAGACAATCTCCAAACTCAAGGGACTTGGACAAAACTCGAAGCTACTTTTCAAATCAATTTTCTGGAACTTCGAGCTATGCGCTGCATGCGTTCAAGGACTGCCTTTCACACAAGACTGTTCTCATCCAAACGGACAACACAGTAGCCATGTGGTACATCAACAAACAGGGAGATACAGGCTCGTATCTGCTTTGTCAAGAAGCTGCACAGATATGGGGCTGGGCCCTGAACAACTCAATGTTTCTCCGGGCCCCTTATCTGGCAGGCATTCACAATGTAGTGACAGATCGACTCAGTCGTCAATTCCAACCACACAAGTGGTCCCTGGATCCCTCAGTAGCGACCAGGATATTTCAACTTTGGGGACAACCGACAATAGAACTCTTTGCATCATACCTGAATCACAAAGTGGACAAATTCTGTTCTCTAAACAGACAGAAGAACCAGCCAACCAGGGACGCCTTCGCTCGCCCTTGGAATTCAGGCCTACTATATGCGTATCCTCCGATACCGCTCATAACCAAGACTCTTGTGAAGTTACAGCAGGACAAAGGGACCATGATTCTCCAGGCCCCATATTGGCCTCGACAAGTGTGGTTTCCCACACTTCTGGACCTCTCAGTCAGGGATCCCATTCGCCTAGGCGTAGCTCCCTCTCTCATAACTCAGGATCAGGGTCGGTTGCACCATCCCAACCTTCAATCCCTATCCCTGACAGCTTGGATGTTGAAAGCTTGATTTTACAACCACTTAATCTTTCAACAAATGTATCTCAAGTGCTTCTAGCTTCACGTAAACCTTCCACACGAAAGAACTATTCTTCCACATGGAAAAGATTTACTTTCTGGTGCAGGCAAAAGACTATTGATCCTTTCACTTGCCCCACTATGTCTCTTCTAGACTACTTATACCATCTTTCAGAATCTGGTCTCCAGACTTCATCTGTAAGAGTACACTTAAGTGCGATCTCAGCTTACCATAATACGATGGGAGATGCACCAATCTCTATACAACCTCTTGTCAGCAGGTTTATGAGAGGTTTAACTCAACTTAAACCACCAATTCGACCTCCAGTCACAGAATGGGCTCTGAATTTGGTATTGATAAGGCTCATGCGTTCTCCTTTTGAACCCATAGATTCCTGTGATGTAAATTTCTCACATGGAAGACTATTTTCCTCATAGCCATTACATCAGCTAGAAGGGTTAGTGAGCTACAAGCACTTGTCACGTACGAACCCTATACAAAGTTCCTACATGACAGAGTGGTTCTCCGTACACATCCAAAATTCCTCCCCAAGGTAGTTACGGAATTCCACTTGAACCAATCCATAGTTTTACCCACATTCTTTCCAAGACCTCATTCTCACCAAGGAGAACGAACCTTACACACCTTGGACTGTAAGCGTGAACTGTCTTTCTACTTAAACCGCACTGCAGTCCACAGGAAATCCAATCAACTTTTTGTCTCTTATGACCCAAACAAACCGGGTAAAGCAGTGGGTAAACATACTCTATCCAACTGGTTAGCAGATTGGATACAGTTTTGCTATGAAAAAGCAGGCCTTCCTCTCCCAAGGGCGAGTAAAGGCACATTCAGTAAGAGCAATGTCAACCTCTGTAGCACACTGTCGTTCAGTGCCAATCCTTGACATATGTAAAGCAGCAACATGGAGTTCTCTTCACACCTTTGCAGCTCATTACTGTTTGGACAAACAAGGACAACAAGATTCCACCTATGGACAATCTGTCTTAAAGAACTTGTTTCCAGTTTAATCCCAACTCCTTCTACATCCAACCTGCTATATTCTACGGCTGATTCATTTTCAACAACAATACTTCACCGTTGCTTCACTACAAAATGACTCAGCCTCTAGCTTGCTAATCACCCATATGTGAGGACTAGCATCCTGCTTGTCCTGGGATAAAGCAAAATTGCTTACCTTGCAATAGGTGTTATCCCAGAACAGCTAGATGTAGTCCTCACAGAACCCACCCGCCACCCCGCGGAGTTGGGTCTCATACCTTTTCTTAATTCTTTTTTACTAAACTTTATTGCTACATACGAGACTGAAGTGAGACCCCTGTGGCAGAGAATATCATGACATGCCGGGCATGCTCAGAAGCCTCATGCTGCCAGTCAAAAGTTTCCAGAAACTTTGACAGAAGTTTTTCCCGCAATAGGGCTCCATCAGTGACGTCACCCATATGTGAGGACTACATCCTGCTGTCCTGGGATAACACCTATTACAAGGTAAGCAATTTTGCTTTTCTTGATATTGTGTGTACAGTCATTTTCAAGCTTATTTTTTAATTTCAAGATAGGTTTGCTTTGGCCTTTTATCTGAAGGCTTTAGATTGCAGAAGAAACTCACTTCATACCCATTGATTAGGTCTTCGTTGAAATCAGAACTAGACTAGAGACTAAGCAGACAGCAAGACATACCTAATATTTACTCACTCCATCTCAGAGAACCAGTAGTTTTGACTACATATCTCTGAAAGAGCCTCAACCAGCAGAATACTAGAGCAAGGGTGAAGAGGACCATGTAGCAGGACAGCCCAGCAACTCAAATCTACTTCTGCTGCTTCTACGGTAAGATTTTTCCCACTCTATCTATGATCAGTAAGCCCCCAGTATTCTGTCTTTAATCAGTAAGCCCCAAGACTGGCATTCCGTTTTCTGGCCAAGGTGGGGGTACCAATATTGCCTGGGTCCACTGACAGTATGAATTTGATACTGTATGTAGGCTTGGGAAAAGCAATGATTGGAGAGGTTACTTTTACTTTCCATGTATCGAAATTTAACACTGAAGAAGATGTTTATTTTTCTCTGCAGTCTAGGGAGACTAGAAGACAGTGCCCATAGACTCTAGCATCTGCCTCAAAGTAACAGCACCACATCAGGAAAGGAGAATGCCCCTACTGTCATCAGTATGGAAAGTGAAAATCATTGTTCAGAAGAGTTTCTCCACATCTAATGCAGAGGAGAAAGGTGCAGAGCTCCTGGATCAAGGGCTAGGGGAAGAGTCCATCATGAGAGAGACTGGAGACATGAAGTTGCATGAAGAAAGGAACAGCTGCCACCACTTCCAGTTGCCAATGCAGACAGTTTGACGGGCAGGAATGAAGCAAGTGGCAATAAACTTCCCCTTCGATGCAGCATCAGAGAACTAGTAAAGATATAGGAGTTGGCATGGGGTGGGCCACAAAGACCATGGCACCCACTAAAATCTGACCCTTCCCGCAGAATCATTGTGGTTGACAAGCGCGGGGTCAGGCATGCCTCAGCTGTTGGGGTGCAGGAGGAGAGTACTGATGCATCACCTACATCCTCCACCTCTGCAACACTGAGCCTGATAGCTGTTTTGAAATGCATGAGACTGTAGAGTCACATAGTTTAAAGCAGCAATCTGGCCAGCAGAGGAGAGGGAGGTGCATGCTGCCTGGAGCACCACTGCTCTCTTCCTTCTGCCATTGATCAGCATGGAAAGGGGAAGGAGAATCCTGGAAGGGGGAGTGAGAGAAAGAAAGAGTGAGGGGGGTGGAAGGAGGCACATGACAGCCTTGAAACCTATTAATTGATATGTCAAGTGGTTGCAACACCTTTGTAAGGCCACCAGGAATTTGTTGACATTTTTTATTTTCTTTTTCACCTTTTCTGGGAGGTGTGCTCTCATGCTGTCCTTGACCAAAAGAGCTTTGCGTTGTTTGCTTTGGAAAGTGTCCAGAAGGTTTTTTCAGTGTTTCAGCCATAAAATCATTATGTCCTTGTCCATCCAGCCTTTCTCATTCACGTGGACTACAAAATTATGCAAGAAAGTTTCACTTGGCATAGTCTTCCATTTGAAAATGATCATAGGCGGCAATTTCTTGCCGTTGGTGCAGCAAGCAAGAACTACAGTGGTGTGATTTTTCATGTCCAGTTGTTTTCACATTCACCATTCTTTCTCCTTTTTGGCTAACTGTTCTTCCCAGTGGTATAACAAACGTCAATGGGACCTCGTCCATGTTGATGATGTGATCCGGCGTGACACCATATTTTTTTATTTCAGAGCAAACAAATTAACAGAAATTGTTTTAGCTTCTCTTCGTAAACAACAGGTAACTGCTGGCACATCACTGTTCTTGCCTGCATGCTCAACTGGTGTCGCTGCATAAAGTGGTAACATCATGAAGGACCACCCACGAATTCCTCTATATCCATTTCTCTTACAATGTCCTTAGCTTTAAATCATACTTTCCTAGTGTGTAGACAGATGGACTCAGAACCAGTGGGTTTATGCCCCCCTGTCAGCAGATGGAAACGGAGCAAGCTGATGTTACAGCATACATAACCCTGCAGTGACCCCAGTTTGCCAGTATTCTCCATCTCCAGCAGATGGTGGATGTGCATCTCCCTGTGGGGATTGTTTTGAGCTTTTGTGAAAGGAGAAATTTTAAATTCTAAATTCAGGAAAAGAAAGCCTCACTCTCCTGCAGTGATACCTAAAGGTCCCTCCCCCAGTTGAGAATTCCTGAGGCGATTTCCGTGGTCCTTCAAAGGTGTACCTTGGTCTGGTAGATGGGTTTCCTGGCATGGACTTAGCTGCTAGTTCTGCTGAAAGGCAGAGGGTGCAGGAGGCTGAGCATGGCAGTGATGGGAGTTGCCCTCTCCCCCCGCAGCCGTAGAACATCTCTGTACTCAGCCAATAAGTGCTGAGCTCAGGTAAGGTTTAAAAAAAAAAAGTTTTACTTGAATCAGAGACAGAGGGGTTTCAGGACTTCTTCCGGTCTTCGTTCTCGGTGCACCATGCCAACGTTTGTTCCCGCTCCCATTGGAGTTGGGGGAACTGGGCAGCCTGGTGGGTTGAGTGGTCCCCGGTGGGCTAGACCCCGGACTTAGGCTTTTTTCTTGCATGCTGCATGGTAGGCTGTGGCAGCCTTTTTCACACGTTCTTGTGTGTTCTACTGCCCTCTATAGGCCATTGGTGTGCACAGTGTGTCAGCTCTGTGCACACATGTGCTTGTTTTTTGGGCACGCTTTTTACGCGCACAAACTTTATTACACGCTTAACATGGCACACAGGTTGTGGGTACGCCTTGCCGTGCTTTCTTCTAGGCACTTACTTTTTGGGCACATTTCATTTTTGAGCGCGAGCCGTTCCGACACACATTTACAGCAGCAATAGGGTAGGAAAGCAAGAAGCCTAAGAGTCTTCCTGTTTGTGTTGCCTATCATATTAGGGTTTCTCGGCCTGGCCTGGCTTCTAACCTGTGTCAGCGCTGCTCAAATGCTCAGGGAGATTTGTCTTCCTCAGATTTTGCTAAGCCTGGCTCTTCCCATTCTGATGATGGGTTGGTCACAGCCTTGATGAGGGGGATCTTGGTTCTCCCTTGACTGGCTCTTCCGCTGGCGAGGGCAGTTCAGTGGGACCAGCTCCAGTTCCTTCTGGGCTTGGTCTGGACCAGGCTGCTTTTTCTTGGGTGGAATTTTTCAAGGCTTACATCCTTTCTTCAGGCGCAGTCCTCTGCTTCCCCCATTTCTGTCTGGTCGGACCTTCAGCTGGTGGCTTCTCTCTCTTCCAGTCCTATGCTTAAGCGCCAGGTCTCGCCTCTGTTCCCTGCGGGTGTTCCCAATAGGACATAAAGCGCCACCAAGTTGCTTCTCTCTGTCATTGCAGTATAATTTGTACCCTTGTATAGCACTATCCCATTGATTGTTCTCTTTCCACCTTATCTCTGAGCCGCCAATTAAGTCTGTCATCATTTACTGCTATACACTCTAATTCTCCCGGAACCACGCCCGTGGCCCCGCCCCCGGAACATCCCTGATGAAGCGCAGGCCACGACACCCCCCCCCCCCCCCCCAGGAAAGCCCCGGGACTTGCACGCGCCGGCAGCCTATGCAACATAGGCTCGGCGCATGCAGGGGGAGCTTGGGGAAGTTTTTCGGGGGGTACGCACGTATCCCTTTGAAAATCTGCCCCTGAATGTTGTAAATTGGACACAAATGTATAACATACCTAATGTGTATTGAATACCACTATAATTTGGAATGGTAAAATGACTTATTTATATTTATTTAAAGATTCGCAAATATTACCTGCAGGTAGCAAGCAAACAAGCACTGTAGCACTCACTATTGCTAAAAAAGTCATTCTAATGTGCAGGCATAATGAAGAAATATCTTGTTTTTCTGTATGGAAATTGGAAATGTTGAAATATGCTCATATGGAACAATTAAGACGAGCTTTTTGGTCTTACAGAGTTATTAAAACAAAACCTTTATTTTCTTTTGTCCTGCCTAAAACAATTGTTTGGTAAGTAAAGAGTCAGATAGTGAGATATTGGTGCTACAGATATTTGGATTGCAGAAAACGCTGTATGAATGAGGATGGATGAATGGGTATATCTGCAATTGTGTATGGGAGCATAAGAATTTACAAAAACTTAAGCATAAACAGTTTTGCTTGGTTAATTTGTATTACTTGGACAAATGTTCTCTGAGATTTTGAGGATTTATCATGCAATATTCAAATTTTTTTCTTTATTAAAGAAATATTAAAAAAAAAAAAAAAGAAATACCACTTGATGTTTGTACACCCATTCCCATATCTTTATGGCCTTCTGGCAGAGAGTCCATGACTCTGTGCCTCCTTGTTTGTTGACATAAAACATGGCTACTTGATTGACAGTTTGAATGAGAATTCTCTTCCCCTTGAGGAGATTGAAGAAGATGCTTATGGCATGTCTGAACACTCACAGTTCCAGCAAGTTGATTTGAATCTGGCTTTCCACTAAAGACCAAGTCCCTTGGGTTCAGAATAAGAAATAATCCTCCCCATCCTTTGATGAAAGCATCTGTTGCTAATATCACCTGATGAAGTGACAGATTGGTGCCCCTCCTTTAAGGTAAGGGGTTTAGCCACTAGTGGAGGGCCAGTTTCATTTCGTGCAAGACTTTTTATTAAAGATACCAAAGGTTGAGTTAACTGGTCCCACTGGGTGTGGAGGCTCCATTGCAGGACTTGCCTGTGGAGGTAGGTTAGTGGTAATATATGAACTGCCACCCCATGTGCCCCAGAACAACTAGCACTTCCCTTGCTGTTGTCTGTCCATGTTAAGCAAACAATATGCCAGGGATTTGAGGACATTTGCTTGATCTGTTAGAAGAAGCACTCTCATCTGCAGAGAGTCTATCCATACCCAGCTTAATTTGATTTTCTGAGATAGGATCAGGGTTCATTTTTTTAAATTCACTAGGAGTCATAGAGATTGTAGGAGTTGAATTGTTTTCTGTAGGGAAGTCAGCACCTCTTCCCATTACTAGCCAGTACAGGTAAGGGAAAATGCAAATGCCTTGACGATGGAGATGCACTGCTGCTACAATGCATTTAGGTAAGACTCTGGATGCTGCTGAAAGACTGAAAGGGAGCACTTTGTACTCTTAATGAGAGGATTCCACCACAAAGCATAGATAGGGCCAGTAAGCAGAATAGATAGGTATATGGGCATAGGCCTCCTTCAGATCTAGGGCCCACATCCACTCTTCCACTTGGATGAAGGGCAGAATCATGTGGTGGGGGTTCATCTTGAATTTCTCCAGTAGTAGATTCTTTTTCAGACTTCTTACATCCGGGATGGATCTCAATCCTTTGATTTTCATGAGAATGATAAAATAGCGGGAATAGAACATCTGGCCATGTTGATCGGGCAGGATTGATTTTATTGCCTGCTATGTGATGAGTGAGACCACCACCTAGCAGAGCTATGCTGAGTGAGATGGATTGAAGACTGAGCAATGAGGTAGTATTGGAAGTCAGGAGAAATGCAAATGGTAACCAGATTCAACAATTTTGAGCACTCAGCGATCTTTAGTGATCTTGTGCCATTCCTCCAGGTAGAGATGAATTTCTCCCCCTTACCTGAGAGCATAAGTGTTGGGCTTGGAGATTTGTCAAAAACTTGATCCAGGTTTTGTTTGGACTTGTTTTGCTTTTAGTTGGTGTCTTTTGTGCTGGTGTCCTCAAGCCAGGAGCTGCTGCTGTGTCATGGCTAATTCAGCCCTGCTTGTTGATGAAGAACAATTGTGTTTTTAAGAACATCTCTGTAGATAGGTGAAACTTAAATATGCACTTGTTCTCATTGCTCCTAAATGGGATTATTTTTATGCCTAAGAGATGAGCTACAGAAACTCATGCACTCATAAGTACTGTGAAAAGGATACATCTGTCAACCATATATGCAGTGTATGCCTGATATTTTGTTTAAAAGAGTTAAATTGATGCATGGCCTAAGTATAGCTGTCTTGGGGTTCATTTACTAAGCTGCAATAAAGGTATAATGAGTAAAAAATGTTTATCAAGTAATATCCCTGTATCCTGGTGCTATAGAAATGAAACATAGAAATGACAGCAGAAGATGACCAAATGGCCCATCCAGTCTGCCCAGCAAGCTTTCACACTTATTTTTCTCATACTTATCTGTAACTCTTGGCCCTTATTGGTAACTTTTTGGTTTCAATTTCCTTCTCCCCCCTACCATTGATGCAGAGAGCAGTGCTGGAGCCGCATCAAAGTAAAGTATCTAACTTAATTGGTATGGGGTAGTAACCGCCGCAATAAGCAAGCTACTCCCACTCTTATTTGTTTACCTAGTTGTGCAATTCAGTCCTTGTTGGTTGTTGTCTGAATATAAATCCTCTTTTCTTCATTCCCCCTGCTGTTGAAGCAGTGAGCTGCGCTGGATATGTATTCCAAGTGAAGTATCAGGCTTATTTGGTTTGGGGTAGTAACTGCTGTAACAAGCAAGCTACTCTCCCGCTTATTTGCACCACAACGAATATTTTCTTGAACTCTCAGAATTCGCCAAATAACTGGCATTATTTCTGTGTTACCTATGCTCTGTATTCTTCTTCCCCCAGTTTTTTTCTCTCTGTTTTATTGTAACTTTTTTTACTTCTTTACTATGTTAATGTTTAAAGGTTTTTTGTACCCCAGTTTCCTGTAAACCGACATGATATGACATTGTCATGAATGCCGGTATAAAAAAGCACCAAATATAAATAAATATTTGTGAATGCAAATCCTTTTTTCCACATTTTCTCTTGCCTTTGAAGCATAGAGCAATGTTGGAGTTGCATTAACCGTGTGTATGTTTATTGAATAAGGGTATTAATCACCAGGTAGTAAGCCACTCCCCATGCCTCTCCTCCTCATTCACATCCTCTAGATTTTATGGATCCACAATGTTTATCCCAAGCTCTTTTGAAATCCTTCACAGTTTTGGTGTTCACCACTTCCTCCGGAAGAGCGTTCCAGGCTTCTACCACCCTCTCCGTGAAGAAATACTTCCTGACATTGGTTCTGAGTCTTCCTCCCAGGAGTTTTAAATCGTGACCCCTGGTTCTGCTGATTTTTTTCTGATGGAAAAGTTTTGTCGTTGACTTTGGATCATTAAAACCTTTCAAGTATCTGAAAGTCTGTATCATATCACCCCTGCACCTCCTTTCCTCCAGGGTATACATGTTTAGGTTCTTCAGTCTCTCCTCATAAGTCATTCGCTGAAGACCATCCACCTTTTAGGTCGCCCTTCTCTGGATCGCTTCCATCTTCTATCTGTCCCTTCGGAGATACAGTCTCCAGAACTGAGCACAGTACTCCAGGTGAGGTCTCCCCAAGAACCTGCACAAGGGGATAATCACTTCCCTTTTCTTACTCAATATTCCTCTCTCTATGCAGCCCAGCTTTCTTCTGGCTTTAGCTATCACCTTGTCACATTGTTTCGCCTTCAGATCGTTAGACACTAACACCCCAAGTTCTCTCTCTTGCTCCATGCACATCAGCCCTTCACCCCCCATCGAATACATTTCCTTTGGATTTTCACACCCCATATGCATGATTCTGCACTTTTTGGCATTGAATCTCAGCTGCCATATCTTCGACCAGTCTTCCAGCTTCCTTAAATCACATCTCATTCTCTCCACTCCTTCCGGCGTGTCCACTCTGTTGCAGATCTTAGTATCATCCGCAAAAAGATAAACCTTACCTTCTATCCCTTCTCTGATGTCACTCACAAAGATATTGAACAGGACCGGTCCCAACTCCGAGCCTTGCGTCACTCCGCTTAACACCGCTCTCTCTTCAGAGTAAGTTCCATTTACCATCACACATTGTCTTCTGTCCTTCAACCAGTTTGCTATCCCAAGCTTCTCATTTTATTCACAAGCCTCCTGTGCGGGACTGTATAAAAAGTTTTGCTAAAATCCAAGTAGATGACATCTAGCGCTCTTCCTCGATCCAATTCCTTAATCACCCAATCAAAATCCAATCGTCTGTCAGGACCTTCTCTTGGTGAAACCATGCTGCCTCTGGTCCAGCAATTCTGCTGCTTGTAGATAGTTCACTATTCTTTCCTTCAGCTGCGATTCCAATCACTTGATATTTTCCCAAAATCCTGCCCTTATTGTAATGAGCTGCTTTGCATGCAAAGCATGTTCAAATGCATACAAAGCAGCTCATTACTATCAAATTTCATGCAAATCCAGTACAGCTTGCAAAAAATAACACAAGCCACTTTATTTGCCAAAAAGCTAGCTAAAACTCAGGAGTTGTAGCTAACTTTTCGATGGGAGCATTGGGATATTAACACAGGTCCCAATGCTCTTGCACAAAATTTAAAGAGCCCCCTCTTAACTGTGTAAAATTCTTTCCTTCGGGGTCTGAGTAGGTCCCTGCCCATCCCCCACTGCTTGTAGAAGCAACCCAAATGTAAAAAAAAAAAAAAAGTTTTGAAAGCCCCCCTGCCCCCCTACCAAAGAATCAAAACCCTTCGTAGGAGTTATCTTAACCCCCTGCTCCCCCCTTCAACCCCCTTTCCGTTGAAGGCCCTGATAGTCTAGTGGTCTTAGATTCCCCCACAGTTCCTTAGAGAACATTCCTGATAGTCTAGTGGGACCTGGAACGCCCCCTAGGTTCCAGGAATGCCCCCTAGGTTCCAGGCCATTTGACACCATCTTTCAAAATGGCACCAGCCGGCTTCTGCCCCTATCACTGGAGGGGGGCTGCAGGGGGCTAAAATGGCTCGTATGGTGGTGGGAGTTGTATTTGAAAGGGCAGGGGTTTGGGTAGGGGAACAGTGTGTCATCACATTTGAGCCACCTCTATAAGTGGCAGGGGGGAGGGGTAGGCAGGGGTCTACCCAGACCCCCCCTGGGGAGATTTTACACAGTGGAGGGAGGCTGTTTTGGGCTAATGATGTTTGTGCCCTTCTACAATAAAATAATGCAGCTTAGTAAATGACTCAGATAGTGACTTTGGTGGTTTGAACCACTATGAAAACAGTTCTAAGGCACAGGATGATCTCTTATGTATCCATTCCAATTCCAGAGTCATCTTTAAACTTCTAAAGCAGATGAAGGAGTTTACTGCTTTCTGGAATTATTTAATAGATTTCATATAGTTTTTGGTTTAGCTGGGTAAATAAGAGATTTTTTTGTTAGATCCCCACCAGCAGGGCCTGTTACTGAGGAGAGGCCTCTTATTAGATACTCACCTATTGCAGGGAAACCCCAAGGTAGGAAGAAAGCTGGACTTGCATTCTGATATTCCAGGTTTTTTTGCTGCTTATTTAAGAATAAAGAATTAATATTAAGTATATGATGTTTAATTTCATACCTGTGTACTTTAGTTAGATAACTATCAACAAATTAGATTAGATTGCTAGATTTGAATATCCCATTTGTATTTGTGACGTTCGATAGCAGTCTGAAGCTAAAATTTCCAAACTTCAATGTTAAATTATTTTGCCAACACAACCATTTTTCTTTCTGTTACAGCTGCAAATAGAAAACCTTCAGTTGGTGTGAAAAAGAATAAGAGTAGAACATTAACAAGACAGTCTGTGTCAAGGATTCCCATGTCATCCAACTCTACCTCATCAAAACTAAATCCTATAAATAATTCCAGGGTACCAAAGAGATTGCAGAAACCTGGAAAGCCTTTACTTTCTAAAATTAAGTCAAGGAATCAGTGTAAAAGACCAGAGCAAAAAAACTCGAGAAAGCTGGAAGTGGGAGACTTGGTTCTTAAGGAGCCAAAAGTTGTGCTGTATAAAAACTTGGCCATTAAACAGGAGAAAGAAACAGAGGGACCAGTGCAAATTCCTGAATCCAGCAGGTGCTTAACGAGGCATGCAGCCAGAGAATATAAACTGAACTGTGAGAGAGGTGCTTCTGAACAAGACGAATCTTCACCTTGTGCATATATCACTCGGAGGTCCATGCGAACCAGGTTGAACTCCAAGGAGATCTCAGATACCAAGCTTGAACCAAATATGTTGGATAATTATCAGATCACCGCCAGCATGACTGGAAATCAACCTAAGCACCTGGATCAGCAGTTTCATTGCATTCACAGAACTGAATGGGGACATGAGACACTACTAAAAGAAGAGAACGGGTGTCAAAAGAATGGCGAGAGCACATCTAAAAGGAAATCACGGCAGGCAAGACCAGCAAATCCATTGTCAGAGATAGAAGACTCTGGTCCCACCTATGATCCATTAGCTACAGAGGAAGAAACAGGAGACATGCTATATTCCCACCCTGAAGCTGGTAAGGTGGTGGGTGTACCTAGTGATTACCAGGACTGCAGTGCTGTAGCTAGTGGATGCTCTGTGATGTCTCCAGACACTGTTAAAGTGAAAGATGGTTTCAGAATGCTGAAAAGCAAAAAGAAACATCGAATCACGAGATATGATGCACAGCTTATCCTTGAGAACAGTACAGGAATCCCCAAATTGACACTGCGCAGGCGTCATGACAGCAACAGCAGCAAGACCAATGACCAAGAAAGTGATGTCATCAATTCATCAAAAATAAGCATCAAGTTAAGTAAAGACCATGAGAAGGAGAAGAGTAATTTGTATGTAGCAAAGCTTAATAATGGCTTTAACTCAGGCTCTGGTGGAAGTTCTACAAAATTAAAGATCCAACTGAAACGGGATGAGGAGAGCAAAGTGCCATACTCAGAAGAGCGTCCTGAGAGCAGACTCTGCTGTAACAACACACTCTCTCTCCTGGAGTCCAGCATGGGGGTGGACGATTACCATCAGTACCAGGAAGAAAGTGCCGAGGAGTCCTCATCTGAAGAGGAAGATGAGGAAGATGATTATGATGATGACTTTGAGGATGATTTCATTCCACTCCCTCCTGCAAAACGATTGAGACTTATAGTTGGTAAAGATTCGATAGACATTGATATATCTTCCCGGCGGAGAGAAGACCAGTCTTTGAGGCTTAATGCTTAAGTCATAGCTCTTACAGGAGGATAGCCATTTTCCCTGGATGTAATCCATGTGTGCACTGGTAGACAAGCAACAGAACTATGCTATAGAATCTTTTTGTTAGTCTATCAAACTAACATGGAGAGAGCCATTCAAATACCAGTATTTTAAAAAAAAATTTTCACTATCTAGTCATGATATATTGCTATAAGTGCAGTTTAGAAGAAACAACATGATCAAGAAGTAGAAAGTAAAATTGTACTATTTCAGGAAGCCGTTGTCCTAGACATTACCAGGCGAATACTTCTGTCAGTGGGACTGGCTAATGAATTGTTGAAGCTATGAAGTTTTGTTCTGTTATTTCATCTTGTGCTACATTATGGATTATAGCTGGAGGAAATAGCAATTCTCCTTTTAAAATGATGCTAATGCCCATTTATATAAAAAAAAAATACATTCAGTTATTTCTGAGTGAAAAACTTTATGTAAATTTTTGTGATGAGCACTTGTGTAATGTTCCTTCATTGTGGGGAGAACCTTGTAGAAAGTGTACAGCAGACTGACCCTTCTTGCGTCCAGTGGGGGCAGATTTTTATTGTACTTTTTAATAGCCTTCTTATGTGCAATTCCGAGTTAGGACAAATGAAGAGGGAATTAAGTTCTGTTGTGTTTAAAAAAAAAATACATATATATGTATAAAAGGCTGGAGCAAAATTTGTAGTGAGAGATCCAATGTTCTGTGTAGGACAGTAGAACAATGAGGTCACAATTATGGGGTAAGCCAGTGTGGTTTTTAAAGCATGAGCATAATATATGCTCTTTAATATCTCATGTAACAAGCAAACAATCATGCCTGCAACATCTTCAGATTTTTAGTGCATTTCTATCACCAGCAATGAATTTACTGCTTCTTCGTCTTTTGTTTTTTGTTCAGTGTTCCCCTTTTGGATTTTGTCAGTTTAGCGCTGTACACTGTTTGCAGCCTTTTGTTAGTATCTAATGTTCAGTTGATTACCCTTTGCCCTGCATTTCTTCCCCTCTTTATTTTCTTTAAGCTAAAAACGTTTACTAACATTTTAGTACATTATCTGTACAAGGGTAGCAGTCTGCGGAATAAAAGTTTGGAGATGGTGTATATATTGTTTGTTATATAACTTGACATCTTGTATTTAACACTTTTCAGTACTTTTTAGATAAAAAAAAAAAGTTCTTTGCTAGAATGATTGGTGCTTATTTTTTCACAAAATATTAAAATGCTGTGAAATGGAGGCAAAAATATATTCAGCAGAATTTCAGCTGCCTGAATGTTATTCAGGTTGGTGCTGCAAACATAATTCCATGGATTACATTTGATTCCAGTTCTGGTTTTCTGATATTTATCCCAGTGCAGTTTGGTCCTTTAACTAATGTTTTGTCTGTTTTAAAACCAGGGACCACCTTCCGCATAGCATGACTTTTTCTAACTGTTTTTTGCCTAAGACTGTAGGCAAAGAATTCAGGGATCTGTCCCTGTTTTGGGAGGTTTTACCTTTTAGGGTCTCCTGTTACCTCCTGCCTCACTATAAATGTTTTATGTATCCCCTCATTACTACACCCTCTTTTTCCAACTATTAGCATGTGGATTTGAGGTTGTACACTTCTGATTCTAAAGCAGGGACTCTTATCAGTAAGCTAAAGGAGCAGCTTCAATAATTGAGCTAGTGGGAGAACCAGGAGGCCAATATTCAGCCACTATCTGGCTGAGCAAGTTAGTCATATAAACTTATATTGCTAACTTGGTCGAAATACACAGTTGCACAGCCACACTATTGAATATACTCAGCTATCTTATAGTTAGGTGGATGTTTATCTGGCTAACTATAAGATAACTAAATAGCTGTTGCAGACTTATCCAGCTAATTAAGTCATCTAAGGCAGAAAATCGGCATTTATCCAGCTGATTACCTGTTTCACTAAGGGTTTTCCCCATAGATATAAAATGGAGAAAAGCCTTAATGAATTGGGCCTTAAGTTAGATGGATAAATAGCTGCACCTCAGAATACTCCCATCCAACCCCTCACTGGATAAATAGCCAGCTAAGTGGCAGCTGAATTTTCAGACTGTGCCACTTAGCCAGCTAAAGGCCAGATTCAGTAAGGCTTTTCTCCCATTTTGTCTGAGAACCCTTAGTGAATCAGGTCCTAAGTCAGAACTTAAGTGGCTAAGTGGTGCTGAATATTGACCACCTTATCTACTGAAGCCTAGTTAATTTTGTCCTTTATTTCTATATACTGTACCACACTGTTCTGCCAATGACATGGGGTCCAAGACCGATCTAGCCCCATCCTTCTTTTTGCAGTAAACCTTCAATTCAGGATGTAAAGGTGACTTAAAGGTATTGCAATAGACTGACATCTATAATGCCTTTCTCAAACTATCACTACCTTCTTAGCAAAAGGACTGCAAACATACTGAAATCTAAAATTCTCAGCCCCCTGTGGTAGTGTTGGGTAATTTGATTAGCTCTTAAAATATCTTTTTTATTAAATATAATAAACCAGGAGTTAACTCTTGCCTCACCACAAGAACTAGATCAATTGGAATGGAAGTTAGAAAACCAAGACTGAACTGCAGATTTCTTGCTGACCTGGAATTGTGTTATTAGCACTGGTCCCTGTAGATTTCTTTCATTTGCATCTTCACAGGACCTGAAAATGAGCTGCTCTGACAGAAAAGCCAGAATTGCAGCTTTCATTCTGTGGTAACCTAGAACAGATGTTTTTGTTTGAGATCCCATGTACAGGATTGAAAAAAATATTTGTGTATGTATATTGTAAATATTTGTGTGTTGTGAGAAATTCTTTGTCTTAAAAAAAATGAGCTAACATACCGGAAGGGTTTTTAAGTTAAATACACTCATGCCAATAAAATAGGTAATTATAAACCTAGATTTTAATTAAGCATTGGCCATTCTTTGGTTATATTTAGTTTGTGTTTGAACTTTTCAAACTTTACCAACCATTGTACCAGTGCAGCACTGTTTGTTTGGTTTTTTTTTTAAAGTATTGTGTAAGATTACAGCAGAAGGAGTGGCTGCGTGGGGCATACCTCAGGGTTTAGTTATACTTCCAAATCAAATCTACCTTAGCAGCTAGTCATTGATAATTTCCTAGCGTGTAGCAGATGGACTCAAAACAAATGAGTATAGTGTGCTCGTGCTAGCAGTTGGAGACGGATCTGACGTCAGCACGGGTACATATACCCCCACAGGAAGTGAAGCAATTCAGTAATTTCCATCTCCAAAGCAGTTTGGAGCTACCCACGCTCGCTGAGCGTGTTTTCCAAATTCTATCGACTAAATTCTTAGAAGAAATCTACTGAAGACGAGCCCCGCACTCCTGTGGTGATACCAGGCGGTCACTCACCCAGTTGAGTTTCCCGAGCTGACTTCCGTGGTCCCTCGGAGGTAGGAGCCTCGGTCCGGTGGCCGGTTCGCGGCAGGGACCCAGCCCCCGAGTGAGAAGGGCTCAGGCGCGGCCTAGAGGCAGCCTCGGTCCCGGCGTGGACTTGGCCCCCGAGCGGTTCGGGCGCGGCCTAGAGGCAGCGGGTGCACTTCCTTAAGCGCGGCGGTGAAGGTATTCCCCTTACCCCCCGCAGCCGGAGACCGCCTGGGTCGCAGCCGGGAAGCGCCAAAGACAAGGTAAGGCGTACATCTTTACTTGGTCTCCGAGGAAGTGTGGACTAACTGGGCCTGCCTACGAGGCCGCCCGCCTGGGAGGTTGCCATTTTTGCCTGCCTACTTCTCTTTTATAATTAAGCGCTTTTTGTTTGCTGAACGCACGTTGTGAGCGCACTTGATAGGCGCACATTATAAGATGCCCGCTATAGGCGCACTGTTTATAAGACGCCCGCTATAGGCGCACATTTATAAGATGCCCGTTCATAGGCGCGCACGTTTATAAGACGCCCCGTTGATAGGCGCACTGTTTATAAGACGCCTGCTATAGGCGCACGTTTATATAAGACGCCCGTTTATAGGCGCACGTTTATATAAGACGCCCGTTCATAGGTGCAGGCTGTTACGCGCCTGTGTTAGGCGCACATCGTAGGACGACACCGCATTTGAGGCAAATGGAGCGTAAGAAGGCCTCTGCGTCTGCAGAGCTGGCACCCCCAGAATCAGGCATGAACGCTCTAAGCCTCTGCTCAGCATGCAATCTTAGAGCCACACAGAGCGAGGAAGCAGACTCCCTATGTGCCCAATGTGAGGAAGCCATGGCAGTCCCAGGACAGGACCAGTCCCAGCCCAGCGGTTCCTTAGAGAACACTCCGGACTTAGCAGGCCACGGCGAGCAGCCAGGGAATCCGAGAGACCTGGTATCCCTGCGGCCAGATCTGGCTTCGCTTTCCTGGGTGGAATTGTTTAAGGGGATTCACGCCTTTGTCCAGATGCAGTCTGCTCCTCATATGGGTCTTTCCGTCCCGGTTGATCCGGTCCCTGGACCCTCGAGACCTAGGCGCAGCCATTCACCACCCGACAGCCCCAATCATGGGGATTCGGATTATTCACAGGTAAGTGAGGAGCCCCCCGAAGAGAATGAACTTCCCTCGGAGATAGAACCATATCGGACCATGAGACGCTTCTTTCGGAGAGAAGATCTGCCGGGCCTGGTCTCACAATGCTTATCAGAGCTGGCCATTCCAGGCCAGGACCCCCCCAGAGGTCCCTATACAGAACCCTCTGCTAGAGGGCCTGCACCAAACGGCTCACCACTTTCTTCTCCTACAAGCAGCACAGCAGCTAATCGAGCTGGAATGGAAGGCACCGGAGGCCTCATTCAAAGGGGGTCGGGCCTTGTCTGGCATGTAACCTCTAGATCCGACAGCCAAGGAACTGCTGGCGTGCCCCAGGGTAGATGCCATAATTAACGCAATTGTGAAACGCACCACCATTCCGGTGGAGGGGGGAGCGGCTCTCAAGGATGAGCATGACCGACGCATGGACACCATTCTGAAACAAGCCTTTGAGGTAGCCATGTCCCTTCGAATCGCGACTTGCTGCACCGTGGTGACGCGCTCCTGTTTATCACAGGCAAGAAATAACACCCCGGGAGAAGACATGGAATCGGCTCTCGCATTTCTCACAGACGCAGTCTCCGACCTCGTCCGTACGGCAGCCAAAGGAGTGTCCTCCTCAGTGGCAGCCAGAAGACAGCTTTGGCTACGCAATTGGGCGGCCGACTCATCCTCCAAGTCTCGACTCACAAGAATGCCCTTTAAGGGTTCCCTACTGTTCGGCAGCGACCTTGAGAATTGGGCTACTAAATGGGGTGCCTCTCAGTTACCCCGTCTACCAGAAGACAGGTCAAGGAGGAACCAGCGTTCAGTTTCTTAGACCATCCAGAGGTAGAAACTCGCAGTGCTTCAACCCTTACAGGTCTCGCTATCAAGCACCTCGTTCTCAAGCCAGGAATCAGCCCTTTCGGGCTAAGCACACCAAGAAGAGAACCGGCCCGGGTTCTGGCCCCGGCTGTAACCCACAATGACAATCAGCCGACCGGGGGTAGCAGCCATAGGGGGCAGGCTAACCCTCTTCTACCGCAGGTGGGTCGAGATCACTTCGGACCAGTGGGTCCTCGCCATCATCCGGGAAGGATATTACCTGGATTTCTTTCGGCCTCCGCCGAACAAGTTTGTGGAATCTCCTTGTTCGCCACTCAAGGCAGTGGCACTAGAAGTGACCTTACAGAGGCTCCTGGCCCTAAAAGCCATAATCCCAGTACCTGCGGAAGAGGTACCTTCTGGGCATTATTCCATTTATTTCATAGTACCCAAGAAGGAGGGCACCTTCAGGCCCGTCTTGGACCTCAAGTCAGTCAACCGACACCTACGGGTCCCCAGCTTTCGCATGGAAACTCTACGGTCTGTCAAGAATTCAGTACAGCCAGGGGAGTTTCTCACCTCCCTAGATCTGTCAGAAGCCTACCTGCATATCCCAATTCATCAGGATCATCAGCGCTATTTACGCTTCAAAGTCCTGGATCAGCACTTCCAGTTCCGGGCCTTACCCTTCGGGTTAGCCACCGCGCCACGGATCTTTACTAAGGTAACAGTTGTAGTGGCAGCGGCACTCAGGAAGGAAGGAATCCTCGTCCATCCCTACCTGGACGATTGGCTGATCAGGGCAAAGTCACTGGAAGAGAGTCACTGGGCAACCAACAGAGTGATAGCTCTTCTGGAAAGCCTAGGATGGGTAGTCAACATAAAGAAGAGTTCCCTACAGCCATCCCAGTTGCTGGAATACCTAGGGGTCCAATTCGACACCCAAGAAGACAAGGTCAGCCTGACCTCCAAGAGAAAGTCAAAACTCAGGACTCATCTGCAGGTCTTGCTGAGCACCAGCCGGCCCACAGCTTGAGATTATCTCCAAGTCCTTGGCCTCATGGCATCCACCCTGGAGGTGGTGCCATGGGCGCGGGCTCATATGAGACCATTGCAACGCGCCCTTCTATCTCGATGGAGTCCACGATCACAGGACTACACCATACGCCTGCCTCTATCAGCCAGAGTGCGGAATCAACTAGGCTGGTGGTTATGGCCCGGCCACTTGAGCCGGGGGTCAAGAATGTCCTCCCCAACCTGGATTCTGCTCACCACAGATGCCAGCCTGAACGGTTGGGGAGCGCACTGCGAGGAGCTCACCGCCCAAGGACGGTGGACCAGAGAAGAGTCAAGATGGAATATCAACCGAATAGAGGCACGGGCAGTCAGGCTAGCGTGCCTGCGATTTGCCCACAGACTTCGCAACAGAGCGGTCAGAGTGATGTCAGACAACGCCACCACAGTGGCATACATCAATCGACAGGGCGGCACCAGAAGCCAACAGGTGTCCCTAGAAATAACTCCCCTGATGATTTGGGCAGAGGCCAATCTTCAAGACATCTCCGCCGTACACATCGCCGGGAAGGACAACACTGCAGCAGACTTCCTCAGCAGAGAAAGCCTAAACCCGGGAGAATGGCAGCTGTCACCCACAGCCTTTCAGATAATTGTGGATCACTGGGGGACGCCAACCATGGACCTATTAGCAGACAGGTCCAATGCTCAAGTTCCCAGATATTTCAGCCGCAGGCGGGATTCTCGAGCTCAGGGGATCGATGCCCTGGTACAGCCATGGCCTCAGGGGATCCTACTATATGCATTTCCTCCATGGCCCCTGTTGGGCGCCATTGTTCACAGGATTCAGCGACACAGAGGTCTAGTTCTTCTAGTGGCCCCGGACTGGCCAAGAAGACCCTGGTACGCAAACATGAGAAGACTACTGGCAGGGAATCCTCTACCTCTGCCTCCATACCGGGACCTGCTACGGCAAGGCCCCATCCTCCACGAGGATCCAGCTCAATTCTCTCTTACGGTCTGGCCATTGAGAGGGCTAGACTGAAGAAAAGAGGATACTCAGAGCCGGTGATAGATACACTCCTCCAAGCACGCAAGTTCTCCACATCACTAACATATATCAGGATCTGGAGAATCTTTGAAGCCTGGTGCGATTCTCACAGCACCAATTTGCATACCGCACAGATTCCTATCATTTTGGACTTCCTACAAGATGGACTTCAGAAGGGTCTCTCCCTCAGCTCCATCAAGGTACATGTAGCAGCGCTATCTTGCTACGGTCCCAGACATGACGGCAAATCCATTGCCCAGCACCCAGACGTTTCACACTTCCTGAAAGGAGTTAAACACATTCGCCCGCCACTGAAGTGGCCAGTGCCCTTGTGGAACCTTAACCTGGTATTGGAATTTCTAGCGGGATCAGCCTTCAGGCCCCTTCGAGGCCTGTCTCTCCGTTTGTTAACCTTGAAGATGGTGTTCTTGCTGGCTGTGTGTTCAGCACGCCACATCTCAGAGCTACAAGCACTATCCTGTCGTGATCCATTTCTTAGAATCACTCCAGAGGCTATCCATCTTCGTACAGTTCCTTCCTTTTTATCCAAAGTGGTCTCCCACTTTCACCTCAACCAAACCATATCCTTGCCTACCACGGAAGGTTTGAAGAAATCGGAAGAAGGTCGAATACTACGTCATCTCGACATTGGCAGACTGCTGTCCAGATATCTGGAAATGTCAGAAGCAGTACGAAAGACGGACCACCTGTTCGTCCTGCACAGCGGGAAGAAGCAAGGGGAAGCGGCCTCACGGCCAACCATCGCCCGCTGGATTAAAGAAGTTATCAAGGCAGCCTACGTAGAGGCAGGAAAACCACCACCTCTACAGGTCAAGGCTCATTCTACCAGAGCACAATCAGCCTCTTGGGCAGGAGCTAAGCTGCTGTCGCCTGCAGAGATATGCAAAGCGGCGACGTGGTCCTCCCTCCATACCTTCTCCAGATTCTACCGTCTGGACGTTCAGGCCAGGGAGGACACAGCATTTGCGAGGGCAATCCTAAACGGTCCTCGGGCAGCCTCCCGCCCAGTCCGGGAGTAGCTTTTGTACATCCCATTTGTTTTGAGACCATCTGCTACACGCTAGGAAATGTTAAGATTACTTACCTGGTAATCTCCTTTTCCTTAGTGTATGCAAATGGACTCAGCATCCCGCCCGGCTGCCGGTATACATGGGGATTCGCTGACTCACGGTAAGCCATGTTTTGCTTATAATAGGGCTTCCACCCTGCCGGGTGTCGACGCCTTCCGGTTGAGAACACTGGCGGTCTCCAGCTACCATCAATTGGTCAGGGTAATCCTGTTGATTAATCGATCGGTCAGTACACATATGGCTATAACAGCTTTTGCAAGGAAGATTACTGAATTGCTTCACTTCCTGTGGGGGTATATGTACCCGTGCTGACGTCAGATACGTCTCCAACTGCTAGCACGAGCACACTATACCCATTTGTTTTGAGTCCATCTGCATACACTAAGGAAAAGGAGATTACCAGGTAAGTAATCTTAACATTGCCTTCTAAGCTACTTGGGCTAGTTTAACCTTGTTTGGACAGTATCATATGACAGCTACCTGTCAGATATACAATCCAAACAAAGAAAAAAAAATACTTCCCAGCCTAATCACAGCTGCCAGTTTAGATATCTCCACCAGGCAACTGTTACTTTCCATTTCTCATTTTCTAGTCACTAATAGTTGTTATACTAAAATAATGTTATGCAACACTTCATCTTTCATTGTCTTTATTAGAGATAACATTCTACATGGCTATGGTACAGTTGCTCTATTCATCCAATCTGAACCCCTTAGTCCCCGGGGCTCATCTCTAATATCTTTCATTTACAGGGCATGTAACCAACCAATGCTTCATTCCCTGATGACAAGCATTCTTACATCACATCATTATTCTTATTGTCACATAATTGGTCCAGTCACAGGCATAATTTTGGGTCTGCTGCCAATCTTTTATTGTCTCTCAGTAACCAAGTCCAAATACTGAATCCATACCCATTTTTTGTTTACATACTAGGTGTCAACAAATATATATCATGCTAGGTGTCAGATGCAATATTGCATAACCCATCTTTCAAATCAGTATGTAGCCCACGCCATAGTTTGACTACATTGTACACAAACAAAATGTGACAGTGCATTCAGTTCTTGAGATAACATCAACTCAGAACACAACATGCTTGCTAAGCTCTACAAAATCTAAAATGTTTCTCCATAAGGCCAATAATGTTTCTCCATAAGGCCAATCCATCAAATATAAAGACCTTTAAGGACCCCAAAAAAGGTTTTTCTTACTCTAAATTACTCATACCGGTCAGAGTTTGAGTATGAAGGTGGTGTCTTGTAAGTCTTCACATCCTTGTGCATTTTTCACATTCTGCTGTCTAAAAAAAATATAAATTAAAATATATTAAAATAGGAGTTTGTTTTACTGATGTATGCAACATACCCTTAGGGTCCTTTGTTTTCAGTTTTGTTTTGGGTTTTTTTTGTATATATGTTTATTGGTTTTTCAAAATTGATCAAATACACACATCAAAGCAAAACATTCCAAGGTACATTTAGTTAGAACATGAACTTGGCAAATTAAACATTATAGCTTGAACCTAGATCAGTAGTACCAGTGCTGCTTCTGGCAAGCGGTGGTGAACATGAGTATCAGTCATTACGTAACAGTTCTTCCGCATTTATGAGAATAGCATGTGGTCATTTATTCGTATTATAATTCCGCAGTAAGTTATTACCAAGTCTATCCTGAACATGATACAACATTGCCTTAACTTACTAGCAAAGGAAATATGGAAACCAATAATGAACAGTTTTTATTTATTTATTTATTTATTATTTATTTATTTATTTAACATTTTTTATATACAGACAACCGTTTGCACATCGTATCGGTGTACAATGAAACTCAAAACAGGTAGGCAGAGCCTTTACATGGAACATTAACTATAAAATTTGAATCAAAAAGGTATAACTGGAAGACTTACAGGAAACAAAATGGTAGGCAGGGCAATTCCTAGAACAGTAGCTATAAAATTAGAGATAAAGGTATTTAAAAAAAAATACAGAAAACACAGGTTTTATAATAGTTATGAACTATATGTACAAGATATTTACAATGGAAATCAAACAGTCTTGTGGAAAAAAGTTTTATACATTATGTGGATGGAGTAGCGGGAGGGTAGGCTTGTTGGAAGAGCAGAGTTTTTAGGGTTTTTTTGAATTATGGGGTGGATGTTTCCATGCGGAGATCTGGAGGGAGAGAGTTCCAGAGAGTGGGGACGGTGAGGGAGAAAGCTCTATTCATAGTATATTTTAGCTTGTAGGGTTTGATAGAGGGGGAGCGGAGTGTTCCTTGGAGGGCAGGACGTGTGGATCTGGTGGATGTGCGAGGAAGGAGTGGGGGGCACAGCCAATTGTCGTTTTCATTGGCGATACTTTTGTGAATCAGGGAAAGAGTTTTGAACAGGATACGAGATTGGATTGGTAGCCAGTGGAGATCAAACAGGGTAGGAGTGATATGATCTCTTTTTCTAGTGTTGGTAAGGATACGTGCAGCAGCGTTTTGTAGGAGTTACATCCGTGTGCCTTCCTCTCCCGCCAGTTCTCGCCTGCCGAGCAGAATTATGCCATCGGCGACAAGGAACTCTTGGCCATCAAGGTGGCCTTGGAAGAATGGCGCCCATGGCTGGAAGGGGCACCGCACCAGTTTACGGTCTTCACGGACCATAAGAACTTAGAATACTTGCACCGGGCGCAACGGCTCAACCCTCGACAAGCCCGGTGGGCCCTGTTCTTCACCCGTTTTAATTTCGTTCTCCAGTACTGACCGGCTGGGAAGAACATCAAGGCCGATGCTCTATCTCGAGTATTTGATTCAACAGAAGGTTCTGAGGAACCTCAGTACATTATTGAGCCATCCCGCATCCTCCTGTCGGCTACCTCAATCATTCCGCCGGGGAAAACTCTGGTTCCGCCACGCTTACGGAAACAAGTGCTGGCATGGGCTCACGATTCCCACTGCTCCGGCCACCCAGGGCAATCCCGCACATTGCAGACTCTGCGCCGATATTACTGGTGGCCTAAGGTAAATAAGGATGTCCGGGCCTATGTGGAGTCCTGCCAGACCTGTGCCCGCCACAAGAGAATCTTCGGGTCCACCCCAGGTTTACTTCAACCATTACCCGCGCCTTCTGAACGGTGGAGCTACGTGGCGACGGACTTCGTGGTGGACCTGCCACTATCCAGTGGCAACACGGTAATTTGGGTGGTAGTCGATTGTTTTAGCAAGATGGCGCACTTCGTACCCTTGCCAGGATTGCCATCAGCACCCCAGCTGGCCCAGCTGTTCGTCCAGCACATCTTCAGGCTTCACGGCCTACCTAAAGGCATCTTGTCTGATCGAGGGCCTCAATTTACAGCCAACTTCTGGAGGGCTCTCTGCCAGAAGTTCGACGTCACGCTAGATTATACATCCGGCTACCATCCACAAACTAACGGTCTCGCAGAGAGAACCAACCAGACCTTGAAGCAATTCCTTCGGTTATATGTGAACGAAAAACAGGATGACTGGACTAGTCTGCTACCATGGGCCGAATTCGCCCTGAATTCCCACATCTCCGCGGCTACGGGGTCCTCCCCGTTTCAGATTGTTTATGGGAGACAGCCACGACCGCCTATGCCTGTCCCTACTTCGGTACCGTCTCCCACAGCCCAGCTCTCGGCTGAAGAACTGCACCAGCTATGGATATCCACGCAGCGCGCCCTGGTCAAGGCCGGCCAGGCAGCTAAGTACGCGGATCAGCACAGAAGACCGTACCCGCCTCTCCGCCCAGGCCAAAAGGTTTGGCTAAGTACACAATTTATCCACTTGAAGCTGCCACCTTCACGACTGGCTCCGCGATTCATCGGGCCATTCCCCATCATCCGGCAGGTGGGTGCAGTCTCTTATCAGCTTCGTCTCCCTCCGTCTCTTAAGATACATAATACCTTTCATGTCTCTCTCCTGAAACCTCTGGTATTGTCATGGCCCTCCAGCACGCCTCCTACTCCCCAACCCGTCGCCTCCGAAGATGACCTCACCTATCAGGTCTGGGAGGTACTAGATGTGAGGAAGCATCGAAAGAAGTGGGAATACCTGTTAGCGTGGGAAGGCTTCGGCCCCGAGGAGAACTCCTGGGAGCCTCTGGCTAACATCCTGGATCGGAGTCCATTGGACCAGTTCCACCGAGACCACCCGTCCAAACCCAGGCCTCCAGGGAGACGCCCTAAAGAGGGGGGTACTGTTGTGCTCCGTGGCCGTGGCGACCCACGACCGCGTCCCCCTACCTGACTCTCAGCGCCATGAAAGCCCCGGGGGAGGGCTCGGACTCGGGCCCGTGCTGCCCGCTGCAGGGGAAGCCATCCTGCTTCCCCCAGCGGTGTCTCTCCTCCACCGGGGAGATCCAAGATGGCCGCCGCCATGGGATCCAAGATGGCCACCGTCAACTCATTTGCATTTAAAGGGACCTGGTCCCTTTAACTAGACTCACCTGCTTCCAATGATCCAGAGCAGAGGAAGTATATAGGGAGGCTTCCTCTGCTCATTCCTTGACTTGGCAACGTCTCTTGCGAGTGTTGTTTGAGTCTGCTTGCCTCGGTGAGTTCCCAGCGCTTGGACTTCGGTTCCTGTTCTGTCTTGGTGTTCCTGGTTCCTGACTTCGGATTGGCTTACGGTGATTCTCTGGTTCCTGACTTCGGATTGGCAAGCGGTAATTCTCTGGTGCATGACTTTGGACTGGTGAGCGACGACCCTCTGGCACTCGACCTAGGACTCCTTCAAGACTCCATCTCCAAGGGCCCACCTAAGTCCCAGCGGCCCGGGTCCCTACGGGCTCCTCCTGGGGGGACCGCGGGCTTCCAGGGCGAAGCTCCAGTTGGCCTTTGCATCATTGCTCTGACCTCCCTAGGTCCACCTAAGTCCCAGCGGTCAGGTCCCTACGGACTCCTCCCAGGGGGACCGCAGGCCACCAGTGGTGAAGACACAGCGCCTCATCTCGTCTCTTCATCTCCTCCGTCTTCGCCTCAGCCTCCAGTGCCAAGGGTCAGCTGGTCCCGCCTCCTGTTCTGCCTCACCACCCGACGAGAGAGCCTACGGACCCTCCGAAAGGTATACCATCCTCTTGTCGGCCAAGGGTCCACAAGCCTGAGCATAACAGCAAACTTGCAAAGAGGGTGATTTAATTCTTGAAACTGAGCCCACTTGCTTTTCAAGAAAGCCTGAAATTTCCTATCGTCTTTCAGATAAGTTGGGAATTTCCACCAGTTGTTCCGTAAAACCCTGTCTTCCAAGTTTAGATTGGCCCATATTAGCGCATGGTCTGAGACACCTGGTGCTTCTAATCCTGTTGAGGCAATAAAGGGGCAAAAGCACAAAGGGGGTGTGGAGTAGAAAGCACACACATTTACATAATTAACCAAAAAAAAATGCGTGGCAAATAAATATACTGAGCAATAACAGTTTAACAAACAAAAACAACTTTTTATATTTGTTACTAAATGACCCCGACAATAAAGGAGGCAATAAAGGGGAACAGGGTAGCTGAACCCAAAATGTAGTCAATTCGGGAGAGTGTGCCGTGCGCCTTTGACACATGGGTGTAGTCACTGTCCTCTGTATGTAACACCCGCCAGTAATCCAAAAGGTTCAATTGGTGACATAAGTGGCTTATACTCGTTTTCAGGTTTCGTTGAGACTGCTTAATTTTGGGGGAGGAGCGAACCATGAATGGATCATGGACACTGTTGAAGTCACCCACTAGTATGAGCTCATCTGCATACTGCTCCCAGCATCCCCCGGGAGATGAGTCCAGAGGTCACCGCAAGCGATCCAGGGATTGAATTCCACAGCCCCAGCTTCCAAAGGCCCTGCACCCTTTGCAGTAGAGGAGGACCGGAAGGCTCATCTGCATACTGCTCCCAGCATCCCCCAGGAGAGGAGTCCAGAGGTCACCGCAAGCGATCCAGTGATTGAATTCCACAGCCAGCCCCAGCTTCCAGAGGACCCGCACCCTTTGCAATAGAGGAGGACCGGAAGCGCACGCGAATCTCAAACCCTTCCATTGACTGAGTGAAGATTAATTTAGAGGTGGTTAAAGAGGATTGGTAAGTATAGCTTTCAGAAATTTTGGGGCTTATAAAAGTTTGGTGAAAGGTGAAATTAAGGGATATATTCTTTAGAGTTTGTGTGTCTGAGGTAACAAGCAAGCCAGAGATAGTTAATTCTAGTATCTGTCTTTCCCACCCACTCAACCCTTGATTTTTAGGCACGAGACACGTTCTCATTAAAAATCAATCGGGGTCTTATCTAAATCATACTGTTGTACCAGCCCTTATTGAAAGTTTAATCATCCCCTTGAAGGACACTAGCTGATTAATTAGTAAATTCACTTGTAAATTTAAAGTACTCTCATTCCAAATCCCTTAGTCTCCTAAACTTAACTAGGAACTCAATAAAACTAAGATGAAGGCCAGCAGCAAGAAGGGGATTTTCCAGTCTTTTGCATTGAGTGTCACATGTATGATTTTTTTACCCACTGGTGAGAGATTGTATGTGTGCACTCGGTGCAAAAAGCTCCTGGCTCTCAGGGAACGAGTCCGATCTCTAGAGGCTAGAGGAGCAGACTTGGAGGAGCTGAGGCAGACAGAGAGGTACATTGATGAGACCTTCAGGGACATAGTAGCCAAGTCCCAAATCGAGTCTGGCAGCCCCAGTGCTGCCTTGGATCAGAAAGGTCTCCCAGTAGGAGAACATAACCCTGGTGTAGCAGGAAGTGATCCTATAGCAAGGACCTGCTCTCCAGGTGATGTATTGTCCTCTCACACTGAGGACAAGTCTCCCAGGGCTACTGCCCAGGAGGGAAGGGTTAGGCTGTCCTTCATAGTTGGTGATTCGATTATTAGAAATGTAGATAGCAGGGTGGCTGGTGGACGTGAGTGCCACCTTGCCTGTTTGCGAAGGTTGCAGACCTCACGTGTCACCTAGATAGGATTATAGACAGTGCTGGGGAAGAGCCGGCTGTCGTGGTACATGTGGGCACCAACGACATAGGAAAATGTGGGAGAGAGTTTCTGGAAGCCAAATTTAGGATTTTAGGTAGGAAGCTGAAATCCAGAACCTCCAGGGTGGCATTCTCTGAAATGCTTCCTGTTCCATGTGCAGGTCCCCAGAGGCAGGCAGAGCTCCAGAGTTTCAATGCGTGGATGAGATGTTGATGCAGGGAAGAGGGATTCAGCTTTGTAAGGAACTGGGGAAACTTTTGGGGAAAGGGGAGACTTTTCCGAAAGGATGGGCTCCACTTGAACCAGAGTGGAACCAAGCTGCTGGCACTAAATTTCAAAAAAGAGAGAGAGCAGCTTTTAAACTAGAACAAGGGGGAAACAGACAGTCACTCAGCGGTGCATGGTTCGGAGAAATGTATCCTTGAAGGATACTAATGAAACAGAGTTAGGGCATCCCAACAGAGAGGTTCCATTAAAAGCAAACATAGTCTGTGTCTATATGTAAAAAATCACCGAAGCTAATGATTTCCAAATTATCCCTAACAACTGAAAAGCAGGTTGTTAATACAAACAAAAAACATACTTTGAAATGTCTGTATGCCAATGCCAGAAGTCTAAGAAATAAGATCGGAGAGTTAGAGTGTATAGCAGCAAATGATGAGATTGACATAATTGGCATCACAGAGACTTGGTGGAAGGAGGATAACCAATGGGACAGTGCTATATCAGGGTACAAATTATATCGCAATGATAGGGAGGATCAACTTGGTGGGGGTGTGGCACTTTATGTCCGGGAGGGTATAGAGTCCAACAGGATAAAGATCGTACAAGAGACTAAATGCTCAGTAGAATCTATATGGGTAGAAATCCCATGTGTGTTGGGTAAGAGTATAGTGATAGGAGTATACTACCGTCCACCTGGACAAAATGGTCAGACACATGATGAAATGCTAAGAGAAATCAGGGAAGCTAACTAATTTGGCAGTGCTATAGCAATGGGAGATTTCAATTACCCCAATATTGACTGGGTAAATGTAACATCAGGACTTGCTAGTGTTATGGAAGTGGACCCTGTCTCGAGGTAGATGACTACCGTCGAAGGGCGAGGCCGCTTGGACTGAAGAGACTTGCTAGAAGACTTCACCCTGGAAGCATGCAACCCCCCCCCCCCCAGGAGGAATCCGTAGGGGTCCGGCCGCTGGGACTTAGGCGACTCCTCTGAAGACTGTAGAAGGTCTGGATGCAGGCGCTTCCTGCAGGTCATGGGTTCCAGACGGCTGGCGCCTCCAGCAGGTCGAAACAGTCTGACGATGGAGTCGAAGAAGAGTCCAAAATCGGTCCGAGAGTCAATATACCAGCGAGGTCCGAGTCCAGTCCAGGGTCAAAGCAGGAGAAGGGTCCAGAGCCGTACCGGGGTCAAGCCAGGAGAAGGGTCCAACGCCATAACAGAGTCAAGCCAGGAGAAGACACGTCCACCAGTCCAGAGGTCAAAAGCCAAGAATCAATCCACAGAGCAGGGGAGAAGAGCGGGATGAAGAACGAAGAGCCAGGAACATACTCAGGCAGGAACCTCAATACCAAGGCAAGGAATGAATGCTCAGCCCTTGCCTTAAGTGCAGGAAGCCAGGGGAAGGAGCTTCAGGGGGAGCCATGACACTTCCTGTCATGGCTCCTTTAAGAATCTCTCTCAGCCGCACGCGCGGCTCTAAGAAGCAGAGGGGGGGGAGCCAGACCGCCGCGGAGCCATGCTGCCGATCTCAGCCATGGCAGCGGCCGGGAGAGAGAGGAGAGGAAAGGGCTGCCTGCCCCACGGGCGCCCTCGACCATACCCGGACCCGAGTAAGCTATTTTGGTTGCGTCCCGTTGGCCTGGCCTCAGTCGCGATCGGCCGCGGCCAGCGGCCATGACACCCGGTCCCAGTTGTGGCCACCGCGGCCGACGCTGCTAACAGTACCCCCTCCTTTAGGCCTCCCCCTAGAAGGTTTGGGTTTACCAGGGTGTTTTGAATGAAAGTCTTTGAGCAAAGATTTGTCCAATATGTTCTTTGCCGGTTCCCAAGAGTTCTCCTCCGGGCCAAATCCCTCCCAGGCTAGGAGGTATTCCCAAATGGTGCCCCGCCTCCGGACATCCAACACCTCACGTACTTGATAAATAGTCTCATCCATTGCTTGATGGTGCACAGGCTCGGGTGGCTTCCGACTAGGCCATCTGAGGATCAATGGTTTTAGAAGAGACACATGGAATGAATTGTGAATTCGTAATGTAGCAGGTAACCGAAGTTGGTAGGTTACTGGACCTAATTGTCGCAGTACCAGGAAAGGTCCAATGTAATGAGGAGCCAGTCTCATGGAAGGAACTCTCAGACGGATATGCCATGTGCTGAGCCACACTTTCTCCCCTGGATGAAACTGAGGAGCCTGGCGTCAATGTGGATCAGCGAATTTCTTAGCGGAGCGGGCTGCTTTCTGTAGCATCTTTTGAGTATGAGCCCAAAGTTATTTCAGTTGTGTAGCTGTTAACTGAGCTGCTGGAGTTGGAACAGGTAGGGGTACAGGCAAAGGCGGACGGGGTTGACGACCGAAGACAATCTGAAAGGGGGATGCCCCTTTAGAGGTCCTAGCATGCGAATTATGCGAAAACTCTGCCCAGGAAAGAAGTGATGCCCAGTCGTTTTGTCGAGAGTTGACATAAAAACGTAGAAATTGTTTTAGCGTACGATTAGTGCGCTCTGCCTGACCATTAGCCTGAGGGTGGAATGCCGTAGTAAAATCCAACGAAATCTGGAATTTCTTGCAGAGGTTGAGCCAATATCGAGCCATGAACTGCGGGCCCCGGTCCGAGGTGATATGTTGAGGCAGTCCATGTAGGCGAAAAATGTGCAGCATGAACAATTGAGCCAGTCGTGGAGCAGACGGGAGGGAGAGGAGAGGAATAAAATGGGCCATTTTAGAAAAACGATCTATCACTACCCATATCACCGTGTTGCCATCAGATGGAGGTAGTTCCACTATAAAATCTGTGGAGATGTGTGTCTATGGTCTAGTGGGAATGGGTAAGGGTTGTAACAGGCCCCAAGGTTTTCCGGTGAGGACTTTATGTTGTGCGCAGACTGGACATGAATCTACATAGGCTCTTATATCTTTATGCATCTCTGGCCACCAATAATACTGCTGTAAGAGCGCCTGTGTTCGTAGTCGTCCGGGGTGTCCTGCCAATCTGGAATCATGGCCTCAAGCCAAGACTTTATTGCGAAGCCGCTTAGGCACCACCGTCTTCCCAGGTGATACAGTGAAAGTAGCGGACAGGAAGATACGAGCCGGATCAATGATGTGTTGTTCAGAATCCTCAATATCCTCTGTGGAGAATGATCGGGATAAGGCGTCAGCCTTAACGTTCTTGTCGGCAGGGCGATACCGTAATTCAAAGTTGAAGCGAGTGAAAAGAGGGCCCAACGGGCTTGACGCGGATTTAACCGTTGAGCTTGTTGCAAATATGTTAAATTTTTGTGATCAGTAAAGATGGTTATGTGATGTTGAGCTCCCTCCAACCACTGTCGCCATTCTTCTAGTGCCATCTTGATAGCAAGAAGCTCCTTATCTCCAATGGAGTAATTACGTTCTGCCGCTGAGAATGTTTTGGAGAAGTATGAACAAGGATGTGCTGCACCTGATGTAGTCGTCTGACTCAGGACAGCTCTAACTCCTTCAGCCGATGCATCAACTTCGACAAATGGGCGCTTGGGGTCGGGTTGTCGAAGAAAGGAGTCTTTAAGTGCTTGAAATGCTTCCTCGGCCTCCACAGGCCATGCCTTGATGTTGGCTCCTTTGCGGGTCAGTGCAGTCAGAGGAGCGGCTAATTTAGAAAAATTCTGGATAAAACTGCGGTAATAATTCGCAAAACCCCGAAAACGCTGAAGCACAAGCAGTCCATTAGGCTGAGGCCATTCTTTAATGCATTTCAGCTTGGCGGGATCCATTTGAAATCCTTGTTTAGATATAATGTAACCCAGGAAGGGTAAGGACTCTTTTTCAAAAATACATTTTTCAAGCTTAGCATACAGTCTGTTCTCCCTTAGCCGCTGTAACTCCTGAAGGACATGTTGTCTGTGTGCTTGCAAATTGGACGAGAAAATAAGAATGTTGTCCAAATAGACCACAACACAGATGTAAAGTAGGTCTCGGAATATTTCATTAACAAAGTGTTGGAATACTGCAGGGGCATTAGTTAATCCAAACGGCATAACCAGGTATTCGTAATGTCCATCTCTAGTATTAAAAGCAGTTTTCCATTCATCGCCTTCACGAATTCTGATTAGATTGTAGGCCCCTCGGAGGTCTAATTTGGAAAATATCTGGGCCCCCTGTAAACAATCAAAAAGTTCAGCGATCAGAGGCAATGGGTAGCGATCTTTGATGATGATAGCATTGAGTCCGCGGAAATCAATACATGGCCTCAGAGTTCCATCCTTTTTCCCTACAAAGAAGAAACCAGCTCCGGCTGGCGACGTAGAGTGTCGAATGAACCCCTTTTGTAGATTTTCCTGAATATAGCTGGTCATCACCTGAGTCTCTGAAGCGGATAATGCATAGACCTTCCCTTGGGGAGGCGAGGCTCCTGGAACTAAGTTAATGGCACAGTCAAACTCTCGATGCGGAGGCAAGATATTTGCAGCTTTTTTAGAAAAAACATCTGCAAATTGACTATACAGTGCAGGCAGGCCCTCAAGCCGTGCGATGCAGACGTAGCTGTCAGTTGGTATGGATCCCCGTAGACAAGTCTCTTGACAAGCAGATCCCCACTGCATAAGTTTCAGAGTAGTCCAATCAAACTGAGGGTTATGATGTTGTAACCAGGGAATACCTAATACCATGGGATGTATGGCTTTCTGGATGACATAAAACGAAATTTGTTCGTAATGTTTGGGGGCGATGTGACACTCCAGAGGAACAGTCTGATGGGTTATCCTTCCTGGTAGAGGATCTCCATGAATAGAGGATATGATCAATGGCATGGGGCAAAGTTGAAGAGGAATATGGAGTTTCTCCACGATATCTTGAAGGATGAAACTCCCGCCTGCACTGGAGTCTACTAAGGCCATGGTGGAGAATTGGAGATTCTTCAGTGCCAAAGAGATCCGAAGAGTGAGTGGGAGAGCTGGAGAGGTAATGCCTAGGGTTACTCCCCCGCCGGAGCCTAGGCTTTGAAGTTTCCCAGACGGATCGGGCAACGGGCTATGAGGTGACCCGTTCCTCCACAGTACATGCAGAGGCCTGCACGACAGCGTCTTTGTCGTTCCTCAGGAGAAAGAGGACCACGCCCCAGTTGCATAGGTTCTTCTATATTTCCTCCGGAAGCAGATGTAGTTTGTGAAACAGTCGGTACTGGACAAGGAGAGTTCCAAGAGTTGGTTCTTCTGGAGTTAGCTCCCTCACAAGCTCTTTCTTGCAGGCGACAGTCTATCCGAGTTACTAAGTCTATGATAGAGTCTAAGGACCTTGGTAGTTAACGAGCTGCCATCTCGTCCTTGATTTTCGACGATAGACCCTCCAGGTATATGGAACACAAACAGTTCTCCTCCCAGTGAAGTTTCGAAGCCAGTGTTCTGAACTCGATGGTGTAGTCTGCGAAAGCTCAATTTCCTTGTCGAAGTTGCAAAAGTTTAGAACCGGCTACCACCTGCTTCCCAGGATCATCGAAAACCGCGAGGAAAAGTTCCAAGAATTTTTTAAGATCTTGCAGGATTGGGTCTGATCGTCGCCAATAGGGAGAAGCCCATGCCAGGGCCTTCCCCTCCAAGAGCGACAGAATGTAGGTAGTTTTCGTGAGATCGTCTGGAAACGAAGAGGCTTGAAGTTGAAAATGCATGCTGCACTGATCGATGAATCCTTGACACAACTGAGGATCCCCTGCATAGCGTGGAGGTATGGGTAGCGGAATTGTAGTTCAGGCGGTGTTTGACGTCAACCCTGGCACAGCGGCAGAGGCAGCCTGAGCAGCTGCCATGGAGTCCAGGCGTGCATTAAGTCGTTCTAGGGATGAAGCCATGGATTCCAGAATACGTTGTTGTTCCATGACCTTCTGGGCCAGTCCTGGAATGGCTTGCCGAGCCGAGGCCTCTGCCGGGTCCATGGCCTTGGTATTCTGTTATGGAAGTGGACCCTGTCTCGAGGTAGATGACTACCGTCGAAGGGCGAGGTCACTTGGATTGAAGAGACTTGCTAGAAGACTTCACCCTGGAAGCACGCAACCCCCCCAGGAGGAGCCCGAAGGGGTCCGGCCGCTGGGACTTGGGCGACTCCTCTGAAGACTGTAGAAGGTCTGGATGCAGGCACCTCCTGCAAGTCATGGGTTCCAGATGGCTGGCGCCTCCAGCAGGTCGAAACAGTCTGACGATGGAGTTGAAGAAGAGTCCAAAATCGGTCCGAGAATCAATATACCAGCGGGGTCCGAGTCCAGTCCAGGGTCAAAGCAGGAGAAGGGTCCAGAGCCGTACCGGGGTCAAGCCAGGAGAAGGGTCCAACGCCGTACCAGAGTCAAGCCAGGAGAAGACAAGTCCACCAGTCCAGAGGTCAGAAGCCAAGAATCAATCCACGGAGCAGGGGAGAAGAGCGGAACGAAGAACCAGGAGCCAGGAACACACTCAGGCAGGAACCTCAATACCAAGGCAAGGACTGAATGCTCAGCCCTTCCCTTAAGTGCAGGAAGCCAGGGGAGGAGCTTCAGGGGGAGCCATGACACTTCCTGTCATGGCTCCTTTAAGAATCTCTCTCAGCCGCGCGTGCGGCTCTAAGGAGCAGAGGGGGAGGAGCCAGACCACCGCGGAGCCATGCTGCCGATCTCAGCCATGGCAGCGGCCAGGAGAGAGAGAGAGGAAAGGGCTGCCTGCCCCGTGGGCGCCCTCGACCATACCCGGACCCGGGTAAGCTATTTTGGTTGCGTCTGTCGGCCTGGCCTCAGTCGCGGTCGGCCGCGGCCGGCGGCCATGACACCCGGTCCCGGTTGCGGCCTGCCGCGGCCGACGCTGCTAACAGCTAGAGACATAAAGTTCCTGGATGTAATAAATGACTGCTTCATGGAGCAATTGGTTCAGGAACCAACAACAGAGGGAGCTATTTTAGATTTAATTCTTAGTGGAATGCAGAATTTGGTAAGAGAGGTAACGATGGTGGGGCCACTTGGCAACAGTGATCATAACATAATTAAATTTACACTAGTAACTGGAAGGGGGACAATAAGTAAATCTACAGCTCTAACACTAAACTTTCAAAAGGGAAACTTTGATAAAATGAGGAAAATAGAAAAACACTGAAAGGTGCAGCTGCAAAGGTTAAAAGTGTTCAACAGGCATGGACATTGTTTAAAAATACAATCCTAGAGGTGCAGTCCATATGTATTCCACACATTAAGAAAGGTGGAAGGAAGGCAAAACGATTACCTTCATGGTTAAAAGGTGAGGTGAAGGAGGTTATTTTAGCCAAAAAAAATCCTTCAAAAATTGGAAGAAGGATCCATCTGAAGAAAATAGGATAAAACATAAGCATTGTCAAGTTAAGTGTGTTGAATATGGAGGCATAGAACACACTTCAGACAGCTTTCATGGCAGGCAGGAAGAGAGAAGGGCTGAGCCCTCACGAGGCTCTTCTTTTTATTGTACATTCATACAAAGGCAGATGATGTGTCATTACATGATTGGCTACTTTCCCCATAGCAACAGACATGTCTCTACACTATTGGCTTTGGCTCAGGGGGTGTGCACGGATCATTTCATTGGCTGCTGAAATCTATACCTCCTGACTTTGTCCTGCCTCTGACTAGGGAACACCCAGCCCCTCCCCCAGGAATTCAGGGCAGTCAGGTATCCTTTCCTAGGCAGAGAGGCTTAAGCACAAGTGATGCTTTTATTCAGGCAAAGGTCAGGGAGAAGGGAAGTTAATGTTTAAACCCTGATGAAATGGCTTGCTGGCAAAGCTTATATTTCCCACATCTCACCCTTTCTGTTTTTGTTTAGGCAGCTCAATAAAGCTTTAGACCCTTACTGAAATCTGTTATGTCTTGGTATGGGCTGGAAATAGGGGAAGGGGGATTATGGAGAGAAGAAAGCTGATTCGGCGTGGTGTGCCAGCTGCCGATGAGCTCCTGAATCTCCATATCACCCAGAGCTGGTGCAGGTGGTGTGCCAACGCTGCAGGGCTCATGATTCCCTATTAGGCATCTTACAAGACATCTTTGTATCCGGGCTGAGAGCAAGGTTTCAATATGGATATGAGGGTTGGGTATGCACTGAATACAGCATCACAGGCAAATAATTAAGATAATTACAGTAATTATAATAGAAATCACCCCTTTGAGACCCGAAATATCAGGGAGCCAGGACCATAGCCAGTCCCATGGAGAAGTTGGTATTCTGTCTGAAAGTGGTGCATCAGCAACCATGGTTTCTATCTGCTCTATGGTATGTGTGAGGTTTGCTTTATAGTCTGATATGTACACACAGCAATGAGATCCAATTAATGCACAAACACCACCCTTTAAGGCTAAAATGGTTTCTAAGGTATAGCTGTTCTGTAATGCTACTTCTCTAATCTGAGAAACTTCTGTTGTGAGTAGTTTTAATGCATGGACTGTCTGATTAAATATGGCAGTCGTCCAGTTAGCTAGGATGTGTAAGTCTCTGTAATTCATATCTGTCCCCATTGGGGGAAACAGGCTTCTAGCTATCTGAGTTTCTGTATACTTTTCTATGGGATTATTTATCGCCTCCCTTTTGTTACGGAGCCTTGCTTTGGGTAAATGTTTGACTGCATAATATGAGGGGAGGATGTAGCCTAGAGTGCATCTGCCTCTCCATCTGGGGGGAATGTGCATATATGCTCTATGCCCACATAACATCCATATGTTTCCTAACAGATTAGTGGACATGTCATTGGTTATCATTTGGGCTATATAACTACAAAGGGTAAATCCTTCATCCCCTCTATACTTTCTGTACCTGCTTGGGTCTCCCACTGCACATCCTGAAATCTGCCAATTGCATACATATGTGGTATAATTATGTAAGTGTTCAGTGATTAATACAAAGGTTCGGTTACAATATGGATATTTCCCACCTGAATCCCCTTCCCATCCCCTGTATCATAGTCCCAACAAAGAGCGGCAGTCTCTTGAATACAGCTACCAATGTGTAGTATGGTATTATTAACTGGAGAGTTAAAGAAAACACCTCTCTGTAAAGGATAATTAGTCCATACTGTAAGGTTAAATGGTACAGCATGCATCAGTCGTTCTCCGCAGGCTTGGCTTGGCATGTGTGTGCAGATCCAACAGTCTGTTCGATTCAACAGGTGTGAAAAGTTCTGTGCATCGAGGATGTACATGTTGTTCTGTCAGAGTCCTTGTTCTGAAATCGCCATAGCTGGAGAAATAAGGCAAAGGAGGAGGGTGCAGAACACAATTGTTAATGAGTTGGCATTCAGGCAAGAAAAGGCGGCTAATAAGTTCTCTGGAGTTTTCTCAAGGCCTTGCTGTTCTAAGAGTTGTGCAGATTGGTTGGATAGGGCCTTGATCTGTCCCCAGGTCATGTGGTGCTGCTTTTTGCAAGGAGTCCGGTCTCTGTCCTTCTGAGGGCTGTGGAGGCTCAGGGAGAAGTTTGGGATCGGGTCCTGTAGACCTGGACACCTTTCCATCTTTCCACGGCTTGATATAACTGTGGAAGCAAGCAGAGAAACATATCCTCGTTCCCCATTTTAAGGGAACGGGACCATACCAGACATTAAATATTCTATACAAAACTGATGGTTGTGGGTGACTAACCCTAGTCCCATAATGATTACTCATGGCTGTGGTCTTATATGTGATATGTTTAGATGATTTAAAGTAAACCTGATTAGGGGAAAATCCAGGGGCAATCCCTCCTTTTTCTTTTTGTTTGGTCCAGAGCTCTTAAGGGTATGATTTGCTCTCTCCACAATGGCTTGCCCTGTGGTGTTGTAGGGGATGCCAAATAAGTATTTAATGTTCAATTATTGATGAAATTCATGCAAAGGAATGGCTGCAGTAAATAGAGCCATTATTAGTTTTCAGAACAGAGGGTAACCCCATTATCAAGAAAGTTTTTTATGCAGTGATCAATTTTCATTCAGTGAAATAGCATAAATGTAAATTAATCGTTTAAAGGAAAAGTCAATTGTAGTAGGCTGAAGCACAAATGACTAGTATATCAGACATTATATTAAACATATGTTACACACGACTGACATATATTCATATTCATTTACACAAAACTGACACATTCATTCATCCATCCTGCAAATATTCATTCATAGTCTTCTTGGCATCAAGACAGACAACAGATAACACATAATTTGAGCTAAAAATCTTATCAAAAAGTTATCAAAAACAAAATTAGATCAAGGATCAAAAGTCAAAAGGTGTTAGAAAAATGTTAAAATAAACTGCAAAGTGTTCATCTTCACATCTCTCATGGCGGGAAGGCTGTAAATCTGGAAAATATCAAAAACTGGCATACAGCAAAAAATTACTAAGGTAAGGATTAAAGTGAGCTTTTTACTTTTTTAACCTTGAAGAAATCAATTCTATGATTCAATTTAATAAAATCAATTTGGATTTGCAAGAAAAGGTTTGGGAGGGATTGCTTTAGATGTAGCAACCTCTGTCAGTAAAAATTATAATGTTCAGAATTCTGTAAAAATTTGTGAAAAAGAAAATAAAACTGAAGTGTCCTTAAGACATGAGGACCGCAGATCTGAAAAATAAAAACTATTATACAACAGAATTATTAAAACAATAATATAATATAACTTGTAGAATAACATAGCGCCTCCTAGTGGAGACCCCATCATTACTTTATAGATTGCAACTATTGTTCCAGGTTGCAATCAATAATACTCTGAGCTTACTTTCAATGTGGAATATCAGAATAGAATTTCTTCATATAAGTATTAGAATAGGAAATTAAACACGCTGTTTGCTCAGCTCTGTCTGCTGCACGCTAAAGTTTGAAAGTATTAAAAGATTAAATAACATATAGAAACTAGAGAGAGAAACTGCAGGACTAAGTCCAGTTTTTTTTCTTTTCAAAAGTTCTCCCTCCCTCCCCCATGAGTGGCAAGCAAGAGTTAACAGAAAGACAGTAAAGGGGGGGAGGAGCAGTGTTTCTCAAAAGAAAAGAACTGCACCCAAGGAGTTAATCCTTCAGTCAATAGAAACTTAAAGATAGCATTGTTTAACAATTTAGATAACATCAACCATAGACAATGGCTGGCGAGGATTTGCTGATTCCTTGCAGACAGATACTATTTTTCTCCTGTAGG
Source organism: Rhinatrema bivittatum (assembly GCF_901001135.1). Classification (NCBI taxonomy): domain Eukaryota; kingdom Metazoa; phylum Chordata; class Amphibia; order Gymnophiona; family Rhinatrematidae; genus Rhinatrema; species Rhinatrema bivittatum. The sequence continues at coordinate 52,776,775 of NC_042631.1, read as the reverse complement.
GCAAATTACAATAAAAATCTGTGCGCTGGAAATTCAAGCTATAAACTTAAATCTCAGAGAAATTGAGTCATTTTAAATGTGAGCCAAATTAATTTTGCAAGAAGTGAACATTTCACATGTAATTTACACAGAATATTATTCAAATTTCAGTACAGTTTTAACATAAGGTTCTGCATTCACTTTCTGGGGGAAAATACTCTCAAAGTATGCAGATTTTTTGTAACTGAATATCAAAGACTAATAGAAACCATTTTTTCCAAGTTTGCTGTGCCTGCTCCAGCACTAGGTGTAGTCTGGTTTGTAACAGGTCATTGTACTGTCTCATGAAATCATTTTTTTCATAGTGATTTTTTCTTTGCTTGTAACGCAGGAGTCTAATTAAATCATTTTTTTCATATTGATATTTTCTTTGCTTGTAACGCAGGAGTGCAGCTGCCTGGCCCAATGTCTTATATGCTGATTTCTTTGAAGACCTGGGGGCATAGCCACTGCTCATGGCACTCAACTCTATTGCTGCCACACCTAGTTCTTTGTTTCTTTCTGTAATGGGAAAGGCTTGAATCCCTTTCAATAATTCCTCTCTTGTGAGATTTCCATGTTCTAGGTGAAATCCCATGCTGACCGCGGCACATAAATTGTTACCGGGAGCAGTGGTTTAAGATGGTAATTTATCTGGACAAATTGGTGATGCAGAATTAATGACTGTCTCAGGCAATGGCAAATGGGGGTACAGGGAGTGGTTAGTGGGGGAAGGGGGTTGCAGGCAAGATGGAGGAAGGCTAGTTTTTCTGACCTCAGTGTTTTCTATTTCCTGGGGCCTTTTCTCTGAGGTGGACGCAGAGGAAGCCACAGCTTGAAGTCCTAATAATTCTTTTTCTGTAAGGTTTTCTTTCTGCTGAAGTTCAATGCTAATCACCCCACCCAGGCCAGGTTGTGGCTCAATTGTTCTCAAGGACTGCTTTTCTAAAGAAGTGGGGAAGGTGTGAATGGGCTTGGGTGTGGGTATGGAGAGCTGATACAAAGAATTTGCTGTCTCTGAGGGAGACTGAGCATAAGATGGGGGAAGGGTATTCTGATTGAGTCTGCCTGCTTCTAAAAGCACATGGTTTGAAACTGCTGTCTTGGAACTTTTTTTTTCTATGTGTTCTATGGCCTCTGTACATTTTTGCCAGATTAATCTTTGCTTTATGGGAGCTCTGGGAGCCATATGAAGACAATTGCCGATTAAAATCCAGTCCTGGGTATTTAGAGTTCCCGCCTCCGAATACCAAGGGCAACGGCAAGCTATTTCACTTATTAATTTTTCTAAGTCCCCTAGGCTGATTTCTGCTTTTTTTCTTCTGGTGATGAAATAATGATTCTTGATGATTTTCTGCAGCTCCTTGGCATGTAGCCTTTGCTGTACAGATAAATCACTTCCCATGCTCACGAGTGTGGGGAACAAATTTACTGAGAAATACTTTAAAAATACTAAAAAGTACCTTAAAAATACTTACGATTGCAAATCTGTTGAACGGTACGTACCTAAGCTTTGACCAGCCGAAATAAGCATGGAGTTTATCATCACGTGCGGGCTCACCAGATGTTGAATATGGAGGCATAGAACACACTTCAGTCAGCTTTCATGGCAGGCAGGAAGAGAGAAGGGGTGAGCCCTCACGAGGCTCTTCCTTTTATTGTACATTCATACAAAGGCAGATGATGTGTCATTACATGATTGGCTACTTTCCCCATAGCAACAGATGAGTCCCTACACTATTGGCTTTGGCTCAGGGGGTGTGCACGGATCATTTCATTGGCTGCTGAAATCTATACCTCCTGACTTTTGTCCTGCCTCTGACTAGGGAACACCCAGCCCTACTTTCAGGCTATCAGGAATAATTATAAGCCAGAGAAATACATGACAGTCAGGTATCCTTTCCTAGGCAGAGAGGCTTAAGCACAAGTGATGCTTTTATTCAGGCAAAGGTCAGGGAGAAGGGAAGTTAGTGTTTAACCCCTGATGAAATGGCTTGCTGGCAAAGCTTATATTTCCCACAAAGTGTAAAACATTGATAAAGACAGGTGAAGAGAGAATTTGAAATGAAGTTGGCCGTAGAGGCAAAAACTCATAATAAAAACATTTTAAAATATATCCGAAGCAAAAAGCCTGTGAGGGAGTCGGTTGGACCATTAGATGACCGAGGGGTTAAAGGGGCTCTTAGGGAAGATGAGGCCACTGCAGAAAAACTAAATGAATTCTTTGCTTCTGTGTTTACTAATGAGGATGTTGGGGAGATACCAATTCCAGAGATGGTTTTCAGGGGTGATGAGTCAGACGAACTGAACGAAATCACTGTGAACCTGGAAGATGTAGTAGGCCAGATTGACAAACTAAAGAGTGTCAAATCACCTGGACCAGATGGTATGATTCCTAGGGTCCTGAAGGAACTAAAAAATGAAATTTCTGATCTATAATTTAAAATGTGTAACCTATCATTAAAGTCATCCATTGTACCTGAAGACTGGAGGATGGCCAATGTAACCCCAATATTTAAAAAAGGCACCAGGGGCGATCCGGGTAATTATAGTCCAGTGAGCCTGACTTCAGTGCCGGGAAAAATAGTAGAAACTATTCTCAAGATCAAAATCGTAGAGCATATAGAAAAACATGGTTTAATGGAACACAGTCAACATGGATTTACCCAAGGGAAGTCTTGCCTAACAAATCTGCTTCATTATTTTGAAGTGGTTAATAAACATAGGGGTTAATAAACATAGGGGTATACTACCGTGGTTAATAAACATAGGGGTATACTACCGACCACCTGGTCAAGATGGTGAGATGGACAGTGAAATGCTAAGAGAAATTAGGGAAGCTAACCAAATTGGTAGTGCAATAATAATGGGAGACTTCAATTACCCCAATATAGACTGGGTAAATGTATCATCAGGTCACGCTAGAGAGATAACGTTCCTGGATGGAATAAATGATAGCTTTATGGAGCAATTGGTTCAGGAACCGACGAGAGAGGGAGCAATTTTAAATCTAATTCTCAGTGGAGCACAGGACTTGGTGAGAGAGGTAACGGTGGTGGGGCCGCTTGGCAATAGTGATCATAATATGATCAAATTTGATTTAATGGCTGGAAAAGGAACAGTGTGCAAATCCAAGGCTCTCGTGCTAAACTTTCAAAAGGGAAACTTTGAGAAAATGAGAAAAATTGTTAGAAAAAAACTGAAAGGAGCAGCTACAAAAGTAAAAAATGTCCAAGAGGCGTGGTCATTGTTAAAAAATACCATTCTAGAAGCACAGTCCAGATGTATTCCACACATTAAGAAAGGTGGGAAAAAGGCAAAACGATTACCAGCATGGTTAAAAGGGGAGGTGAAAGAAGCTATTTTAGCCAAAAGATCTTCATTCAAAAATTGGAAGAAGGATCCAACAGAAGAAAATAGGATAAAGCATAAACATTGGCAAGTTAAATGTAAGACATTGATAAGACAGGCTAAGAGAGAATTTGAAAAGAAGTTGGCTGTAGAGGCAAAAACACACAATAAAAACTTTTTTAAATATATCCGAAGCAGAAAGCCTGTGAGGGAGTCAGTTGGACCGTTAGATGATCGAGGGGTTAAAGGGGCACTTAGAGAAGATAAGGCCATCGCGGAAAGATTAAATGATTTCTTTGCTTCGGTGTTTACTGAAGAGGATGTTGGGGAGGAACCCGTAATGGAGAAGGTTTTCATGGGTAATGATTCAGATGGTCTGAATCAAATCACGGTGAACCTAGAAGATGTGGTAGGCCTGATTGACAAACTGAAGAGTAGTAAATCACCTGGACCGGATGGTATACACCCCAGAGTTCTGAAGGAACTAAAAAATGAAATTTCAGACCTATTAGTAAAAATTTGTAACTTATCATTAAAATCATCCATTGTACCTGAAGACTGGAGGATAGCAAATGTAACCCCAATATTTAAAAAGGGCTCCAGGGGCGATCCGGGAAACTACAGACCGGTTAGCCTGACTTCAGTGCCAGGAAAAATAGTGGAAAGTATTCTAAACATCAAAATCACAGAACATATAGAAAGACATGGTTTAATGGAACAAAGTCAGCATGGCTTTACCCAGGGCAAGTCTTGCCTCACAAATCTGCTTCACTTTTTTGAAGGAGTTAATAAACATGTGGATAAAGGTGAACCAGTAGATATAGTATACTTGGACTTTCAGAAGGCATTTGACAAAGTTCCTCATGAGAGGCTTCTAGGAAAAGTAAAAAGTCATGGGATAGGTGGCGATGTCCTTTCGTGGATTGCAAACTGGCTAAAAGACAGGAAACAGAGAGTAGGATTAAATGGGCAATTTTCTCAGTGGAAGGGAGTGGACAGTGGAGTGCCTCAGGAATCTGTATTGGGACCCTTACTGTTCAATATATTTATAAATGATCTGGAAAGAAATACGACGAGTGAGATAATCAAATTTGCAGATGACACAAAATTGTTCAGAGTAGTTAAATCACAAGCAGATTGTGATAAATTGCAGGAAGACCTTGTGAGACTGGAAAATTGGGCATCCAAATGGCAGATGAGATTTAATGTGGATAAGTGCAAGGTGATGCATATAGGGAAAAATAACCCATGCTATAATTACACAATGTTGGGTTCCATATTAGGTGCTACAACCCAAGAAAGAGATCTAGGTGTCATAGTGGATAACACATTGAAATCGTCGGTGCAGTGTGCTGCAGCAGTCAAAAAAGCAAACAGAATGTTGGGAATTATTAGAAAAGGAATGATGAATAAAACGGAAAATGTCATAATGCCTCTGTATCGCTCCATGGTGAGACCGCACCTTGAATACTGTGTACAATTCTGGTCGCCGCATCTCAAAAAAGATATAATTGCGATGGAGAAGGTACAGAGAAGGGCTACCAAAATGATAAAGGGAATGGAACAACTCCCCTATGAGGAAAGACTAAAGAGGTTAGGACTTTTCAGCTTGGAGAAGAGATGACTGAGGGCGGATATGATAGAGGTGGTTAAAATCATGAGAGGTCTAGAACGGGTAGATGTGAATCGGTTATTTACTCTTTCGGATAGTAGAAAGACTAGGGGGCACTCCATGAAGTTAGCATGGGGCACATTTAAAACTACTCGGAAAAAGTTCTTTTTTACTCAACGCACAATTAAACTCTGGAATTTGTTGCCAGAGAATGTGGTTCGTGCAGTTAGTATAGCTGTGTTTAAAAAAGGATTGGATAAGTTCTTGGAGGAGAAGTCCATTACCTGCTATTAAGTTCACTTAGAGAATAGCCACTGCCATTAGCAATGGTTACATGGAATAGACTTAGTTTTTGGGTACTTGCCAGGTTCTTATGGCCTGGATTGGCCACTGTTGGAAACAGGATGCTGGGCTTGATGGACCCTTGGTCTGACCCAGTATGGCATTTTCTTATGTTCTTATGTGGATAAAGGTGAACCGGTAGATGTAGTGTATTTGGATTTTCAGAAGGCGTTCGACAAAGTCCCTCATGAGAGGCTTCTAAGAAAACTAAAAAGTCATGGGATAGGAGGTTACTAAACAAATGTTGGTATATAAAAACTGCAAACAAATAAATAATAAATAAAGGTCCTTTCATGGATTACAAACTGGTTAAAAGACAAGAAACAGAGAGTAGGATTAAATGGTTAATTTTCTCAGTGGAAAAGGGTAAATAGTGGAGTGCCTCAGGGATCTGTACTTGGACCGGTGCTTTTCAATATATATATAAATGATCTGGAAAGGAATACGACGAGTGAGGCTATCTAATTGCGGATGATACAAAATTATTCAGAGTAGTTAAATCACAAGCGGATTGTGATACATTACAGGAGGACCTTGCAAGACTGGAAGATTGAACATCTAAATGGCAGATGAAACTTAATGTGGACAGGTGCAAGGTGTTGCATATAGGGAAAAATAACCCTTGCTGTAGTTACACGATGTTAGGTTCCATATTAGGAACTAGCACCCAGGTACCACGCTCAGTGTGCTGCAGCAGTCAAAAAAAGCAAACAGAAAGTTAGGAATTATTAGGAAGGGAATGGTTAATAAAACGGAAAATGTCATAATGCCTCTATATCGCTCCATGGTGAGACCACACCTGGAATACTGTGTACAATTCTGGTCGCCGCATCTCAAAAAAGATATAGTTGCGATGGAGAAGGTACAGAGAAGGGCAACCAAAATGATAAAGGGGATGGAACAGCTCCCCTATGAGGAAAGACTGAAGAGGTTACGGCTGATCAGCTTGGAGAAGAGACAGCTGAGGGGGAGATCTGATAGAAGTCTTTAAGATCATGAGAGGTCTTGAAGGAGTAGATGTGAATCGGTTATTTACACTTTCAAATGATAGAAGGACTAGGGGGCATTCCATGAAGTTAGCAAGTAGCACATTAAAGACTAATCGGAGAAAATTATTTTTCACTCAACGCACAATAAAGCTCTGGAATTTGTTGCCAGAGGACGTGGTTAGTGCAGTTAGTGTAGCTGGATTCAAAAAAGGTTTGGATAAGTTCTTGGAGGAGAAGTCCATTAACAGCTATTAATCAAGTTTACTTAGGGAATAGCCACTGCTATTAATTGCATCAGTAGCATGGGATCTTCTTAGTTTTTGGGTACTTGCCAGGTTCTTATGGCCTGGATTGGCCGCTGTTGGAAACAGGATGCTGGGCTTGATGGACCCTTGGTCTCACCCAGCATGGCAATTTCTTATGTTCTTATAGATTGATTATATTTGTGAAGAATGCTGGGTTAGGAGAGTTAGGCCCATATATATTACCAATGGTTATATCCTTCCCATTTAATTTCCCTATTAGCACTATGTATCTGCTCTATGGATCCACAAGTTCTTTCATCAGCTGAAAAGAGAGGTTTTTGTGGATTAAAATTGCTACTCCTGCTTTTTTCCCCACAGCTGCAGAGAAATAGCACAGACTCACCCAGTCTCTTTTCAATTTAGTGCTCTCTGCGGCCATGAGGTGAGTTTCTTGAAGGCATGCAATTTGCACCTTGGACCTCTTAAGATATTGCAGCACCTTGGTCCTTTTAATTTATTTATTTATTTTTAATATACTGACATTAAACATGGGTATCACATCGGTTTACAGGATAACTTTGTGATAATGTGACGGCGGTTATATTATCTTTACATTGTAACGTTATAAATAAACACAACTATGTATTGGTTTAAAAGTTGGAACATTATAAACATTAACACAACTATGTATTGGTTTAGAAATTTTAATAGGATGACCTAAGCCATTAACATTCAAACTGGCTAATTTCATGTAACTCCTACTAACCGCCTGGTGTAGATTTTATTTAGGGGTTTTCCGTCTTCTTAAGACAATGGCCTCCCCAGCCTAAGCCCACAGTCTGTACCAGTTCCAGTGTGTGTACAACCTTAATATAGTGACCTGCCTGTTGCTCATTTGGAAGTGTTTGCTGCAATAAGTAACAGGTATTGTGTAAGTCCCTTGCACTGCTTTGTCGCCCCAAGACCCTCCCCCCTTACCCTTCCCTTATCCCCATAGGTAGTCGGCTTTCTCATTTTATTTCCTCTCATGTATTGAGGAAATAAAACGGGGGACACGTCAGTGATGTCGTATCCCTGTCCTCCCTCATCAGCAACACTAACAGTGTGAATCTTAACCAAGATATTCTCACAAACTCTAAACATTCAAACCTGAAGCACAGTTTCGCAGTAGGTTATCTCTGCCCAGTAGTGGCGCAAACCTGTCCATTTAATTTCAATCCTCCATCTGTATGGAGTCTCTCGCTTTCCACAGGCGGCAGTGGGGGTTTTTTGTTTTGACTTCAATGTCAGCAAATCCGCCTGCATGGATTTAAAGGCCCTTCCCCAGGGACCCTGTTCTGGAGCACGTAGTGTCTTGGCCATTTCCTGCAGTTTCCGCTCCAATTCTAGGTTGTGATATCTGTCCCTCAGCTTGTCCGCAGGGCATTTACTTATTCCTATGGAGAGGCTGACCTATGTGGTGTCTTAAACGAAGAGTGGCTTGATGGACGTTCATTCCCAGAGAATCTCCAAAATGGTCAGCAGGTCTCAGTGTCTCAAGGTGCACTTTTGATTTGCAGAAAAATAAGAAGTGTCTTCGTTGGTTCTTATTTGAGCCCCGATGGATGGGCAGCGTGAGGTGGAAACCACCTAAAAAGGTCTATAGAACTGTAAATTATCATAAGGCACTAACCTTGCATATTGGCTATGAAGAGTTTCGCCGGTTCCACTTACCTCAGTGCCAAAACTTCAAAATGGCCGGGTAGGCGAGTTGAAATCTGATGTTTTTATTGTAAAGATCTGTGCACAGTGGCTGAATTGTTTGCACTTCTGTGCAAGTTGTACTGAGAAATCTTGAAATAGTCTTATCTCAGCGTCTATATATTTTAGACCCGCCTGTGCTCTACACATCTGCATAATTTTTTGTTTCTGTGACCAATTGAGCAGTTTGGCAGTAATAAGATATGGTCTGTTGTCCCCCTCCTTTCTGTGACCTAACCGGTGTGCCCGTTCCATGCGGAAGGTTGACTGAATGTCGGGTAGGTCGAGGGCCTCAGGGAGCCGCGCTTCAAAGTTGTTTTCTCCTGACACCTCCGGGAATCCTGCTAGATGAATATTGTTTCGCCTAGCCCTGTTTTCTAAGTCGTGAAGTTTTTCGGATTGTGCGGCTACGGCGCTTTCCAACTCCTTTGATTTTTGTTGCGAAGTGAGATGATTGTCCTCTAGGGTAGAGACTCGGCCTTCCATCGCCTTTAAGCGTGGTTGGAGCTCCGCAAACGAGTCTTTTTTAACTCTTTAAATTGCGAGGATAGTTCAAGAAATCTGCAGTCGAGGGCTGCAGCAACCTCATTGGTCACATTTATGGTGAGCTCATTTTGCAAAGCCGCAGCGATCAGTGTGGCTGGTGGTGTCGGCCTTGCTGGAGTATCCGCCATTTTTGTTCCCACCCCTCCAACTTTTTCTTTTTTACTTCCCTTCAGGGGCATAGTACTTGCGCCTTTAAGCTTAAATTGGTCTATAGACATTAAGCTGTAATATCTGTTGAAGATATTGCTTTTCGGTGGTTAGATGCCAGGGATTGCTGCTGATTTCAGGAGGGCGAGACACAGAGCCTGAGCTGGAGATGTCCGCTCAGCTTCACCACAACATGTGACCCCCCTGTTTTCAGTATAAACTGATTTTCACTGATAAATTCCTGGATTTTCTCAAAAGTAAAAATCAGTTTAAACTGATGATGATGTCTGCACAGGTACTGAGCCCAGACCATACATGCAGCAAAAATGTTGTGGGGGCAGCATGCACATGTTTTCTCTAGCCATAACCACATACCCACACTGCAGGAAGAAGAAGAAAGTTGCCGATGGAAGGAGAGAACAGTCCTACTGCCAAAGCTAGTTACCATTGGAGCTGCACTGGAAGAGGAGACCAGAGCTGCTGCTACAGCCACTGGGGTAAGTTGCTGAAGTAGCCACTGGAGGAAGTTCCAGAGTTGCCATTGAGAAGGATGGTCAAAGATGTCATTGCTGAGCAGAATGTTCAAGAAACTGCCTACTCCTGGGAGAAGAGAAAAGGGATGAGTGATGGGGAAAAAAAAAAGATGGTAGGGTGGAGAAGAAAAGAAGAGGAAGACACTAGGTGAGGTGGAAGGAGAAATGCTGGGAAGAAAGGAGAAAGGTAAGAAGAAGAGGGGAAGTTTAAGAGGTGGTGATAAAGGTGCTAAGAGATGAGGTCAATGATAGAGAAACTTATGTGACCACCTTCACAATTGGTTTAGGAAACTGCTCTAGGATCCTAATCTGCTTAATTTTTATTTTATTTTTTTTGCTGTTCTGGCATCTGTCCAATAAAATAAATTTTGATATTTACCTGCAAAAAATGTTTATTTTTTTACACTGGTTTTCTCCTTTTTTTGTTCTTGTAGTACAGTGATAAACTGCATGGAAAAATAAAATAACTTACAGTGAAGGGCCTTTTCATTATGAAAGAACAATTATAGAAATATTCAAAAAGGAATAAAAAAAACCCCAAATCTTGATTGCATAAATCTTCATACCCTTTGTTATAGTAAACCCAAATTAGCTCTTGAACAAAACTTTACTTTAATAAGGCACATAATAAGTTAGAGCCCACTTGTGTCTAGTCACAGTGGATGGGCTGATTCAAATACTCTTGGATGAAGACTTGAGCTGTTTCTTTTGCAAAGATCTGAACAAGGAACTTCTGAAAGAGTTCTGGGAAAATTTTCAAAGGTACAGATTAAGAGAAGGCTGTAAGAAAACTAGTGTGTTTGAATATCCCTTGGGTCACTGACAGGTCCATCATTGTAAAGAAAGTGTTTGGCACCACCAAGACACTACAGTGATAATCACAGCTACCGATTTGGAGGGATAGCCTGAAGGAAACTGCTATGGAAGGTCATTGTGAGCCCTCAGATTATCTTAAAAGAACTACACATATCTCTGGCTGTTCCTGGGGAAAATATTGACTGGTCAACAATTCCAAGATTACTCCCATCTGGCCAACAATGGGAGGATGGCTAGAGAAGGAAGTCATTGCTGAAGAAAAGCCATGTGATGTGCCACATAAGAGTTTGCAAATAAACACTTAAGTAACATTGCATGCATGTGAAAAAAGGTTTTGGGGTCTGATGAGACGAAAATGGTACATTTTTTGTCTTAATAAGTGGTTTGTTTTACGCCAAACATCATCTCAACAGTAAAGCATGTGGGTGGAAGCATTATGTTTTGGAGATGCTTTGCAACAGTGGGAGAAGGGAAGCTTGTAAAGATTGAGAGAAAGATGGATGGTGGAAAGTACAATCACATCCTTGAGGAAAGTGTGTTCCAGTCTGCCATAGACCTGGGACTGGAGAGAAGACTCACCTTACAGTGGGATAATGATCCTAAGCAAAGCAAAAGCAAAAATGGAATAGCTCAGCAAGGAGAAAATAAATGTCCTTGAGTGGCCTAGTCAAAACCTAGACCTGAATCCAGTAAAAATCTGTGGCAAGACTTGAAAACTACTAGGGATGTGAATCGTTTTTGAACGATTAAAATTATCGTCAGATGCAGGGGAGTCCAAGATGGCCGCCGAGTGAATAGGCTGTGCAGGACGCTCGCTCCGATTTTCTTAAAAATCAGCTGCTTTAAAATAATGCCGCATTCGAAACGGAAGGCCAAGCTTCGGGAGGCGATAGTTACAACTTCATCGCCGAACCCAGAAGCTGGCCAACCATGGATCGAGACTTTCTTCACCGCTGAGGCAACAGGAAAAACGCCGGTGGAAGCAGCCGCTTTGAGCCTTGATTTGGAGCGGATATCAGACTCGCTGGCTGAAGAGGTCACCCTTAGCCCCGGCGCTCCGAATACCCCCCCCACCCCGGTACCGTCAGAAGCTGTGCATGCAGGGGTGAGTACACCTATGTTTCAAATGATGCCTGGAACTTTTGAAAATAAAATAACTTTGCAAGGTGACTTACCCCAAGCCAGCAAAACTGACGAGGAAAATGCTATCAGGGGGATAGTGAGCGGGGGAGCTACAGGAGGGGGAGAAAACGCCCAGAGGCCTCTTTTGGGAACATACACACCTGCAGTGTTGCCAAAGACTATATCGCTGGATTCTCTGTGGCATGCGATAAAGGGCTTGGAGAAAGCAGTAATTGATTTGACAAACATTACTCTTCAGGCTAACACTAAGATTTTAAAAATGGAGAAAAGCTTAGTGGAATATACGGACACTCTGCAAGCAATGGACCAACGTATGGGAAAAATGGAAAAGTCACAATTTGAGATCATGAGAGTGGAAAACATAAATGTGAAGAAGTTGGAAAATTTGGAAAACCAAACTAAATATTTAAACCTTCGGGTTTTAAATTTCCCATACATAAAAGAAATATCAGCTTATGACATGATTAAGGAATATATGATAAAGATATTGAAGATCCCTACTGATGGAATACCTGTACTTGCAAAGGTATATTATATACCATCAAAGGAAGAAAAGGAGAAAGGGAAAGAAATAAATCAAGAAGAAAATGAACTGAATTTGACTCAGATACTGGAAATGTCATTTGAAACAGAAATTAAAAATAGAATGACGTTATTTCTCCAATGTACCTTTCCCTCAGATAGAGATCTCATATTGAAAAGATATATGAGAAACAGAGAGGAAGTATTCCACGGGAGCAAAATCTGGATATATCCGGACATTTCACGTGTTACCCAAGAGAGACGTAAAAAATTTTTGGCTCTTAGGCCTGATGTTGTAGCTAAGGGATCCAGTTTTAGTCTGAGGTATCCCAGCAAGTGTGTAATTAAACATTTGAACATGAAATATATTTTCTTTGAACCGGCCCAGTTACAGAGGTTCCTAGAGCCTAGTAACCCCCAGAGCCTGTAGCTTTCGAAGTTATTTGTAATTCCTGTTACGTTCACACGACGGTTAATTTGTTATAAAATGTTTAAAAGTTTCTTCTAAACCGCCATGTTAAATTGACTCCCCTACATTTCTTGGAATAGTAGATAAAAACTAGATGTATGACCGAGTAAGAAATGAAAAGTCAGTTTGTTATAAAAATATATGATGGATGTATCTACGCAATGTATATATATTTACTGGAAGTGAATATTGAAAATTAATAAATATTAAATTCAAAAAAAAAAATTATCGTCAGATAATTTTAAAATCGTCCAAAATCGTTATAATACAAATGCCCACGATTTATCGTCAGGGTGCCGACCATATGGTCGGCGCCATTTTGCTGTACGGCAAAACGATTCGAGTTTAGGAGGTCGTTCCCGGACCCCCGCTGGACTTTTGGCAAATCTTGTGGGGGTCAGGAGGCCCCCCCAAGCTGGCCAAAAGTCCCTGGGGGTCCAGCGGGGGTCCGGGAGCGATCTCCTACGCTCCTGACGTCGGGGGACAAAAAAACAAAATGGCGCCGGCGCTACCTTTGCCCTGCTGTCATATAACAGGGCAAAGGTAGCGCCGGCGCTATTTCTACAACGCACCGGAGGTCCGAGAGTAAAAGATCACACCGGGACCCTCCCTCTGGACCCCAGGTAATTTAAGGCATTTTGGGGGGGTTCGGGAGGGTGGGGGATTTATTTTAAAGGGTCGGGGTGGGTTTTAGGGATGTTTTAGTGTGTCGGTTTTCCCGCCCTCCCCCGATTTACGATTTACACGATATTTTAAAAAACAAAACCGCGACAATAAGATTCCCTCCCCCCCCCCCCCCCCCAGCTGAAATCGATCGTTAAGACGATCGATCACACGATTCACATCTCTAAAAACTACAGTCTACAAATAATCCCCAGCCAACTTGATATAGCTTGAATTCTGCCAAGAAAAATTAGCAAAAGTTGGAAGAGACATTTATCGTACATGACGCATGGCTATGTAAAAGGGGCTTCCACAAAGTATTAAACCAAGGGGTGTGAAGACTTAAACAATCAAGACTTTTTGTTTTATATTTTATAACTTCTTTTGCAATGAATGTCTGGTATAGAGCAGTGAAACAATCTCCTACTTTAATGTATATCAATTTGTATTTTTTAGACAACAGAATGTGAAAAATGTGTAAATCCAAAGCATTGTATATATCTGAGAATCTTTGACCATAGATTTTTAGAAACCTTGTAACCTAAGAAATCATAAAATGTATTTTGATGTCAAAAAAATCACTGTAGAATCTTATTTATCATTCTTAGCAATAAACATGAGGGCAAGCTCATGAAGTGCTTCTTGCACTTCATGTGTGTTCAAGCCTACCTTCTCTTGGACCAAGTCCAGCCTGTTAGAACTCGCCCAAGCCATGCTTGTTTATGGTGGCAGCTTCTAAAGGACATGAGCCTTCTCTTTAAAAAGTGGTTGTTGCTACATATGGGGATGTCTGAGGAATAAAAGCAAACTTTTAATGAAAATATGATGGGCATCCTGATATAATCCATGTGGAGGATGCATTTTCATCCCATTACTGTCAATCATATTGGCCTTAAAGGGCAATGCCTTTAGAACATAAGAACATAAGAACATGCCATATTGGGTCAGATCAAGGGTCCATCAAGCCCAGCATCCTGTTTCCAACAGTGGCCAATCCAGGCCATAAGAACCTGGCAAGTACCCAAAAACTAAGTCTATTCCATGTTACTTCCTTCTAGCTTTGATACACAAAGGATACAGAAATATCTGTGTTTATTTTGTAATTTGGTGCTGTTAGTCTATATTGATGCATAGAAATAAAAGTCAAAAAACAGGTTGCAGGAGAAACCTTTTTGTTGGACTAAAAATTGAGTAGACAGCTCCAGTCATCTAGTGCCGTAAAGTGGGTTAGGTTTTCAAAGATATACACACTGAATATTAATGAGATGTATTTGCATTCATGGATTCCATTGTATTTAAATGCATCTCATAAGGATTCATTGTGAATATCTTGAAAACCTAACTGGGCTTACAGCCACTCCAGGAGAGAGGGGGTGCCAGCATGGCCATTTGGCTAGGGCCTACAATGTTGAAGGGGCCTACTTTTGTTGGGCAAAATTTAAAAAAAAAGCTAAATATATCTATTTCTAACGTATAAATAAAAATTTCAATTGTAATTGAAGAATTTGCAACAAAAAAGCTCATAAAGCCTTCTTAAATAAATAAAACTTATTTGGGAAATTTAGAAAACAATTTCTCTTAAGTATCACATCAGAACCTTACATAGGGGCCTACTTTTCTTAGCTGGCATGGGCCTAATTCCTGCTCTCTCCGGCCCTGCTTACAGCACTTAGGACCACAGTTGCCTACTCTTGAACTACATTAATAATTTGGGATTAGCTTGTGAGAGGTAATTGTAAAATGAGTTAGAGTTCATACAAGTACACTGATTTAAGACATGTCCATAATGTTCAGCTTTCTGAGCTTCCTATATGCGCATTACTGATTTTTCTATATTCTTGAGCCCATTGCTGACAGAATTTGTAAAAAAAAATTTGGGGGGGGGGGGGGGAGGGGGTGGTGGCTGGCTCAGCTTCCTCCACATCTGATCTTCCAGTCCGGTTGAAAACTGTCCCCAACCTGCTTGCTACTATTTATGAGAGAAGGCATCAAAAGCTGAGATGCTGTGCCCTTACCTTCATGGCTACAAAGGAATTCAGACCCTGCATTTTCTTTTCCTCCCCTCCAACTAGGACCCACCATTCTTCCACTGTCACTGCAATGGCTGCCCTCAATAGAAAAGCCATAGACAGCAACTCTCTTTAGAACTCACTACATGTGCAACCTGAATCCTTGTATGTATCACTTTTGTGGGATAGGGCTTACTAGCGATTTACTTTTGTCTAACATAACAAAGGAAATGTTTTGTAAACAAAATGAAAGAAGTGAATTAAATTGTTTTTTCATTTACATCAGACACAACACCTACCCCCCACCCCATCCAATTAAATTTATGGCACAGACTTTACGAAAAGCCCTCTATCCCGCTTACCCCTTAACCCACTCTCCCCCCCACACACACACACACACCCACACACAAACCCCTTATTTTCTAGCATGTAGACAGATGGACTCAGAACCAGTGGGTTTATGCTCCCCTGCCAGCAGATGGAGACAACAAGCTGACGTCACAGTATATATAACCGTGCAGTGACCCCAGCCTGCCAGTATTCTCCATCTCCAGCAGATGGTGGATATGCATCTCCGTATGGGGATTGCTTTGAGCTTTTTAAAAGGAGAAATTTGAAGTTGTAAATTCGGTAAAAGAAAGCCCCACTCTCCTGCGGTGATACCTAAAGGTCCTTCCCCCAGTTGAGAATTCCTGAGGTGATTTCCATGGTCCCTCAGAGGTGTACCTTGGTCTGGTAGCTAGGTTTCCCAGTGTGGGCTTAGCTGCTAGTTCAGCTGAAAGACAGCAAGTGCAGGAGGCCGAGTGTGGCAGTGACGGCAGATGCCCTCTTCCCCCCACAGCTGGAGACTGTCTCTGTACTCAGCTGGTAAGCGCTGAGCACAGTTAAGGTTTAAAAAAAAAAAAAAAAAAGGAAGTTTTACCTGAATCAGAGACAAAGGGGTTTCAGGACTTCATCCAGTCTCTGTTTTTGGCACACCATGCAAACTCTTGTTCCCGCTCCCGTTGGCAAACTGGGCAGCCTGGCAGGTTGAGCGGCCCCTGCTTGACTAGGCCACACACTTAGGGTTTTTTCTTGCATACCATGTGGTAGGCTGCTGTGGCCATTTTCTCACGCTCTTGTGTGTGTTCTGCTGCCCTCTATAAGCTGTCGGTATGCGCAGTGTGCTAGTTTTTTGGGCACGCTTTTAAAGCACACAATTTTTTTTTACACGCTTAACTTGACACACAGGTTGTGTGTGAGCCTTGCTGCACTTTCCTCTAGGCACTTATTTTTGGGGCGCATTTCATTTTTTAGCATGAGCAATTCTGACTCACATTTACTGCAGCAATGGTGCCAGTAATCAAGAAGCCTAAGCATCTTCCTATTTGTGTTGCCTGTCATATTAGGGTTTCTCAGTCTGACCTGGCTTCTAACCTGTGTCAGCGCTGCTCAGATGCTCAGGGAGACTTGTCTTCCTCAGATTTTGCTAAGCCTGGCTCTTCCCATTCTAATGATGGGTTGGTCACGGCCTTGACTGGGGGGACGCCAGGACTTGGTTCTCCATGGACTGGCTCCTCCGCTGGCGAGGGCATTTCTGTGGGACCAGCTCCAGTTCCTACTGGGCTTGGTCTGGATCCACCTGCTTTTTCTTGGGTGGAAATTTTTCAAGGCTTACAAGCTTTTCTTCAGGCGCAGTCCTCTGCTTCCTCCATTTCTGTCTGGTTGGAGCCTCAGCTGGTGGTTCCTCCCTCTTCCAGTCCTATGCTTAAGCGCTGGGGCTCGCCTCATCTCTCTGTGGGTGCGCCCAATAAGAATCCGGATGGCACTGATGATGAGGTTGATCCTGATACCCTGGAAGATGGGGAAATTCCTCCAGGGCTGGAGCTGTATCGAACCATGTTGCAGTTCTTTCATAGAGATGAACTGCCGGCCCTGATTTCCCAGACCTTGAAACAGCTGGGTGTCCCTGGCTCAATGCTATGTCAGAGCCGAGGAATAATCCCCTTTTGGTTTCCTTACATAAAGCCTCTTGGTTTTTTCCCGGTGATGGATGCCATCCAGGAATTGATTGATCTGGAATGGGATACCCCAGAGGCAAATTTTAAAGGGGGTCAGACATTGGAAGGCCTGTACCCCCTGGATCTGGCTGTGAGAGAGCATTTGCATTTTCTCAAAGTGGATGCTCTGATATGTGCTGTATCTAAGCAGATGACTATCCCCGTAGAGGGAGGAGCAGCACTGAAGGATGTACAAGTAGAAGGATTGAGGCTATTAAGCCTTTGAGGCAGTAGTGATGAATTTACAGATTGCCTCCTATTGCACCCTAATTTCAGTGCCTTTGACCACTCAGGCACCTGACACACAAACCAGAAATTCAGTCTTATATATTATTTTTTATTTACTATTGCCTGGCAATTTTTACCTCTCTCAGGACAGATTCTTGAGCTTATGCAACCCTCCTTAATCCATAGTGCCTCAACAGGCATTTTGCTTTGTTTCTGGCTGACAATCTGAATTCCTAAACATACAACTGTGGATGTCAAAGCAATTTCGATGTTTCAAGAAATGTTTCAAATATTACGCACGAAATAAAATAGCAAACCCTAGTAACAAAATGTGCAAGGAACGTACCTTTCAGAGATTAGAGCAGAAAAAATCATGCTCTGCATCTCTGGCTTGTTCTTTCACCATCAGGTTGAGGTATGATGTAAGCAATCTGGACTTAAGTGTAACAAAGCCTCGATCGTTACAGCACAGGACGCTAAAAGTGGGCATGTTGATATCATTGCTGTGCTGCTCAAGGGCCTAGACTGCTGACATGATAGCAAAAGAAATAAAGTTTCTAGAAATGACATATCAGAGACACTCTCCACTGGGAACTCACCTACTTGCGACCTCTGCTTCCCTTCCCAGTTGATCCAGGTTTCACAGTTCGTTGATTCGTTCTGTTAGCCCTCCTTATGTCTGCAAAAGCAGAAGAGACCATGAAAGAGTCATGGCTGCTCACTGATATACAGCTGTGCTCCAGAGTGAATACTCCTTTGAATGAGATGGATAAACAGAAGAACATGCGATACTGGGTCAGACCAAGGGTCCATCAAGCCCAGCATCCTGATTCCAACAGTGGCCAATCCAGGCCATAAGAACCTGGCAAGTACCCAAAAACTGCCTATTCCATGTTGCTGTTGCTAGTAATAGCTGTCAACTTAATTAATAGTAGGTAATGGACTTCTCCTCCAAGAACTTATCCAATCCTTTTTTAAACACAGCTATACTAACTGCACTAACCACATCCTCTAGCAACAAATTCCAGAGTTTAATTGTGCGTTGAGTGAAAAAGAACTTTCTCCGGTTAGTTTTAAATGTGCCACATGCTAACTTCATGGAGTGCCCCCTAGTCCTTCTATTATCCCAAAGAGTAAATAACTGATTCACATTTACCCATTCTAGACCTCTTATGATTTTAAACACCTCTATCATATCCCCCCTCAGCTGTCTCTTCTCTAAGCTGAACAGTCCTAACCTCTTTAGTCTTTCCTCATAGGGGAGCTGTTCCATCCCCTTTATAAGCAAACGTAGTTCATGTGCCTATATGCTAAAGATTTCCAAATGATCCCTATCAACTGAAAAGCAGGTTGTTAATACAAACAAAAACACATTTTGAAATGTCTGTATGCCAATGCCAAAAGTCTAAGAAGTAAGATGGGAGAGTTAGATTAATCTTAATCTAATTCCTTCTACTTTCAATTGTCCTGAATTATGCTCCCTGTTCATTGTAACTTTCATTTTCTTTTTCATAATTTATGGTATTCCCCTGGTTTGATGTAAACCGGTACGATAAGACATGGTCTTGAGCATCGGTATATTAAAAAGAATTAAATAAATAAATAAATAAATAGATTGTATAGCAGCAAATGATGAGATTGACATAATTGGCATCACAGAGACTTGGTGGAAGGAGGATAACCAATGGGACAGTGCTATATCAGGGTACAAATTATATCGCAATGGTAGGGAGGATCAACTTGGTGGGAGTGTGGCACTTTATGTCCGGGAAGGATAAAGATCATACAAGAGACTAAATGCTCAGTAGAATCTATTTGGTTAGAAATCCCATGTGTATAGGGTTAGAGTATAGGGATGGGAGTATATTACCATCCACCTGGACAAAATGGTCAGGCAGATGAAGAAATGCTAAGAGAAAGGGAAGCTAACCAATTTGGCAGTGCAGTAACAATGGGAGATTTCAATTACCCCAATATTGACTAGGTAAATGTAGCATCAGGACATGATCAGGATACAGTTCCTGGATGTAATAAATGACTGCTTCATGGAGCAATTGGTTCAGGATCCAATGAGAGAGGGAGCTATTTTTTATTTACTTCTTAGTGAAACACAGGATTTGGTGAGAGAGGTAACAGTGGTGAAGCTATTTGTGACAATAGTGATCATAATATGATCAAATTTAAACTAATAACTGGAAAGGGGACAATAAGTAAATCTACAGCTCTAATTCTAAGTTTTCAAAATGGAAACATAAAATGAGGAAAATAGTTTAAAAAGAAAAAAAAACCTGTGGTGCAGCTGCAAAGGTTACGTGTTCAACAGGCATGGACATTGATTAAAAATACAATCCTAGATGCGCAGTCCAGGTGTATTCCACGCATTAAGAAAAGGTGAAAGGAAGGCAAAACGATTAAAGCATGGTTAAAAAGTAAGGTGAAAGAGGCTATTTTAGCTAAAAAAAGAAAAAAAAATCCTTCAAAAATTGGAAGAAGGATCCATCTGAAGAAAATAGGAAAAAGTATAAGCATTGTAAAACATTGATACCACAGGTGAACAAAGAATTTGAAATGAAGTTGGCTGTAGAGGCAAAAACTCATAATAAAAACTTTAAAAAATATATTTGAAGCAAGAAACCTGTGAGGGAGTTAGTTGGACCGTTAGATGACCGAGAGGTTAAAGGGGCTCTTGGGGAAGATAAGACCATTGCAGAAAGACTAAATTAATTCTTTGCTTCTGTGTTTAATAATGAGGATGTTGGGGAGAACCAGTTCCAGAGATGGTTTTCAAGGGTGATGAGTCAGATGAACTGAACGAAATCCCTGTGAACCTGGAAGATGTAGTAGGCCAGATTGACAAACTAAAGAGTGTCAAATCACTTGGACCAGATGGTATGCATTCTAGGGTCCTGAAGGAACTAAAAAATGAAATTTCTGATCTATTAGTTAAAATTTGTAACCTATCATTAAAATCATCCATTGTACTTGGAGGGTAGCCAATGTAACCCCAATATTTAAAAAGGGCTCCAGGGGCGATCCAGAAAACTATAGACCAGTGAGCCTGACTTCAGTGCTGGGAAAAATAGTGGAAAATATTCTAAAGATCAAAATCACAGCATATAGAAAAACGGTTTAATGGAACACAGTCGGCATAGATTTACGTAAGGGAAGTCTTGCCTCACAAATCTGCTTCATTTTTTTGAAGGGGTTAATAAACATTTGGATAAAGGTGAACCGGTAGATGTAGTGTATTTGGATTTTCAGAAGGCGCTTGACAGTCCCTCATGAGAGGCTTCTAAGAAAGCTAAAAAGTCATGGGATAGGAGGCGATGTCCTTTCGTGGATTACAAACTGGTTAAAAAACAGGAAACAGAGTAGGATTAAATGGTCAGTTTTTCTCAGTGGAAAAGGATAAACAGTGGAGTGCCTCAGGGATCTCTCCTTGGTCCAGTGCTTTTCAATATATTTATAAATGATCCGGAAAGGAATATGACGAGTGAGGTTATCAAATTTGCAGATGATACAAAATTATTCAGAGTAGTTAAATCACAAGCGGATTGTTATACATTGCAGGAAGACCTTGCGAGACTGGAAGACTGGGTATCCAAATGGCAGATGAAATTTAATGTGGACAAAAGCAAGGGGTTGCATATAGGGAAAAATAACCCTTGATGTAGTTACATGATGTTAGTTTCCATGTTAGAAGCTACCACCCAGGAAAAAGATTAAGGCATCATAGTGGATAATACTTTGAAATCGTCGGCTCAGTGTGCTGCAGCAGTCAAAAAAGCAAACAAAATGTTAGGCATTATTAGAAAGGGAATGATTAACAAAACGTAAAATGTCATAATGCCTCTCTATCGCTCCATGGTGAGACCGCACCTTGAATACTGTGTACAGTTCTGGTCACCACATCTCAAAAAGCTATAGCTGTGATGGAGAAGGTACAGAGAAAGGCGACCAAAATGATAAAAGGGATGGAACAGTTCCCCTATGAGGAAAGGCTGAAGAGGTTAGGGCTGTTCAGCTTGGAGAAGAGACGGCTGAGGGGGGATATGATAGAGGTCTTTAAAATCATGAGGTCTTGAATGTGTAAATGTGAATCAGTTATTTACACTTTCAGATAATAGAAAGACTAGGGGGCACTCCATTAAGTTAGCAGGTAGCACGTTTAAGACTAATCTGAGAAAATTCTTTTTCACTCAATGCACAATTAAGCTCTGGAATTTGTTGCCAGAAGATGTGGTTAGTGCAGCTAATGTAACTGGGTTTAAAAATGTTTTGGATAAGTTCTTGGAGGAGAAGTCCATTAACTGTTATTAATCAAGTTGACTTAGAGAATGGCCTCTGCTATTACTGGCATCAGTAGCATGGGAGTTTCTTAGTGTTTGGGTGCTTGCCAGGTCCTTATGGCCTGGTTTTGGCCACTGTTGGAAACAGGATGCTGGGCTTGATGGACCCTTGGTCTGACCCAGCATGGCAATTTTTATTTTCTTACTTATACTGGACTATTAGCATATGTTCACACTGGTGAAATTCAAAGATTCTAAAATACCTTTTTTATTTTATTTATTATATTATATTTATATTCCTTTTCTGGCACTTCAAAATGGATTACATTCAGGGACTGAAGCTCTTTCCCTGTCCCAAGTGGGCTCTCAATCTTAAGTTTATACCTGAGGCCACTGTATGAATAAAATGTAGACCAAACCAGTCTGCAAGCAGTAAAGGAGACAAAATCCTAGTTTTGTTTCTGCTACATCAGTCCAGAACAATTGGGTTTAATTCCTTTTCCAGCTGATAGAGACAGAGTACTTGCTTCTTTTTTTGTTTTTTTTAATTCATGACATCCCTATTACATACATGAAGTGCACAACTGGTAAAGCCAATATTCTCTGCTTCCAGCTACAAGAAGAACTTCAGATGGATGGTTCAGGAGCAGAACTATACTCTTTGGCTAAGCCTATGATTTGAATTTAATTTCTTAAGCTACTTATTAAAAAAAAAAAAAAAGTAAATTTAACCTTTTGGGCCATGCACCTGAAAGTTTATCAGTGTAGCGAGCCCTCAGTTTGAGTAGCTCCCAACTCCATAGAAAGGTTTTTTGGTAGAGCTTTAATGAGCACTTAAAAATCTGAGAAAGACAATTCTCTAGAACTTTTTCTATTCCTCTTTCTATTTTTGAACTTTTCTTTGACTAAATTAAAAAAAAACAAAACTCTAGCTGCTGTAAGGTAAGCCTACAGAGGAATCTATAAAGAGAAGATATTTTACAGAAGTCTACCAGTCAAGAGGGCAACTGAATTTCAAAAGTTTTAACTTTTCTTTACTCTCCTCATGTAATGAAGCCACTACTGTGCTGCCTGCAGCAGCAAATGGCATAAGTTGCACAGCTTGCCTCCATGGTAAAAAACTGAGGAAGTCACTGGCGCAGTGCAAATGTGCAAAATGGAGATGATTGATTTTTATCATATCCTGAGTCTGTTGAAGCTTTGAATTCAGCCATTGAATCTGAAATGGCAGCCATTTTGAAAGTCACTTGAGTGGGACCCAGCACCGTACAGCCACAGTTAAAGGAAACGAATCCCCAATATTTCCTGAGTCAAAAGGGAACAGTTTATAATAGTAGCATTGCCTCTTTGAGTGACTATTCTGAATTTTTTAAATTCTTTGTGCATTGTAAAACCAAAGTGAAAGAATGGAAGCTTTAGCACAGACACTACAAAAGCTTCCTGATTATTTATCATTGTTTACAAGCAAACCCCTTCAAAAGATTAAAGGATAGACTTGTGGATATAATTTCATCTCAGCCTAATAATCCTTCTAATGTGGATATGGTTGAAGATTATGGGGGAAACAGCTATGATTCCCTAGAGGAAGGGGAGATTTATTCTGAAGGGGAAGAATAGTCTATAATCTGCCTTTTCCATAAAGACATGATTACAGCATTAATTACTAGAGATGTGCATCGTTGTTAGGTATCGGATCGGGTTTCGGTCAGCCGCTTCGTTTTAAAATTTAGTTTTCCAACGTGTCGTTTTTTGTTTTTTTAACGAACGGAGTTAGTGCGCACTAACGGGCTGACTGCGCACTATTGGGGCGTTAGTGTGCACTATCGGAGCGTTAGTGCGCACTACCAAAAACTGCAATGTAAAAGTTAAAACGTATCAATTTATAAGGAGTTCATTTGCTAGAGGTATGGTTCTGGGTTCCCACTGGTTCGCACCATCTTGAAAACAGCCAATGGGAATGTAGAACCATTACTTTAACTCATCCGTAGGTAGTGCGCACTAACCCGAGTTAGTGCGCACAAGGGAAGACTGTGCGCGCACTAACTAAAGTTAGTGCGCACGACCTTGAGCATGCTCTGTGGGGTCCCCAGGGGCCATTTTGCTTCACATACACGCACTAAGTAAGAAACACGCACTTACTAATTGGACAGAGACTGTGAGTGAGTGACACTGAGTGACTGTGACTACTACTACAGACAGACTACAGAGACTCTCATCATCAACTTCTCTCTCTACCACTGTAAGTGTATATTATATATAAATATATAAGGTTTTGTTTTAGTTTTTATACAGTATTACTTTACTAGTTACTTAGTTGGTTAAGTTAAATAGTTAATGCACTTTTTTTCGGTAAAGTAGCATAAAATAATATAAAAATAATATTAAATGAAGTTACATTAGGGGAAATTAAAAGTTTAACACCCAAAGTACTTCATTTTATTTTATGCTAATTTAGTGAAAAAAAAGTTTAACACAGAGATTGTCAGTGTCAGACAGCTCCCTCCCTGCATTACTAGTAAGAGGCTGGCTTCACAGACAGGGGGGAGCTGCCCGACCCTCACTCCTCCCCTCCCCCATGTCCCAGCCAGTGAGTGGTGTGTGGTTGAGGGGTGAAGGCTGAGACAGCTCCCTCCCTGAGATGCTGGCTTCACAGACAGGGGGGGAGCTGCCCGACTCTCACTCCTCCCCTCCCCCATGTCCCAGCCAGTGAATGGTGTGTGGGTGAGGGGTGAAGGCTGAGACAGCTCCCTCCCTGAGAGGCTGGCTTCAAGACAGGGGGTGAGCTGCCCGACCCTCACTCCTCCCCTCCCCCATGTCCCAGCCAGTGAATGGTGTGTGGGTGAGGGTGAAGGCTGAGACAGCTCCCTCCCTGCATGACTAGTGAGAGGCTGGCTTCACAGACAGGGGGGGAGTTGCCCGACCCTCACTCCTCCCCTCCCCCATGTCCCAGCCAGTGAATGGTGTGTGGTTGAGGGGTGAAGGCTGAGACAGCTCCCTCCCTGAGAGGCTGGCTTCACAGACAGGGGGGGAGCTGCCCGACCCTCACTCCTCCCCTCCCCCATGTCCCAGCCAGTGAATGGTGTGTGGTTGAGGGGTGAAGGCTGAGACAGCTCCCTCCCTGAGAGGCTGGCTTCACAGACAGGGGGGGAGCTGCCCGACCCTCACTCCTCCCCTCCCCCATGTCCCAGCCAGTGAATGGTGTGTGGGTGAGGGGTGAAGGCTGAGACAGCTCCCTCCCTGTATTACTAGTGAGAGGCTGGCTTCACAGACGGGGTGAGCTGCCCGACCCTCACTCCTCCCCTCCCCCATGTCCCAGCCAGTGAATGGTGTGTGGGTGAGGGGTGAAGACTGAGACAGCTCCCTCCCTGCATTACTAGTGAGAGGCTGGCTTCACAGACAGGGGGGGAGCAGCCCGACCCTCACTCCTCCCCTCCCCCATGTCCCAGCCAGTGAATGGTGTGTGGGTGAGGGGTGAAGGCTGACACAGCTCCCTCCCTGCATTACTAGTGAGAGGCTGGCTTCACAGACAGGGGGGGAGCTGCCCAACCCTCCCTGCATTAGTGTGTGAGCTTCTGAACAAACAGGTGTCCTATAGCACATACTTTTTTTCATCTTCTTTTTTATTTTCTCATGGTAGGATGGAACGTGAAAGGGAGTCCGGAGATGACAGGGAGAGGGAGTCAGACTCCTCCCCACCGTCCTCCTCCAAGGTGGCAGCAAGGTCCAGGAAGCCCCACTTTACCCGGGAAGATGTGGACCTCCTGGCTCGGCTCATCCTCCTGGATGAGAGGAACCTCTACACCCCCCCAGGCAGCAAGCCAAATCTTGAAAGGGAGACTGCTGCCTGGGCCTCTCTCCAGGAGGAGTTTTGCCGGCGGGCCTCCTACCCTCGTGAGGTTGAAGACCTCAAAAAGAAAGGTGAGAAATAATAATGTTGATCATATTATTTAATTATAAATTATGTATATTATTTTGTCATTGAAAATTGAATAGAGTATGATAGTAATACTAGCTTCAGTAGCTAGTAGCATAGAGTGAGTTATATAATTATAAAGTAATAATTAACTACTATAAGTAATAAAAGTTATAATGTTAAGTAAATATATTTAAAAAAAACATAAATACTAGTAGCTACTAGCTAGCTAGCTACTAGTGTACCACCCTTACCCTATACTATACTAGTATTAATACTTAATAACTAGACTACAAAGGAAATAAAATTATCTGTGGTATATTATTGATATTTATATTTATCGTTTTGAAATGGTGGTATTTGGGATGTTTTTGAAAGCCAGATTGAAATATAAATTAAATAGTATTTTGTTATTACTAACTTTTGTATGTTGCATAAAAAATAATCTAGTAGGTCAAGGCAAAACATGGGCATGTTGTAATAATTAATCAATGTTATTCTTTTTCCTGTATATTCCTCTAATTTTCAGGTCGCCATTTGCGACTGCACGAGGGTAGGTGGCTCAAGGAAGTCCGCCGAACCTTGACCCATCCCTTGCCTGGTAGGTTGTTTTCAGAATACTACACAAGAACAACACATTACACAGCTATTCAATTAATTGTAATGGAATTTGTGTTTAATTATGTTTGTTTACTATAACAGTGAATGAATCATTGTGTCTGATCTCATTCTTGTTTTTAAAATTTTAACTGTTCTCTGAATTTTGATTTGTCTTGTACAGAACCAAACCCAAGCAGGGACGAGGCGGGGCTTCCTGGGCCTAGCAGGAGGCAGAGCTGCCACCAGAGGAGGATGGAGGCACCAGCGCCGATGACTAGTGGTCTAGGTAATAATATATCTTGGCCAGTACAGTAGTAAATTATCTGAGGCTGAAAAACAAAATCTTTTTTAATATATCAGTCAGTTATAGTGGCTGGGGAATGGGGGGATGTGTGTATTTATTTATTTATTTGTATATATTAAATGACACTGAGTGGCTATGAGAGTAAACTAAAGAATTGAAGGTGAAAGAAAAGAAGAGGTTTGTAGTGTACCTCCTACCATCATATTCTGTGTAACCTGAGAGTGACTATTATTTCTTCTTCCAATCCTTCAAATTATGTATTATCTCTAATCTATGTTGATTGATTTGATATCCCTCCACTCTCCCCCTCCCTCCTTCTCCCCTGTGATGGACTCCTCATTTTTCTATAACCCTCAAGGTCAATAAACTAAGAGGTAGATTATTTTATAAACTTGCTCGCACGCATCCAGTATTTGCTTATTTATTTGTCATATCTGACTATGTAATGTATTGTTCTGTGTCTCATGTTGAATTATTTTTTTTTTACATTTCTTTACAGGACAAGAGGAAACTCCGGCGGCCCAGCAACACCAGCACCAGCACTACTACTGCCGTACTTCCTCCAGGATCTCCTCCTAGCTGTAAATGCTGTGCACAGTTTTCAAAGCTGGAGGAGATCCTGCAGGAAGTACGGCAGTTCAAGGCGAAATATGATGCTAACTTCATGATGTTGCAGCAGAAGGTCTCTGACGTTCAAGAGAGTGTCAGCAATGTGGAGAGGAGGTTGTCAGCTCTGGAGGAGGCCCCTCAGGAGCAGAGGGAAATGGCTTCTCCTCCTCACGAGATGCCTCATGAGGAGGAGGTGCCAGTTCCCTCTGCTCCAGAGCAGGCTCCTCCGGTGGCGGCACCCTCCTCTCCACATGAGTCTGACCCTGCTGCAACATCATGAAGTCAAGGCATCATATTTCGCCTTGGCCTGGGCTCCTCCACTCTTTTTTTTTTTTTTAAACAAAATAAAGGAAAATACATTATATTTTATTTATAATTGAAAAAATAAATATTACACATTTTTGAAAATGTTTGTTTGTTCTTTTTTATATATTATTTTATGAGTTATTTAACTAATAATAATTAATTATTCCAAAATTAAATAGTATGGTACTACTAAATTACAGAGAGCAGACATGTACGGATGTACGTCTATTATAATCCAACACATTTCAGTGTTTTAGTAGTAACTAAGTTAGTCATACACTTCCATAAAACATTCAGTCTGGCTGAATTAGCACAAGTTGTATACTTGTGAGCAGTAGCGCCAACGTCAAGGCTTCAACCATGGCTACTGACCATTCACACATCTTTCAACCTGGCCAATGCAATATTGTGCAGTGTGCACTGTGCACTGCAGCACTCAAGCTACTGCAATGACTCACACGTCGATGCCAAAAATTGCTGCATGACCAAGACATACAAAAAATGTAATGCTTGTGATACTAAAGTAGGAGTAAGAAGAAAGCAGAATCATGAACAAAAAATCCTTCAGAAATGTACAACTTCTGGGTGCTCAGTTTTCTCTTTTTATTAGGATTTCGTAAGGTCTTTTGTTTGTTCCACATGATTCTGATTTCTTAGTCCTAGTACTAGTAGTAGTTAGTTAGTTCCTGTAGTCTGTTAGTACTTTACTATTACTAAGTTAGTATTGCTATGAACAACAATACTGGGACTGGCAGAATTACAGGCAATAAAATACATTCTCTGCTTTAAATGGGCTCCTAGGACACATGGAAAATTTTGGTATCAAAGTATATCTATTCTATTCTGCAATCTCTGCATACATTACCAATACACAGCTACACACACACTCAAGGGTGTTTGTATATATTTGGTTAATCAATATATTGTTACAGTAGTGCATATAACAGTAACAGGTATAGCTAGCTAGTAGCTAGCTACTACTAGTACAGCCACTAGCTACTTAGTTAGAGTAGCAACCTCTCTATGCGCTGTAAGTGCAATTTAATATTGTATTGGCCTGAAATTCTTTCATACTTCATTTACACAATCATGCTGTCGGAGATGGATGCTGAGGCAGAGGAACCCAGCGAGGACTTGCCTGCCTCAGAGGTGGACACTGGGGGAAAGGAGCCTGGGAGTGAGAAGCCTGTGTCGGGGCGCAGCAGGACAGAGTGTTCATGTCTTGTGACTCCCAGACTGGCTTCTCCTGGGGGCCACAAGAGGCAGCAGTGGCAGTGTTGTGGTAGCGGCACTGCCGGGCTCCCCAGCAAGCGATGCGGGGAGTACAGCTGCATAGAGCCAAGCCTCTCTTCCACTCCTTGACCTTGGATCTCGGGCCTTGACAAGAGGCTCACTCCTCCCAGTCACAGGGAAAGTTCGGATACCCAAGCAGTGGAAAGTTCGTTTTGATGAAAACCAATTGCTCGACTAAGTCTGGAGACAAACGTGCACGGTGTGGACTCACTATGTTCCCTGTCATTGAAAATACTCTTTCACTTTGCACACTTGTTGGCGGACAGGAAAGAAAGTGCTGTGCTAGTATTGCAAGATCAGGCCACATTGAAGCTTTCTGTGCCCAATATCTCAAGGGATCTGAGTCCATGCTCTGAATTGGCTCAGACAGAAAACTCTTAACATGCACTTCTGAAACATTCTCCTGCAGGTAGGACTCAGTAGTCACTCTTCTGCCAACAGCTGATGCGATTGCTTGTGACATGGCAGCCAGTTCATTAAATTTGGAATGACTAATAATTTGATGTGTCATGGAAGGGGTAGGGGAGTAGCTGATCATACTAGTACTTGAGCAGGATGGACTTGGAGACTGAGAGGATGATACTAATTCTTTTTCATCATTACCAGTGGAACAGACCCTGTTTGACATTATGTTTTCAACCATTTTAATCAACTTTTTTTTCCAATGTATAAGAGCATTGTTCTTGAGAGCAATACTGCCTTTCACACGTGGGTCACACATCGTGGCTAACATATAGCAATCCCTTTGCATGAGAGGTTTCAATCTTTTTTGAACTTGCTCTTTTAAGCATTTAACAAGCATTAACACTTCCTTAGAGAAATCTGGCTGATGCAGAAATTCCTCTAATACCTCCTCCAGATAGTTTATTACAGGGATGACACCACCCAAAGTGGCAGTAGCTGAACTCAATGCATCAGTATATACTTTGAAAGGCTCGAGGACATGCACCATCTGTGCAATGTTTGTCCAGTCCTGACATCGAAGAGGATTTTCCAATCCAATTTCAGTTGCCATTGCCAAATCATGCAGAGGTGTCTGCTGTTCAGACAACCTCTCCAACATAAGATAGGTGGAATTCCATCTGGTAGGCACATCCTGAAGAAGGTTGTGCAAAGGTGCGCCAACTGCTATTTGCCTCTTTCTGAGTTGCTTCCCACTTTTTACACTACGATTGAAATGCCCAGCTATTTTGCGACACTTTTCAATCAACCGCTTCAGGAGTTGACTACTACAGCTAGTAGTACCACCTTCCTTGCCACTAAGCCCCAAAGCATCCCTCACTATCAGATGCAGGGTATGTGCAAAGCATCGGATGCCGTTGAATCCACCATCAGCCAGAGCCTTAACAATATTGGAACCATTGTCAGTAATGAAATATCCATTTAAGCATTCCAAATCACTGCTTCTAAGGAGCCCATTCCATCTTTCAATCATCCCCTGAATTGCGTGTAAGATATTTTCTGAAGTGTGGCTCTTGTCTAGCACTTGAGCATGCAGTAAAGCCCAATGGTATCCTGGCGAAACCTTTTTGGAGCTGCTGGTGCTACTGCTGCCACTGCCAATGCTGCTTACAGGTATTAATGCCTCATCCAGCTGCCACCAATGTGCTGTTAGAGACAAAAGCAAAGCAGAGCCCGTGGAATAGCCAGAGTTGTCAGCAGATCCTACAAAGGGACTTATTAGATCATACAAAAGAAAGAATATAAAAAAACTGTTTTCGACCAGCATTCGTCCAGTATTCTTCTTTGTGAGCCCCTTTGTGCAGCCCCCTTCCGACTCCACACGCCCGCGGCTCAAACAACCCTTTTCAACTAACTCATCAGAAAGCGAAGCCTGGGAAACAACAACCGCTCAGGACCTTTAACTAATTCACATCTCTGCACTCACAACAAGACCTGAGTAACACAATTATGATGACCCAACATATTCCCATCAGATATCACCGCCACCTCTTCAACATGCTTCCAGCTCAATCCCCTCCAGCAAGAATTCCCAGTTCTCTCATCCCTATCCTGATCACTCCCTTGACTCAGCTCCTAGGTCTAACTCTTCTCTCAGTGACCCTATTTAATTCTCAATCCTTGACAAAAAAGACTCATATCCTCAACGACTATCTCTTAGACTGTAACCCTGACGTTTGCGCCATCACAGACACCTGGCTAAAAAACACAGATATAGCGCTAATCAATCAATTACCTACCCACAAATACGACTTTTTCTCTATCCACAGACACAAAAAACGAGGGGGCGGCCTGTTACTAGCCACCAAGAAAGAACTCAGACTAACATCTCATACAATCAAGACAGAATCCAAACTAGAACTAGGTTTATTCAAATCTAATTATCTGCAAGTCTTACTAGTTTATGCCCCCCCCAGGAGTATTGGAAGCAGACGCCTCCCCCCCTTATTGAAACCATCGTTAAATATATCAACACTGACTCTCCTACCATAATCTTGGGAGACTTTAACATACACTTTGAAGCCACTCACCATGCACCCAACTGTGAAGCCCTTCTCACCGCCCTCAATGCAATGGGATTCACCCAGATCGTCAATGGACCCACACATAAAGCAGGACACACCTTGGACCTTATCTTTATCAACTCTAATTTCTCCATTACCAAGGATCCGGCTTGTACCCCCATCCCCTGGTCAGACCACTATCTGATAACAACCACCCTCACTTCAAATAAACAGACACCCACCACCCAACACCTCTCCTCCATTCACTTCAGGAAATCATGTGCTTCCGACACACTCAGCGAACAGCTCACTAAGGATCTCAAAAATATAGATCTATCCAACCCCAACACAGCGGTGCTCTCCTGGCACAAGATCACTGAAGCTGTAGCAAATAAGCACTGCCGATCTATCTCGAAAAGAATTAATCCTTTAAAAAAAGGAAATCAACCTTGGTTCTCCAATGAACTCAAACAGATAAAACAAGAACTACGTCATAAGGAAAACAAATGGCGTAAAGCCCCTTCCCCCTCTACGCTTTCATCATACAAAGGAACCTTACATCATTACAGGTCATCAATTTTAAAATCAAAAAAAGTTTTTTACGCCTATAAAATCCATGATCTCCAATATGATTCGAAGGCTCTCTTCTCATATGTGTCTCAAATCACAAAGTCACTACCACCACCGATCCCAGACGAACAAGCTCAATCCAAGGCAAACGAGCTAGCCATTTTCTTTCAGCAGAAGATTTCAAACACGCTCTCACTCCTTCCACCCAATAACAACACCCCTCGCTTCATTTACCAATACCCATATGCTTAAGGGAGCCAAATTAGACAACTTCGAATTAACTTCATCTAAAGAGATCGAATCCATTCTCAAGAAGCAGAAACCATCCAGCCACCCCACAGTCAACCTACCAACCAAGCTACTCCTACTCATACCAAACACAATTTCCGGACCACTGGCCAACATCATAAACTGCTGCTTAACCCAAGGTTTGTACCCAAACATCCTAAAAAACGCCTCTCTCAAACCCCTCCTTAAGAAACACAACTTAGACCCTAGTGAACTAGCTAATTTTCGCCCTATATCGAATCTTCCATTCTTAGCCAAAATCACAGAAAAGGTGGTTAACACCCAGCTCTCAGAGTATTTAGAAGATTACAATATACTATATCCTTCACAGTATGGTTTCCGCAAATCACACAGCACAGAAACCCTGCTCATCTCCCTAACTGACCATATTATTATGGGACTGGACAAAGGACACTCTTTTCTTCTAATCCTCTTAGACATATCAGCGGCGTTCGATACTGTCAACCACGCCAATCTCCTGAATCGTCTATTAGACATAGGCATCTCAGGACAAGTCTACAACTGGTTCAAGTCTTTCCTTAGCGATAGAAGCTTCAAGGTCAGAATAAATAATAAAGAATCACCACCAACAAATTCATCACTAGGAGTACCTCAAGGATCCTCCCTGTCCCCCACCCTTTTCAATATCTACCTCCTCCCCCTGTGCCAACTGTTAACAAGTCTCAACCTTATTCACTACATTTACGCAGATGATGTGCAGATCCTGATCCCCATAACGGAATCCATTACCAAATCACTCTCGATCTGGAACAACTGCCTACAATCTATCACTAGTCTCCTCAACAGTTTAAATTTGGTCCTCAATGCTAACAAGACTGAACTCCTCCTCATTTCCGCCAACCAAGACAACTACCAGTCACAGACCCAACATAACCACACCCTCACTCATACTCAGGTTAGAGACCTTGGGGTAATACTTGATAACCGTCTTAACCTAAAGAGTATGATTAACACTATTACCAAAGACTGCTTCTTCAGACTACAGGTATTAAAAAGACTCAAACCTCTCTTATATTTCCACGACTTTAGGACAGTTCTTCAATCCTTGATATTTGCCAAAATAGACTACTGCAGCGCGCTCCTCACAGGACTACCCAGCTCAACTATTAAGCCACTTCAGATGATACAAAATGCTGCTGCCAGAATCCTAACAAGCACCAACCGGAGTAATCATATTACACCCATCCTCCGAAATCTACACTGGTTACCAATCAACCACAGAGTCCTTCACAAATCTTTATCATTAATACACAAATCCATCTACGATCTCCTTTATCTCGACCTTGAAATTCCATTAAAACTCCATACTTCTAATAGGCCAATGAGAGAAATATCCAAAGGAACACTACAAGCCCCTCCAACCAAAGCCACGCGACTCATTGCATCCAGGGACCGAGCATTTTCGACAGCAGGCCCAGCCATCTGGAACAACCTCCCTGCTGAACTCAGGCTGGAACCTTGCCTGCTAACTTTTAAGAAAAAACTCAAAACGTGGCTGTTCCGCCTAGCCTTCCCAGAACCCTGGGATACACATTAGACGTTATCTACTCACAATCAATTATACCTCCCCTCCTCTGATTACCTGGACAGCATGGATACCAACTCTAACATGTGGACTAACTCTAATCTGAACTATCTCTAGTCCGGAATTTGTTATTTCTCCTTTTAACTTAACTTTATCTTTTTTCTTCCAGCTACCTAAGCTTCCAAGTTCACGGTCCTCGTTTAATGTAACTTTGTTTCTTCCTTTACCTAGTTATTTTTACCCCTGTTCGATGTAAACCGTCCTGATATGGTATTTAACCATGAAAGTCGGTATAGAAAAATGTTAAATAAATAAATAAATACATAAATATGCATGCATTGCATTCATACTAGTCCAAACATCAGTGGTGAGATGGATGCTCCTCCCCTTTGCCCTTGCCATCACAATCTGCATTTCAGCACGACATTTTCTGTATAGGGAAGGAAGCACCTGACGGCTAAATGTACTTCTTGAAGGAAGTTTGTAGTAAGGGGCGAAATAATGGAGCATCCGCTTAAATCCCTCATTTTCTACAATCTGCTGTGGCTGATCATCCAAAGCAATCATTACAGCAATTTGTCGTGTACCCACTTTGGACATTGCCTGCTTCCTGCTCTGTGACATTGCAGAAGAACACCACCCTATCTGCTCCATGGTAGCTTGCCGCTGCTGCTGGGGATGAGGAAGAGGAGACTGCTGCTTCTGCAGATGCACACAATCTGTATCTTCTTTAGTACTACTACTTTCCTTCTGTGGCTGCTTCCCTGTTGCTTTACTTGAAGCCTGGGCAAGCACGGTGGGACCAGCTTCTTCTGCAAGCAACAGTGCTCTATGTTCTCTTTCAAGGTGATATTTCATGTTGCTGTTAGTAAGATGTCCAATAATTCTTCCACGGCTCACCATCTTTTTACAATGGATACATTGTCCAAATCTCTGGTTAGCCACAACATGATAATGATTCCAAATCTTTGATGTCCTTGTACTGTTCCTTACTCTAGGCTGGATACTTGTTGTCATTTTCATACTAGTAGTAGAAATAGTAGTAGTAGTAGTAGTTTTAGTCACATATGGATGTTCAAATGGTGTAGGGGACAGGGTACCAGCAATACTGCTGGCACTGGCAGTAGTTGTTTGTTTTGCAATCTGACTAACATTGTCATTGCTGGTGTTCTCCTCCTCCTCAGAATGTTTACTAGCCAAAAACTCCGGATCCTCCTCCTCCTCCTCCTCCTCCTCAATATCTGATTCATCATCATCATCCAAGACTTTCTGTAGCACCATTCTTTCATCTAATATTTTCACCTTTTCCTCAAATTTTGCTCATTCCTTCCCTTGCAACAAGTTTCCTTGTGCTTCTACATCCTCTTTCTTCTCAAAAAATCGCAGTTTTTTCCTAGGGACTGGCAGACAGCTCTTTCCGGTAGCACTAGCACCACGTTTTTTTCCAGAGGGTACTGGTAGTGGCATGATGATCCTGTGGTCAAAGAAATATATAATAAATATAGTACATTAAA
Source organism: Rhinatrema bivittatum (assembly GCF_901001135.1). NCBI lineage: Eukaryota > Metazoa > Chordata > Amphibia > Gymnophiona > Rhinatrematidae > Rhinatrema > Rhinatrema bivittatum. The sequence goes on along the minus strand of NC_042631.1, from coordinate 52,741,666 downwards.
CAAGTTAATAAATTAGTTTGGTATTCATTTTTAAAACTTTATTGAGCTAATAGCATTAGCTATTGCTAAGGCTACCCCCAAACCACAGGACAAAGAAGGATATAGTGATTATTTATTAATAGTCAGTGAGTGACACTGACAATTGATAATTTGATATAGTATACTATATATATTATATTGCAATTGCAGTATTATATTATTTATACCATGCATTGGCCAGAGCATCAAACTGCAGCAGACTGAGTCTGAAACTAGGCTGCAATACTTCACTCATTACATTAGCCTCCTGGCAGGACTGGCTAGGTTTTTCTGTTAATACTACATGCAAGCCAAGCATTGAGGTTAGAGAAGTCCTATTCCTATTTTTTCCTATCCTTTTCAGGCCTATTCTGTTCTTTGGACTAAAATAACTTCTCCCTCCCACTTCAAGTCTTACCCACAAATCTCACACACAGGAGCAGAAGCCTCAAGCCAAGCACAATATAGATACATAATATAGGATATTGGACAGACTATTGGCCAATTATAGGTTTAGTAGTAGAATTGATTTGATAGTAGTGACTCACTGGCTTTAATAGCTAGCCATAGCCAGTGACACTAGGCTAATAGCCAAGCTAGCTATTAGCCTAGTGTCACTGGCTATGGCTAGCTATTAAACACTATTAGTGATAAATCTAGTAGATTAAACACATTAATACATCTATATAATATTGATAAATATAATATTATATAATATATATTTATAAATCTATTAAAACTCTACTGCTGCAATGCACAGAAAGCAGTCAAAGCACCTACCTTGTCCTTTATAAGCACTGCTGCTGGAGTGCTGGTGCCTATGCCTAGGCTAGGAATGCTGCGAACGAAGAGCTCACTCAAGATAGTAGTGACTCACTGGTTTTAATAGCTAGCCATAGCCAGTGACACTAGGCTAATAGCCAAGCCTAGTGTCACTGGCTATGGCTAGCTATTAAACACTATTAGTGTTAAATCTAGTAGATTAAACATGTAGGAGTAATGAATAGGCATCAGACAGCTTTCATGGCAGGCAGGAAGAGAGAAGGCAAAGAGGGTTTGCCCTCACGAGCCTTTTCCTTTTATTGTACATTCATACAAAGGCAGATGATGTGTCATTACATGATTGGCTACTTTCCCATAGCAACAGAAGAGTCATTACACCATTGGCTTTGGCTCAGGGGGTGTGCACGGATCATATCATTGGCTGCTGAAATCTATACCTCCTGACTTTGTCCTGCCTCTGACTAGGGAACACCCAGCCCCTCCCCCAGGAATTCAGGGCCAACAGGTATCCTTTCCCAGGCAGAGACTTAAGCACAAGTGATGCTTTTATTCAGGCAAATGTCAGGGAGAAGGGAAGTTAGTGTTTAACCCTGATGAAATGGCTTGCTGGCAAGCGCATATTTCCCACATCTCACCCTTTCTGTTTTTGTTTAGGGCAGCTCAGTAAAGCTTTAGACCCTTACTGAAATCTGTTATGTCTTGGTATGGGCTGGAAATAGGGGAAGGGGGATTATGGAGAGAAGAAAGCTATAATTCGACGTGGTGTGCCAGCTGTCGATGAGCTCCTGAATCTCCATATCACCCAGAGCTGGTGCAGGTGGTGTGCCAACTCTGCAGGGCTCATGATTCCCTATTAGGCATCTTACAAGACATCTTTGTATTCGGGCTGAGAGCAAGGTTTCAATATGGATATGAGGGTTGGGTATGCACTGAATACAGCATCACAGGCAAATAATTAAGACAATTACAGTAATTATAATAGAAATCACCCTTTTGAGACCAGAAATATCAGGGAGCCAGGACCATAGCCAGTCCCATGGAGAAGTTGGTATTCTGTCTGAAAATGGTGCATCAGCAACCATGGTTTCTATCTGCTCTGTGGTATGTGTGAGGTTTGCTTTATAAACTGATATGTACACACAGCAATGAGATCCAATTAATGCACAAACACCACCCTTTAAGGCTAAGATGGTTTCTAAGATATAGCTGTTCTGTATGCTACTTCTCTAATCTGAGAGACTTCTGTTGTGAGTAGTTTTAATGCATGGACTGTCTGATTAAATATGGCAGTCGTCCAGTTAGCTAGGATGTGTAAGTCTCTGTAATTCATCTCTGTCCCCATTGGGGGAAACAGGCTTCTAGCTATCTGAGTTTCTGTATACTTTTCTATGGGATTATTTATCGCCTCCCTTTTGTTACGGAGCCTTGCTTTGGGTAAATATTTGACTGCATAGTATGAGGGGAGGATGTAGCCTAAAGTGCATCTGTCTTTCCATCTTGGGGAAATGTACATATATGCTCTACGCCCACATAACATCCATATGTTTCCTAACAGATTAGTGGACATGTCATTGGTTATCATTTGGGCTATATAACTACAAAAGGTAAATCCTTCATCCCCTCTATACTTTCTGTACCTGCTTGGGTCTCCCACTGTACATCCTGAAATCTGCCAATTGCATACATATGTGTGGTATAACTATGTAAGTGTTCAGTGATTAATACAAAAGTTCAGTTACAATATGGATATTTCCCACCTGAAGTCCCTTTCCCATCCCCTGTATCATATGCATCATTAGTCCCAACAAAGAGCGGCAGTCTCTTGAATACAGCTACCAATGTGTAGTATGGTATTATTAACTGGAGAGTTAATGAAAACCTCTCTGTAAAGGATAATTAGTCCATACTGTAAGGTTAAATGGTACAGCATGCATCAGTAGTTCTCCGCAGGCTTGGGTTGGCATGTGTGCGCAGATCCAACAGTCTGTTCGATTCAACAGGTGTGAAAAGTTCTGTGCATGTTGTTCTGTCAGAGTCCTTGTTCTGAAATCGCCATAGCTGGAGAAATAAGGCAAAAGATGAGGATGTAGAACACAATTGTTAATGAGTTGGCATTCAGGCAAGAAAAGGCGGCTAATAAGTTCTCTGGAGTTTTCTCAAGGCCTTGCTGTTCTAAGAGTTGTGTAGATTGGTTGGATAGGGCCTTGATCTGTCCCCAGGTCATGTGATGCTGCTTTTTGCAAGGAGTCCAGTCTCTGTCCTTCTGAGGGCTGTGGAGGCTCATGGAGAAGTTTGTGATCGGGTCCTGTAGACCTGGACACCTTTCCATCGTTCCACGGCTTGATATACCTGTGGAAGCAAGCAGAGAAACATATCCTCGTTCCCCATTTTAAGGGAACGGGACCGTACCAGACATTAAATATGCTATACAAAACTGATGGCTGTGGGTGACTAACCCTAGTCCCATAATGATTACTCATGGCTGTGTTCTTATGTGAACCTGATATGTTTAGATGATTTAAAGTAAACAATACTTTGTTCAGGGGGAAAATCCAGGGGCAATCCCCCCTTTTTCTTTTTGTTTGGTCCAGAGCTCTTAAGGGTATGATTTGCTCTCTCCACAATGGCTTGCCCTGTGGTGTTGTAGGGGATGCCAAATAAGTATTTAATGTTCAATTATTAACAAAATTCATGCAAAGGAATGGCTGCAGTAAGCAGAGCCATTTTTCAGAAAAGAGGGTAACCCCATTATCAAGAAAGTTTTTATGCAGTGATCAATTTTCATTCAGTAAAATAGCATAAATGTAAATTAATCCTTTAAAGGAAAAGTCATTTGCAGTAAGCAGAATCAAATGACAAGTATATTAGACATTACATTAAACATATGTTACACAAGACTGACATATATTCATTCATCTTGCAAATATTAATTTACACAAAACTGACACATATTCATCCATGCTGCAAATATTTCTTGCATCAAGACAGACAACAGATAACACATAATATGAGCTAAAAATCTTATCAAAAAGTTATCAAAAACAAAATTAGATCAAGGATCAAAAGTCAAAAGGTGTTTAGAAAAATGTTAAAATAAAAACTGCAAAGTGTTCATCTTCACATCTCTTCATGGCAGTGTCAATCTGGAAAATATTAAAAACTGGCATACAGCAAAAAATTTACTAAGGTAAGGATAAAAGTGAAATTCTCACTTTTTTAACTTTGGAGAAATCAATTCTATCATTCAATTTAATAAAATCAATTTGGATTTGCAAGAAAAGGCTTGGGAGGGATTGCTTTAGATGTAGCAACCTCTGTCAGTAAAAATTATAATGTTCAGAATTCTGTAAAAATTTGTGAAAAAGAAAATAAAACTGAAGTTTCTTTAATACAGAAGGTCTGTAGGCCTGAAAAATAAAAACTATTATACAACAGAATTATTAAAACAATAATATAATATAACTTGTAGAATAACATAGCGCCTCCTAGTGGAGACACCATCATTACATTATAGATTGCAACTATTGTTCCAGGTTGCAATCAATAATACTCTGAGCTTAAATTCAATGTGGAATATCAGAATAGAATTTCTTCTTATAATTATTAGAATAGGAAATTAAACACGCTGTTTGCTCAGCTCTGTCTGCTGCACGCTAAAGTTTGAAAGTATTAAAAGATTAAAGACAGATTGAGAGGAAGGGCTAGTGCAGTAATGCATTGAAAGTTGAGGGAAAAGATTTGGATCAGCAGGATATCTGAACTGTCTGAGTTATAACATATATAAACTAGAGAGAGAAACTGCAGTACTAAGTCCAGTTTTTTTTTGTTTTTTTTTCTTTCAAAAGTTCTCCCTCCCTCCCCCATGAGTGGCTAGCAAGAGTTATAGAAAAGGGGGGGAGGAGCAGTGTTTCTCAAAAGAAAAGAACTGCACCCAAGGAATTAATCCTTCAGTCAATAGGAACTGAAAGATAGCTTTGTTTAACAATTTAGATAACATCGACCACAGACAATGGCTTGGCAAGGACTGATTCCTTGCAGACAGATACTATTTTAATTTACTTTTGTCCTGAAAGGGAGAATCACAGTAAAAATATAAGTTCTGTACGCTAGCAATTCAAACTATAAACTTAAATCTCAGAGAAATGGAGTCATTTTAAATGTGAGCCAAATAAACTTTGCAAAAGGGAAACTTTCACATGTAATTTACACAGTAATTGTTCAAATCTCAGTACAGTTTTAACATAAGGCTATGCATACACTTTGTGGGGGAAAATACTCTCAAAGTATGCAGATTTTTTGTAACTGAGTTCAAATAGAAACTACTCCTTAAGCATGCGGTCCCTCTGCAACTGAACATCGAAGACCAGGAGAAACCATTTTTTCCAAATTTGTACTGTCTGCACAGTTACTCTGTTTAATCGGGACTGCAATAGGTCATTGAAGTGTATAATTAGATCAATTTTTTCATAGTGATATTTTCTTTGCTTGTAACGCAGGAGTCTAATTAAATCCTTTTTTTCATATTGATATTTTCTTTGCTTGTAATGCAGGAGTGCAGCTGCCTGGCCCAAGGTCTTATATGCTGATTTCTTTGAAGACCTGGGGGCATAGCCACTGCTCATGGCACTCCGGGCTGCACTCAACTCTATTGCTGCCACACCTAGTTCTTTGTTTCTTTCTGTAATGGGAAAGGCTTGAATCCCTTTCAGTAATTCCTCCCTTGTGAGATTTCCATGTTCTAGGTGGAATCCCATGCTGACCGCGGCACATAAATTGTTACCGGGAGCAGTGGTTTGAGATAGTAATTTACCTGCACAAATTGATGATGCAGAATTAATGACTGTCTCAGGCAATGGCAAATGAATGGGCAGGGAGTGGTTGGTGGGGGAAGGGGTTTGCAGGCAAGATGGAGGAAGGCTAGTTTTTCTGACCTCAGTGTTTTCTATTTCCTGGGGCCTTTTCTCTGAGGTGGACGCAGAGGAAGCCACAGGAGCCATGTGAGTGTGTGTCTCCAGATGTTCTATTTCATTTTCTGTCCCCCTTTGTTCATGGTTCTTTTCTGGGATGGGGAAGGCTTGAAGTCCTTCTAATAATTCTTCTCCTGTAAAGTTTTCTTTCTGCGGTTTCTGCTGAAATTCAATGCTAATCGCCCCACCCAGGCCAGGTTGTAGCTCTATTGTTCTCAAGGGTTGCTTTTCTAAAGAGGGCGGAGATGTGTGAATGGCTTGTGCCTTGGGTGTAGGTATGGGGAGCTGAGGATACAAAGAATTTGCTGTCTCTGAGGAAGACTGAGAAGATGGGGGAAGGGTATGTCTGCCTGCTTCTAAAAGCACATGGTTTGAAACTGCTGTTTTTAAACCTTTTTTTTCTACCATGTGTTCGATGGCCTCTGTACATTTTTGCCATGTTAATCTTTGCTTTATGGGAGCTCTGGGAGCCGTATGAAGACAATTGCCGATTAAGACCCAGTCCTGGGTATTTAGAGTTCTAGTCTCCATTGAATACCAAGGGCAATGGCAAGCTATTTCACTTATTAATTTTTCTAAGTCCCCCAGGCTGACTTGCGCTAGTTTTCTTCTGGTGATGAAATAATGATTATTGATGATTTTCTGCAGCTCCTTGGCATGTAGCCTCTGCTGCATAGATAAATCACTGCCCATGCTTACGAGTGTGGGGAACAAACTTGCTGAGAAATACTTTAAAAATTACTAAGAAGTACTTTTTTTTTTTTTAAATATTACGATTGCAAATCTGTTGAACGGTACGTACGTTTAAGCTATGACCAGCCAAAATAAGCATGGAGTTTATCATCACGGTCGGGCTCACCAGATGTAGGAGTAATGAAGAGGCCTCAGACAGCTTTCATGGCAGGCAGGAAGAGAGAAGGCAAAGAGGGTTTGCCCTCACGAGCCTTTTCCTTTTATTGTACATTCATACAAAGGCAGATGATGTGTCATTACATGATTGGCTACTTTCCCATAGCAACAGAAGAGTCATTACACCATTGGCTTTGGCTCAGGGGGTGTGCACGGATCATATCATTGGCTGCTGAAATCTATACCTCCTGACTTTGTCCTGCCTCTGACTAGGGAACACCCAGCCCCTCCCCCAGGAATTCAGGGCCAACAGGTATCCTTTCCCAGGCAGAGACTTAAGCACAAGTGATGCTTTTATTCAGGCAAATGTCAGGGAGAAGGGAAGTTAGTGTTTAACCCTGATGAAATGGCTTGCTGGCAAGCGCATATTTCCCACAAAACACATTAATACATCTATATAATATTGATAAATATAATATTATATATTTATAAATCTATTAAAACTCTACTGCTGCAATGCACAGAAAGCTGTCAAAGCACCTACCTTGTCCTTTATAAGCACTGCTGCTGGAGTGCTGGTGCCTAATATGCCTATTGCCTATAATGCCTAATGCCTAGGCTAGGAATGCTGCGAACGAAGAGCTCACTCAAGAAACAGAAAAAAAAAAAGTAGAGCTCAGCTCACTGGTTGTGGCTATTGGCTACTTTGGCTAGTGGTACTGGCTGCTAGCTATATAGGCTACTGTGGCTAGTGGCACTGGCTACTGGCTGGCTAGTATCATAAGCTGATACTATCAGCTAGCTAAGCCAGCTACCCCTTATTAATAACAATAAAGACTGTATAATATTAACTATCAATCAACAGCTGCAGCTAGCTATAATGACTGATTGAATAAACAAACCCACAAAACAAAAGCAACACATAAGCAGATCACCCCTTATTATATAGCTATTATAGCTAGCTACTGACTAAAAGTAGGAGGGAAAATAAACCTATTAATTTAAGTGGCCAATTCAAAAATGATGCAAATGAATATTATGCATATATCAAACAAATTCTAGTCACATGACTGATGACATAATCACAGACACACTACAGTAGGATTAGAACTTCAAGCTAATAGCTCTAACCCCCATTCCCCATCCCCCATATAAAACAATCTGTAAAAAACAGCACCTCGGCTGTTGATAACCTTGGTAATGAATAAATAACAAGAAGACACCCAATAGGAATACATATTCATCCTTAAATTGACAAAAAAGTGTCAATTTAGTATCAATTTATATTACTGCGCACTAACATATATCAATGCGCACTGTCATATACATAGTGCGCACTAATAATCCGTTAGTGCGCGGTATGGTGTGGCGGCATTTACTGCGCCCTAATTCCAGAGACCGCGCACTAACGGATAATCCATGCGCACTAACATCCGTTAGTGCGCAGTAAATAAAAAACAACTTTAACCCGAAAATTCGTGGAATTTTGATTCTTTTTTCCCACTTGCCGAACAATGACAAATTAGACAATGTCGTAGGCATTGCCTAAATCGTGAAAAATGAATGCACATCTCTTAATTACACAGGTGAATACTACTATGACTATCAGAAAGTAAAATTGAAAAAAAATATATATCTAGAATTCTAATAGAAGATAAGGCAACAACAGGGATATCTGAGTATAAACTGTGCTCCTCTTTCCACAACTTCAGTTCTCATGGAAATGAATTTCCTCCTTCGTAATTGTGTGGAATGGGCAATATCCAGAAAAATCTTTATAGTTTGACCGTAGAAATTTTGTTTTTGATTTCTAAAAAATGGTTTCAACACCGAATCCCTTTCCATCAAAAAAGCAAAATGAACAATCAAGGTGGCCCTAGATGTAACATTTACTTCAAAGGATTTCTCTAAAATATCAGTTAAATTTAGATTCTCTACTTGTTCTGCCTCCAATTATCCAGAACAATTGAGAGCATACCTGGATTTCCATTCCTAAAGGCCATTATAGTAGTACTGGGAAATTTAAGAATGATGAAGCATGACAAACGTTTTTCTGTTATCTTTATTGTAATTTGATTGCTCCGAAATGTAAGGATTGCAATGTCTCTAATTTCCTAGCAATATGAATAGAGGATATGTAAGAGAAGTACAATATTGTTTTCTTTGTTTTGAAAAAAAAAGTAAAATTGAAGTGACCCCTAACTGGGATCCAATTATAAAAGGAATACAAAAAGCCTGTACAGCTTTTCCCCTCCATTCAGAAATAGAGAATATGGTTCTATCAGAATGGGATTCTCCAGAAGCCAAATACAAATGAATCCAAATCTTCAATAAGCTCTACCCTTTATCATTAGAAGTCCAAGAGCATTTATTTCATTTGCCATGGGCTGATGATGTGGTCTCAGTGGTGATCAAAAAATCAACTATCACAGTGGAAGGTGGTGCAGCACTCAAAAGACCCAAAGAATAGAAAGGAGAGCTCATATTAAAATGTTTTTCATCAAATGCCTTTTCAATGCAAGTAGCAATCTGTATAAGTTATGTTGCAAGAGCTCTATTACCTGAATACATCAGCTTTCAGATGGAGAAGAGGTAGCGTAGCTAGAATCTGTAGCAGCATACCTATCAGATGGTCTATATGATCTAATAAGGATATATTTAAGATCTCTAGCTTTATCAATAGGAGCTAGAAGACTTCTTTGGCTACATCATTGGGCCTCTGACTAATAGTCCAAAGCATGTCTTTGTAAGTTGCCTTTCAAAGGAAGACTATTGTTTAGAGAGGAATTAAAAAAATTAGTTAAAAACCTGGGCGAGTCAAAACCATACAGATTACCCAAAATTAGAGCTATTTTTTTTATATTATAGAGGTCAAGGTCAATTCCATGACTCCAAGAGATACTGCCCAGGTAAATTATTTTCAACACAACCTCTAAGAATCAAAGAAGAATGCAGCCTTTTGAAGGGCCAGAAATAACAAAAACATCTACAAAAATTCCCAATGAGGATCCGTGGATCCACTCTTTGATACAGCCAATACGCAGAAGCTTACATAAATTTCACAAAGAGTGGATCCACATAACGGTTATGCTCTAGATCTAGGCTATCATGAGACATTCATGGTATCACCATGTATAACACCAACAAAGAAAGGCGCAGTACAATCAACACTAAATAAATTGCTAATGTTAAGAGCAATATGTACGATTCAAGTTCAAACAAAAGCAAGGATGTTTTTCAATATTTATTTACTTTATTTATTTAAAACTTATATAACATTTGATGCAATGGAGGTAGACCCAAGTGGTTTACATTGTTACAGATGCATAATAAAAATACAACATAACAATAAAAACACTATACAAATTAAAAGCAAAGTAATCAAAAGAGTATAAGAAGTAATGTGCAAAATAAAGAAATTAATTAAAAGCAAGTTTAAATAAATACGTTTTTGGTTTTTTGTTTTTTTTTTATTTATATTTTATTGCGTTTTCAACAGTTTTACACTTATGAAATCAAGAAATCATGGAGAATAGTAACAATAATCCTGCGGAGGGGCAGCACAGAAGCGGGAGGAGGCGTGCAGGAAAGAGGAGAAAGTCCGCTCTAACCGAGACGCTGTGCCAGTAATTCAACAGCTGAGACGCCAGGCTGGGTCGCTGATTAGTGACATCAGTCGGACGTCCCCCACCACCCCCCCCGACTATAAAACCTGCGGAGGGGCGGCGCCACGCTTAAGCCGCGCGAGCTGAAGGGGCGCGTGGCTTTGGCCGGCTTAGGCCGGAGAAGGCCGGGAACCGGCAAAAACGTTTCGTGTATATAATACCTAATGGGGAGAAAGAGGAAGGCTCGGATTGTTACCTCGTCGCCTGGTCAACAACGCACTACTGGACCCATGAACCACCACGTGGTAAGGATGGTGGATACACCGAAAGAGGACAGTGAAGGAGCAGACTTGTTTGCTTCTTTGAGTCCCGGTGACGGCCCAAAGTCTCCCCTACAATCCGCTGGAGAGGTGACTCCGGACCCAGCGAGAATTTCGGTAGGACAAGCCCAAGTGGACATTAGCCTAAGAAATCAGGCTGAAGTTCCTTGGACTGAAAAAGCAATCACTTCTATAATTGAAGGGATTGTTCCTGCTGTTAGTCAGGGTAGCTTATCCCCTGGAGGAATACAGGGGAATTTTACCCTAGAAGATCTAGGGAGAATGATTATGAAGTTAGTCGGAAACGTTATAAAAATGAATGAATCATTATTATCTGTAATTAAGGAAAATAAGATGTCTATTGATCTGCATGAAAAGAAAATAGAGAAATGTGAAAAGGATATGTTAACTGTCACAAGTAAATTACAAAAGATGCAAGAATCAGGAAATGCATTTATTAAGGACAGTCTTATCATTCACAAGGAAATAGAATATATGGAGAATTTAATGAGGGTAAAAAATTTACGTTTAATTAATTTTCCTGTAACGAGACTTCTTTCACCCTGGGAGCTATTTAGGAAGTACTTAAAGGAAGTTTTGCTATATGAGGATGAAGAAATAAATACGTTTTTAAAAGTTTCTTAAAGTCTTTGCTGGAGGAAGTTAGTCTGAGAATGTCTGGAAGGGAGTTCCATAGAGAACTCCCTTCCATAGAGAAGGGCCTGCAACTGAAAAAGCTCGGCATCAAGTAAGATCTAGTCTGGCAAGATGAATGGTGGGAACATCAAGTAAGCATTTGTCAGAAGAACATATTTGTCTTAATGGTTGGTAAATCCTGAGTACCGTGCACTGCCATAGAGTAAATGGTTTGTGAATCAGGTTGTGAATGATACATAGAATTTTGTATGAATGCAAAATGAAACAGGGAGCCAATGAAGTGCTGATAATACTGGTGTTATATGCTCTCTAATGCTTGAGTTAGATAAGAGTCGTGCGACAGTGTTTTGAACAAGCTGTAAAGGGCGTAAAGTATACTCTGGTAGGCCTAAGAATACAGTGTCCCTGCAATAAATCTTATATAGGGAAAACACAGCACGCTCTGAAAGTTCGGATAATTGAGCATCGTTCCAATGTTAATAATCAACGGTTGACTGCTCCCTTGGTAACCCCATTGCATTGAGTACCAACATAAATTCAATGATTTAAAAGTGTGTGTGTTAGAACAATTGTTACCCCATTGGCGAGGTGGGGATTTGAGTAAAAGATTACTGCGAGCTGAATAGTGCTGGAAACACACTCTGAATACTATTCATCCATTTGGATTAAATACTTCATTAGAATTGCAAGTATTCTTATAATATTTATTTTATTTATTTATTTTGGATTTTTTATATACCGAAGTATAGCCTTCTGCCTTCACTCCGGTTTACATGAGAACAAAATAATACATACAGCTAATCTTAGAACATTGTGTAACATTACAACCGAATTTGTATATGAATACGATATTACTTAATAGAACTATTATAACATTTCTTGATAGTGCAAATAAACCAAATTAACAGAGCAAGTGCTAAACAGCTGATTGATTGATCGGCGATAGGGGTCTGAAATAGGAGATCGGAGCATGGTGGGTGGGGCGGGTAAAGACTTAAGGTGGGTTAGAAGGGGGAAGTAGAAAGGTGGATCGAGGGGAGGGGTGGGGATGGGAGGGGGGTGCGAGGAAAGTATGTCAAATGAGTGGGACCGGAGACGTGTAATGGTTCAAGATAGATGTGCATTACTTAGCCCACGCCGTCTCTGAACGTTTGGCTGAATAACCAAGTTTTTAGTTCTTTTCTGAAGGATTTGATGTCACAAATTGAACTTAAGTGTTGTGATATGGAGTTCCATAAATTTGGTCCAGCTATGGAGAACGCTCTGTTCCTGGTGTTGGTGAGTTTCACTAGAGGAAGTGAGGGTATTTCAAGATGTAGTTTATTGGCAGTTCTGGTCAGTCGTTGAGGTTTGTGTGGTTGGATTATGTCCTTGAGTGCGGTGTTGTCAGTTTTATGTAATGCGCTGTGAACTATTGTTATAGTTTTGAATTCGATTCTTTGCTCGATTGGGAGCCAGTGAAGAGTTTTTAGGACAGGGGTGATGTGATCTGATTTCTTTTTTCCGGTTAATATTCTTGCTGCGGCGTTTTGTAGTAGTTGCAGAGGTTTTAGTGTAGTTTTAGGTAGGCCAATCAGGAGGGAGTTGCAGTAATCAAGGCTGTTGAAGACGAGCGATTGTAGAACTGTTTGGAAATCATGCTGGTAGAGTAGCGGTTTTAGGTGTTTGAGGATGTGAAGTTTGTGAAAGCCTTCTTTGGTTTTGATTGCGATGTTCTTTTTTAAGTTGAGTTCATTATCGATCCAGATGCCGAGGTCCTTTGTTGAGTTTTTCAGTTGGATGTTGATGTTATCTATTTGTAGTGAGAGTGATGGCGAAGATTGTACTGAGTTGTTTCTTCCTATGAGTATGCATTCCATTTTATTCATGTTGAGGCATAACTTTAGGTGGTTCAGCATGTCTCTGATAGTGCTTAGGTGTTTGGCTGCAGTGCTTAGTGCCTCTTCTATTGTGGATGTTACTGGGATGAGGAGTTGGATGTCATCGGCATATATATAGAATGTAACTCCGAGGGTTGACAAGAGGTGACAGAGAGGGAGTAGATAGATGTTATAGAGCGTGGCTGAGAGTGCGGACCCTTGCGGTATGCCAGTTTCGAGTGGAAGGGGATTTGAGGATTTGTTGTTAATGGTACCCTTGAAGAATCTGTCTTTTAGGAATGATTTGAACCAGTTGAGGGTTTTGTCGGAGATACCAATGCTGGCTAGTCTTGAAAGTAGACATATATGGTCCACAGTATCAAATGCCGCGGAAAGATCGAGTAGGATTAGGATGTGGCTTAGGTTGTTGTCGAACCCCCTTATTATTTTGTTAGATAGGTTGACGAGAAGAGTTTCCGTACTACGGTTTTTCCTAAATCCATGTTGAGCGGTGTGGAGAATGTTGTTGTTCTCTAGGTGTTCATTGAGTTGTGTAAGAGCTGCTTTCTCGGTCATCTTTGCGAGTAAGGGGAGGTTTGAGATGGGCCTGTAGTTGTATAGATCTGTAGGATCTAGGTTCTTCTTTTTAGTATAGGAGTGATAGTTGCAGTTTTTAGTTCGGCTGGCAGCTCGCCTTCTTCGAGTGATTTGTTGATGATGGCAGCGATTGTTGGTGCGATGATGTGTGCCATTTCTTTCAGATTGCGTGTTGGAATTGTATCAAGGTCGTGACGTGCAGGGTTGATTTTTTTTTTTAGCATTTTTTCAGTTTCTATGTTTGAAATGGGCTTGAAGTCTGACCAGGGGGTTATAGAGTTTGTTTCGAGTTTGTCTTCTGTAAATGTATTGTTTTGAAAGTTTCCTGTTATTTTGCTTATCTTGTTTTTAAAGAATATGGCTAGCTCTTGGCTTAGGTTGTTTGATTTGGGTGTAGTGGTGTTACTGTTTTCTTCGATGAGATTTATGACGATGTTGAATAATGCGTTAGAGTTATTTGTGGATAGATAGTTTGTGGTTAACAAAAATAAAAACATAAAAACAAGGCATTTAAAGGAACTTGATCTCCTCCCCTTTTTTGAAGTCTTTACCAATAGTTTTTGAGTACTTTTTGGCGGGTTTTCTGCCTGTGATCATGTTCTCTTACGTGCAGAAACGTCAGGTCTGGATGGTATTTAAATGCGTTAAAATTTCAGTATGGTCTCTGTTCCAGAAGTGAAGTTCAAGGAGACGAGATGTCCTGGATAAATTGATAGTACTACTGCCATCAAGATAAATTAAACTATACTTCTTTGATGTTAGATATTTATTTATGAAAACATTTTTGATGTTCATTTTCAGAAGCTACTCTGGAACTCAGCAAGGCATTTAATATGTTTAAAACTTTGTCACATATAATATAAATAGAGCTCCTGAAGCAGCATTTTTCATGTGAAACTCCAGCCGTTGTCGAGCCTATATTCTCAAGCTATTAGCAGTGAAGTTTATATGTATTGAGTATATGCTGACAAAAGTATGAACTGTAAAAATTTAACATCATTTGGAAACCGCAGATGATTTAAGAGTAAGCTGAAATATTCTCAAGCTAACAGCAGAGAAGTCTATATGTATTTTAGCATATGCTGGTTAAAATATTGTAAAAATATCACATCACTTTGAAACAGCAGATAATTGAACAGTCCGGGAGACCTTATTGGTGGATTTGGTACTTTGTCTGGCTTGCTGATGTGGCTTCTACATTAATTTAATTTCAAGCTTACAAGTATTTAATATAGAAAAAGCTGGAAAGCTGTCAATAAAAAAAATAATCTAAAAATGTTATATAAAATTGACAAGATAAAATAACACTTTTTTGAGTATTGCTGGAGTGAGCGGTAATACTAGTATATTGGATGTTTTTCATGTTTCCTTTTTTTTTTTTT
Source organism: Rhinatrema bivittatum (assembly GCF_901001135.1). Lineage (NCBI taxonomy): Eukaryota > Metazoa > Chordata > Amphibia > Gymnophiona > Rhinatrematidae > Rhinatrema > Rhinatrema bivittatum. Next base: position 52,726,629 of record NC_042631.1, on the reverse strand, counting down.
ATTAAGGCCTAAGAATAGGCCATTACAGCAATCAAGACTAGAGAATATAGTGGTTTGAAGAACCAAACAGAACTCATTGTGAAATAGTAAAGGTTTTAAGTTTTTTAAAATACAAAGTTTGTAAAAGGATGTTTTGACAACAGCAGATATATGATTGGACATTGAAAGTTCAGAGTCAATAACACCAAGGTATTGTGCTTTGGAAGATATTGGAATAGCACTGTTGTCTATGTTAAGGTGAGTAGGGGGACCACAGGAAGAAAGAGAGATTTTTGACAGGTGGACTATTTCTGTTTTAGAAGTATTTTGTGATGCCAAAAAAGGATGGCTCTTTCAAACCAATTCTGGACTCAAAAGAGGTGAACAAAAGTTTAAACATCCCATATTTCAGAATGGAGACATTTCAGTCATGTTATCAGTGAGCAAAGGCGAGTTTCTATCATCACTAGACCTTATAGATTATTTTCACATTCCAATAAGAGAAACCCATCAGAAATATCTTTGTTTTTGTATAACTGAAAACATTTTCAGTTCAGAGCACCCCTTTTTGGCTTAGCAACTGGCCCAAGAACATTCACCAAATTAATGGTGATTGCAGCAGCATTTTTAACAAAAGAAGGGATAATAGTTCACCCATACCTAGACCATTGATCAGAGTCAAATCTCTTCAAGAAGGAATTAGAATTTCGAACAGAGTAGTAAAATTTTTAGAAAGTTTAGGTTGGATAGTCAATTATGCGAAGAACAATCTACTTCCTTCCCAGTCAATAGAATATCTGGGGGCACAATTCTACACCAAAGACATTACCCAAAAGGGTAATGAAGATTGTCGATTAAGAAAAGAAATTCATTTCTCTGAAAGCCCCAAGAGTTTGGGATTACCTTCAATTGATAGGAATAATGGCGGCCACTGTAATTTAGTTCCATGTTCCAGAGCCTACGTGAGATCTCTACAGTCACACAAAATTGAGTGTCATCTTCCCGTTCCACGTTTGGTGAAAATAAGTCTAGTTTGGTGGTCAAAGAAAGCAAACCTAGAAAAAGACATTCTAATGGAACCTCCATCATAGATAATAGTAACCACAGATGTAAACTTGGTGGGATGAGGATCACACTGAAAATCAGTATGTACAAATCTATGCTCTCAGCCAGAAGCAACATGTTCAATCAACAGATTAGAGCAATAAGGTTAGCATTATATCACTTTCAGCCACTTCTGAAAGAAAAAGCTATATGACAGCTTATATAAATTTATATAAACTGTGGCATATATAAACAAACAAGGAGGAACTCAGAGTCCAGGGATATCTGAGGAGACACATCTTTTTCCATGGGGAGAAATAAATCTACAAAGATATGTTTTATATCTATCTGTATTTATTTATTTACTTACTTATTTATCTTTAGCCTTTTAAGCACTACAAAGTTTCACTATTCAGATACTGTAGGTATTTCTCTAACCCCAGAGGGCTTACAATCTAAGGGCCTGATTTACTAAGCATTTTTCCCATAGACACAGTAAATCATTTTGCATCTGAGACAATGGAGGATAAAGAGACTTGCCCAAGGCCACAAGGAGCAGCAGTGGGATTTGAACCCTGCTTCCTTGTTTCATAGCCCTCTGCTATAACCACTAAAGTTACTCATCCACACCCTTGACTCTTCATATTTATTAATTGATTTATAAAATTTGTAGATTGCTGAGCTACACATCTCAGAGGGAACATGTAAACATCTGTAATAGTAAAAGTATAATAAAACAAAACACAAAATATAGACAACATAATTAAAACATAAAATATTTAAACAACACTGAGAAGAAGCATGCCAGAGAAACCCTCCAGAACAGTGTAAAGGACAGTCCCAGCCGTCTTTGGTCTCTATCCACCTTAAGACAGAGCCTTATGGGTACCAGGTGGTGTTATAAAAGGGAACACTAGGACAGAGATCCCAACTTGAGGGGAATGTGTGCCCTTGGGCCTGGGCACGATCCCAGATGAATCCAAGACAGCACCGAGGGTTGGTGAGGCGTGTCCCAGCATGGGCAAAGACAGTATAACCCTTTGCCGGACCTGCATGCTTCTGGAAGCCAACAACATTATGTTGGCGATTGAACAGTCCTCCGACCGTTCCCAGCCCTTTCGGACCTGCTGCTAGGTATCGGCAAGAAGCAGCAGGGAACGGTCGGAGGACTGTTCAATCGCCAACATAATGTTGTTGACTTCCAGAAGCATACAGGTCTGGCAGAGGGGTTAGACGTTGTCTTCGCCTATGCTGAGACACGCCTCGCCAACCCTCGGTGCTGTCTTGGTTTCATCTGGGATCGTGCCGAGGCCCAAGGGCACACATTCCCCTCAAGTTGGGATCGCTCTCATAGTGTTCCCTTCTATAACAGAATGCAAGGCCATGTGTCCGGTGAACGTGTTCCTGTGATGGACTTGCCTTGTTCCTGGAGTTCTGCTTCAGAATCTTTGTCTTGAGTTTGTTCCTGGACTTGTATTTGAACCCAAAAATTTTTTTTAGTTCAGGACTTCCTTCTGCAACCTGCTGGAGGCGCCAGCTGTCTGGATTCCACTACCTGCAGGAGGCGCCTGCATCCAGACATTTTTTCTACCCTTTTTTCCAGGTTGGGGTTTTTATGACCTGCAGGAGACGCCTGCACCCCACCTGGGTTGCTGATTCTGGTTGTTCCCACCCTGGGTCCCTCCTAGGTCTTTCCTGAGGTTTCTTGTGCTTCTTGTGCTGTTTTCCTGTCTCGTTTGTACTGTTTTCCTGTCTCGTTTGTGCTGTTTTCCACTTGTTTGTTTTGTTTTCTACTTGTTTTGCTCCTTTGTGCCATTTTGTTATTTTGCTTCTTTGTGCCGTTTTGCTTTTTTGTGCTGTTTTTCCCTTGTTTGTGCTGTTCCCTGTTTGCGCTGTTTTTTGCCTTGGTGCTCTTTTGCGCTGTTTGTTGTCTTTTTGCTCTTTTGCGCTTTTTTGGGGGGGGTTTGGCTCTTTTGTGCGCTGTTTTGCCTTTTTGGCTCTCTTGTGCACTGTTTTTTGGCTCTTTTTGGTTCTCTTGTGCGCTGTTTTTTGGCTCTTTTTGGTTCTTTTGTGCTGTTTTGCCTTTTTGGCTCTTGTGCTGTTTTTGGCTCGTTTGTGCTGTTTTTGTCTTTTTGCCTTTTTGTGCTGTTTTTTGCCTTTTTGCTTTCTTGTGTGGCCTTTGTGTGGCTTCTTGTGGCTTGTCTCTTCTTGAGTTTCTGCACATTTCAGTCCCCGGATATACCAGCTTCCATTTTTTGGACCCTTGATTTCCCTCTGTCGGTATGGACTGATACCTTGTTCCCTCTAGCTGTTGATATGAGGCTTGAGGAGGGGGTCTTTGAGGAGGGGGTATTGTTATGATTCCTGCCCGCGGAGTCACCTCCGCGAGCAGGCTTCTCACCTCCATTTTCCCACGCTGCTTTCTCCTGCATGGCGCAGGGCTGCTGGCGTTCTTCGCGGCAGGAGCCGCAGTTTCTGCTCTTCATAGTGGCAGGAAATGCCGCCAATGCTTTCCTCCACTTCGCGGCCCGGAGGCCACAGTCCTCAAACTCCCTTGTGGTGTGGAGCCACCTTCCAGCCTGCCTTCTGAGGCAGGGAGCCATCTCCGGCATCGGGGCCTGCTCCTCCGCCCAGCCCTGCTTCTCTGACGTTGGCATCTGTGCAGGGCCGCTGACCATGGTCCTGCAAAGCTTCCTGTTTTCTGCTTCTAAGGCATGGGCCGAGTCTCTTCACAAGATTTAAAGGGCCCACGGCCGGATATGACCCCGGACCCCAGCTAATGACTGTTTCCTGGTTCAGCCCTATATAAGGGCTTCTCCTGCACTCCTGGGTTGCCTTGCATTGGAGTTTCCTGCTCCTGGAAGTCTCGTCTTCCAGCGCTCCGTCAGGTCTTCATTCTTCGTTGGAGCTCCATGTCTTGTCTTGCTTCCTGAGTCTTCGTTGCTTCCTGTGGTTTCCTGATGTTCCATGTCTTCATATTCTGAGGTTCCTAGTCCAGGCTTCCTGATGTTTCACTTCCTGATGTTCCAGGCTTCCTGATGTTCCGAGGTTCTGCTCGGGGTTCTGGAGGGTTCTGGAGGGTCTGGAGGACTCATTCTGAGTCCTCCAGACCCTCCAGCTCCTGTGGTTTTCCAGATGACACCTTGCCTCGTCATTGGAGTCTCGTCCCAGCTGGATCCCCTTCTTGCGCTTCCGAGTCCTCTTGGTTCTGAATCTTCCTCCCTGGAGCTTCAAATCGTGACCCCTGGTTCTGCTGATTTTTTTCCTACGGAAAAGGTTTGTCGTTGTCTTTGGATCATTAAAACCTTTCAAGTATCTGAAAGTCTGTATCATATCACCTCTGCTCCTCCTTTCCTCCAGGGTGTACATATTTAGATTCTTCAATCTCTCCTCATAAGTCATTTGATGAAGACCTTCCACCTTTTTGGTCGCCCTTCTCTGGACCGCCTCCATCTTGTCTTTGTCTCTTCGGAGATACGGTCTCCAGAACTGAACACAATACTCCAGGTGAGGTCTCACCAAGGACCTGTACAAGGGGATAATCACTTCCCTTTTCTTACTCAATATTCCTCTCTCTATGCAGCCCAGCATTCTTCTGTTCTGGAGGAAGGATTTGAACCAGCTTTGAACCTGTTCTGGAGGAACAGATTCAAAGAACCAGATTTGAAGAACCAGATTTGAACCTGTTCTGGAGGAAGGATTTGAACCAGCTTAGAGCTGTGTTTTTAATCCCGATCTGTTAATCGTTCTGTGAGAATCTCGTGGTTCACTGTGTCAAATTCAGCAGTTAAGTCGAGGAGGATGACCAGACTGGGTTGTTTATTTTCTAAGTTCATGAGGATGTTATCTGACAGTGATAATAGCAGGGATTCTGTGTTACGGGATTTACAGAATCCAAGTTGCGCCAGGGAGAGGATGTTGTTGTTGTTGAGAAACTTGGAAATTGTTTATTAACTATTCTTTCCAGGATTTTGGCGATAATCGGAAGATTGGCGATCGGGCGAAAGTTAGCTGGGTTGTCAGTGGAGAGATTAGGTTTTTTTAATAAAGGTTTTAAGATGGCGAGTTTAAGGGGGTCCAGGACTAGGCCCTGAGATAAGGAGGCGTTGATGATCTGAGCGATAGGCTTAGCAACATCTTTTGCGCATGCTATGAGGAGGTTGGATGGAATCACATCCAGAGGGTGTGATGCAGGTTTGAGTCTTTTTAGCACATTTTCTATCTCTAAGGTGGAGGTAAATTCAAATTCTTCTAGGCTTGCGGTTTGGAGCGGAGAGGCGGTGAATCGTTGAGTAGGTTTGGAGTTGAGATGAGGAGAAGCTGTGATTGTATGCGGTGAGGCAAGAACCTTGTTATTTATAAGCGGGGCAAGTAAGTTTGATATTTTGTTCTTGAAATATGTGACAAGTTCAGAGGCTTTATTTGCTGCTTTGTCATCTGGTATAATTGGGGCAGGTGGTTTAGTGAGCAATGAAACCAAGGAGAAAAGGGCTTTTGGGTCGAAGATAAAGTGGTGGATTTTCTGTGCATAGAAGTCTCTTTTTGTTTGAAGGGTAGCAATCCTATATTGGTGCATGCGAGATTTAAAGGCCGATAGGTTGGAGACCGAGGGGTTCTTGTGCCAGTTCTGTTCCATTTTTCTGAGTTCGCGCTTCAAGGTTTTTAGCTCTGGGCTATACCAAGGTTGTTGTTTTTTTCCTTGTTGGATTGGATCTCTTTGGTTATGAAAGTAATTTCAAACCCATCCCAGCTTTGAATCTTGATACTAATATTAAGATACTACCATCCTTCTTTGCCAGAGACCTTGGGGTTATCCTTGATACTGAGCTCTCTAGGAAGCAACATATATCATCCAAACTGAAGGATAGCTATTTCAAATTGTTAACCTTGAAAAAGTTGTAGCCATTTCTAGACCATTCAGACTTTAGATTTGTTTTACAAGCATTAATCTTTGCCAATATCGATTACTGTAATGCGATGCTTTTAGGTTTACCAGCATCTAATATTAGACCTCTTCAAGTATTACAGAACTCGGCGGCCAGAACACTAACCGACCAAAGAAAATGTGATCACATTACACCCACTCTGATTTCCTTACATTGGCTGCCAGTTTTTTATCGGGTACTATACAAAACAGTTTGTATAATACATAATATAATATATAATGAAAGAACTGAATGGCTAAATACATCCGTACGATTGTACTTCCCGCAAAAAAACTTAAGATCGAATAACAAAGGACTTTTAAATGTGCCAACAATAAAATCTGCCAGACTTGGCCAAGTAAGGGAACGTGTAATATCTATCACAGGAACAAAGGTGTGGAACTCTCTCCCTACTCAACTGAGACTGCAAGCAGACAAGAAAAAATTCAAAGCAGAGTTAAAAACTTGGCACTTTAAATGTGCCTATACAGAGCATGAACACTAGTTTCGCATTGGCTTATCTATAAATGTGTCTGTATAGAGTAAGAGCATCAGTTATGCATTGGCTTATCTTTCAGCCTGTTTATTAGAGTTAGAGATAATTTGTGCTCAGTAATAATGTCCGTCATTATTTTTATTCTTTGTTTTATCATGCATTTTGTAATATTTATATATTTTTAATTTTTTAAATCTTTTTAACAGCTAAATTATGTTTTCTATTCTTTTTTACCTTGTTTAATGTTTTAGCTGTTAATTCTCTTATTATATTATTGTATTTCCTTGAGACTGATTGTAAAACGTTGTGAAGGTCCCCAATGTGACGGTATAGAAAAACAATAAACCTTAAACCTAAGAAGAGTCCTCCCACAGGACTTAGGTCTGCCAGTTTCCCGGACTTATAGGGCATGTTTGTTCAGCATGGCCAGCTTGTCCACAGTACATGCATGGTCCCAACCTCTTTCAAAATAGTCTCTAGAAGTCAAATGACTGCGGCCCAATTGCATTAGTTCTTCACCAGCAACAGGCGCTGGGTGTGTGGGCCTGGGTACTGACTTGACACGAGTCTCTCCCTGAAGTGGTCTTCTGGGACTCTTGACCTCTTGGACCTTGTCATGAATTCGGCGATCAATTCTTGCTGCCAAGCTCATCAGTTCCACTAAGGTCTCAGGCATCTCGTGAGTCACCAGTTCATCTTTCAAGCAGGAGTTCAGGCCTTCAAAAAAATAGGGTTTTCAGGCACCTCTGGTCCCAGTGTAACTCAGAAGCCAACGTCTTGAATTCAATGGCGAAGTCTGGTAAAGGTTTATTACCTTGTTTTAGATGAACCAAAGTTGACCCTGCTGTTGACTACCGGGCAGGGTCATCAAAGACTGACTTAAACAGTTCAAGAAACCCTGCAAGATCATTCAGGATAGGGTCATTGCACTCCCACAGTGGTGAGGCCCAAGCCAGCGCTCTTCCGTTCAGATACGAAAGAATATAGGTGGTCTTGGCATATGCTGTGGGAAAATGATTAGGTTGCAGAGAGAAGTGCATGCAACATTGATTAATAAATCCTCTACATGTCCAAGCTTCACCCGTAAGAGCAGATAGAGGCACTGTAGTCTTGACCGTCACTTCTGGTGGTGTAGCTTCTTTACCTGCGGTGGTCGGAGTATTCATCTGTTTGTGTAATTGATTAAAGGCCACAGTCAAGTTGTCCAATGAATTCTGTTGTTTGGAGATTTGCTGGACCAGGCCCGGAATGGCCTGTAAGGCGGTGAGCTGAGCCAAATCCATGGAGTTAGCAATATGTTAGCATTTTGAGGTGTTGAAGTGGATTCTTGGGTACTGCGGTGATGGCCACTCCCATGGGGAGGAGCCCCGTGAGGAACCGCAGTACTAGGCTACACTCTACATTCGCAGACACAGAGAATTTGTATTTATTATACAGCTTGTTGGTACTGTCCAGGGTGGACAGCAGAGAAGGTATCTCAGCAGAGGCAGTCCAGGGGTCCTCGGCAGAGGAGACCAGTCCCACACTAGAGTCGATGGAAGGCAGCGCAGGGTAGCAGAGGCAGGACCTGGATGTAGACTCCAAGCGCTGAAGCTGAAGATGAGACAGACTGAGAGAGTTAGTACTCACTGAGTAGTTAGCTGTGTTGATGGAGATCCTGGCAGGCAGAAGCAGAATGGATGCAGGCACCAGTGTAGGGAACGTAGGCCCTCGAGGAGCAAGTACCGGTTTCCCAGATAGGCACCTGAAAGAGAGAGGAAGGGCCCCCAAGGAGTGGGTACCCAGGTTAGCAATGAATTACCCTGAAGGGTAGAGAGAGAACTTCCAGCGGCTGCTGGGAAGCGGCAGAGCAGCTTAGACCGGAGCGATTCCAATCCGAATCCAATCCTTGCTAACTCAGTTTGTTAGCAAATGAAGGATAGGCTAAATACCAAGATGTGCTGATGTCACTCAGAGGGAATGCCCCTGAGGTTCCCACCATGACGTGGGTAAAGACGTGGGTGGCGTGCACGAGTGCACCCTAGGAGGTCCTTAGGAGAAACATGGTGAACACAGTCGCCGTTGCCGATCCGGGTTCACCGGGGAGAGCGGCAGGAAGATGCAGTGGCAGCCAGCCTCCCAAGGCTTGAGGACAGAGAAGGAAGAAAGGTGAGGCACAGAGATCGAAGCTGTCTGAGACCGACGGACGCAACAGTTTGTTATGTGATGGCAAATTAATAAACGTATTTACACAAAAACAAATACCGTGAAACTTCACTGACTGAGTTTTAAAGGCTGGTGAAGTCTCCTGATTAAGTGCAGGGCTAGAGTTCGCAGTGGTGACAGCCTCACCACTCCTCTCTGCTGGATGATGCCCTCCACTCTCCCCAGTGGTATCTATATTTCCATCTCCCATATCTGCAGCATCAGAGAAGAACTTAAGTGTACAACGGTTCCTCTTGGATTGCCATCTCGTTATATTTATCAAGAAACTGGTCAGTTAAACATAAATTCTGACCATAAAGCTTCATTCTGGGTAAGAAATTTTTCATGCAAATAGTTACATAGAAACATAGAAACATAGAAATGACGGCAGAAGAAGACCAAACGGCCCATCCAGTCTGCCCAGCAAGCTTCACATTTTTTTCTCATACTTATCTGTTTCTCTTAGCTCTTTGGTTCTATTTCCCTTCCACCCCCACCATTAATGTAGAGAGCA